>NC_141699.1:760486050-761128220 GCF_964263255.1 Lissotriton vulgaris | reverse complement strand
TAGCGTCAAAATATGTAATTGCAAAAGATGGTCAGCTCCACACGGCCTTTATGGACCTTTCAGCAGCTTTTGACTACATGACCCACGATAAACTATGGCCCATTATGGAGGCTATGGGAGTGAACGCAGGGATAAATGTATTTATTAGACAATCATATATGCAGGCAGTAGCAATGGCAATGCTACTTTTTGGAAATCAGGGGGAGTGCGCCAAAACTTTTAATATTTAGAAAGGAGTCTGGAAGGGGTGTGTCCTAGTCCCATTTCTCTTTTCACTGTTCACAAACAGATTAAATAAGGTGTTGATTGAGAAAAGTAAGGATGTTCCCATACCGCCTCTATAAAGTTTCCTATCCTGCTGTATGCAGATGACGCGGTATTGCTGGCTAGAACATCGGTGGCCTTACAGAATAGCATCACAGCATATTAATCTTTTATGGCAGAATTAGATCTGCAAGTGATCAAAACAAAGACCTTTGTTGTGTCAGTTGGCGGGGACAAGCAAAAACTGAGAACGTTTTATATAGAGGGCAAAAGCAGAGATCGGGTGGAGAAATTCGCCTATCTTGGCATCCTATTTGATTCAAAACTAAAGTGGTCTGAGATGGTGTCAAACAGGGAAAATATTATGGTTAAATGCATAGGTGCATTATTTAAATTTGCCAAAAATGTGGGTAGTAAATCAATTGAAGAATTTATTAAAATTTATACTGCAAAAACAATCACCATAGCCACATATGGGACCGCTATTTGTGGAACCAAGTACATAGAATAGTTACAAGTCGTTGAGAATAAGTTCGCTAAAAGGCTTTTGTCAATTCCAGGTACCTGCAGCAATTATATTGCCCATAAGGAATTGGGGCTGCCTTACATTAGAGATACGATCAAAATGGCCCTGCTACTGCTGTGGCTTTCAATCTGATCCATCTTAACCAGCACATCATAAGTGACATCATGAAACTTGATCGTGCTGATAATATTCTTTGGTTAACGTATGTAAGACAGACATTTACTTCCATGGGCCTGGAGGATTTATATAAAAATCCTAGTAACTGTGATTCGTACCCCAAGTCAAGAGTGAAAGAGCTCTTCATAGCGAAAAGTGAACATATAGGATGGGAGAGGCAAAAAATGAAAAGTATAGTAATTACTTACCTGGCCTCACCTGCTGTGTTACGCGGTAGTTCCTCTTATCTTTCTTTTGTAGAGAATCCCCAGCATCATTATTTACTGACAAGATTAAGATTATACTACGTTCCTTTGATGTTGGGCTTCCCAGAAAATACATATTCACTAAACAATATTTACTGTTCCACTCTACTAGATAGATTTCGATTTAGTAACAATGTACTTTCCCACTGGAGATTCTTTAAAGTTTTGGTAACCGCTTGAGCCCCACAATATATCTTATTTTATTATGGGTCCCATTGATCCATTCTGGGTTTTACCATTTCCAGCCTGAGCATGTTAAACGTGAGGTTTCAGGTTGGCAGACGTATGCACCCTGTCCAAGCAGGAACCACCACTTTAGTCAGGGTAAGCTATATACATACTAAAAGATAACCTGTGCTCGCTCTCACTGGTAGCTTTGTACAGAACAGTCAGGCTTATCTAAAGAAACAATGTGTAAAGTATTTGTACAACACACACACACACACACACACACAATAACACAATGAATACACCACAAAAAGCCTCCACATAGGTTTAGACACATAGATATTACTTGTATAAATAATTCAAGACCAAAACAACAAAAATCCAATGTATAGAAGTCGAGTTGTGAATGCTTAAAGATTAAAAGGAGTCATAGAGCTTAGAAGCAATAAACACCTATGGGGAAGTTTTTTATCCTGGCCACAACAGCGCAGGGCGCAGTTGTGGCCAGGACGCAGTCCAGCGGTACTTTGAGCGATGTTTCGATGTAGATCCTTCAGGAGTAGCAATGAGTCTGTTCCATAGATTTAGTGACTTTCCAAGATGCTTTGGTTCTGATCAGTGATGTGGCAGGTTTCTCCATGCTGTTGAAGGATACCTCGAGCTCTCCATGGCGGCAATGCGTGGATCCAATGTGTCAGGCTCTCAAGGCGATGCAATTGTTCAGAGAACGATGCATCGATTCGACTCCAGCAACCGGATCGATGCGCAGGTTCTGCTACATACAGACTGGGGATGCATCGATTTCCATGATGCAAGTATCTGGTCCCACTTCTAGTAAACTAGGCACAGAAGCAGGGGTAGAGGCTTTAAATCCCTGAGTCTCAAGTAGCAGGAGGCAAGCCAACAAGCAGTTGAAGATCACTTCAGTGCAAGGTAGAGTCCCGCTCTCCTCTGCAGAGTCAGAGAGCAGCAGAGCAGCACAAGAGAAAACCAGGCCTTCCAGGTCAGCAGTACAGCAGAGTGGCAGTCCTTGATGCAGCACAACAGTTCTTCCGACAGATTTCAGTTGTGGGTACAGAAGTGTCTGATTTGGTGGGGTCAGAGACCCTGTACTTATACCCAAATGTGCCTTTGAAGTTGGTGTGACTTCAAAGAAGTGTCTTTGAAGTGCACACAGGTCTTTTGTCCCAGCCTTGGGTCCAGATAGTCAGTTGGGGGCAATCAGCCCTTTGTATGCGAAACAGGACACTGCCTATTCAGGTTTAAGCCTCAGCAGTCTCCTCCCTTCCTGCTCAGGGAAGAGCCATCAGAATGCAGATGTGTATTCAGACACACCTAACCTTCCTGTGTTAGTGGCTTCTTTAGAGATAATGCACAGAGTGAAGCTTTCACTCACCCCAGACGTATTTTGGAAGCAGGCTGCAGGTACGCAGAGCAGTAAGAGCAGAGAAATGTTAACTTTCTGAAAGTGTCCTTTCTAAAAAAGTAATGTTGAATCCAGCTTTAGCAGTAAAGAGGGTTTATCATTATCATTCCAAAGATGTAAAACATCATGCAGCTACTCTTTTCCAATGAGGAATTACAGTTGGAAAGGGTTTAAGGAATTTCCAATGTTAACTTATGAGAGGAGTAAGTCTCACAGTAGTGAAAAAAAAATTGGGGGGTTTATCACTGCCAGGACATGCAAAACTTAACAGTAAATTGCCTACCTTCTGCTTAAGCAGCACCCTGCCCTATGGGCTACCGAAGGCCTACCTTAGGGATGATTTATGTGTAATAAAAGAAAAGTTTACGGTAGCTTTAAATGCCAAGTTGAAGTGGCAGTAAACTGCTCACACAAGCCCTGCAACGGCAGGCCTGAGACAGGTTTGAAAGGCTACTTGCGTCAGTACTGCAAGCCGAATAGTGGCATTTAGGTTATAGGTCCTGGGTATATGGTATACCACTTTACAAGGGACTTATAAGTAAACTAAACATGCCAATTGGGTATAGACCAATGTTACCATGTTTAGGGGAAAAGCACATGCACTTTAGCACTGGTCAGCAGCGGCAAAGAGCGCAAAGTCCTAAGGCCAACACAAGAATTAGCAAAAGCAGGAGGTAAGCAGACAAAAAGTTGGAGGGAAGACCATCCTAAGGGTGACAGGTCGCATGACATATATAATATTTTTCTTGTGAGTCAAAAGGGTTTACCTGTGAACACTTTTGCACCCCTCAAATACACCAGCAAATATTTCTGTTTTTATCAAGGTTCCTTTTGCTCCACTTCGGTTGTTAATCTTTCCAATATGAGTATTTACACATATGCATTTTTTTCTTGTTTTCCTACCCACAACTCGTTGTATAGCTAACAACTGCCCCTTTATCTATTACACCTATAAGGAAATGTGTCAGGTGGAGGGGTTAGGCCATTAAAATTATAAATCCTCATAACTATATAGTCCGTAATGCAATGGGACGCATCTCTCAGCCCTTCCTCCATCCCCATGCAATAGGTAGCCATTTTGAGCATTAAGGGGTCCATTAGGATGGCTGGCGGGCTTTGGCCGCCCGCCACCCTAACGGAAAATGGACCGCCCGCTAACAGTGCGGGGGTCCCGACAATTGTATTAGGATGCGCCCGTCACACAGGCAGGCGCATCCTGTATGTCTACCATTGCGGCGGGCGGAGCAGGAATCTCCGCCCACCGCAATGGTAAAAGTGCACGTTTCACCAGTCAACGCGCAACATGACAGGCACTGCGCGGTGCCTGCCATGTTGCACTCTGAAATGTGGGGGGGTACCATAGGTACCCCTCATGTGCACCCCCCAAGCCATGGACTCCCAGGGGGCCCGCAAGAGGCCCCCGCAGGGAGTCTCCGCATGCCTTTCCGTGGCAGCAATGCCGCCATGGAAATGCATTGTGAAATGCACATTGTAATATGGCGGGCGGTGTCTACAAGACACCGCCACCATGTTACAGGTTTTCCGCCCCGCCGCTAGGCGACCGGGGCGGAAAACAGGCGGGCGGTGTTTCCCACCGCTGCGGTCCCCTCCGCCATCGTAATATGGCGGGGGGAATGCAGGGAAGGATGTCGGGTGGATTGCCTCCGCCAGGGTGGCGGTGGCCACTGCTACCCTGGCGGAGGCTATCCGCCCGACAACCTAATGGGCCCCTAAGTATTTTTAAGCATCCCTTATCGGGAAAGCATTACCTTGACGCCAGATCTCTCAATCATAGTCCTTACACACATGAGCGATTGCTCCTCCCCGTAGACATCCCAAGCTAAAACTCCCCTGCTCCCATCCTTACCCACCAGGCCATGCCCCCATCCTGTGGCACATAACCCCTGATCTTACCTACCAACATCCTGTTTTTTCTGTGGCTGAAAGAGCATGCTGGAACTCATGTTCTGCGGTAAGTGTGGGCGGTTTGCTATAGCAGCCGTTTTTATGGTGAGATTAGATCCCTGCTCAGGGTTCTGAGCCTCCCTGGTTGATGTCGAGCCCAGAAGGCATGGCTTTCTGCAGTAATTTGAGTCCCAAGTGGTGTCAGTGTGCAAAATCGGAGGTGGGCATATGCCCCTGCTGAAATGGGACTGCTGAGTGCTCCGATCTGTTGTTGGTTTTTTAATGCCGGGCTACCGCCCAGCACTTCTGCAGCGTGTTGGGGCGTACTCGCCTCCTTAACTATGACAAAGTGGAGGAGTGCTTCTCATGGATCGTAGGCATGGTTGAGTCCCTACTACAGCAGGACAGCCATTGCCTAGGATCCGTTTTTTAGGTAGGGACTGTAGGAGAGTAGGGTCTGCTATCCTATGGTCACCCCAAATGTTTGCTTTTTGCTTCACTGGTTTATGACTTAATGTGGCTGTGGGCCTGCTAATCAGACCCACAGCCTGCTGTTCTCTCTCTAGATTAATGCCAATGCACTCTAGGTGCATTACGAATTTGAACTGGTTCACCTTATAGGCCCCTGTAACAGTGTACCATAGGTACCCAGGGCATAGGTGTAGCCAAGGCCTACCAGGGGCTGCAGCATGTATTGTGCCACCCCTGGCCTGGCCTCCATATTTGACAAAACTGGCTGATCACTCAGCTGGGCTAAGTTGGTGTAATCACCTCTTACTTAGATCTAGTATATCCATATCTAACCTAACTGGACACATAGTAACCTATAAGTCACTCCTATGGCAGGCCTTAACAATCCTGGAGGCAGAGTGCTTGGTTTTATGTGAGATGGTGCTCTAGCATGAGCTGAACCTGTCTGCAGCTGTTGGGAACAATTCCCTGAGCTGTTACGGGATATTGCCATACCATATACTCTCAAGTGCATTATAATCCTTGCGGTTATATGCTAACTTTGGTTTGGCTTTATCAAAACATGTTGAGTAAGGTGTCATACGATTTGGAATACTATCCCCTCGACAGTTCTGTCGACGGGGATTGCATTCCACCCTTCTAGAGGGACACGACATGTACATAACCTGAACCCCGGTTAAAGTTAACCAGAGCCTCAGCATCACAAAATGGATGCTGCCACCACAGACACAAGTCTGACCTCCTGCTGCTGCAAGTCCTTCCATCGAGGGAGGCTTGGACAAAGGGTTTCCTGCCTTGGGAGGTGCGAGCACCACCCCAGACAGGATTTTGTGTATTGGGTAGGACAGGGCTGAATAGAATCAGACATGCCTGGGGCACACAAGATGTCCTCGTGCATAAGCCAGTCCAAACCGGTGCTGGGGCTTTCCAGCCCCAGTCCTGGCGCGGAGCAGGACAAAGGAAAGGGGGTGTAACCGCCCCCCTTCCTGGTCCCACCCAGAGGAGGGACCTAGCAGGTGATCCACCCCTCAGATTGGGAATAAGAGTGGGAGCAGTGCCATAGCACCTCAGATCATCCTGAAATCAACTTGAAACTAAGAAGACGCCGGACTTCAACAGTCTGCTGCACAGAAGACTGAAGAGCATCTCCCTTGTGACCAAGGAGTGGCCACCCTGTGAACACAGGCACCATCCAGCAACTCGACGTCTGCTTTTCTGCCGCCTCTTGCCGGAGCCCGAGCCCAGGGCCCAACGAATCACAGCCCAATCCACAGTCCCTGCAAAGAAGGGACCCGTGGAGGCACCGAGAGACGTGGGACCGGACATCTCGAAAGACCCCCATGAAGCTGACTGCGCAGCACCCGAGGCACCCTCGATGCTGTGCTTTGGGGTTTGAGAAGCCCTACAACTGAGCAGCATTTGCACCAAAGATCAGCCCCCCAGCATCTCCACGATCTGCGTGGGGCCCTTTTGCACTTTGCCACTAGACGCGCCATCCAGGCCACTTGCCACGTGGTCAGCGGCCATCTTGGCGACGAAAACTACAATTTACACTGCGGGTCTGGTTGCTCCTGACTTGCCCTCGCTCCTGTAAAAAGGAGCACCCGCTCTGACCTTGTTGTTCCGAGTGATACGCTTTCTTCACTTCCTGCGTGGCTTGCATTAGCCAAGGCCTGTTTGCTCCAATCAAGTTGCCGACACCGCCATCAGCTAGATCCTTTGTGGGGCAGCTTGTGATCGACTCCTGGACGTCCTCCACCTCTTCGTGTCCACGTGGCTGCAGAGACAAGCTACACCTCATCACCTGTTTGCACCCGACATCGCCTGGTTCCATCCTGGTTCCAGGGTAGTCACTGGCTAGTGACTTTGAACATTGTCCTTTCTGCTTTCAGGTCTTCACCACTTCAGATCCACCCTTGGATCCACCGGAACTCTCCTCGTCGACCCACCTGCAACATCTTCATCTTCAGGCACCATCGACCTGCGTGACGAAACCCGACGCTACTTCGCACCTGTGCACCCGCTTCCTGTGGGTGAGGTAACTCAGCAACGCCGGTGTTCCCACACTGGTACACACCTCTAGTATATGTGTCTAAAGTTTCATCCTTCTAGGTCACTCGGAAGGTTCCTTAAACAGTAACTTTATAACTTTTACGCACCATTGACATTGCATTGGTGTATGCGTGCACTTTAAGCGCTGCACCCGAGTACGGCGGGCCTTTCCCGACTTAGTCACTGCTAGACCCGATCAGCTCCAGCGATTCCCAAGGCCCTAGAGCTACTTCCTTTTGAATTGGTGGTTCTTATACCCACTATTTTAGTATATGGGTTAGGTGGCCCCTAGGGCTCATCCATATTGTGCAACTTTTGTATATTTAAACTGTGTTTTGTTTTAACGCTTATGCTTCTGTGCTCATAAAGAGTATAGGGGATATTTGTAGTAAATAAATATATATATATTTTTAATATATATCTGTGTGGGGTCCTTTCATTTGGTATTCAAGGGGATTGTGTATGGTAAAACAGCTTGCTTCACATGCCTTACTGAGTTTAGCCTAAGACTGCTTTGTCCACGCTACCTCTAGGATAACTGGTCTAGAAGGTTGACTTACAACCAATCATCATAAGGGTTGCTTGGCATGGTACAAGGTGATCACTGGAACTAGTGAGCATCATATACCAGGCCAACTTCTCACATTGGTGAGAAGCGGACTGGGATTTGAGCTTGCTGTTGTTTTACCATTGCAATCTTTGAGATTATCATTTGAAAGATCAAACAGGTACCTGCCAGGTACATATAAAACAAGACTAGTATACTTAGGTTCTACTGAACTTAGTTGTTGTAGAGGATAGGCAGTAGCACACCCTGACTACAACTACTAGATAGGTTTAGTAGGTAAACACCAGTGTAGGTAGACTGCAACATATCCACCCACACTAGAGCAATGTCTGGAGCAGAGGGGTCCACTGGACCTACCCCTGTTGAGAGTGACCCTCCAAAGGCACCATCCAAATTTGCTATGCTTAACTTTAAAGAATTAAGGCAGGTTTGTGCCTTAAGAGGTCTTAGGACGGGTCCAGCCCCTACTACAGACCACCTTAGAGAGCTTTTAGACCAGTCTGTAGCTCTAAAGACCTCTAAAGCAGACCCCACAGGGAATGCTGATGGAGGCTCTCCCACTGAAGATGACAATACTGACACCCCTGTCCCTGTAGTCCAGATAGATGAGGATGTCCAAGTCACTGGAGATACTCAGCCTGATGAGGAGGAGGAAGAAGAGGAGACAGAAGGGGAGAGTAGTGACTCTGATGATGGTAGACTTAGTCAGGTGCCAGCCAAAGGGCTTAGCATGGCTAACTTAAGCCTATTTGGGACTGAGTCAGGGATGAACCCACTCAGACCCCCAAGTGGACTTAACCAGGAGCCCAGGAGGAGGAGGAATCACTCAGGTGAATCCAATACCTCCCAAGCTTCTATAGGCTCTCATGGTCACTCCAGAAGGGGGATGACTAGCCCTCAGAGAAGGGAACATGAGGCCAACATGAGAGAGGCTGAGCTTAGGATCCAGAAGAGGGAACTAGAGGTTGCCCTGGCCCAAGAGAAACTTGCTAGAGCAAGACAGCCTAGAGAGAGTGGGATAGTACCCACTGGTGGCAGCATTATCCCTAAGGATAAAGACAGGTCCTATGATAGTAGAAACCTGAGTAAGATTGTGCCCCCCTACAAAGCTGGGGATGATAGCCACAAATGTATGACTGCACTTGAGAGAGCCTGCAGAGTACAGCAGATCCCTCAGGAGCAGTGGGCAGCAATCTTGTGGCTCTCCTTTGAAGGTAGAGGCTGAGACAGACTCCTCACAGTTAGTGATGGGGATTCTAGAAACTACATGGTCCTGAAGAGTGCTCTGATTGATGGGTTAGGCTTAACCACTGAACAGTACAGGTTAATATTATGAGAGACCCAGAAGACACAGAATCAGGACTGGTCTGAATTTGTTGAAAGTGCCACTAAGGCTCTGGATGGATGGTTGCTGGGAAGTAAGGTTACAGACTATACAGGATTGTATAATTTAATTATGAGAGAACAAATCTTAAATAATTGTCAGAACTAGCAGTTGCATCAACACCCGATTGACTCAGATCCGACCTCTACCCAAGAATTGGGAAAGAAGGCAGACAAATGGGTTAGAACCAGGGTTAAGCAAAAGAACCAGAACCAGAACCAGGGTGGTGACCAGAAGAAAACAGACCAGAAGGGTGGGGAGCAGAAATCTAAAGACCAGAAGTCTTCAACAGGGCCCCAAACCATGGGCATCCGCAGAAATGTTTCCAGGGGGGGGCGCTAACCTGGCAAATGAAGGGGTGTGGCTAATGTTAATCAATAGGGGCGGGGCTAAAATGGCAGACAATCAGGATCGGGTAGTGCTCAGGCCAAGCTGAGAGAAAAAAAGTGGTGAATTCTGCATTTGAAACTGGACAACAATTAGAGCACACATATGAACCCTAATATTACACCCTGGCCCCTTAAAACTCATACATTCCCTAATCCCTGAAATTAGCCCCCTGGCACCCCAAAACCCATAACCCATGCCCGCCCTGACCCCTAAATTTGTCCCCCTGGTACCCCAAAACCCATACCCGCCCTGAACCCTAAAATGTCCCCCCTTGCAACCCAAAACCCATACCAACCCTGAACCCTAAAATTACCCCCTGGTACCACAAAACCCATACCCACCCTGAACCCTAAAATTACCCATGCCCCCCCAAAACTCATACCCGCCCTGAACCCTAACATTACCCCTGGCACCCCAAAACCCATATCCACCCTGAACCCTAACATTTCCCCTAGCACCCCAAACCCCATACTCGCCCTGAACCCTCAAATTACCCCTGGCACCACAAAACTCATACCCACCTTGAACCCTAAAATTATCCCTGCCACCCCAAAACCTATACCCACCCTAAACCCTAAAATTACCCCACTGGCATGCCAAAAGCTGAACGCTATGGGGCAGATTTACAAGCCCCTGCGCCACTTTTGCGTCACTATTAACATGGGAAAAGTGTTGCAAAAGTGGCCCAAGGGGCTTGTAAATCTACCCCTACAAGCTTACACTACATTTGCATATTCGGAGGGGACTGTCCTCCTTGAGGTTTCCATGCATGTAAGTCTAAAACACTGTAACCTAGATATGCAGCCAGTAGGTAATGCTGGTGATGCTGCAGAATGCATTAAAGTTACTGGAGCTTACTTAAAAACTGCTGCCTGCTCTTCCGATACTATTCGGTGGAGTCGGGCTGATCAGCAACACTGTCGTCCTGGCATTCAGCCCCTCACGAAGGTCTCACTTTCTAGATAGGTGTTGGTCAAATGTCTCCTGGATTCTCCTTGCCTTGGCCTCCTCTGCTTCTTCGTCTGTGCCCTTGGATGCAAAAAGAGACAGATCCATGGCCCTGTTCACCATTTATCTGGTGAGCAGCGCCATGGATGTGTATTCCATACAAGTGCACAGACAGCAGGGAGAAAGGGATGGCAGTGCAGGTGATGCTTTCCTTTGTAAAGTCATTCCTGCTGGCGTCATAGCCCGTGGTTTGCTGTCTGTGCACTTGTATGGCTACACACCTATACAAGTGCACAGACAGCAAACCCTGGGCTATGATGCCAGCAGAAATTCCTATACAAAAGTAAAGCGTCACCTGCACTGGCCATTCCTTTCCCCCTGCTGTGCACATCTTCCCACTCCCACCCCATGACGAGGCAGCTAGAAGTGGTGATTTGTCATTCTGAGGGGTGTGAATGTTATCAGAATGTGTGTGCCTGCCTGAGACAGCTTCCCAGCACAGCACACACACACAGCCGCACCAGAGTACTTCACACAGGTCTTTAAAAGACCATTTACTTGGTAATGAGGCTTTGTTGTATTTTCACCCCTACTTAGAGCCCCTGCATCTCCACTCTGCACATGGCTTTGGCTGGATGAATTAGCCCCCCCTCCCGAAATTTGAGGGAGAGGAGTTGACGTGAGGTTTAAAAGAGGGGTGAACAAGGGATTGAAGACACTGACTGAGTGGTGACCGTGATGGGGCAGACATTTAATGCAGTTTCCTTTACAAATAGGTTTATTGTACAAATCGAATTTGACATACTCACAGACAGCAAATGCTGCTGCCTTTCCATGGTGTCTGAAAGTTTTTTTCAGGAAGTTGGGTCGACGAGCTGATCGGGTTATTTTGTTCCTTCATGTGGTGGTGATGAGTGGGTTGCAGGGCGCCTGCACTTGCCCCCTCTGTCACTGGTAGCCCCCTCCATCTGAACGCCAAGTATCACCGCCCCCCCAACCACCGGTACTTGGAGGGGTCGCTGTGATGCCTAGAGTGACCAACTGGCATGGGTGCAGATTCAGGAGAGTGAGTGTAAAAATTCAGGACAAAAATTTAAGACAGGAGGTCAAAATTCAGGACAAAAGGTAAGGTTTAAAGACACATCAGAGAAGGTTGCGCAATAGTGTATAAGTAAATAAATAGACAACCACTTAAGTACAAGTGAAAATAAGTTTATATTAGGTTGAGACAATTGTGCACATCATGGTTTGTCAGTAAACGTGCAGCTTTAAGCAAATGTGCAGGTCTTTTTATGGTAACAAAACCGCCCCCACCTTTCCAGCTCCCAGAGAAAACGCCTGATGCCCATTCCGGCCTGTCTGGCCTTGATACCACCCTCCAAAGGCGCCCCTCATCTTCACATAGACCCTCTCTCATGTGTATTTAATTTCTTGTATAGTGCTACTCATCCCACATATGTGGGGCAGAGTTTTGGAGTGCGTTACAACACACACATATTATATAGAGACAATCAATCATATAAATGAGAAAGTCAATATATAGGAAATGTTGCTTAAGATAAGGGGCCTTACGATGTGTAATCATACTTTCATCCATCATTCAGTCTTTCACGATTCATTCTGTCATTCCATCTGTGTGCCGATCCATGTCCAAATTCATCCATTTACAAACCTATCCATCACGTTTGCTTCCATCCATCTGTACGCTCATCCATCCACTCTTCCTCTCATCCATCCATTAACTCATCCATCCAGCCATTCACCTGTTCAGTCATCCATTTACACATCCCCCTTCCTCTTTCAATTCCCCTTTCACTTAGCCATCCATCCTTCCATCCACCCACCCATCCATCTACTCATCCACTCATGAATCCATCCATTGAACCTATCATTCATCTATCCTTTCTCTCATCCATTCACCCTTTCTCTCATCCATCTACCCTTTCACTCCTTCTCTCATCTCTCTATCCTTTTGTCCATCTACCCACCCTTTCACTCACTCATCCAGCCTTACATCCACCCTTTCACTCATCCGTCCATCCATTCACCCTTTCACTTATCAATTCATTAATCCACCCTTTCACTTATCAATTCATCAATCCATCCATCATTTCTCTCATACATCCACCCATTCACTCGCCTGTCATCCACCCTTTCACTCATCCATCCATCCATCATTTCACTCATCTATCCAGCCAGCCATCCATCCATCCACTCATCCCTTAACTTACTTACTCACTCACCTTTTCACATTAATTATGAGACCCATCAAGGACTCCACCCTCGCTGTAGTTCCTAAAGTAAGGGGTGGGGTGGAGCAGGGTTCACTATGCCCCTGCATACAGGCAATCTGAAAAAGTGGAAGGCATGAGTCATGCATGATGCGCAGGGCCTTGACGTGGGGCGACTGTGACATGATGTTGTTTCCAGAGCTTTAAGTAGGATGAGAAAACTAGGGGGTCTCTTCAAAAGGGTGTTTGATGTAACAAAATGCGTGCCTTAAAACACATGAGCTAAAATTATGTGCTTAATATAATGTGCCGCCTGACTGGTATTTTTGTTGCTTCTGTCATTGCATCCAGATATATAATGCAAGTAACGTTACACTTAGAAAAAGTAACGTTACACCTACAACAAGCAAGAACTATTGGCCTTGTCAATGGTTGTTAGTTGAATAAAATAAAAAAGCAGCAATCACGGTTGCTGTACTAAAACTATAATCCTTTCCTTTCAACTTCTTTCACCGCCTTCCTTTGGCTAAGTGGTTTCTCACCTAGCAGCAGCATGGGCGTTTTTGCACTTTCATGTGACAGAATGCCCTGCCCTGGACCCAGGCTGGCGGAGGCCACCACATGCTGTGCCCACCCAGACTGACCCATTGTCATTCTGTATGGGGCAATCAGCCCCACGCAGAAGGGGCTGCTCTTGTGCTCAGAGGAGTGCGAGGCGCCCCATCAGGGAGCTGGGGCCTTTTGCAGGGGAACAGCTCTGTTCCCTGCAATGCTTAAAAGCCCCAGCGTCAGGCCTCACTCCTGGATGCATTGGTACAGATGGGCTTGCGAAGGGGGGGGGGCAAGGAGAGGCGCTCCAGGGGGGGGGGCAAGTGCCCCTCCTTGCCCCCCCCTGCGGACGCCCATGCCCCAAACTAATACTGAGGGTGGGTCCCAAACTTCCAAGAAGAAGAAGAAAGAAGGTCAAAGAAAACCCTGATGTAGTACATGTAAAAACACCTCTCACTGGACAAGTGAGTGTAAAAAGGGTGGAGCCCCCAAGCACTGCAGCACCTAAGGCACCTGCACCAACTAGTACAGCTAGCAGTGCTGGTCCACAAACCAAGGGGGTAGTGGGTTTCACTTTGGGAACTGTGGGAGATTCTGGCCTAGCCAGAACCCCTACACAGGCTGTTCTGATTTATGAGGGGGACATAGATGTGACCCCTACTATAAGTCCCAGTAATCTGGGCAAGTACAGACAGGCACCTTTAATTAATGAAAAAGTGGCTCAAGCATACAGGGACACATGTGCCAGTGTCACTATGGTGACACCTTGCTTTGTGTACCCTGGTCAATACATACCAGGTGATAATTACCTGGTGACCAATGCCAGCAATGTCACTACTACACATAGTGTGGCAGTTGTTAATTTCTCTTGGGGAGGGGTAACTGGCCTAAAAAGAGTTGTGGTTAGTGCTGATCTCCCAGTTGAATGTTTGTTGGGCAATGACCTGGAGAGCTCTCTATGGCCTGAAGTTGAGTACAGGACTCATGCAGAGATGTTAGGGATATCATCACATGTCCTTGCTGTGACCAGGTCATAGGCCAAAAAGTGCCTGTTTGAACCACAGGTCTTGGATCCTGGAACAATGGACCAAGCACCTTCCAAGAAGAAGAACATGAGGGTAAAGGCTGTGCCTTCCCAACTGCCCACAAGTGAGGATCAGCCTTCACAGGAAGATGATCTTAAGACCCCTGAAGGAACTGTCCCTGAAGAACTTGAACCTGATCAGGTTGGGTTTCTGGGGACAGGGGGACCTTCTAGGGCAGACTTGGGGCAGGCTCAGTTAACCTGTCCTTCCCTTGAACCCCTCAGACACCAGGCTGCTGCTGAGGCTGCTGGGAATGCTCAAGGTACCCATAAAGTATATTGGGATGTTGGGCTCCTTTATTCAGAGGGTAGAGACCCCAAGCCTGGTACAGCCAGGAGGTTGTTTATACCTCTGCAATATAGGGGCTTCCTTCTTACCTTGGCCCATGATATTCCCTTAGCAGGACTCCTAGGCCAGAATAAGACTTGGGACAGGCTTGTCCCTCACTTTCACTGGCCTCACATGTCTGAAGACACCAAGGAGTTTTGTCGCTCCTGTGTAACCTGTCAAGCCAGTGGTAAAGCAGGTGGCACAACAAAGGCCCCCCTGATACCACTATCTGTGGTGGGGGTTCCCTTTGAAAGAGTGGGGCTTGATATTGTAGGTCCAATGGATCCCCTACAGCATCTGGGCACAGATTCATACTGGTGGTGGTGGACCATGCCACCAGGTATCCAGAGGCAATTCCCCTTGGGACCACAACAGCTCCTGTTGTGGCCAAGGCCCTACTTGGAGTTTTCTCCAGAGTGGGGTTTCCTAAGGAGGTAGTATCTGATAGAGATGCCAACTTCATGTCATGATACTTAACAGCTATTTGGAAGGAATGTGGTGTCAACTACAAGTTCACCACTCCTTATCATACACAGTGTAATGGGCTTGTTGAAAGGTTTAACAAGACCCTAAAGGGTATGATTAAAGGATTACCAGAAAAGCTCAGGCGGAGATGGGACATCCTTCTACCCTGCCTTCTGTCTGGTTACAGAGAGGTCCCACAAAAGGGGGTTGGCTTCAGCCCCTTTGAATTGTTGTTTGGGCACCCTGTAAGAGGACCCCTATGTCTGGTGAAGGAAGGATGGGAGTTACCTCTCAAAAAGCCTAAACAAGACATAGTGGACTATGTACTTGGTCTCCACTCCAGGATGGCTGAGTATATGGAGAAGGCTTCAAAAAACCTTGAGGCTAGCCAAGAATTACAGAAAGCTTGGCATGACCAAAAGGCTGTCTTGTCTGAGTATCAGCCTGGACAGAAGGTATGGGTGTTAGAGCCAGTGGCCCCAGCAGCACTCCAAGACAAATGGCTTGGACCCCATACAATTGTTGAGAAAAAGGGAGAGGTTACCTACTTGGTGGACCTAGGAACTCCCAGGAGCCCCCACAGGGTGCTCCATGTCAACAGACTGAAGGCATATGTTGACAGGGCAGACATGGGCTTGCTCATGGCTACAGATGAGGGGCAGGAGGAAGAGAGTGACCCTTTCCCAGACCTGTCAACTCAGAACCCTGAAGATGGCTCAGTTGATGGTGTGGCCTTAGAAGCAGCCTCACTGAACATCAGCAACATGACTGTAGACAAGTTTTGCAGTCATACAGACATATGTTCTCATTGACACCCAGTCAGACTAACTGGTGTACCCATGTGGTGGACACTGGTGACAGTCTTCCTGTAAAAAGCAAGATTTACAGGCAACCTGACCATGTCAGGGACTGTATAAAGACAGAGGTGCAAAAGATGCTGGAATTAGGTGTTATTGAGCCTTCGGAGAGCCCCTGGGCTAGCCCAGTGGTTCTGGTCCCCAAACCTCACACCAAAGATGGCAAGAGAGAGATGAGGTTCTGTGTGGATTACAGAGGACTCAATGCTGTCACTAGGACAGATGCACACCCTATTCCAAGGGAAGATGAGCTCATTGGCAAGTTGGCTTCTGCCAAATATTTGAGCACATTTGATTTGACAGCTGGCTATTGGCAAATCAGATTATCTGAGGACTCCAAAGCCAAGACAGCATTTTCTACCCCAGGAGGACATTACCAATTTGTGGTGATGCCCTTGGGTTTGAAAAATGCACCTGCCACCTTCCAAAGGTTGGTGAATCAAGCCCTTACTGGGTTGGATGACTTTTGGGCAGCATATCTTGATGATATTGCTGTCTTCAGCTTCACCTGGGAGGATCACCTGGTCCTCCTGAAGGAAGTGCTAGAGGCTCTGCAAAAGGCAGGCCTCACTATCAAGGCCACAAAGTGCCAGATAGGACAGAGTAAAGTTGTGTACTTGGGCTACCTTGTAGGTGGAGGCCAAGTTCAACCACTGGAGAGTAAGATCCAGACCATAAAGGACTGGTCCCCTCCAACTACCCAGACTCAGGTCAGAGCTTTCTGGGGACTGACTGGGTACTACAGGAAGTTTGTTAAGAACTATGGGTCCATTGTGACCCCTCTTAATGATCTGACATCCAAGAAGATGCCCAAAAAGGTTCAGTTGACAGAAAACTGTCAAAAGGCAGTTGATGACCTGAAGAAGGCCATGTGCTCTGCACCTATCCTGAAGAATCCTGACTACTCAAGAGAGTTCATTGTCCAAACAGATGCATCTGAGTTGGGAGTGGGAGCTGTGCTTTCACAACTTAATGTAGATGGTCAAGACCAGCCCATTGCTTTTATTAGCAGAAGGCTGACCCCCAGAGAGAAACGTTTGTCAGCCATTGAGAGGGAGGCCTTTGCTGTGGTGTGGGCCCTGAAGAAGTTGAGACCATATTTATTTGGCACTCACTTCAAGATTCAGACCAACCATAAGCCCCTCTTATGGCTTAATCAGATGAAGGGTGAAAACCCCAAACTACTCAGGTGGTCCATTTCCCTACAGGGGATGGACTTTACAGTAGAGCACCGGCGAGGGACTGACCATGGCAACGCAGATGGTCTCTCCAGGTACTTCCACTTAGAACATGAAGACACAACTGGTCAAGGTTAGTCTAATGTCCCTGCGTTTGGGGTGGGGGGTTGTGTAGGAGAGTAGGGTCTGCTATCCTATGGTCACCCCAAATTTTTGCTTTTTGCTTCACTGGTTTATGACTTAATGTGGCTGTGGGCCTGCTAATCAGACCCACAGCCTGCTGTTCTCTCTCTAAATTAATGCCAATGCACTCTAGGTGCATTACGAATTGGAACTGGTTCACCTTATAGGCCCCTGTAACAGTGTACCATAGGTACCCAGGGCATAGGTGTAGCCAAGGCCTACCAGGGGCTGCAGCATGTATTGTGCCACCCCTGGCCTGGCCTCCATATTTGACACAACTGGCTGATCACTCAGCTGGGGTAAGTTGGAGTAATCACCTCTTACTTAGATATAGTATATCTATATCTAACCTAACTGGACACATAGTAACCTATAAGTCACTCCTATGGCTGACCTTAACAATCCTGGAGGCAGAGTGCTTGGTTTTATGTGCGATGGTGCTCTAGCATGAGCTGAGCCTGTCTGCAGCTGTCGGGAACAACTCCCTTAGCTGTTACGGTATATTGCCATACCATATACTCTTAAGTGCATTATAATCCTTGCGGTTTTATGCTAACTTTGGTTTGGCTTTATCAAAACATGTCGAGTAAGGTGTCATACGATTTGGAATACTATTCCCTCAACAGTTCTGTCGACGGGGATAGCATTCCAGAGGGACACGACATGTACATAACCTGAACCCCGGTAAAAGTTAACCAGAGCCTGAGCATCACAAAATGGATGCTGCCACCACATACACAAGTCTGACCTCCTGCTGCTGGGAGTCCTTCCAGCGAGGGAGGCTTGGACAAAGAGTTTTCTGCCTTGGGAGGTGCGAGCACCACCCCAGACAGGATTTTGTGTATTGGGTAGGACAGGGCTAAATAGAATCAGACATGCCTGGGGCGCACAAGGTGTCCTCGTGCATAAGCCAGTCCAAACCGGTGCTGGGGCTTTCCAGCCCCAGTCCTGGCGCGGAGCTGGACAAAGGAAAGGGGGTGTAACCACCCCCCATCCTGGTCCCACCCAGAGGAGGTACCTAGCAGGTGATCCACCCCTCAGATTGGGAATAAGAGTGGGAGCAGTGCCATAGCACCTCAGATCATCCTGAAAACAACTTGAAACTAAGAAGACGCCGGACTTCGACATTCTGCTGCACAGAAGGCTGAAGAGAATCTCCCTTGTGGCCAAGGAGTGGCCACCCTGTGAACACAGGCACCATCCAGCAACTCGACGTCTGCTTTGCCGGAGCCCGAGCCCAGAGCCCGACAAGACCCAGACTCCCAGAAGCTCGATCCACAGTCCCTGCAAAGAAGGGACCCGTGGAGGCACCGAGAGATGTGGGACCGGACATCTTGAAAGACCCCAGACAAGCTGACTGCGCAGCACCCGAGGCACCCACGATGCTGTACTTTGGGGTTTGAGAAGCACCACAACCGAGCAGCATTTGCATTGAAGATCAGCCCCCCAGCATATCCACGATCTGTGTGAGGTCCTTTTGTACTTTGCCACTCGACGTGCCACCCCGGCCACTTGCCACGTGGTCAGCGGCCATCTTGGCAATGAAACCTACAATTTACACTGCGGGTCTGGTTGCTCCAGACTTGCCCTCACTCCTGTAAAAAGGAGCACCGGCTCTGACCTTGCTGGTCCGAGTGATAAGCTTTCTTCACTTCCTGCGTGGCTTGCATTAGCCATGGCCTGTTTGCTCCAATCAAGTTGCCGACACCGCCATCAACTAGAGCCGTTGTGGGACAGATCGTGATCGACTCCTGGACATCCTCGACCTCTTCGTATCCACGTGGCTGCAGAGATAAGCTATACCTCATCACCTATTTGCACCCGACATCGCCTGGTTCCATCCTGGTTCCACGGTAGTCACCGGCAAGTGACTTTGAACATTGTCCCCTCTGCTTTCAGGTCTTCACCACTTCAGATCCACCCTTGTATCCACCGGAACTCTCCTCGTCGACCCGCCTGCAGCATCTTCATCTTCAGGCACCATCGACCTGCGTGACGAAACCCAACACTACTTCGCACCTGTGCACCTGCTTCCTGTGGGTGAGGTAACTCAGCAATGCCGGTGTTCCCACACTGGTACACACCTCTAGTATATGTGTCTAAAGTTTCATCCTACTAGGTCTCTCGGAAGGTTCCTTAAACAGTAACTTTATAACTTTTACGCACCATTGACATTGCATTGGTGTATGTGTGCACTTTAAGCGCTGTACCCGAGTCCCGCGGGCCTTTCCCGACTTAGTCACTGCTAGTCCCGATCAGCTCCAGCGATTCCCAAGGCCCTAGGCCTACTTCCTTTCCAATTGGTGGTTCTTATACCACTATTTTAGTATATGGTTTAGGTGGCCCCTAGGGCTCATCCATATGTGCAACTCTTGTATATTTAAACTGTTTTGTTTTAATGCTTATGCTTCTGTGCTCATAAAGAGTATAGGGGATATTTGTAGTAAATAAATATATATATATTTTCAATATATATCTGTGTGGTGTCCTTTCATTTGGTATTCAAGGGGATTGTGTATGGTAAAACAGCTTGCTTCACATGCCTTACTGAGTTTAGCCTAAGACTGCTTTGTCCACGATACCTCTTGGATAGCTGGTCTAGAAGGTTGACTTACAACTAATCATCATAAGGGTTGCTTGGCTGGTACAAGGTGATCACTAGAACTAGTGAGCATCATATACCAGGCCAACTACTCACAGGGACAACCAGCACGCCAGGGATATGGTGGTGTGCGTGCTGCTCTAGGAGAGCTTCGTCTAAGGTACATGAGGGCTTTTCTTGAGATGGAGTCATGGATGGTGTCCCGTATAATGGGACTGCCGCGAGCTCTGAGCTGTTTCTTTTGAGGGCGTGACCCATTCAGAGACGGTGGGTAGTTCGCCTTGTCCGCATGTTCAGGGCTTTCTGTCAACTGGGCAAGTCGCGGGGGCCTGATTGTGGTTTTTATGGCACCCAAGAGTTTCTTTCTACTGCTGACAGCAGAGTGGGACGTGCATTATGATTGGCAGGCAGAGTGGAGTGACATCTTCTGCTGTGTAGCGATTGGTCAGTGAGGGTTTTGGACAAATGTGTTTTGGTTTTGATCATTTAGAGCACGGGTACTCATAGTACGGCCCGCGGGCCGCCAGTGGCCCGGCTTGCCTTCCCCGGCAGCCCGCGGACCTTGCAGACAATTTACCTGTGTTTTAAAAAAAAAAAATTAAAAAGTGCCAGCAAACACTGCGCGCCGCGACTCTGAGAGACTCGGCTGCTCTGTGGGGGCCCAGGCAGTGATAGTCAGAGTGGAGCTAATATTTGGAAAAAGGGGACCCCTATATAATATAGTAGCACTTGCTATACATAGGGAAGAAACAGAGTCAGAGTGGAGCTGCAGGGGCGCTAAGAGGTAAAATACAAAAGCCTCATTAACATACAAATGGTCTTTTAAAGACCTGTTAAGTGCTCGGGTGCCGCTGTGTGTGTGTGTGCTCCAGGAAGCTGTCTCAGCCCGGGCACACACAGGCAGGTTGAGATGAAGAGGGTGACAGAGGAAGGTAGAGGGAGGGAGACAGAGGGAAAGGGAGGGAGACAGCGGGAGAGCGAGGGAGGGAGTGAAAGGGAGGGAGAGTGAGGGAGAGCGAGGGAGGGAGGAAAAAGGGAGGGAGAGCGAGGGCGAGAGGGAAAGGGAGGCAGACACAGACGGAGGGAGGGAAAGGGAGGGAGAGGAAGGGAGAGCGAGGGAGGGAGGGAAAGGGAGGCAGACAGAGGGAGAGCGACAGAGGGAGGGCAAGGGAGGTAGGCAGAGGGAGAGCGACGGAGGGAGGGAAAGGGAGGGAGACAGGGAGGGAGGGAAAGGGAGGGGGTGGGAGACCGAGGGAGGGAGAGCAAGGGAGAGCAAGGGAGGGCAGGAAATGGAGACAGACAGTGGAAGAGCGAGGAAGGTAGGCAAAGGGAGGGGGAGGGGGAGTGAGGGAGGAAAAGGCAGACAGAGGGAGAGGGAGGGAGCGAGGGAAAGGAGGGCAGACACAAACAGAGGGAGAGCGAGGGAGGGAGGGAAAGGGAGGCAGGCACAGACAGAGGGAGAGCGAGGGAGGGAGGGAAAGGGAGGCAGACAGAGGGAGAGGGAGGGAAAGGGAGGCAGACAGGGAGAGCGAGGGAGGGAGTTGGAGGGAGGGAGACAGGGAGACAGGGAGTGAGGAAAAGGGAGGGGAGCAAGGGAGGGAGAGGGAAGGAGAGCAAAGGAGGGAGGGAAAGGGAGGCAGACGGAGAGAGGGAAAGGGAAGGGGAGGGAGAGCGGGGGATGGAAAGGGAGGGAGAGCGAGGGAGGGAGGGAGAGGGAGGGAGGGAGGGAAAGGGAGGCAGACAGAGGGAGAGCGAGGGAGGGAGGGAAAGGGAGGCAGACAGAGGGAGAGCGCGGGGAGGAGTGAGGGAAAGTGAGGCAGACAGAGGGAGAGCGAGGGAGGGAAGGAAGGAAAGGAGGGAGGGAAAGGGAGGGAGAGTGAGGGAGGGAGGTAGGGAAACAGAGGCAGACAGAGGGAGAGCGAGGGAGGGAGGGAAAGGGAGGGAGACAGGGAGGGAGGGAAAGGGAGGGGAGGGAGAGCGAGGGAGGGAAAGGGAGGGAGAGCAAGGGAGAGCAAGGGAGGGCGGGAAAGGGAGGCAGACAGAGGGAGAGTGAGGGAGGAAGGCAAAGGGAGGGGGAGGGAGAGCGAGGGATGGAAAGGGAGGGAGAGTGAGGGATGGAGGGAAAGGGAGGCAGACAGAGGGAGAGTGAGGGAGGTAGGGAAAGAAGGGCAGGCACAGACAGGGAGAGTGAGGGAGGGAGGGAAAGGGAGGCAGGCACAGACTGAGGGAGAGTGAAGGATGTAGGGAAAGGGAGGGAGAGGGAGGAAGAGCAAGACAGGGAGGGAAAGGGAGGCAGACAGAGGGAGAGTGAGTGAGGGAGGGAAAGGGAGGCAGACAGAGGGAGAGGGAGGGAAAGGAGGGAGGGAAAGGGAGGCAGACAGGGACAGGGAGGGAAGGAGTTGGAGGGAGGGAGACAGGGAGGGAGGGAAAGGGAGGGGTAGCGAGGGAGAGAGAGGGAGGGAGAACGAGGAAGGGAGGAAAAGGGAGGCAGACGGAGGGAGGGAAAGGGAGGGGGAGGGGGAGCGAGGGAGGGAAAGGGAGGGAGAGGGAGATCGAGGGAGAGGGAGGGAGGGAGGGAGGGAAAGGGAGGCAGACAGAGGGAGAGCGAGGGAGGGAGGGAAAGGAGGAAGGAAAAGGGAGGCAGACAGAGGGAGAGCAAAGGAGGAAAGGAAAGGAGGGAGGAAAAGGGAGGCAGACAGAGGGAGAGTGAGGGAGGGAGGGAAAGGGAGGCAGACACAGACAGAGGGAGAGCGAGGGAGGGAGGGAAAGGGAGGCAGACAGAGGGAGAGCGAGGGAGGGAAGGAAAGGAGGGAGGGAAATGGAGGCAGACAGAGAGAGAGCGAGGGAGGGAAGGAAAGTAGGGAGGGAAAGGAGCCAGACAGAGGGAGAGGGAGGGAGGGAGGGAGGGAACAGCAGGCAGAGAGAGGGAGACAGAGAAAGGGAGACAGACAGAGGCAGACAAAGAGAGGGAGAGGGAGGTAGACAGAGGGAGACAGACAGAGGGAGACAAAGAAAGGGAGAGGGGGAGACAGAGAAAGGGAGAGGGAGGGAGACAGAGAAAGGGAGAGGGGGGGAGACAGAGGGTGACAGACAGAGGGAGGGAGGAGGGAGGGAGGGGTGACAGACAGAGGGAGGAGGGAGGGAGGAGGGTGACAGACATAGGGAGGGAGGAGGGAGGGAGGAGGGTGACAGGCAGAGGGAGAGAGGAGGGAGGGAGGAGGGTGACAGACAGAGGGAGGGAGGAGGGTGACAGACAGAGGGAGGGAGGGAGGAGTGTGACAGACAGACAGAGGGAGGAGGGTAACAGACAGAGGGAGGGAGGGAGGAGGGTGACAGACAGAGGGAGGGAGGAGGGGGACAGGCAGAGGGAGGGATGAGGGAGGGGGAGGGCGACAGAGCGAGGAGCGCGACAGAGTGAGGAGGGCAACAGAGTGAGGAGGGCGACAGAGTGAGGGAGACAGAGAGGGAAGCAGGGAGAGAGGGAGAAAGAGATGCCAGCCCAAATACTTGTTAATAACCACGCCACACACAGAGAGTAATTTAACACATCTTTATTCCGCTGTGTGTAAGTAAGAACTCAACATTCTAAGGCTGACTTAAACTGATCTCTGCAACGCTTACGTCACAGGCCTACGGTGTACAATGGGAACCAAAAGAGTTCCAGCGTTCTTTTATTTACAAGAGTCTACATATCCTGCTTTGTTAAATACAAAGTTACAACTCGAAAGGATCGGGTAACGGGCAAGGGAGGCGGGGTTGCACTGGTAGTCGACAAACATTTTACCTGTTCTATTGTCCCCACTGAAGAGATCCATGGGGCGAAGGCCTTGGGATTCTGCCTGTCACTTTCACCTCATCAATCCTGTGCCGGGCTGCTGGTTTATAGGCCCCCTGGCCAAATGGGTTTATTTCATGAGGAGCTTTACTCTGTTATTTCATCTTTAAGCACAAAGTTTAAACATTGCCTGCTTCTGGGCGATTTCAACATTCATATGGATGTTGCAGAGGCGGCCGATACCATCAAGATCCTAGATACTACTTACCCTTTGGGCCTGCTTCCCTATCTTGACTGCCCCACCCATAATAAAGGCCACACATTGGACCAAATTTTCTCCACTACTCCTATCATTGTTACCGCACCTGTACCAGTGTTGTGGTCTGATCATTATTTGGTGAATTTCGATATCCCAAGGGAAACCAGGCTGACAAATAACGGCTCCAGTCGCCAGTCTTCGGCCTGGCGTGCCTTTCATCGTGTGTCATCTGACATACTAGCACAGTCTCTGACAGCCTATCCTTGCCTGTTTACGGACGACTTAGAGGCTGATTTAGATCGTTTTCAGACTTGGCTCGCACAGCGCCTCGACGAACTGCCTCCACCCCAGGCTGCTCGCAAAAACTCCACTCGCTCTTCAGCACCCGGGTTCACACCCGCTCTCAATGAGAGTAGACGGCTTTGTAAGAAGGCCGAGAGGGCTTGGCATCAAAATTATGAAGGGCTATTAAAGGAAGTTTATAGGGAGCGCACCAAGACTTATCATAAAGAGATAGCTTTGGAAAAAAAATCCTATTTTGCCAAGAGAATTGAAGCTGCCGCAAAGACAAGCAAGGAAATCTTTGCGACAGTGAAGGAATTTACATCGCCTTCATCTATTATAAACAAATTTTCCCACTCTGAACCTAGGGTCATTCAGCTCGCAGATTTTTTTGCTAGCAAAATTTAAAATATTCAGGCGTCTTTTCTGCAGTCAGAACCGGCTTTTCTGCAGTCAGAACCGGCTGTGGCTTCCACGTCTCTTCTCTTTTCACCTTGTCCTGTCTTGGAGCGACCTTCGCTTTCGAATTTTCCAGTTCTCTCCCTTAAGGCCTCTTTGGAGCTTTTATCCAAGTTAAAATCAGGCTCTCCGTTGGATCCGTGTCCCGCTAAGTTCCTTGCCAAAGTAGCACAGGCTATCAATCCTATAATAAACCCGGTTCTAAATCAATCTCTCGAGTCGGGGGTTGTTCCTCCTGCCTGGAAGCAGGCTCATATCCTTCCTCTCCTAAAGTAGCCGAACCTGGATCCCGGGATCCCTGCCAACTACAGACTGATCTCCCTGCTCCCGGCTTTTGCGAAGGTCGTGGAAAAGCATGTTCATTCCTCCCTCTCTAATTTTTTAGAGACACATGACGTTCTCCACCATACCCAGTCTGCGTGACGCATCTGTGCCGGAAATGTGGCGCATATGCCTAGATGCGTCACGTTGTAAATCGTTCATAGGGATGCGCCACATTTACGCCGCCTTGCATGACGCAACAGTGGCGTAAACGTGGCGCAAGGGGCTCATAAATCTGCCCCGAAAGGACTAGGGATGGTAAAAATAATCAGACTTTCCACACTCAAATAGAAATTGCCTACCAAAGTGTCGCCTATCCATTATTCATGGCCTTGCATTACTGCACCTCTTAATCACGTCCTCTTTACATTCATAGAAAATGTGCCATCCTAATATACAAATGTCGGTAATTAGCGCTAAAATGAATTCAGAGCTTACAGCATCAAGTATAGATCGCCACATTCCTCCCACAGTAACAATAAAAACCCTGCCTGCTCATTTAATAGCTACAACAGTTGAACAACAGTCAATAATTTCCATCTCCTATTTTTACGAGTGAACCCATCTTTTACTTTGCAGAATCCCACTCCGATATTCAAAATGATTCATTGGCACACGCGTATGAAAAGCAGAAACATTTCATTCAGTATTTCTGTTTTTTTCTTCTAACGTGAAAGTAAAATCACTGTTCAGAAAAATTAATTTTCAGTAGACACATGGTCGACCTCATGCAAATTAAAAAAAATTAGAAACTCTACAACACCACTTTGGGGCTTGTGATAAAATCCCTCTTTTTGTGTCACCATCCCCCAGTTTTTACCTCTTTTTAGCTTTCTCTGACAGCGCACATGCACTCCCAGCAAAAGCCAAGGTACTGAAAAAAAAATCTTAATAGGGGCTTAGAGCCCGTCCATTACTTAGCATTAATTGGCTCCCACGCAGAGGCGTAACACAGGCCCCTGTAGCCCCAGTGGTGCGGGTGGGCCCCCGAGCTGCAGGGGGGCCCCTCAGCACAGCACTCAGTCCTGAGAGCTCTGGATTAAATCCGGAGTGGGGGGCCCTCCTTGTACCTTGCAGGGGGGCCCCTCAACTTTCATTACGCCACTGCTCCCATGTAGCTCTTGCTTTCTTGCTCCTTATTGAACAGTGCCTCCACCTTGCCTCCAGCTTCCTCTGCGGGCTCTGTGTGTGTCCATGCTGTTCAGCTTGGACCAAGTACTGCTTCCTGTCTGTGCCTGAGCACCTGCAGACGTTTTTTTGTTTCATTTTGAATTGTAGCACTCCATCAGGCTACCCCTACTCATCCCTCCTACCCTGCCCATATTAGTTGCTGCTTGCTAGGTTCTCCTCACCACCTCCCTCCCGTCGCTTCATACCTCCCCTGACCTCTCATTTCTGTCCACAGATCCCCGACTGAATTTGCGTTGAAACCTCTGAAACTCTAAATGCTTCACATCTAAAAACTTACGCAAGAGAGAACTTTAGGATTCGTCGTGAAGTTCTTCAGACGTGTCCCCAGAAACCCTTTTAGGTTTCGCCTGGCGTACACTGCACAGCAGTGTTCGCGCAGACAAAATCTTTTGAGAATCAGTATGGGGCTTTAACCCGCCTCTCTGTTCCATTGGCTAGCTCCATAAATGGAGGCTAGCCATTGGAACAGATGCGTTAGTCATTGTCCGAGCAGATTTGTGGGCGTTCCGGCGATTTTTTCGTTCTCCACCCCTTTGTGAACGTCATTGCGGCAGTGGGCGGATGTTTTTTTTTCTCTGCATGTTTTGGCCCTTTTGGACGTGTCTTTTGCAGGGGTGGGTTGCGCAATTTCCGTGTCCTGTTGTCTCTGTGTACTGTTCTTCGTGTCTGTTGGTTGTCGGCTTACACTTTGCGCCCCGTATTGTGCGTGGCATCTTGCCGGTATGGTGTGCATCGAAAAGACTGTGCGCTTCAGGAAAACTAACTGTACGCTTGGCAGCTCGCCCGTAACCTGTGCGCACCATTCTGCCCATCTGGACTGCCTTTAAAAAGAATCGTGAGCTCCCACTGTACTCTGCCAGATTATAAACTGTGTGCTTCATATTGCCTGGTGAACTGTACGCTTCTGCTTCCTCCCCTTTGAAAAGACCCGTACGCTTCGATCCTCATTGCGAAGCTGTACGCCACATACGGTTGCTCACGCTAGATGCGTGAGCATTGGTAGGGGCCGTCCATTTCTCGCGCTAGATGCTTGAGCATTGGTAGGGGACGTCCATTTCTCCCGTTGGAGCCCACAGGAGCGCTACGAAGCGTACACCCTGCCCCAAACTTGCTAAAAGTAGCAGAAACGCGGGGAAAAGTATTTTTAAAGGACTACAACCTTTGCTAATTGACACGCTGGGAACTGAGGCGCTACGGCGCTTTGATCTTAAAATGGCGGCTGCAACTGAGGACGAGAGAAGTCCGTCTGTTCAACAGCAAGTGAAATTAACTGAGCGACTTGGGTAAGCACGTAATCAGCTGATTTGGTGTGACTGTAAGAGCGGCTGAGCGCAGCGGTTTGAAGCGGAGACCAGACCCGGCTGTTGTCTTAATCAACTAACTGTGCCTGACCCCGTTATGGCCGCCAAGTAAGACCGAGGTGAGCATTGTTTCTTTAGCGTCGGATCGGCGCTGAAGTCCCGGTTAACTTGTTGGGCACAGCGCATGAGTGATAAAGTCCTCGCTGACAATCTACTGCTTTGGCCAAGTTTAGCCAAATGGTTGTCGGAAACAGATTTAAATACATTGCAATGGTGTCTGCTGCCTGAACTTGTCATGGTTGTCATGGTACTTGTCATGGTTAACTCCCCATTGCAGTCCAAACTCAGTGGGAAGCCCAGCGTCCCAGCACTATCCAAGATTCTTCCCAGGTCAGTGGTATTTGTCCCTCGCAGTTACAATTGCAGCCTCTCTCGTGTAGTCAGGACATAATGTTTCTACTTCTGAGGTTTCATTTAGCTATTTAAGGTATTCTGGGAGTTGTTTTCGTTTTTAGTGGCAGGCCGGATACCAATGGTTTGGTCCGAATAGCCAAGCACTGGAAACATGGCTGTCTTGCTTCCCTGCCCCCTGGCTGTGCTTGCTTCCCTGCCCCCTGGCTGTGCTTGCTTCCCTGCCCCCTGGCTGTGCTTGCTTGCCTGCCCCCTGGCTGTGCTTGCTTCCCTGCCCCCTCGCTGTGCTTGCTCTCCTGAGTGTGTGTGTGGCTCTGGGTGGGTGTGTGTGGCTTTGGGTGGGTTTGTGTGGCTCTGGGTGGGTGGGTGTGGCTCTGGGTGTGTGTGTGTGTGTGTGTGTTGCTCTGGTTGTGTGTGTGGCACTGGGTGTGTGGCTCTGGGTGTGTATGTGTGTGTGTGGACTGGGTGTGTGTGTGCGTGTGTGGCTCTGGGTGTGTGTGGCTCTGGGTGTGTGTGTGTGTGTGGCTCTGTGTGTGTGTGTGTGGCTGTGTGGGTGTGTTTGTGTGTGTGTGTGTGTGGTTGTGCGTGTGTGTGTGTGTGTGTGTGGCTCTGGGTGTGTGTGTGTGTGGCTCTGGGTGTGTGTGTGTGGCTGTAATTGCTGTCTGTTGAGCTCGTCCGTAGGGTACAATAGGTCTCACATTTGCGAGAGATTAAGCTAATGGCAATGTAAATGACAATGCCATTTATTTATCTGTTTTCAAAACCAACACATAAATACAAATTTTGTCATTTACAATGCCAATAGCTCTAACTTTTCGAAAGGCGAAACCATTGCATTGTAAATGCTTGTTTATTTAATGCATCAGATTGTGCATGTTCCCAAGCCTGTGAGTCATGCAGCGTTCCAAAGTACCTAACAAAGTTACAATTCAGAGTGACCAAAATCGATTTTTCATTTTCACGGAACTAAACTAATCTGTTTGTATACATGAACAAAGCATATGTACTTCTAGTAAAATGTAACCCTGGGCGTAGTTCGCGGAGTCGGACTCCGCGGAGCTCCGCGAAGACGTAGTTGCACTCCGCGAACTACGCGTAGCTCCGCAAGCATGCGGAGTTGCTTGCTGGGCCCGTTCGCGCGCCGTTTTTCGTCTTCGGGAGCGCGGTGCGCGTGTTCGGGGCGTTGCCTGCATGCTCGGGATGGCTAGCGCGCTAAATTACCCCAGAGGTTTGTCCCGCCTGCTTGCGTTCCCTTATTTCCTGTTCCGGGTCACAATTAACGTGGTCGCGTTGTGCAAGACATGTTCGGGAACTCATCTTCTCGTTCGCACTACAAAAGTGCGTGATCACGCTAAATATCGCGCGAACCTACCCAGGCGGTCGCGATGGGCGCAGCCATCTTGGATCACACACTCTGGCTATGGTTTTGGGCCTACTTTTGCATCCTGTTAAAATCTCTTTAATCCTTGTCTTTTTACCCACTTTTTCTAACTTTCTTTAGTTATTACCTATTTCTCTCTGTGCCTAGGTTTATATTTTTCATTTTTTTTCTACTTTTACAACTTTTCTATTGCTTTTTACTTCCTTCGTGTTCTTTTACCTTGCTTCTTCTTTCCCCTACCTTTTTGTCTTGAACTTTTAGTTTTCTTCTACCCTCCACCCAGAACCATGGTCAAGGGCGCCAGCAGCAGCGGCGGCTCAAAGGGCAAGGCGCCAGTGCCCCAAAAAACTAGGCTGCCTTGCGGCAGAATGCGCCCCCTAGGGGTGAGGCCCCGCCAACTTTTTGGGGAGGAGGAGGTTGCTGCCCTGGTTTTTTTTATCCAGCGCTACCTCCCCTTGATGTTGGCAGCAGGTGGCAGGCCCGGCTCCGGCTACCAGCATATTGAGGAGCGTCTCCGGCGGTGGGTGAAGGTGCGCCGGGCAGTCTTCCGCTGCTCCGGTATCCGGCGTACCCACCACCAGCTGACCCACCGTTGGGCAGACATTTTGGACCGGGAGCAGGACCTGTTGGACCTGCTTGGCGTCGAGGTCGTGGGTCTTGGTGAGTGGCTACCCAAAAAAAAAAGTGTGTGTATAATATATCTCTATAGTAGTATAAGTATTGTTGTTGTATCTTTGTAAATCTTGGCTGAATAAGTAACGCGATGACTGGTGCTCCTAGTTAAATTTCCGATGTATTCCGTTATTATATCTACTGTAATTGTATGACACTGGTCTATGCTGCGCTTCTTCATCTTCACTGACTCTTGCGTGTTCAATTTGGCGCTAGCTTTTGCTGTTTATTGGTGTGAGATTTTCTTTATTGTAGAGAACTGAAGTTAGTTAATGCTATTAATAGAGTCTTGTCCTTCCTTTGTCCGTCAGTGAAATAGCCGTTGATGGATAATTGTACGTGTTTGCAATGCATATTGTATCTTTTTTTCACGGCCTTCTCTTCTGCATGAATAATACTCCTCTGGCAATGAATGCAAAAGTTACTTTGTTCTTCTTACCTCAGCCAGGGCCGGATTTAGGCATGTTCAAGCTGTGCAACTGCACAGGGCCACCAAACGCCAGGGGCCACCCCACCAATATATATCCTTAATTTAATAATCCTCAGAGGATGGATACATATTTGCGTGGCGGCCCCTGGCAGGGATTTGGTGCCTCCGGCTCTGTTCCACTTCCAAACACCCTGACTCCCCCCTCTTCACTGGCCTCCGTGCTCCGCCCCGACCTCCTCTTCCGGGCCCCCCACCTACGCTCCCTGGCCAGGAGTCCAGGACCACCATGAGCCTATAGCCGCCCCTGCCTCAGCCCTCCATAGAACTGATGTAGTTTGTTTATTGAGTGGGTAGGGCAGCAGTAGCATTCAGTCAGTAGCAAAACAAAATATGATGCCATGAACGTACAATTTCGTGTTAGTTAGTATGCACAAAGTTAAGCATGTCTCCTCCTTGCGATCTATGCATTTTGCTGGCAAAAAATGAAAAAGAAATGGCTACTTACAGATAATTGATTGATTACCCCATTCTTGAATCTGTGGTGTTGTTCAGGTCTTACTGCCTCTGTGTTACTTAGTAATCTGCAATCAGAATGTTTATGGAACATTTGATTTGTTTTCACCAAGTACACTAGTCAGTGAATCATGCAAGGCAGTAGTCATTTGGTAGACCAATGTTTGTTTCTTTTAATGTTGTAGCAGTGGTTTTTGAAATGCTTGCTGTCTATGTTTCACAGCACTCAATGTTTTCTCTTTCTTTATTATTTCTTACATGAACCACAGAACCCAGGGGCAAGCAGAAGGCTGGGACCGAGTCGGCGGGTGAACGTGATTGTGAACCACAGGCACAGAGCTCCTCTACTGAGGATCCTGCTGCTGTCCCTAGTAAGTCCAACAGTGTTTTCTTTTGGAACAATGATATTTCCCTAACTTTCTAACGGAGCTTTTTTTCCAACCGATTAATGACATTTCACCTAACTTTAGTTAAGGTATCAATCTTTTCAAAAAATCTGTGATCGAATAGCGGAAGGCACAGGGTCCACTCCTGTCTTATGCTTTTTCCTCTGTAATGTCTCTTCTTTGGCAATTGACACCAACCAAGTATGCATGCAGATGTTGGTCTACTATTTTTTAAGCGTTAGTAATGAATACCACTACTACTCTTGCGGGTATTCTTCTATGCAGTGACATACATAACTATGTATGCACCCCAAAATTGGATGTTGTTGTTGATAGGCAGGTTGGACCTTACTTACTTACAGTCTTACACCTCAGTCACAGAACTCAGAGGAACCCACAATTCAATGAACGACAACCTATATGGGCTCAGTCATTGGTCAATTATTCAATTACCCCTTTCCTGAACCCCAATATGAAGATGCCAAATGCTTTTCTTACACAATCCATAACCTAAGTAACCCCCTTTTTCTCACTCTCTCGTGTAAGTCTACAAGACAACAGACACTGAAAATATACTTCCGAGTCAATGTGGTACTTCAAAACCTTTATTTTGTTAGAAGTAACTAAGTAAGTAACATCAATGTTTTTAAGTTGTTCTGTCAAATACGTCAAGGGCAGGGCCACCAGAAGAAATCCAGAGTTAAAAAAGGCTCAATAAAAAGTATTCTACATTTGTACAGCTACCAGTGCACGATAGGGAAATGTGGGAAATGTCGGAGACCCCTCACCATTGAACGTATACTGGTTGCATATGCCTCTTGTTGGTAAGCTCTGCAAATCTTTGCTTCGTAAAAGTAAATCTTCTCATCTGCCGAAAGATAATGACAAAAGTGGTGCACGTTAGACAGTATGAAAACATTACATACATTTATTCAACTTTTTAGCTGTCATGCTAAAAAAAAGGTGTAACCTGAGGCTGTAAGGAAACTGGATTCCACAATCCACATTCAAAAAGTAAATACGGGCCTCTATTTTCCAAATTCTTCAGGTGTATGCTTTGAACTATCATGTGGCCTCAAAGGCGTCTTCTCGTACTGCGCAACAAGCTGTGAGGTAGCATGCGCAAAACTGTAGACATGTCATTGATGTACAAACTGGTTAGGTTACATGGTTCAGTCTAACTTTCCAAGGACTAGAGTAGCAGTATAGATGAGATGAGTTTGGGTACCATACCATACCAAATAAATGCTGATATGTGTAGTGTGTTACTTACTCTGCTGTACTAGGCAATGTGGACTACTAGTGATTACGTTGTACTTAACTGTTTTGCAGAACTCCGTTCTTGGTGAACAAGTACAATGGGGGCTGTGCATCCATCTAAAAAGGTGTACTTAATTACTTATTTTTATTTTTGCAGAACCGGTACCATCCACCAGTGCCGACGGGGGCAGCGGCGCTGCAACGCCGTCAGCAGAGGCGATCCCGGAGGGGAATGGAGGACCACCAGAGGCACCTACAGCAGCACCGGCAGCAGCGGGGGAGGAGACAACAACGGTGGGCGATGGTAAGTTACATTCAATAGTGATCCGCATTACTTGGTGGGTGGGGAAAACTTCCTCACTGTACTCTGATATTTATAATGAACTTGAAGTTCTACTGGACAATATATGACGCCACTGTTCTCATTACCAAGCTTAGCAAAAGCATTACCACCGGCCAGAATTGATAAAATTAGTTATACATGCCTCTTCTATGTGACTACAACTCAGCTGTGAAAGGTTGGTGGCAGACTAAAAAAGTCTTATCCACAACATTACATGACCGCGATGGATTAACATGAGATTGATTTTAAGTATGATGAAAGGTGCAAGGAAAAAGCTCTAATCATATAATATAGAAGGATACTTTGGAATCAGCAATGCAGGTGTTTGAGAGCAGTTGGATGAGTGGGTTGTTGTGGAAGCATAGAAAGTGGAAAACACAGCTGCCTGCGTGGGTGGGAGACACATCCAATATTGGTGGTTAGTGGATAGTGGATACTAGTGTTGGCAGCGGTGTTTTGGTTAAACACAAAGGCAAGGGAAGGAGGGGACGACTGGATGCATTCCGGGTCGTTGCTGGCGAAACACAAACCACCTAACGTTTGTTGGCGATATAAAGAATGATAGTCTCTAGAGTAGACATTTACTAGTACTAGCTGGCCACTGTTAATTTAATGTTAGTTTGAGACTGTCACTTTTCCCGGAAGCACAGAGTATATGATAAAAAAAAAAAAAAGATATGAAAAAGACAGGTGTTCGTATGTGACCGTTGAAGTACACCCATGCTATGTTACTAGGGCAGGCATAATGCCGTGCCAAAAAGGCAGACAAATGAAGTATATAAGGCGTAGAATGTTCAAGATAGATAAAACAACATTTTAGGTACTCAACTTGCTTGCTATTGCTACTGTACTGTGCCGCCCACAATGTGTTGGATCCATTTTGTGTTCTTGATTTGCTGGGATTTTTGATTACAACAATTCTGTCCCTTTCTTTATAGTTACTCCTTCTAAACCAACGAGGAAGGAGCTGGCAGTCCGGGCCCGTCAGCGGAAACTGCAGGCCATCGTTGAGGCCTACCGCCGGCTGGTGGCTCAGGCCGAGGAGGAGGAGGAGGAGGCGGTGGCAGCAGCTGCTGCCTCTTCCAATGCCCCGGCCCCCAAGCCTGCAGGAGTACGTCGGCGTGGTCAGGCAGCCGCCCGCCGCCAGATTTTCCCCGCATCGTCCACCCCCCCACAACAACATGGCTGCCAATGTAGGTGCCGCCAGTTCCAGCGAAAAATTCTCCTCCGGGTAGCCAGGCTGGAGGCTCAAAGCAGTCAGACTAAAAAACAGATAGAGGAGTGTGTAAAGATCCTGGTGGATCAACACTTAAAAGCCCGCCGGCTATGAGATGGACCCTGTTTGCCCCTTTTTCAATCCTTTTGTTGGTGGGTGGGAATTGGGTGTTGGGTTTTTACTTTTTTTTTACATGACATTGAGCGTGGGAATTTGGTTGGGGTTAGGGGAGGCGGGTAGGGGGACAGCTTGGTGTAGGATTTATATATATTTTATTTTTGTATCATCTTTAGTTATATATTACATTATGTTAAAATAAACGAGACACAAAGTTATGTTAAAAAGAAAACATTTGAAGTTCATTTGCGTTTCTTGTGGGGTTGGAGGGGGGAGTGTTTCACCAAATAATGTACGTTGTGCAACCTCGCAAGGTTTAATTTGGCCATGCAGGTCGGCGGACAGTGCTTTTTAATAATAAAATATATTGTCCACATCTTTAACATGCAAACAGATAGATGCAGTAAACCCTCACCGAGTTATATTTGTAGTATTAGAAGAACGACCAGTCTGTCTTGCGTTATACCTCACTGCAAACTTATCTTACCTGTGATTGCTGATGAGATGATGATGATTTATCATGAAGTGTGGCACTGCAAGGGCTGCATTTGATTTCCAAGACAATGGCGAAGAATCTGTGGTTCAGAATCAGAACTTCTGTGATAGTAGTAGACAGACCCTGCCAGTAGCGACAAAAAGAAAGAGACAGTCATTTGCGTGACAGACAATGTGGGGGTAGTATAAGTAAGTACAGTACATTGCATGGGTGACCCAATATTGCAACTGCTAAACTGAAACAAAACAATGGTTTTGGGGACTGGAAACAAAGTGCAAGAGAAGATAAGAAGTTCAACTTTACTTGTAGTACTCACGGCAACGTCAAACTTTTCTAAATCATAATGCTTTACACTTTAAACCCAAAAAATTACGCCAATTCATTAGATGCATTCGTTGTTTGATGTTAATGGTAAACTATTTGGCGTTATACACAGAGCTTGAGTTGGGAAGCCGCAGAAGATCCTGGCCATGCCTTGTTGACATTTCACTATTGTTGCTTTGACCACATCTGCCCCAGCAAGCGCGTGATCAAATTGTTGGTGTATATTTAATGTAAGAAACATCACACCTCAATGTAACCACGCAGCCCGGGGGAAGAGGGTTAGGGATTGTTTAATGGATGGGTACGGGGGTTTTGGGAAAGGTTTGAGAAAGAAAAACAGTACGCATGGAGATTGGAGACAACAAAAGCAAAACAATGAAGACGATGATTTATGATGTTGATCCGCTAGCTAATGATTGTAAGCAATGGACGTAAGAAAAGGACACGCTGAATATGATTCTTGGTTTCCCGCAATCCAATTGCTTGATGATGAGGATCTGTGGTAAGGATGAGAGTTGATGCTCATACTATAAAGCAGTGGGTGAACCGTGAAAGATGTCCAGCCTGAAAAAGAAAAGGCAAATACAAAAGAATGTGAATGACCTAAACAAATTGTAATACAGTGAAGATAAAAAAAACAATACAAGAGGAGTAGTCGTATGAGAGGACTTTCAGACTGAGGCGGCTTGGATACAATTTGTATAAGTCTACTAGTTGCATATCATTTTTAATCTAGAAGTACAAAAAAAGACAGGAGCCAGCACACAACAACAGGCCCACGACGACACAGGTTTGGCCGTTATACAAACTGCATTTCCCTAAAAATTTCAGAGCCACAGAAAGGTGAATGAAATTGAAAAAGCAACCTAGCATTTACAAAATTAATCAACAAAATCAATGCGTCATTCTCAGTCATCAATCATACCACTATTGTACTCTACCACAGCACTGTGCACAAACATGTAGTAGCCTGGGTCTACTGTACTGTGACTCTTATTTGTATTTATTTATTACCTTGTATTCCACTCCAAGAAACATCGTGCATCAATCAGCTCAGATCCAACTGCCTGACAGCAAAGATATGGTGGTCAGGATCTGTGGTAAGGGTGAGAGTTGATGCTCATACTATAAAGCAGTGGGTGAACCGTGAAAGATGTCCAGCCTGAAAAAGAAAAGGCAAATACAAAAGAATGTGAATGACCTAAACAAATTGTAATACAGTGAAGATAAAAAAAACAATACAAGAGGAGTAGTCGTATGAGAGGACTTTCAGACTGAGGCGGCTTGGATACAATTTGTATAAGTCTACTAGTTGCATATCATTTTTAATCTAGAAGTACAAAAAAAGACAGGAGCCAGCACACAACAACAGGCCCACGACGACACAGGTTTGGCCGTTATACAAACTGCATTTCCCTAAAAATTTCAGAGCCACAGAAAGGTGAATGAAATTGAAAAAGCAACCTAGCATTTACAAAATTAATCAACAAAATCAATGCGTCATTCTCAGTCATCAATCATACCACTATTGTACTCTACCACAGCACTGTGCACAAACATGTAGTAGCCTGGGTCTACTGTGCTGTGACTCTTATTTGTATTTATTTATTACCTTGTATTCCACTCCAAGAAACATCGTGCATCAATCAGCTCAGATCCAACTGCCTGACAGCAAAGATATGGTGGTCACCATCATTATCATCAGCAACTCAGTCTGTAGTGAGTGACTACGATAAATTAAGTCCTGACTGCATCTGTAGTAGTAGGAACACAAGTGCGTAAATAATTTCTATTATTAGTAAATAACATGGAAGAATTGGCTATCACGTGAGTCTGAACTGAAGTTACTAGTATACTTCAACTCCATGCACATTAGCTCAGAGTCAGCCAAAAAATACATCCAATGCAATGCATGGCATCATTCATTTTTATACCTGTTTTGCTCTTCTTCTCTTTCACTGTCAGAAGATTGATCACAGATGCTGCCGAGCCTTTGTAATGCGAGTCATCACAACAAGTTGACTTCAGTTGTGGATGCCTGCTCAAGTTTCTTTTGACACAGAAGAGTCGTCTCTGAATGCCTGCAGACAGAGGTGGTAGCCTTAACAGTAAGACTCAGCAAGGCAGTTATTATGAGTTGCAGATTTCAAATGAAATAGAGGATGGCTGTAGTCATGTACGGTTCACTTATTATGGAGGGACTGTTAGAGGCTACATTATTGTTATTGTACTATACTCCATCTACAACATCAAATGTATGGCTGCCAAGATGGAATTGTATTGACTTGAGTGGGAGTCAAGAAGATGCAGCAAGACTCTGAGGAGTGCAGTCAACATGGAACATAAATGCACAGGCGTGCAACTCCAGGAGGTAACTAAAAAAGATACAGCGAAAATAAATGCACAGGTGTGCAACTCCAGTAGGTACATTAAAAGAATGAGTGGTGGGGATGGATTTGGTTGAGCTTTTTATTTTAAGATTAGCACTTTTGCACCAGAAAGTCATTTTTAATAAGAAAATAAATAACACAAATAAAAGAAGGGAAAAAGTCACAATTTAACAGCCTATTGGTCAGGGAAGAGGTGCTCGTCCTCAAACTCTGCGGGTCCGGACAGCAGTAGGTCATGTAACCCAGCAGTGATGAATTCTTCGGGCTCGCTTTCTTCATCCTGCTCTGATTCACGTACAGTATAGTCTGGTGGTATGAAGTGTTGATTCATTTTTATCATTGTCAGCCTCTCGACGCTTTTGGGGGAGAGACTGGTCCTTTTCGATGTCACAATGGCACCAGCAGCACTGAAAACCCGCTCAGAGGCGACACTGGCTACAGGACAAGCCAAATACTTTATCGCCAGCCTGCTCAGCACTGGCCACTGTCTCCTTCTTTCATACCAATAGACCAATGGGCTTTGCTCCATGAACACCTCTGTTGTGTCATCCAGATAGGCCTGAACCATCCGCTCAGTGTTCATTGGTGCTCGGCTTTGCTGCTCCTCTTTCCCCTTTGCAACAGCAACGGACTTACCCATCCCCTTCTGTAGAAAAAAAGCAGTTATGCTTTTGGTTGTGTCTGCTGAATCAGATCGTGTAGGTGCTGCTTTTGGTACTGTTGGTGCCTGCTGGGAAGCGGACGCACCGCTCTCATGCTGTGATGAACTTGCCTGAGTTGCCTCAGGAGGATGGCCTGGAGTACTTTGACTGTCCTGGGCTGGCACTGTCAGGCCTTTAAGTAACAGCCGTTCAGTTTCGAAATCATTAGCTTCCACAGCTATGGAACTTTTGTAATTGGCAACATCCCCATCTGAAAAAGGAATGACTGCGCTACTGCTGACAAACAATTTGTACCGTGGATCCAAGATTGTTGCAGTTATGTAATTTGGATCTGACACAATCATTTTAAGCCTTGCATTTACAGATAAGCGGTTGCGTAAGGCCTTGGCCAAGGTACATGCATCAACTTTTTCTTCGTCACCTTCGTATGTTTCACAGACCTCCTTCAGCTGTTGCTCGAGCATGTACAACAATGGGATGGCTTGGCCCATAGTACAGTCCTCCCTGCTAACTGCACGTGTGAACACCTCAAAAGGTTGTAGCATCTCTGTCAAGCATTTAATGATGTCCCACTGCCACATCTCAACGGTCAGGCTTTTAAGATTAACAGTAGGATCCACTAATCTTCTTGACATTACATAAGCATTCAGTGGTATGTACTGCTCAAAGAGACGCTCAAGCATGAAATAAGTCGAGTTCCAACGTGTTGGGACCTCCTGGATCAGTGCTTTGACTGGCAAATTATGCTCCCGCTGAATGACGCGTAGCAGCTTCCGCGCTTTGAAAGAATGGTTAAAATGCGTGCATATTCTTCTGCAGATGGTCAGTATGGTGCTGACTTGGAGTTCATTTTTCAGAAAGTCTTGCACGACTAAGTTAATGCAGTGTGCCAAACAGGGTACCCTGAAATACTGTCCATCTTTCATTGCCCTCACTACATTACTGCCATTGTCGGTGGCAACAAAACCAATCTTAAGGCCTCTTGGTTTCAGCCATTCAAAGACCTTGCTGTTAAAGTCAGACAAAATGTTGTCAGCAGTATGATTTTTCTCCATACCAAACATGGCTACAGTTGCATGTTTGCGAGTGTCATTGAAAATCCCAGCAACGTCAAGAAGGCCTGATGTTAACTTGTCTTTCACACCTGCAAAAGAGATCCAGTGTGCGGTGATGCACATGTAATCTGCTGTGGCTTCGCGACTGCTCCACATGTCGGTTGTCAGGTGGATACAATGGACAACACTCTGTTGTAAGGCTTTCCCAATCAATCCCAGCACGTCGTGGTGTAGTGCTGGAATAGCAACTCTTGCAAAATAGTAGCGACTGGGAACGTCCCATTTTGGGGCGAGTGTTGCCACTAATTGCCGAAATCCCACTGCCTCAACAAATGAAAATGGGAGAAGGTCCAGTGCCAACATTTTTGCAAGTTTCGCATTGTACAAACGTGCTGTTGGGTGGTTCCGCTCGTACTTTCCCTCCTGCCTAAACATGCCAGTAATGGTAAGCTGCTTGGTAATTCTGTCTGTTCTGCTAGACGGACCACCTTTCAACGCAGACTTTTCACTCCTTGCCCTTGGTGTCTCCGGCTGACTCTGGTGCCACTGAGAAGTTGCTGATGCTGAGGATTTGGACTGCACCACTCCAGTGCTGGCGACAGGGCTCATTGGTGTACCACTACCAGATAGAAGGTCATCGTCTCCCTCTTCTTCCATGAGTGGACCTTGTAGTACTGTATCCTCCCCACCAACACCAGTGCTTACATCTTTTTGTATGCTTGCAAGGTGGTTCTCCCATACAATTGTGTGTGTTTTTTTCATATGGGTCGTTGGGCCTCCAGTACCATAGTTTGTACCAATCTTACCACGACTAACATTGGTGTGACAAATGGTGCATATAGCAATGTTCTCCTGATGTGGGTGAACCGTAAAAAAATCCCAGACTGGGGAGCTAAACTTTTGTCTCCTGCCATAGGAAGAGGAGGACCCACTTCCAATCCCGGATGAACTGGAGCCTTTTTGTTGAATTTCCCTATGTGACAGTTCAGTACTAGTACTGCCACTACCTCCTTCTGTTGAGGTGGCGCTTGCGCTGGATGTCGCACGCTGGCGGGCCTTCGCTGATGCAAAAATGGGAGCTGGTGTTACTTTGGGCGCTGAGTGTGTAGGAGTTACACGTGCTATCTGCTCATCACTAATCGCAGCCCTTCTGGATAGGGTGAAAATGCTGGTCTCTACATCCTCTGCACCAGGAATAATGCTTGTGATGATGACATTGTCAGTGTCAGACCCGTCTTTATCACCATCAGTATCCTGTTCACCTACATCGAACTCCGGAAGTTCAAGCCTTGATGGATCCTTCCTTTTTCCCAGCCTGGTCTTTTGATGCCTCTCCTTTGAATGCTCAGTTCTTCGTTGTGGATGCCAATCCTTATCAAGGTCATCTGAAGGGATGCTATGCGAAGAACTCGATGCACTGCCACTAACCCTCCTTTCCTTTCGTAAATTTAAAGACAGTAGATCACCTCCAGAAGTGGCTTCCTCTTCTTCTTGCTCGGAATGAGGCTCTACTTCCTGAACTGCCCCGACATCGGGAGGAACAACTTCCACTATTGCGTGCGGAGACGGTGATTGTTGTTCTTGAGGAAGTACTATAGCGTGCTGTGGTTCTTCAACAACTACTACTGTGGGATTTGGTTGTTGTTGTTGAACAACTATTGCGGGCGGTGGTTGTGGTTTTTCAACAACTATTGCGGGAAGTGGTTGTGGTTGTTGAACATCTACTGCTGGCGGCGGTTGTTCAGCACTTTCATCTTGCGTGGATTGTGTGCTACTTTGAGACAGCGATAAGTTAATTTCAGGCTCAGTATCACTGCTTTGTAACACTAGGCCGGCTACCTCTTCGACCCTCATGTGCTTGGCCCTGGGTTGGTGGCTTGCCCCCGCTAATGCGGATGTGCTGGCTCCAGCTTGCACCACGGACACCGCTGCTGCAGGCGTACGTTTTGGGGGCCCAAAAAAGGTTTGGGGGTCCATACCAGCCTTAAGTGACACTTCCTTCTTCTGTACCTTCTTCTCAGCAACTTTCTTGGTGGTGGAGGACCTGGTACCTGCTCTCTTAGGACCCATCTTCTTCTGATGTCAGCAGCACACAGCAGCACTCAGTAGCACAAATTGCAGAGATGTGTGGTCAGATGAGTCACACACCACACGTGGCGTACAATTGAAGGACGTCCGTCTGGCAGTTGAACGGGCGATGGATGAAAACAGCCAGCACCTCCTCAGTCTTTTTCTGTGCACCTACAAGCAAAGAAGACAGAAAACGTCAGTCAAACAAGCAGTAAGCCAACACATGAACAATTGAAAGACACACAGGGCAATGTATAAAACACAAAAAAGAAGACTAATACTACGAGCACCACAGCTCCCAGCCACATGAAGTCCAGAAATAACCAATAATAAAGTCAAGCAGGCCTATCATATACCAATATGGACAGAAAAAGGAGGATGCCTGCTACACATGAGTCATGACAGGTTAATGCAAGGAAAATCAAAATACCCCATGGCTAAGAGTTTGTAAAACTTCACTGCAAAAACACATACAAGTCATAAAATTATTACACACACAAAAAAGTTACCTACCCCCCTGCCCAGAAAACCAACTTGGAAATGCAATGGCATACACACATGCCGTAATGATGGTAATTAAATAGACCAAATAGAAACAGCTACATAAAGCAGCCCCGCTAACTAGTAACTAACTACCACCTCTGGGACTCTGTCCTACTATCAGATCAGACCAAAAGCAGGGAGGCCAATGATAAATGCACAAAGGAAGTACCTACAAAATGGCCGCCACCACATGGCCTGTCCAGGAAGACAAAACTACAACCAAATAACACAAAAATGAGGACTTTTTTGTAGCACAGGGGACACATTAAACATTTTCGAGGAACTTTTATGCAACTCGGGACATATTGTTCGCGAGAATGCAAAATCGGCGTGTTCGGCAACGCGAATCGAGTGAAAAGTCGTTATCGCGTTCCCGAGCAAGTACATTGAGCGCGCGAACAAGACAAAAAAGGTGAGGTCGCGTTCTCACACGGTGCGACGTTACCAAAAGTACGCGAACAGTATTCCTAGGGTTACCTACTGGCAGGGAGTGCCATATTAGCTACACACAAGCAACCAAAAACTAAAAGTACCACCATTACAAAAAATGTGAAGCAATCCAAAGCCATACACGGTGTAATTAAAGTTACACCACAAAAATAGTTGATTAACTTGAATGCACCTATGGCTGTGAGTGGTAGTACCTACAAAAGCCTTGGATGGCTATGGCAAAAGAAGAGAACCAGGGAAGGACACAGAAAATGGCCGCCTCCATAGGGCCAGGAGGACAGGGACACCCAAAAACAACATGGAAAAGGGATGCACCCAAAATGGCCTCCACCACATGGCAAAATCAGTCACAAAGGAAGCATACACAAAATGGCCGCCACCACATGGCCTGCCCACCAACAACAACATAGCAGAATCATCACAAAGGAAGTAAGTACACACAAAATGGCCCTCACCACTACATGAAAAGAAAGAGAGGACAGACAATAAATGCCTAGGCCAAAGGGACAATGCTTAGCTTCACAAAATGGACACATCAGACACCACCCCCCAAATTGGTCACCCCAACCATAAAAAAGAAATCATTACATAGAGGACAGAAAGGAACTGGGAGTGGCCCATGCTCCAGGAAGACAAAACTACAACCAAATAACAAAAATGAGGACTTTTTGGTAGCACAGGGGATACATTAAACATTTTCGAGGAACTTTTATGCAACTCGGGACATATTGTTCGCGAGAATGCAAAATCGGCGTGTTCGGCAACGCGAATCGAGTAAAAAGTCGTTATCGCGTTCCCGAGCCAGTACATTGAGCGCGCGAACAAGACAAAAAAGGTAAGGTCGCGTTCTCACACGGTGCGACGTTACCAAAACTACCCGAGCTGTATTCCTAGGGTTACCTAATGGCAGGGAGTGCCATAATAGCTACACACAAGCAACCAAAAAACTAAAAGTACCACCAGTACAAAAAATGTGAAGCAATCCAAAGCCATACACGGTGTAATTAAAGTTACACCACAAAAAAAATTGATTAACTTGAATGCACCTATGGCTGTGAGTGGTAGTACCTACAAAAGCCTTGGATGGCTATGGCAAAAGAAGAGAACCAGGGAAGGACACAGAAAATGGCCGCCTCCATAGGGCCAGGAGGACAGGGACACCCAAAAACAACATGGAAAAGGGATGCACCCAAAATGGCCTCCACCACATGGCAAAATCAGTCACAAAGGAAGCATACACAAAATGTCCGCCACCACATGGCCTGCCCACCAACAACAACATAGCAGAATCATCACAAAGGAAGTAAGTACACACAAAATGGCCCTCACCACTACATGAAAAGAAAGAGAGGACAGACAATAAATGCCTATGCCAAAGGGACAATGCTTAGCTTCACAAAATGGACACACCAGACACCACCCCCCAAATTGGTCACCCCAACCATAAACAAGAAATCATTACATAGAGGACAGAAAGGAACTGGGAGTGGCCCATGCTCCAGGAAGACAAAACTACAACCAAATAACAAAAATGAGGACTTTTTGGTAGCACAGGGGACACATTAAACATTTTCGAGGAACTTTTATGCAACTCGGGACATATTGTTCGCGAGAATGCAAAATCGGCGTGTTCGGCAACGCGAATCGAGTAAAAAGTCGTTATCGCGTTCCCGAGCCAGTACATTGAGCGCGCGAACAAGACAAAAAAGGTAAGGTCGCGTTCTCACACGGTGCGACGTTACCAAAACTACCCGAGCTGTATTCCTAGGGTTACCTAATGGCAGGGAGTGCCATAATAGCTACACACAAGCAACCAAAAAACTAAAAGTACCACCAGTACAAAAAATGTGAAGCAATCCAAAGCCATACACGGTGTAATTAAAGTTACACCACAAAAATAGTTGATTAACTTGAATGCACCTATGGCTGTGAGTGGTAGTACCTACAAAAGCCTTGGATGGCTATGGCAAAAGAAGAGAACCAGGGAAGGACACAGAAAATGGCCGCCTCCATAGAGCCAGGAGGACAGGGACACCCAAAAACAACATGGAAAGGGGATGCACCCAAAATGGCCTCCACCACATGGCAAAATCAGTCACAAAGGAAGCATACACAAAATGGCCGCCACCACATGGCCTGCCCACCAACAACAACATAGCAGAATCATCACAAAGGAAGTAAGTACACACAAAATGGCCCTCACCACTACATGAAAAGAAAGAGAGGACAGACAATAAATGCCTATGCCAAAGGGACAATGCTTAGCTTCACAAAATGGACACACCAGACACCACCCCCCAAATTGGTCACCCCAACCATAAACAAGAAATCATTACATAGAGGACAGAAAGGAACTGGGAGTGGCCCATGCTCCAGGAAGACAAAACTACAACCAAATAACAAAAATGAGGACTTTTTGGTAGCACAGGGGACACATTAAACATTTTCGAGGAACTTTTATGCAACTCGGGACATATTGTTCGCGAGAATGCAAAATCGGCGTGTTCGGCAACGCGAATCGAGTAAAAAGTCATTATCGCGTTCCCGAGCCAGTACATTGAGCGCGCGAACAAGACAAAAAAGGTAAGGTCGCGTTCTCACACGGTGCGACGTTACCAAAACTACCCGAGCTGTATTCCTAGGGTTACCTAATGGCAGGGAGTGCCATAATAGCTACACACAAGCAACCAAAAAACTAAAAGTACCACCAGTACAAAAAATGTGAAGCAATCCAAAGCCATACACGGTGTAATTAAAGTTACACCACAAAAAAAATTGATTAACTTGAATGCACCTATGGCTGTGAGTGGTAGTACCTACAAAAGCCTTGGATGGCTATGGCAAAAGAAGAGAACCAGGGAAGGACACAGAAAATGGCCGCCTCCATAGGGCCAGGAGGACAGGGACACCCAAAAACAACATGGAAAAGGGATGCACCCAAAATGGCCTCCACCACATGGCAAAATCAGTCACAAAGGAAGCATACACAAAATGGCCGCCACCACATGGCCTGCCCACCAACAACAACATAGCAGAATCATCACAAAGGAAGTAAGTACACACAAAATGGCCCTCACCACTACATGAAAAGAAAGAGAGGACAGACAATAAATGCCTATGCCAAAGGGACAATGCTTAGCTTCACAAAATGGACACACCAGACACCACCCCCCAAATTGGTGACCCCAACCATAAACAAGAAATCATTACATAGAGGACAGAAAGGAACTGGGAGTGGCCCATGCTCCAGGAAGACAAAACTACAACCAAATAACAAAAATGAGGACTTTTTGGTAGCACAGGGGACACATTAAACATTTTCGAGGAACTTTTATGCAACTCGGGACATATTGTTCGCGAGAATGCAAAATCGGCGTGTTCGGCAACGCGAATCGAGTAAAAAGTCGTTATCGCGTTCCCGAGCCAGTACATTGAGCGCGCGAACAAGACAAAAAAGGTAAGGTCGCGTTCTCACACGGTGCGACGTTACCAAAACTACCCGAGCTGTATTCCTAGGGTTACCTAATGGCAGAAATTGACAGACACCCGAAACCTGACATACCCCACACATAAACATAAGATTTTCTAAATCAAACCAGTCCATCCATGATTTCCTAATTAGAGGTACACCAGAAAAACAGTTGATTACCTTTCATGACCCTATGACTAGTACCTCTGGCCTACTGGAAGAGTAGGCCACAAGTTTGGAGGCCTATGGCAAGACCAAAGTGGCTGGGAAACATAAAATGGCCGCCAACAACACATGGCCAGGCCAACCACAGAAAGTTATTACAATGAACTCAAACATGCCTACCTACACCCTAACTACATGGAGTACTAGGGTCAGCTATTGGCTTAAAAAAATAAAAAACTTTTTCATTACACAAACAGAAATTCCACAGCAGACATTGCTATTGCATAATGATGACCATAATCCAATGCCAGCCATGATGTTTGTTTACAAACTTGAATAAAAATTTAAACACAGAATTATGATTTTACCCATGGGTACCTCTCTATGTAGCCTGGATGAAATTTAAAAAGAAATACAAGTTGGGACCTCATAAAAGTAGGCACCCATCAATAATTTAAATCAAGGAATGAATACTGTAGTTAAAAAATTTTAAATCAAACAAACACAAGTCTACAACATCATACTCACTCATACATTACTGAACTTACTTGAAAAAGAGAATTCAAAATCCAAAAGTCCTCAGTAAGATTCAAAAAAAGCAGTAATGCAGCCAACACACACAGAAAGTGATCCTGCCAGCTCAAAATCCAAATGAAAGTGACCACCTCATGGACAAAGCACTGGGAGGAGCCTGGTGGACAGGAAGTTGTAAACTCCAGAGCCCTTCCTCCTTAATATTCAAAAATAGAGTAGAAACAGAAAGAGGACTCCTTCCCCCCAAAAAATACATCCAAAGGTACAACTTTGAGGGGTTTTTCACTTGTTTGCTAACCAAAATGGTAATTTATTATTATGGTTTAACTTTTAACATGCTCGCGAGTTATTCTGTGCAAGATTGCAGGTTCTGCGTGTTCGGCAACTCGATCTTACCAACAAACATACTCGCGCGTCCTTATGGCTTTATCGCGCTTCCAATGACGTTATCGCGTTCGCACAGCTGCACGGAAGGGTTTACAAACATGGTGGCAGACGCGACCGGGAAAAAGCGAACGCAGAACCAAGGTAAGCCATTGCCGCGCACGCGATAATGTTATTTAGCGCGCGACAATGTTATTTAGCGCGCGACAACTACGCTCCGCACCGGATAGCGGAGTTATCGGCAGCTACGCGAACTCCGCGGAACGCGGAGTTGCCAAAACTCCGCAAACTCCGCAAACGGAGCGTAGTTCTTCACATAGGGTTAGTAAAATGCTCATTGTGATAGCAGAGTGAGTAAAAGCGTATTTTTGCATAATGACATTCATTCCAACTTGGCCACGTCGGCATTGCAACCGCATGCAATGTCCAACATTGGATATGTTTTGGAGGTGGCCCACATCTCCCAACATCACGGAGAACACCACAGGGATTGGATGGGAAGACGCAGGAGCATCTGCCCTTCTTGAAACATGCGCCTTAAGTGGATTCCTACTCTGGTCAGTGCTGCTCTTTGGACATTCGCTTTAATTGCTGTTCGCCTCAATTGCACTAAAATGAAACAGTAGAAAATATGCACTCTATATTTGTGGGGTTTTTCTTTAATCTTGTTTTCCACCAGGAAATTTCAATGTTTTGGCATATTTTGCACCTCAAGCTAATTTTTTGTGTTTTTTTCGGTAGACCTGCTACTTTTTGGTGCGCTCCACGAAATACTGTTTTTGAGGAACTGATTTTGCATTGCATACAAATAGCAGGGAACTTGTAGTGTACATCTATAAACCACAGGAGGCGATGTAAAGTTCAACTGATTTATTCAGGAGGGCAAGCAATCAATACTTAATCCTGATCTCTGCTCTCTTACAACTGTCAAACCCTCACATTCTAGAATACGCCACTACCATGGCAAAAGTTGTCTATGGTATATGGCTACCCCAGATACTACACATCTTCCCCTTTCACAAAAAAACAACAAAAACATTACCCATAACTTTAACTTTAAGAAGAACAAAACTATGTAGAAACAAATATACTATAAAATCATGTTACTGTAAAAAGGTTATCTTATTTCTATAGAATCGATTTACTATACAATAATAACTAGACATGCTAAATAATCACATTACTGTAAAATTGTTATCTAATTACTATAGAATGGTATTACTAATAAAGCCCATCGGTTTTAACAATGGGAGAATGTATCTTTTTCTTAGTGAATGATAGTCACAAAACATGACAAAGTGCATGGTGTCTTAGGGTGAGAAATGATCACAACTACGGGCCCTGATTGGCTACCGTGTTCCAACCTTGAGGCTCGGCTTATAGCCAGTGATGTACTACATGAGCAGGAGCCTTTTGGCGCCCACTACTGTAAATAGGGGGTTAGACAAGGCTCCATATTAGAACCACAACTTTTTACCTTATACATTAACAAGTTGGGCTCTAAGTTATGTACAGCCAGTAAAGCCATACGGTGCATGGGCTCACATTTAATTCCTGCTCTTTTATATGAAGATGATTCTGTGCTACTGACTAGAACAGGGATAGGGTTACAGACCTGAGTTTCTTTGTGGATTTTATGACTTCTCTCAATTTAAGCAATAACTACATAACATCCCACATTTTGGTTCTGGGCCCTGGAGAAGTGTAATCTTGATCCCATCTGAGATATTGTAGGAGTGCATCATAATCATGAATAGTCAGCACTTGAATATATTCTGTGCAATGAATGTTACTAAGGTGAGTGGAGTATTGCATATTTAAAGTATGCCACATGAAGTATTTGTGTATAGAACATGATTAGTAAAGGTCTATGTAACATTTATATATTAGTGTGATGGGAGAAGTTAACATAAAAAGTGTCCCACTGTAAAGTTACTAAATTAGAATGTCTATACTGTTTAAACATTTATACATGTAACAAGAATTAATTTCATACAGGGGCATTTGGAATGACATCTTCATAATTCCTTACAATTTATACATGAATTTAGAAGCTGCATTTATTTTGTGTGTAGAAAAGGCACGTATTATGGGACCCTGCGCACTGTTAAAGTTGACTAGAGTGGACCGCGAGAAACCAGTTAAGTACATATCATGTTTAGAGTCTAACATGTAATTCGTATTTAACCTTCAATGAAAGAATGGGCATGCTTTTATTTTGATTCCGCTGCAGGTAAGGATAGATCCTCATTGGTTAATATATAAGGGTTTTGTTTTCATTAGATAACAAGGTATGAGAAGATGAAGTTGATCAGGAGAAGCGTGGTAACGAGCAAGGAAGTGAGTTCTCATGAGAGAGGAGAGGAAAGATCAAGGACGATCGAAGTTGCAACTTACCAATGTGGAAAATGTGGTACAAGTATCCAGTGGTGCCAGAGCCATAAAAATTCACTGGCAAGGATCATGTGAGATGATCTACTCTGAATGCAATTGACATTTTATGCTGAATGAATTGAGGGGCAGGAGAGACATATTAGGAATTGACAGAAAGTCGACCTATGCTTCTGCTTGTGTGGCTTTATTCTACCTCACACATTGTTGGAGTGCCTTCTACTAAAGATTCCGACAGCTGACACCTTTCTGATTTCACCTTTACCAAATGCTTCTTAGTTAGGGTTGCCCTTTTAAGGTAGTGCGGGGAAAGATAGCATGCTAATGCTTACTTTGGAGAATTACCTGATGAAATATGATACTCAATTCCTTTACCTGATCACCTGAATCATCATCATAGAGTTAGTCGCTTGCTTTGTATTATATAGGGTAAATCTCTTCAGGATAGTTAGACTTATTTTGGTCTTTCTGCATTACTATATGATCATGTTGAGACTGGTCTGCATTGATTTGTTTCTGAAATTATATTTAAACCCTACTAAACTCGGTTTAACTTATCGAGTGAGTTATTGTGTGGCCACATTGGTTACACTGTACTGAGATCTTGACAAGGGATAGTTTTTACCCTATACATATTATGCTGCAATAAAGGCCATTGATCTTGAGATAAATGTTTGATTGGGCTTGAGCTTAAGCAGCCCTAAACAGAGAAATAATAGCCGGAAGAAATGTTTTGGGGTGGTGTTGAACCGTTGAAATAAAGATGGTTATTGCATTTTCATATTTGGGAGTATTCTTTGATGAACAGAGTTGTAGCCACGGGGGAAGTCCCAGTGGGGCCCAGCCTAGCCTTCTTTTGACGTGGCCCCCCAAATTGAAAGGTCAGAAATTGAGTTTCTGTTGTTTAAAATGTAGATAAGTTTGAGAGTGCACATGAACGGCTGCATCTGTCCTGCCTTTGCTCTAAAGAAGGTCAAGAGAAATTGTTATATTTATATGTTATGTGGTTCATCACTTTATCATTACTCAAATGCCTTGACCAGAGCCGCAACAGAGGTTTTTGACCTGACAGCAGATTGGGTGCCAAACCTGTCCAGGCCCTCCTGAAAGTGTATCAGATCTCCTCTCCAAATTTAGTAAAGATTCTTCTTAGCCAGGGTCCAGGTTTAGAAAACGTTTTTCCAAGATGAAAATGATTAGATGTATGAGGGCTTATTGCTTGGGCTTTTTAACGCCGTCTTCCTCCTCTCGGTTTTCCTCACATTTTCTATAACCTAATTTTTTACTTCTTATTGTGCCTTTACAAAAGTTTTCCACTTCATTTATTTTTTCACCTCTATCTGTTTTCTAACGGATTAAACTCCCTTTTCATAATTCCCTAGTATCCCTTCATGGTCTCTTTACCCTTGTCTATGTCTACTCCTCCCGTCCGCCCTTGTCTCTGCTCTCCCTTCCCCGTCTGTTCCTTCCTTCAACAACTCACACCGTCCATTTCTTTACCTTTCACACCCTCTTGTCCTGAAGCTACAGCGATGCATGCATCTCTGTCAGGCGTGAAGTGTCTTGGGTGCTTATTAGCCAGCCGATATGCCATAGCATGTTATCGTCTTGGTGTTCAGAGTGACTGCAGGGATGTGTTCATTAAAACGTGATAATGAACTCTCATTGCAGAAACCCTGCAAGCGATCAGGCGTCGCACGTTAGAAAACGCGAGGCTTATGTTCGACTAGAGACAGAAAGTGAGGTTTGAAGGAAAAAAGAATCTTTTATTTCTACAAATCACGCGTGTCCTTGGAAATAGAGTATGAAAATGGCTGCTTATTAAAAATCAAAGTGTGGCTGAACCTATGAAGGCTGTTTGAGTGAAGTACATGCGGTTGCGAGTTCTAGAGTCAAGAGGACTTGCATCATAAGGCTGGAATAGTGAGTCTACGATTTCTTGCACTGTCACAAGGGATTCCAACCTTCAGTGCGGATGTGCCAAGTTGCAACGATTTTTCAACACACCGTTCTTATATTTCTAAGATTAATAAAATTACAACCCATAGGTCGCGCAGTTTTCTGCAGGTGGATTTTTACTTGAATATTGGAACTTTTGGCAAAGTGTATAATCATGATCCTTTGAGCACACCCGAGGGGCCCTCCTATGGCACAATGGTTGCTTATGTTAATAGCAGAGGAGGTAAAACACAACATGGTGTGGACGGAGGACTGAGCTGAGGCAGACATCCAGGGCTCGAGTCGGGGTACCACGCAGGTGGACAGCGTCCCCCCACTTATTTTACCGGGGGGATGCCATCCCCCATGCCAAACAGCCGGACTTAACTCTTTGGCCTCTCTGGGACGAGGAGCTCGGCACCTTTCGTGACGTCACTTCCTGTCGTGACGTCACTTCCGGTGACAGCCTCCCCCACTTCTTTTTTCAGGACTTGTGCCCTGCAGACATCCATCACTGGTGCTGATGCGTTGTTGGAGGAGGACTGTGCCCTGGAGGTGAGGCTTAATGATTAGAGCGGCAGACCCTGATGCAGAGGTCTAACCCTAACCCGGGATCAGGGTTCAATTCCCCGCCTCGGCGGGTCTTGGGCTCAAAATTCCACGGACCTGATAATTCTCGCCTCGGTGCCTATTTCAATCATGGAGTCCCACTCTGCAACTCTGGGCAATAGCTTGCTTAATCTCCACAACGCTAAGGATGCCTGGCCTCCACCTTGGGGGTGCCCAGGAGTGGACGCCTCACAGGGAAAGCCAGGATGGGTTCCACAGCGGTATTCGTACAAGCGCCTTGAGACCTTTGCGGGTGAGTAGTGCGCTATACAAGTATCAATTTACATTTTTACATTTTACAATTTACAGGCCCCTCAAATTGTAGGTTCTCCCCAACCAGACCAGCCTGCCTGAAGTGCGACTGGGACTGAGGTGGATTGCAACATATCTGTGGGTACTACTGTACGGACCTAAAATGCAGAATGGTATGATGTATGAGGTTACATGAAGATGGTAGCATCTTTGAGTGAATGCTGCTCTTGTTATTTTGATGGATAAAAAAGATTTACTAAAAAATATAGAAACGTTTGCTGTTTTTGTGAGGAAAAACAATAAATTTGGAGTTCGGTGGACGGTTTTCTACATCACAATTGTGATGGCTATCCCGTCTGCCTTATTACAGATGCCATAACACAATCCACTTGTAACAAGGCAGATAGGATCTCTACAGTGTTTGTGACAGAGGAGCCCCTCCGGCAAACTCTAGATAAGGACTAGACTTGGGCAGAATTTCAATTAAGCCAGAGTAATGGTGTAATTTAGGTAATTTAGCTTTACTCTTTGATGCAAAATTGCCACTAATTATGCAGTTACTCCTGTTTGAGTGGTTGAGAGTAATTTGGGTGAAAAGAACTTACAGCCAGAGCACTTTTAGCGGGTATGAACAGCCACTCGCGCTTACCATTCGTGGTATGCTTTTAAAGTTGTTTCTTAGCGCAAAATGCATCCAATGTGATCTGGAGAAGAAAGACCTTCGATTAATGGGGGCAACCAGGAGCAATATGGATCCAGAGTAAGTACTGCTGCAGAGAGCTACGCCACTGTGTATTCAGAGCACTCATACTTCATCCTGGTTTAAGGAGACAAATTACACCCCTTGAGACCCGTTGCTGGGTGGTGAAATTTGATCATTGGTTAACGTAACAACTAATGTACAATCTAATGGTTACACCCCCTTCATAGTCGAAGGGCTCATTTTTACTTGTGTGTTTACAATTACAGTTGTAACCATGGATCATTATGCTAAGTGCCCTGTAAAGGTCACCTCTATGTAATTCTCTATAAAATCATGGACCTTTACATTTCTGAGAAGCGATTTAGCATAAGTCTCTAACAGTTCTTACTTAATAATCATTAGCTTTTAGAAGTTACTGTAATGACCACAGGAATCTCGGGTGAGGACATGACATTTATTTGATTTGTCAAGTATATATAGCATTTCCCTCAAAATGCTACCAACTACCTCCATCTCCAACTGTCAAAGCCCAACATTCTATAAGCAATAACTTAATGAAAGGTCATTCAGCGCAAAAGGACAATAGATTTTACATCTGTTCCCTCCTTTGGAAAAAGGCTAATGCAAAATATAATCCTTAAATCTACTTGGCATGCCATCAAAGATCTGCATTGTTTCCCGGTCAAGCCAAGCATGAAATGTAAGGGACTGAACTTAGCCCACAAAGCTTTCTATAGACTGGGGCACAGCTATCTGTCCAAGACACTACTGCACTATCCGTCTCAATGAACACTGTACTCTACGGAGTCTTTTCTGACAGTGGGGCCCAAGACAGTGAAAAAAGATGGGGTGATTTTTCATTTTCAGCCAAGCTACCAGAGGCTCGAATTCTTTGCCCTTGTCTCTCAAAGGCATTAAGCATCCGGAGTCTTTTAGACGTCAGTTGAAGTCTTGGCTTTTTAATGAGGTGTTTTATTCTCTCACTCATAGATCCTTCTTCTTTTCTGACCTGTTTGTGCCAGGACACTCTATCGAGTAGCCGTTCGCTTTATAAATATTTTTGATTTGATTTGATATTGTGTGAAGGCCTTCTGCTTGACATTTTCTGGGCATCAACTCGAACCTCTTGGAGACCATCAATGGGATCCTGTGGAGGCGACACATTGGAAGGTAGAAAAGCAGACATCTATGGTGTAGAACATGCACCTCCTTCAATATTCCCTCATTCCCACAATTGGTGACACCAGTGGGAGAGATAGGGATTCCTTGGAGGGTGTTATTCGTATGGCGCATAAGACTTTCCACTACCCATTGCTTTTCAGTTTAATGGCATATCCTGTAGTTTTAACTACCCACATGGAGTTGTCAAATTTGTCCCATCCCAGTTTAGATTGGTGACATCGGATTTTCACAACGTCACCAACATTTATGCTCCTTTTGTCCACAGCTGTTCTATGGTCATAATGCTGTTCCATTTTGAATTGTTTTCCTTTTACAATGTCTCACAAAATATACATTTTCTCAGAAATTGCGTCATTTCTCACCCTTGTCATCTCTGGGATGCAATGGAGATGTGTCTTAGTCAAAGGTGGTCTGTCCCTTAAGTCAAATGACATTACACCTGTTACGTGTGGGAGTAGTACGGTAAACCCACAGGCTAAATCGTAATACATTATTTAGAGGTATTCTGTCTTTCATAGACAATTGAATAGTTTCTTAAATAAGGTGACTGGCAATATCAACTTGTCCATTGCCTGGGAGATAATATAATGATGATGAGGAAAGTTTATGTCCTTAATCTTTAAAATATGTAGACATTTCTGTAGCCACAAATTGTGACCCAGTGACACTCACAATGAATGATAGAAAACCTGCTCTAGAGAAGATTTGCCTCAATAACGCTAACACATTTTTGCTTTTGGGGCTGTCCATTAATTTTAGATCAATCCACAAGTTATAACTTTCAATAATGACATCACATATCTCAAATCATTATGTAGTTTGACTATCAAATCTGTTCCTACCTTTTGACATGGCCCATCAGGTACAGGAACACAGGAGTAGAGGAACACAAGTGCACATTTACAGTTTTGTCTGCATCTTTGCACATGCAGCACTCTTAGATAGATGGCCACCAATATTCTGTTCGATGCCAGTCATACCTGGATGGCATCTGTGAACCAAAGCAAGAAGTTCTGAACTACGTGAAATGGAAACCACCAATGTGGCATTTCTCAGAATTACATACTCCATAATGGACAGCTCATCCATGATTTTCCAACATTATTTCAAATTGGTATCTAATTGTTTTTCTTTTGACCATCCCTTCACAGTGAGATCAAAAATTATGAAATAACTCAGAGTCATCAGCAATGGCATTCTTTACTTTACCTTACTTAAGGCTTTTGCCACGCCCATTATATCTGAAAAATAAGCAACAGCAACTTCATCATTATCCACATCACATGTATCATCCTCATTATAATCATCATCACATTGCATACATAACAAAAAACAGCTGCATTGGCGGATTTGCCAAACAAATATTCGACATTGATTACATATTCATGTAGTTTGCATGCAAGTTTAGTGATGTGGGGTGATACTTTATCTGAATTGTACATATTTAATATACTTACAAGTGGCTTATGATCCATCCTAATGAGAAATGGACTGCCCCATAAAAGACGTTTGCATTTGACCACAGCTCACATGCCAATAGCTCACTCACAATTACTGAGTATTTACATTCTGGTCCTCTTAACCTGCATGAAGCAAAAACAATGAGTTGATTATTTTCATGGCTGTCTTGACTTAACACTGCCCCACGACCTATCTAGCTAGTACTATCCACACTTACAATGGAATGGAACGATCTGTCAAAAGATTTCAGAGAATGGGCATTCTGTATTTCTTCTTTTAGCATTTTCTAAATTATTCGCCCCAAAGAATCTCCACGTCTTTTTTTATGACAAGCATTGCTTCTACCTTGTCAGAAAAATGTCATTTGAATTTTGAGTAAAACTCAAATAAGCCAGGAAGGATTTCAGTTCATCCTTGGAAGAGGCTTGAAATGTGTTCTTTCCATCGGAACCGGATGTCACCCTAGCACTTTTCGGAGCAATTGTACTCCATTTATTCAATACATCTCTGTATCTTTACTAGAAAGCACGACATGGAGAACATGCAGGAAACACCATTTGCATTCTAAGCCCGGAAGAAGACCCAGGGGGACGAAACGCGTCGGCTATCAATTGCATGTCATGTTTTTAGGAACAACAAATGAGTAAAGAATAAAGAATACATTTTCAAAGGAAGAAAGACTCGCTCAATGATTTATTGAGAAGACATCACTTTGTTGTCCCTATTTGTGGACTTTGGTCTATAATCTCCGTTATTTGTATATTTGACTGTGAAGTTGAGTGCTGAAGCACACTGTGTGTTTTGGGTTGGGCTTTTCTTTCCCCTTATGGAGGAGTAGGGGGATCTTGTCTCTGGTTCATTGCACCACGCTCTAGCTAAACTCTCACCTCGATCACTCTGTGTCGACGAGTGCAGAACTTGTGTGCCTTGACCCTTCTTTGTGCTATTGTTTTGAAATGAGTTAACTATTGCAGAAACTAGACTTGGTTTAGGTCTCCCTCCATCAGCACTGATGACATGTCCCAGATATGATACTTCATCCTTAAAACAATTAAAAATTTCTCTTTTAAGCATTAATCCACTCGCTTGTTTTTTTCTGAGAACTTCTCTCGATTTTAATCATGGGAGAAAACAAATATGTTGTCTTGAAAAGCTATAACACTACTCAGACCCTCTACCAGTTTACTCACAACTTTTTAGAATACAGCGGAAGCCGAGTTGAGACCGAACTGCAAGCTGCGAATTCTGAAAGAACCCAGGAGAGTTATGAAGGAGGAGAGATCACAAGAATCTTTCTACAGCAGTATCTGGTGATGAGTGACTGTAAAATTAAGTGTTGAAAATCCATTGGCGTTACCCAGGGTTGCCGTCATTTCATGTACATGAAACAAAGGCTGGCTTTCGCCAACCATTTGGCGGTTAAGTAGGCTCAAGTGGATACAAAGTCTGCCCCCTCATGTTCATGCCCTCTCCACACACCAGGTAGCCACTCAACCGCGCTCCACATCACACGCCCACCACTCCCACCAGTAAAAAGTAAACAGTGCATTTGCCAAAACCGGGTAAAAACACTGCAACCAATCTCAACACCCCCACCCTAGGTCAGAGTAGCAACGGCCTCCTTCCAAAACAATAAATATCAAACAGCACTTCATAGCAAACCCCAGAATCCTCAGTGATGAGAAAGGGGTGTTTGTGAGGGCGGTTGCTGCCATTGCTGCAGAAGAGGCCCCTTCCGTCTCAGATACTGCATGGTCCTATCTCTGGAGCACTCCATTCAGGTGCGAGCATGGAGCTGCTAGGAGCAAGTTCAGTTCAAGCTGGAAGTGCGACTCAGCTCTTTGATTCTGTTACAGTGTGACTGCATTGTGCTTGTTAAGGTGCAGATACACCGAGCATTGTGGTAGCCAACAGTCTCACTGATCGTCCACCAACCTGGGAGTTATGTGAGGATCCTGCCGAGCGACTCTCTGAGACATCGTCCAAGTCCGCACTGTCTGAGGATGTGCCAGTGCTGCATGTCTCTGAGCTCTGTCCTGCCAAGGCTGTCACGTCAATCACTGCAGCTCTCGCCTGATCTACCAGTACCTCAGTTGGGCACACCCCTTGGGTGTCTGTGATCCTTCTTCTCCACTTTCGTTTTGGTCTTGGTGGTCCCGTGTGAACTCCACCATCCTGCCCCATTGTCTGTCGCACAAGCTAATCCCATGCCTCGTTGGCTGCTGAAAAACATGTTTGGTCATCCACAATGACTTTGAGTTGCACTGAGAAGAGGCGCGCATAACATAACAGTCTTCTGGAGCTCCTTTTTGATCACTAGGAAAGAAGACCTTTGTTGCTGGACCACCAGTGTTTAGACAGGGAAAATAGCTATGGAGGCTTTTTCCATGCTGAAGTATGTAGTCTACTGGGCTTGTTAAAGAATGGAATTTATGTTTTTTATAGTGCAGCAAGTGGGCTACTACTACTGGGCGCTGGAGAGCCCTAGGGGCGGTGGTTGATCAGACTCTGTGCACCCTTTTCAGGGCAAAGAACAGTGACAGTCCACGAGGGTGACCATTTGGGATAATCAGTCCTCTAGAAAGGCACCCATATCTGTCTCTTTCAGCTTTTCAGGGAAAACCACAATTCTGATGGTGTTGCACCTAATGCCCCCTTCTGTATCCTCTGTCTGTCTGTCCAAGATCTAAACCATCCTGGTCAGGTTGGATACTCTGTCCAGCAACTCTTGCACGTTTGGGCGCATGTCCCTTATGGCCACCTCAGTTCCCTTCACTTTGTCCACAGGTTTACGAAGATCATTGCGGAGAATCCCCAGGTACACCAAGATGTTATCAATCTTAGTCTGCAGGATCTCTGGAGAGGCATTCACTGCATTGTGGATGAGGCCTAGTATGTCCTGCGGAGTCGACATTCGAGGCAGCGCATTGGCCAGCTCCTTCTACATCGCATTGCTGGTCTCAGTCTGCAGAGTTCTATGTGGTGCACCTTTCTCACTCCCAAGGGTGTCCCTATTCACTTTTGTGTGACCCAAATTGCTCCCGATGTGCCGTGAGAGGGGCAACAGATGTGGGAGGACTGCTTTTGTCCTCAGTTCACTGCTCCATAATTTCCACACCACTGACCATTGACAATGGGCAGTGCATCGTACGCTAATCTTCCCTCAGCAGATGGAACAACGTTACTCCTGCTCCTCTTCCACACCACCCTACAGGGAAGTACACTGTCTGCAATCCCAGCAGCAGCCTCCTAGCATCACCTGCAGCACTCCAGGCCATCAGGGCATTTCCAGTCTGATTCCTGCCCCGCGCCAGATGGCTCCAGTCACCAGGCAGCACTTTTCTCAGTCCTCACCACCAGGACAAGTCTGTAGCGACCACCCATCAGCCGTCAGCTAGATCAGTTGCCAACTCTCCCCCCTGTGTTGCACACATCTCCTGGCTCTCCATCCAGAATGGGTTGAGGCACCTTCAGTGCGGACATCTCTGTGCCAGCAGACATCCTCTGTCTTTCAGAGCACTCTCTGTGTAAGCTCCCGCCCTGTTTTGTGGGTCGCCGGCACTCGCCCCAGTGTTGCTCAGTTCTATCATTTATCATCATACATAGGTTCTGTTCTGACCTCACTAGAATACTAACTCCATAGGTGACAACATAAACTTCAGCCTTCGTTGTTCCACCTTTAAAACTTAGGGTATCCGTAAAGACACTTTCAAGATAAATCTTAATTACGCCATAAACACCAGGTGTAATTCTACTGGGTTGCAATGCTTCTTTTCCAGGAATCTTGTCATAGTATTCTTTAGAGACATTAGTGATACGCAAACCTGTATCTGCCGAAAATTCAGTGGGGCAGATTTACAAGCCCCTTGCACCACTTTTGCGTCACTTTTAACATGGGAAAAGTGACGCAAAAGTGGCGCAAGGGGCTTGTAAATCTGCCCTAGTGTTTTGTTGATTATTTGGTAGCATGCATTTGGTTTGGTCTTTGACATTAGCCTTGTACAGCATTACAACCATTATAATTAGGTCATCTACTTGTTCCTCAATACTTGAGTACCAAATACCTTCCTTGGGCGTACATTTACTTTACGCACATTTGCAAAATGGTCTCTCTTGCCGCATCTGTGACATTCCTTGCCTAAAACTGGGCATTTCGTGCCTGAAGCTACATGATTATTTGATCCACAACTGTAGCATTCATTCTTGTTAGGGTCCTCTCGTTTGATCATTGGCATATTAGATTTGTTATTTACTTTATGGTTTTCGAATTTGTTATGACTATTAACACATCAGATTAATATCACTAGATGTGGCTTCTGGTTTCTTCAGCATTATGATATCTTTAGCTGAAAGTTCATAGCTGATAAACTTTCAAGAGGGGGATTTTTGGGGCACAACAATCTTTCTTGAGCTTTTACACAAGCAGTAGTGTATTATTTCCTCAGTGTTCTAAAAAGCACATGAAGAGACCATATGCATTGTTGCGGCATACACTTCAATAGATTCACTTTGCGCCTGATACCTATAATAGAAATTGTGAAGTTCAATTATAATGCTGAGGGGTGCATCAAAATACTCTTTCATTCCTTTCTTTGCTTCAATGTATTGGCTTCAGTTCTCTTTCCTTTCAGGTTTCTCTACAGGGTTCACATTGTCAAATAAACATCATCTTCCCGTGCTTATAGACTTGTACAAAGGATTTTTTTGCCTTCTGCACTATATCCCACTCCTTCAGTAGCTGCAATTAAAATCTTTTTATCCACTGTCCCAGCTTTCGGTGGGTGCACCCGACATATCTAAAAAAAAAAGTAGCTGGCAAGGATACAGCATTCATCCCTCAAGCCATGGTATTGACACAATAATAGACTAGTGGAAAACAATTAAGATGTGACTGAAATAAATTCAGCAATGTGTCACTAAACAATATCATGTTTTTAATACTGTATGGTCAACACAGCAAGTGATGGTTTAAAAGGAAGTACCACCAGGGTGCTTTAGCACAACAATATTAGAGTGAGATGCAAGCTGACAGTGATGCCTCTAAATCAGGGTGGAAAAACTGTCTTTCCATTGGATCGTGAGAGAGTAACTGGACAGTAATTCAGATGCAGGCACACGGCGTGGTAAGGAATCATACATCCATCAAAAAAATTGTAAATTTCAGCAATAATTATCTCAACCCACAGGTCCTCTTTACATGTTATTGTGAATGATGGTAGATTACTGTAAATGTTTGTGGATTTGATTGAGCTTTCACAGGTTTAAAAAAAACAACTAATACAGATGTTCCTACTACTACTACTAAGCATGGTAAAAAACTACCAACCAAGAGATTTGGGGTAGTGATTGCTGGTAGGTGTGAAGCACAGTTACTTCCACTTCAAGGGGCAATCAGTGGAGACGGAGGTGGTTGACTTGGGCAGGACTGCCCAGGCACAGCAGCATAGAAGAATAGATCAAAAGAGTGGACACAGTTGCTGGGTCAGGGAACTAGAGAGGCAGATTCGGCTGACTGGTGGGTGGGACCGCCCAAGCACAGCGGTGAGGGGAGTAGAGCGGCGCTGCAGAGTTAGAAGCAGCTCGTAACGCCAAAGGAAGGCAGGGAAGAGTGGCGTCATCAAACAGGGCCGTATCAGGTTGGGACGTGAGTGCAGGTGGTAAGGTGGTAGGAGGGAGTATAGGGAAAAAATACCTATAAGATGGAAAAAACACCAACGACCTCCTGAGGCATAAATTGGAAAGCCTACAAGCATGATCCAATCCTGCGCTCATCGCCAAAATGGACCTTTAGTGACCATTGAAACCTCAGGTGAGGTCACAACATTTATTAGAGTTGCGAGTATGTATCCTTCAAAATGCCACCAAACACCGCCCTCCCCAACTGTCAAAATGCAACATTCCATAAGCAGCGCGCGAGGGCTCACATACACAGATACACAAGGGAGGGGAAAGGAAGGCCGGAAAGGACAACAGGGTGCACAAACATCATTACGCCCACAAAGCAATAACTTGATGAAAGATCATTCAGCACAAAATATCAATAGATATTACAGTTACTGAGCCATAAGATTGACAATCAGAGCGGAAACATTTTCTTTTCTCCTTGTTTCCAAAAGTCAGAATTTTCAAGAGTTTGAATTGATAATTGCAGACTTTTGGTGAATATACCTAACTCATAATTGGAAAGCCAGAAACCGCTAAAATTTGCTGAAGTCAGATATGTCGTACTAATTGATCATAAGTGCCATTGTAAAAAAGTGAATTATTAGTTAGGGTCCAACACAAATGATAATCTCACAATTCTTATTAGGTCTAATAAAGGTTTCAGTAGTTTAAACCTAAGCTCAACCCCTGGTAGCTAAGACACAGATTAGACATGCTCAAGAAAATATATAAAGCATTTAGCAGTACCAAACTTTTAAAAAGTAGAAACACAAAACAATTAAAATGCCACTCCATTTTAAACGAATAGAGCGTATTTTCATGAACAAATTTACACCAAAACAACAAAAATTAAATAAAGTGAATCAAGGATATGAATTTTTAAATATTTAAATAAAAATAGTGCCAAAAATGTGCAAAGCGCTAGCTGCTGGGAACTGTTCACGGTAGACAAAGGTAAGTTTCAGGCCAACTGCAATGGAGGTTCCCAATCAAAGACTTACCTATGGACTTAGACATTTTCTGAGAAATTAGACTCATTAGAGGAGCAATGCAAAAGGTTGAATCAGGAGATGGGCTTCTCAACGGTTGGACGAAGGTTGAAGTCTCGGTGAAGCAGTCGACAAAGGTAAGAAAAGCTCTGAGCAGGAAAAGTACTGAGTTCACTGCCAGTAAGCCGTCAAAGTTGATTGAATGCTGTTAGGCCAGGTGAAGATTTCTACCTTTGGACTTCGAATCTTTTCTGGATGTCAGATTTCCTCAGTAGGGCAAGGTTGCAGGCTGTAGCTAGAGAAGTCTCTAAATCGTCAAAATGCCAGTCGTGTCAGACTCGCTGAACCGGATGTGCTGCTTCTTAGAAGAACGCAGCAGGAGCTATGGCAAAGTCAAGCCCACCGGCAATGTACTCTCGGCGGATAAAGTTGGCAGGTTGGTCCTGGTCTTCTCTTGGTTTTCCCGGCAAAACACCTGAAATACTCTTCAGCACTAGCCAAGGGTTCCAGGAGTAGCATATTGTGGTCCGGACTTCCTCCACCCCGAGCCACCAATGGGGTCCAGGGCAGGTCCAGTCAAAAATGGTGAGCTAAGCTCTTTTTGGAAAGTGGAATTCTTGCTGCTTTTGTGTCCCTGTACCTTAACAGAAGGTCAGCCAACTGTCCTTTGCAGTCCACGTCTTAGTCCTGGGTATAAGTGGGAGCAGGTCCAGACCTTAGAATTCTCCTCAAAGATATCAACAGCAGGTGCAGTCCTTCTATCTTCCACAGGACCAGTGTTGTGGCGACTGGTGACATTTGAAAGTGGTGAAGCATAAACGTTGGGCATGACTTTTATATAGCGAGCGATAATAACCAGTTCAATGGACAAATCTGGGATCCAGGGTGAGTGCCTCTCCCAAGGAAGAAATGAAAAAAAGATTGGCAAATGGTGCATTTTAAAGCAAATTAATGTAGTGATAAAGCAAAGCTTATAAAGCAGTGGGAACGTATAGTCTTGAAATGTTAAACACATTAAACTCTGCCCCACATCTTCCTGTATTAATATGTTCAACAGTTACTCTCATGTATAAATTGTACAGCATGACAACTTTAACCCTAAAAAAGTATGCTTGCCCAGTGTCTTGCACTGCATGCATCATTAACTTTGGAAACAATATGGTTAACCTGACTTTAAGAAGCACCCACAGCTGCTGGCTGCAACCAGTCATATAGAAATATGTGCATACAGGTCTTTAAGTGGGATGAAAATTGTGGGGGCTCTCTATAAAGGAACATGTCAAACACATTTCTGTGATTCCCATAGTGTGCCACCCGACCATTATTTTGGTTTCTCTCTGAGAAGTAATTGTATCCGGATAAATGACACAACTGACATACACCTAAAGCCTGTCAGTACGATTAGCTTTGTCAATGGGTGTTAGCTATTTAAGATAAATGAGTAAAAACAATTTGTTATAAAAAGTTAACATTAGAAATGGTTTAATTCTGAAACTGTGAGTCTGTGAATTAAATAGCATTTAGGTCTGTGGAAGGAGTTGTGGTCCTCAGTTATTTGTAGACAGTTTAGATATGTATCCTCTTTTTCTCTGCATATGTTGTCCATCAGTACATCTTCAACCACCTCTCTTTCCTCTTCAGCATCCTCTATTCACTCTTCCCCGAATGCACTTCCTCGCATCTCTATCTCTTAACCACCTCTAAACATGCACTGCATTCCATCAAATTTAAGCACTCTCATTTCTCTTAATTTTGCCTTGCAAATATTTTGGCATCTGTTAACCCCCTTCACACACACATCCACAGAATTTCAGTTGGAAATGGAATACATAAATATTGTTCTGTATGCTATGCAGTGAGGCCAACCCACTGACACACACTTTTTATTAGCTTCAGCCTTAACACCTGCAATCAAATCCCTTTATAAACACCTGGTGTGGCTCAAGCCTCAGAGTATTCTCAGAACAAAATACAGATAAACAACAAAATTATATAAGAGCTTACTTTTGGGGAATGCAAGATTAAGTAAAGCATGTGAAATAAGAGAGGAACTAAATAACTGAAATGCATTCCCTTAACATTTTTAACATTCATTGTTTGCAAATCAATGCATGTTTTCGGCATCAGTGTTAACTTAAGGGGCATGAAGACACAGGTAGTTTTAATGTCATACATCAGAGAACTGTCCACTGTAAGAACATATTTCTCGCCTTGCTTGACTCGGATATTTGGATCAACTTCGCAAGGGAACAAGAACCCTGCTCGCTATTTTGATCCATTTCACGGATGAGCAAATACAACAGCCCCACTTCTAACGGAGCCAGCAATCTGCAGCGAGGGCCTGGAGTGTCACAGTGGGGGAGGTTAGTGTGATGAGGGCTCTCAGCACAATATACATAACACAACATTAGCTTGCAAACACTTACCATAACAGAGAACAAGGCACCAGATCAGACGTGCTTGAATCCATTCTCACGTATGTCGAAAGAGTGGGATATATGCCTGTGAATGATGGATGTCTGAAAAAACGCAGGGATGAATTCTCTGACGCCCTAAACCGTGATGCTTATTGCATCATTGGCCTACAGAGTGCATACAATCATAGAACACAATGGCAATGAATGGCTTTAAAACAGAAAGCCCTGCATCTTGCATCACAGTTGCAAAAGTGTATTTACTGCCTGGCTTCTGTCTCCTGCATCAGAGCGAGGCAGGGCAGGCAGCCTGAAATAGACAGCACAGCCCAGACTTAAATACATTGATTTATTTAGAGTTACGATCGTATATCTTAATAAATCGATCTATTTAATATGTTTTTATGTAAATGTGTAGGAATGTCAGAGGGGCGCAGCCCCTGAGCCCTAATGGAGAAACCGCAGCTGGACCAGTGGTATTCTGAAGAAGGTACCCAGGGGGTGACACATATATGCCTAGCACTACGGGTAGGGTGACTTCTGCCCCCTCCCAAGCAATAGGGAAACAGTTCTCAGCTGTATCACTAGCCACTTTTGCAGCAGTACCCATGTGGCCTACTGCAAATAGTAGCAGAGTGCCACTTTCTACCAACAACCAACATGACAGAACCATTCCCTCTTTGTGTAGAGCTCCTTTGCACACTATAGAGCTGTGGCCAAGAAAATTAGCAAACCCTCCCTTGAGGACACTCAAACTGGTTCTGAGAGTAACACCTCTCCCACTGGGACTGAAGCCTGGCTAGCTATAAGAACATTAGAATGGACAGGCCTCGGTGTTATGTACATCTACCTGTAACAGAGCAGGCCCCTGTGAAGATAAGTAAGTTTGTGGGCACTTCCCAGACATTCATCCTGTCTGAGAAATGAGACATTGCCCAACAGCCAACACCTTTGACTCAGCTCTGTGAGCCAATTCACACCTCATCAAGGAGCTTTTCAGCTCATGCAAATGTTCTTCTAGAGGCTTTATTCAGGTAAAAGGTTACTTGTTGAAAGAACCTTTTGAAAGATGTGTTACAAATCCAATTTTAACAATGAATTGGATTTGTAAAAAAAAAAATGACATTGCAAGACTGAATATTTTAACTGGTTCCTAAGTAGAGGAAACTCAATTAACTTTAATATTGTATCCCAATGCTTTCCATTTGAAACAGCTAACCCTGTTACAGTGCAATTAGCTTTAAGGGCATTTTCACTGTAAAGACATGCTCAACATTAACCCCTTCCCTGCTGGCTCCATTCCCCTGCTGTGCTGGGGGGAGGGGGGCGCACACAGCGCCTGCATGCTCATGACGAGCTCAGCTCGTCATGGCATACACCTCCCGCATGCTCATGACGAGCTCAGCTCGTCACAGGTGCATTGGCTTCCGTGGAACACTCAGCACAGCAGGGGAATTCTCCCAGCACCTGAGCGTTCCACGGGCCATGACGAGCTCAGCTCGTCATGAGCACCTGAGAGGTGTATGCCATGATGAGCTGAGCTCGTCATGAGCATACAACGGGTTAAGGGCCTTCTGACCAACTTAAAGGGTTTCAAATCCGACCGCCATATTACAATAATGGCAGTTGGATTTGAAAGTGGCCGGTTAATCCAACTGGCTTCCGACGGCTCAAGGAGCACGTCAGGCAGTTGGAACCACCACATAATCCTGTACAGAAGGTGTTTCAGCTGTCGGGATTATGATGTCGGTTTCTGACAAGCTTTCCATGTCGGGCATTCCGATATGGAAAGTCTGCCGGAAAGCGACTTTGGGGCCCCCCTTTCTCCGTAACCCCCGTTTGGATGCCAAAGGGGCACCCCTGTAAATCCCTGTACTGTGCCAGCCACACGGTGCAGGGATTTACAGTAACTCCCATTTCTCCTTGGGAACCTGTGCTTTGGCTGGTTTCCGACCACCACACAAGCTCTCAAAGCAAAATGGGACTCTGCGCCTGCACCATGTGCGGTGCATCGTAATTGCAGTTTCAGACTGCCAAATCAAGATCGGCCGGTTCTGAAACCGCAGGGATGTCGGCCGGAGGCAACTTCGACCGACATTCAAATTAGGCCCTAAGAACCCTGCTTTATGGACATTTAAGGCCTACTTAGGGGTGACTTATTAATATTTAAAAGAAGGGGTTAGGCTTGTGAAAAGAGGTAATTTTGACATGTTGAATATGCAGTTTAAACCAGCAAAGCCAGGTTACAGGTAGCAGGCCTGCAGTCATGTTTTTATTTGTCAGTTTAGTGGGACGTAACAAGCACTGCAGCTACTGGTGATATTTAACTTACAGGTCTCAAGGCGCTTGGGGGAGAGGGGTCCGCTACTGCTCGAACAGCCAGGTCTTGAGTTGCTTCCTGAAGGAGAGGTGGTCTTGGGTAAGACGGAGGTGGATGGGAGGGAGTTCCAAGTCTTGGCTGCCAGGTAGGAGAAGGATCTTCCTCCCATGGTGGCTCTTCGAATGCGTGGAACGGCGGCGAGGGCGTGGCTGGTCGATTGTAGCTGGTGGGTGGGAGTGTAGAAGGTCAGGCGGTTGTTGAGGTACCTGGGGCCCAGGCCGTGGAGGGCCTTGTGTGCGTGGGTAAGGAGTCGGAACGTGATTCTCTTGCTGACGGGGAGCCAGTGCAGGTCTCTCAGGTGCCCGGAGATGTGGCTGTGTTGGGGGATGTCCAGGATGAGTCGTGCGGAGGCGTTCTGGATGCGTTGGAGTCTTTTCTGCAGTTTGGCTGTGGTTCCGGTGTAGAGGGTGTTTCCGTAGTCCAGTCGGCTGGTGACGAGTGCCTGGGTGACCGTCTTCCTGGTTTTGGTGGGGATCCATCGGAAGATCTTTTGGAGCATGCGTAGGATGTTGAAACACGATGATGAGACGGCGTTGACTTGTCTGGTCATCAAGAGGGAGGAGTCCAGGATGAAGCCCAGGTTGCCTGCGTGGCCCGTTGGTTTGGGTGCACTGCCCAGGGCAGGGGGCCACCAGGAGTCGTCCCAGGCAGAGGGTGATGATCCAAGTATGAGGACTTCCGTCTTGTCTGAGTTCAGTTTCAGGCGGATGTTCATCATCCACTCGGCTACGTCTTTCATCCCTTCGCGTAGGTTGTTTCTGGCGGTGGCTGGGTCGTTGGTGAGGGAGAGGATCAGCTGGGTGTCGTCGGCGTTGGAGATGATGTTGAGGTTGTGTTGGCGTGCGATGGCTGCGAGGGGGCTCATGTAGACGTTGATGAGGGTGGGGCTGAGTGATGATCCTTGTGGTATGCTGCAGATGACTTCGGTGGCCTCGGTCTGAACGGGGGAGGCGGACTCTCTGGGTTCTTCCGGCGAGGAACGAGATGATCCACTCCAGTGCCTTCTCTTGGATTCCGATTTTGTTGAGGTGTTGTACTAGGGTGCGGTGGCAGACAGTATCGAACGCTGCAGAGAGATCCAGGAGGATGAGGGCCGCTGTTTCCCCGTTGTCGAGCAGGGCTCGGATGTAGTCAGTGGCTGCGATGAGGGCGGTCCCGGTGCTGTGGTTGGCTCAGAAGCCAGACTGCGAGTGGTCGAGGGATCCGTTTGTCTTGAGGAAGGCGACAAGCTGTCTGTTGATGGTCTTCTCGATGACTTTGGCAGGAAACGGGGGGAGCGAGATGGGGCGGTAGTTCTTGAGGTCGGTGGGGTCTGCTGTTGGTTTCTTCAGGAGGGCGCTGAGTTTGGCATGCTTCCAGCTCTTCGGGAAGGTGGCGGTGTTGATGGAGCAGTTGATGATGTCCCGGAGTTGGGGTGCGATGACGGAGTCGGCATTGTTGAAGACGTGGTGGGGGCATGGGTCGGTTGGCGATCCGGAGTGGATGGTGTTCATCGTGTGGATGGTGTCTTCGGTGCTGACCGGGGTCCAGGCACGGAGGGTGGTGGTGGGGGGCGTTGGTTCTGTGGTTTATTGGAAAATTAAATATGGCAAATAGGCCAGTAGCCAGTTTCCACATGTTTTTGGTCAATAGATTATCTTGGGTGTATCCCTTATTAGGTCTAGCATTTTACTAAAGTTATATGTGCAGTGCATATTGCTGTAAAGAGTAACTATAAAAATAATCATGCATGATTAAGAGACAATGAAAAAGCAACAAGTACACAATGCAAGTTACATGTCATCAGAGTGCATGTTGGAGAAAGATCAGTTCCACCAAGTGAAATTGTACTTACATTTCTTTATTCTTTGAATTTTATTCTCTTTTCTTCTCAGGTAGCCAAGGTGTTTCATCCTATTTAAGGACTTCTTCAGGGCTCATCAATTATCCATTCTATTGAATTAATTTTCCCTCTTCTCAGATTGGGCAAACCTTGCAATACTTCTTCTGTGCCTCTATGATATTGGAGTCCTCGATCAAAGTAGTGCTTGTCACTTTATTCCCTTAAAGATTTAATTGGGAAAATGGCAGCCTCCGTAGCTGTACGTCTTTTATTTTGAGTCCCTAGTAGGGCTGATATTACATTCCGATGAACGGTGTCTGATGATTGTTGACTCATAACTTTCAAAGTGTGTTCTGGGCATTCATTCCTCATAATTGATGAGACCTGAAGAAGTCCTTAAATAGGACGAAAGGCGTTGGCTACCTGTGAAGAAAAGAGAGTAAAATTCAAAGAATAAAGAAATGCGTGAACAATTTCACTCAGTGGAACTGATTCTTTGCCATTAATGTGTGCGGATCAAATAATTTCTGTAAATGTTTGATGTGGAAAGCTTTTTCACACATTAGGAAACTATGGAGTCTTGTTTCCTTTGATCATTGCACCATATGCTAGCAATTCCCCAAAACACAAATAAGTGCGGTATTAAATCCTAGACCTCTTTTCTAAATCATTCTGCTGCATTTTGGAGAAAGTCAAAGCAGAATGGAGAGAACACTCTCATAACATGGGAAACTAATTGCAGTGGTTGATTTATGTGCTCAGTTTAATTACAGCCTCTGTTTTAAATAACAAAAAAGTCCATTTGCTTTCTTCTGGAGATAATGTCGTCTTAATTTGAGAAACATAGCCACTTGTAATTAGCTTTGCTAGCAGTCTCTAATAAATATCATATTGATTGCGATAACATAGATTAAAAAGTTAGGACTTGCACCGTTTCTCCTCTGGATTAAATGCTGGCATAATCCAGAGACTGGACTAGTAAGAACATGCATGTCTGACTTCCTTTCACTGGAAAATGCTAATAAAATACCCTGCTATGCATATTTAAAAGTATCTTACCAAAAATTAGCCTCATTTGCAGAGAGGTTATCATGTTTTACATGTGTAATGCAAGGTGTCTTTAAAACTAAGCGTGTTCCTAAAGATAAGTTGTCTAGGTTAACTTCTTTTCTTTTTTACAGTTACTTTAGTTAATGTGTAAACAAAGTATGCCCATTTGTTTCACAGCTTTCTGAATATTTCTGCTGTCAAGTGAACAGCAGCCCAGTGCTTCTGTTCACCAGGGGGCCGCAATTAAAGGTTAGGAGGGCCACATGCTGCCCCCGGATAGTACTTTGAGTATCCCTGGTCGTGAGTGTAATGGATTCAAAACAAATGTATCAGGGAACTCTTTTAAGGTTCTGTGTTTGAAATATTTAAAAGGTGCTTTAGAAAGATTTGAAGGGTGGAGTATCTTGAATTAGTTGGTGTTCACTTTTATAAGCTTACTCAACATGGTTATTTAGTTAGCAACTTACTCAGGAGTTGTATGGAAGAATCAGTCTTTGGTAGCAGAATAAGGGAAAAGGAAGGGCCAATTGCTAAATGTGGTTTGGAAATTAGGTACTGTGAAAGACCTGACTCAGAGTGAGGAAGTGAAACCAAGTTAAACCACACCTATAAAAGGTAATCGAGAAATCAGAGGAGTCGTTGAGGGGTTTCATAGTGAGTGTACATTGGCCAACGTAAACTGATGGAGATACTATCACATTGGGCTTGGAGTATTTTACCTTGCAGTAAATGAATATTGGTTTGATGATGTACAAATGTGTAATGTAGTTTACTTAAAATATTATAGCTGATGACGTTTAATACCTCAGATAGTATGTTAAATATATGTAGGACTGATTAAAAATCTTAGCTGATGCCGGATCATATTCTGTACAAACTCCAGTTGTGTCAATGAGAGAGAGAGGAACTAGGTGTGGGACCACTAAGGTTGGGCCTGTGGTCTTTTTATGTCAAAGGAGGTAACATTGAACATGAATGGGTCTTGAGATTTTAAAGCAGCATGCTAGATAAAGAGAATTTGCACCATTTTGCATTGAAGACAAGGGACAGGAGCAAAGGTCTCAGCCTCTAGCTGCCACAAATATATGGGGTCAATGGACTAGTTTTGATGTTGAGATCATAGTCCTCATTTAGTTTCACTGATTTCTGTTTTTAGGTTTCACCTGCATAGCACTTGCACTGTGCTTCTGAAATCTCTTGTATATATTTTATCTTAAAGGGGCCTTTTATCAGTTCCCATAGCAGAATTACTGTGTTCATTCACCTTTGTGTGGAACATTACTTTTAACTTCCCCTACCGGCACTAATTCACTATACTTATACTGAAGTTGTTCACACTGTTTAAGCTCTATTCACTGTCAAGATAAGATCTCTTTCCACTGAAAAGGCAGACAGCGTCTAACAGTTTGCTGGAATGCTTGCTTTTTAGTACTTAGTTGTTTAAAGCATATCCTTTTGCCTTAGAACATTTGTGCCATTTCCTATTCATGTCTCAGTACATTTCTTTGCATTTTGTAAGCAGTATCGGATTGATTTTTCAACTTAATCTATTTGGTCATTGTGATCGAAGTCTAAAGGTTTTAATAAACATTGTGCATTAAAATTCAAGATAATATACATGAGCTATGCTATATTATACCACTAAACAGGCATCCACATTTGCAGTTACCTTGCAGACAACAGGGTCATGATTTGAATGGCCCAGCAGGTGCAGCAGCACTGGGTGTAAAAGTTGTCAGAACTCCTCTAAACACATAACATTGCTATATTTGACTACTAAACAGCCAGTCACAGTTGCAGTTATTTTGCAGGCACTGGGGGTTATGATTTCAGGGGTGCAGCAGGTGCAGTGCCCAAAACTCTAGGAACCCCTCTAAACACCAAATATTGCAACATTTACCATTAAACAGGCAGTCACAAGTGCAGTTACCTTGCAGGTACTAGTTGCATGATTTGAATGGTGCAGCAGGTGCAGTGGCACCAGACCCAAAAGTTGCCAGAACTCCTCTAAGCACATAATGTTGCTATTACACAAATTAATTCTATTATATCCCTCTTTCCTTTAATTTTTCAAAATGTTGCTGTTACGTACCAGCACTATACCACTAGTAACAGCACAATATATGGCCTTTTTGTGCATAAACAAGTCATTACACTTTAACAGATTTTCTGTAACTTATATTCTGGAACTACTTAACAAGCTACAACTTAAAACACAAAGCAGCTTATTAATAATCACATAGGCGAAACCTAATACATTTACTAATGCTTGTTTTCCTAGCTGATGATGGGCCTTAAATCATGGCCAGTCTCCTTTTTCTGGGGAATTGAGAAACTGGCCTCATATATAAGGTTGTTAGGCCATGCTTTGGGGACTGAGAGAGAAGTATCTTGACCAAGATGACCACCTTCAAAGAGGGAGACCTATTTTCTTGCCTAAGGTTCCACCCCTCTTTCATCATAAGACAGTGCGTAGAAGATAGCATCTAGCCTAGGCGACCTCTCACATACAAGAGTATCTTGCAACAATTCAGCAAAGAAATATGTTATGGGTTTTCTGAAAAATATTTTCTCTCCAATACAATTCTCAGTACATATTTTTACTGGTCGATTGTTTATGTCTCGATCGCACCTTTGCCTCTGCATATACAACATTTGTTTTGGTGCTGTGCATTTTTTAATGGGCACCATTTTTTTTACATTTTGCTTTTATGTAAAAGGTGTTAACACTGCAAAAATTCAATCTGCGTATGTGAAAAATGTATACGTATAATGTGAAATTGCACTAATATGAACAGTGCATGTGTCTTCTAAATATGGGACAGACATGAAAAGGATGAGTGCAAATAAAACATTTTTTCAAATAGAAAGGCGCAAATGCAGCCAGTAAGATTAGTGCACCCGCTGTTTGCACATTTCATCTTCTGCGCAACTTCCCATGATGCTGCGCCATCTTTTCAGGTGAAATCCAGACGAGAAACCATTGCGAGGTACTCATACATAGTACGGCCCCCGGGCCGCCAGCGGCCCGGCAAGCCTTTCATGGTGGCCTGCGGACCTTGCAGACATTGTACCTGTGTATTATCTTTTTTATTTTTGAAGAGTGTCAGCAAACACCGCAGCAGCAGCGCGGACTCTGAGAGACTCTGCTCTATGGGGGCCAGGGGATTCCAGCGATAGTCAGAGTGGAGATGCAGGGGTGCTAAGAGTTAAAGTACAACAAGGCCTCATTAACAAGTAATTGGTCTTTTAAAGACCTGTGAAGTACTGCAGTGCGAATGTGTGTGTGCCCACGAAGTTGTCTCAGCCCAGGCTGCCACAGGAGGGGGGGAGGTGACAGAGGGTGACAGACAGAGGGAGATAGAGGGAAAGAGACAGAGGGAGGGAGACAGAGGGAGGGTGACGGACAGAGGGAGACAGACAGAGGGAGACAGACAGAGGGAGACAGAGAGAGAGAGAGGGAGACAGGGGGAGGGAGACAGAGGGAGGGAGGGAGACAGAGGGAGGGAGACAGAGGGAGAGAGAGAGGGAGGGAGACAGAGGGAGGGAGACTGAGGGAGGGAGACAGAGAGGGAGACAGAGGGCGACAGACAGAGGGAGGGAGACAGGGACGGAGACAGAGGGAGACAGAGAGGGAGACAGAGGGCGACACACAGAGGGAGGGAGACAGAGGGAGGGAGACAGAGGGAGAGACACAAAGGGAAGGAGACAGAGGGTGGTAGACAGAGGGAGGAGGGTGACAGAGGAACGGTGACAGAGGGAGGGCGACAGCAGGAGGGAGACAGATAGAGGTAGACAGAGGTAGACAGACATAGGGAGGGAGAGGGAGGAAGAGAGAGGGAGGGAGACAGAGAGGGAGACAGAGAGAGACAGGCAGAGGGAGACAGACAGAGGGAGACAGCCAGACAGAGGGAGACAGACAGAGGGAGACAGACAGAGGGAGGGAGACAGACAGACAGACAGAGGGAGACAGACAGAGGGAGCCAGAGTGAGACAGACAGCGGGAGGAGGGCAACAGAGGGAGACAGAGGAAGCGAGACCGATAGAGGGAGACAAAGGGAGGGAGACAGACAGAGGAAGACAGATGGAGACAGACACAGGGAGACAAAGGGAGGGAGGCAGAGGGAGAGAGAGGGAGGGAGACAGAGGGATGGAGACAAAGAGAGGGAGACAGACAGAGTGAGTGAGACAGAGGGAAGCAGAGGGAGATAGAGAGAGAGTGGAAAGGGGGAGAGACAGACAGAGATACAGAGAGAGATGGAGGGCTACAGAGAGAGGGAGGGAGAGATAGAGCGAGGGAGGGAGACACAGAGAGAGAGAGAGAGAGAGAGAGGGACACAGACAGAGGGAGGAGGCCAACCGAAGGGGGGAGACAGAGGAAGCAATACAGATAGAGGGAGGTAGACAGACCAAGGGAGACAGATGAAGACAGACAGAGGGAGACAAAGGGAGGGAGACAGAGGGTGAGAGAGGGAGGGAGACAGAGGGAGGGAGACAAAGAGAGGGAGACAGACAGAGTGAATGAGACAGAGGGAAGCAGAGGAAGACAGAGAGAGAGTGAAAAGGGGGAGAGACAGAGAGAGATACAGAGAGAGAGGGAGGGCTACAGAGAGAGGGAGGGAGAGATAGAGTGAGGGAGGGAGACAGAGAGAGAGAGAGAGAGATAGAGAGAGAGAGAGAGAGAGGGGGGGAGAGAGAAAGAAAGAAATGTGTATGCCGGTCTGGTGGCTCAGTGGACAAGGGCATCCGCTGCAGGGGCCTGTGTTCAACCTCATGGTCACAGTTTTTTTTTTCTCTCGCCCGCCGCCCTCCCCCACTGACCCAGCCGCCACCGGTGCGGCCCTCAGCCACAAACCACACTGTCAATTTGGCCCCGAGAGAAAGTTTGTGGGTACCCATGGCTTTTACTGTCTTGATTTGGGATCTGTCTACCTCTGTTAATTCAAAAATGTCATTTTACTTTGGAAGGTGGACATTCTCAAGTTCAGATTCTCATTTGAAGAATACTTACCGTTTTTGCTGAGGGCCAATTGGTTCTCCGTTGGTTAAAAATCCTCCGGCCCAGATTAACTAAACTTTAACGAAGGTGGTCGTACCAAGCAGAGAGTGGCTCAAAGGGAAGCCTCAAACAACTTTCAATCACAAAAATATTCTCGCTCTAAACGTTGAGGCAGGCACAGAGTTAAATGGCCTTATATTGCCGAGTGGATGTTAGGGGTGGGAAGTGAGCAGAAAGCCAGTGGTGCAATGCATGATGATCCCCCACCGCCACCCTGCAGAATGTGTTGAGAGGGCCCCTGATTCAATACCTATAGGGTGAATTGGGGACCTTTTAATTATGGGGCCCCATTGCACAGTAGGGGCCCGTATTACGCCCTTCGAGAAGCCCTTAGTATTCTACATAAGTTAGATCACTTAAAGTCACTCACAGAAAAGCGAATTGGTTTTATGTGGAATAAAATGTAAAGTGAAGAGAGATTTTATTGATTGAACATCCGATAAATGGCATGATTTTCTCACACAAATTATCTATAATTTTATTCAAATTATACATATTACATGATTTATGCTTCATAATTCTCCTGTGCCATAGAGACAAGAAATGGAGGGTGTTCAGATAATGTTACGCAAACTGCATTTATAGTGCAAGCGTGCTCGATGACATCACCCGTACGCCACGCGTTTCTAATTATAGCACTGCGCAATAGGCTGCACGTTTCCACGCAGTGTTGCACGGATATTTGTTAAATGTTGACATTCATGTTGGAGTTTGGCTTTTCCCTAAGGGTTAGCTTTAACCGCTCTCCTTGCAATAAGTATTCCAAACGTGTTTACACTCAAATCAATACAGAGAGAAAGAAATTACAATCGAGATAATGTATGTGACACAGACAGCTTTTATGCTACTCCTGCAGTCCCTGGGATTAAATGTAAACAATTGCATAGTGCACTCACAACATGGAGGAGGCTATGTAATTCGGAAATACCCATTTCAATAGGGCCTTGGCAAAGAAAGGCATTATTGGGAGGGGCTGCTCAAGACGAGGCGAAATGTGTAATCAATCTTGAAACAAAATGCAAATGCTTTAGTATTGATAGCCATAAAGTTTTATTGCTCATCTCTTACAAGGCTAATTTAAAGCGATAAAATGTAATCACCTCTCCGGTCACTCAGTGTTTCTCCTCCAGTGCATTACTTAGAGGCCGAACGCTCTGTTAAGCATACACAATATAGCATGATGCAATGGGCTTTGACGCAGCCAGACATATAAACCCACAGAAATGTTTGATGCAACCCTACTGCAGTGTTCCACACACCAAAGCGTACCACAAGGTTACAAGCATTGGCAAAGTCAATCGGTCTGGCCTTTTACATTGCAACAGTACCTCAAGTAAATAATAGGGGCCTCATTTTTGAGGCTGAGCCTCACTTTTACGCCGCCGGTGCGTCACTTTTTGTGACGCACCAGTGGCGTAAAAAGTGTACCTTGTTGCGCCATATTTACAAAGTGACGCATCTAGGTAGATGCGTCACTTTGTAAACCCCTGCGCCACATTATACCTGCGCCAGGTATAATGTATGCAAGGGGGGCGTATTGATGCAAGGAAGGGTTGTAGAAGTGACGCAGTGAAAACTATGAGAGTTCACTGCATCACTTTTAGGACGCCGTTGCATCAAAATCTTGCGCCTGCCTCACAGCAGGCGTAAGACTGTCGCAGGCCCTTGTGAAAGGACGCATTGCTGGAGTTGCGTCACTTTTGTGACACACTCCAGCAATGCGTCACTTTTGCGCCTACAGATACGTCAGAAATACTGACGTAACTGTAACTCCTTGCGACATGATGCGTCATACTGTAAATATGATGCATCAATCATGTCGCAAGGAGGGTGTACTGAGAAGTGACGCATCGCTGCTTTCACGCAGCGATGCGTAATTTCTCATAAATTAGGCCCTAAGAGGTCTATTTACTAAATTCACACTCAGTGCAGCGTTGAAGCCAAAATGCTGTGCTGCGTTCTGCGAGAAGGAGAGAGCAGGACAGCGCCATATTTATAGAGATATGGCACTCTGCTCCGATCTCGAGCATCGGCGTACGATCAGCCTGCCGAGCGCCACGCACACACCTTTGCACCGTAGCAGCACACATGCAAGGTTGGAAAAAAAAGGAGAAATTAACGCACTTCCACTTGATAGCGCCTATTTCAAGAAGACGCTTTTTTAATGGAAACCCCTGTCTTTTTTAAGTAGATAGGGTTTTGTATCAACAACTATTGTTGGTTACACGGGAAAGCCCATGTCCACCCATGGAACGCTTACTTGGTACTAAGCAATGCAAATCAGTGATAGGCGCTGATTTGCGCTACTTTCAATTGAATTTCCAGCGCAAAACAAGTTTTGCCCTGAAAGTAATCTGGAAAAACAATATTTTGCATTGATGTTATGTTATGTTACAACCATTCTTTTAGAGCGCACGGCTACCCCAGGGGGTGTCCCGGCGCTTTGACAAAGAGGCCTGAAAACCCAGAAACACAAAGGCTATAAAACGCTACAGTCACAGGGATTACATGGAAAAGAGCGTGGTCTTCAGCTCCTTCCTGAAAGCTAGGAGGCTATTGGCTTTGCGGAGGGAGAGAGGGAGCTCATTCCAAAGGCGAGCCGCCACATATTGGAAAGACCGTCCTCCCATCCGAACGCGTTTGACAGCAGGCACCTCCATTTTAGCCAAATCGGCTGACCGCAACATCCTCCGTGGCACATAGAAAGCGATACGCTTTCTGATGTAGTTAGGACCAACAGAGTGAAGGGCTTTGAACGCCAGCGTGAGAATTTTAAACATGATTCTTCTAGAAATAGGTAGCCAATGCAACCTATTTAGAAGCAATGAGGCACTGGCTCTCCTTGGCAGGCCAAATATGGCTCTGGCGCCGAATTTTGAACAATTTGCAGTCTAGCCAAAAGGTACTTGGGCAGACCTGCAAATAGCACATTTGCGTAGTCTAACCGAGACCCTACTAGCGCCTGGACAACAGTCTTTCGATATTGCAGGGAAAGCAGTGGAAGAAATTTTCTGAGCATCTTGAGGATGCCGAAACATTTCCCTGATAGCCCCATAATATGGGGTCGAAAGGAGAGGTCGTCATCAAACACAACTCCAAGATTTTCCCTTGGGAGGACGACTTCTCCGGAGGGAACATGTCCTGGGGCCACCACGACTTCCAGCCAGGATCAGGGGCACAGCCAAAGAAAAGCAACTCAGACTTATCCGAGTTGCATTTCAGGCTGTGCCGCTGAAACCACGCAAAGACCGCACTCAGACAGTCTTTGATCCTGTCGCCGTCAAAAACCTCTCCTTTCCTGCAAGTAAACAGGAGCTGGGTGTCATCAGCGTATGAGATGACCCGGGCCCCATAAGCCTCCGCTACCAATGCCAGAGGGGCCATATAGATGTTAAAGATGGTGGGGCTCAGAATGGACCCTTGAGGAACCCCAACCTCTAGCGATGGCATTTCAGCGGAGAACGGTGGAGCCCAGATCACCTGTCGACGGTCCGATAAGAAGGATTGAAACCAATCCAACACCGTCCCCCGCAGTCCGATCTCCCAGAGTCTTGAAAGGAGACCTGCATGTGGGACGGTGCCGAAAGCCGCCGACAAGTCCAGCATGACTAACATAGCCTTTCCCCCAAGATCGAGCGTCTCCCTGATGGCTTCAGTCACCTCCACGAGGGCTGTCTCCGTGCTATAGTTAGCACGGAAACCAGATTGAGAATCATGGAGAATGTTGTTATTCTCAATAAAGTTGGTAAGTGTATGCTGAACATGTTTCTCAACCACCTTCGCCAGAGCAGGGAGGAGGGAGATCGGTCTATTGTTAGCCTGCAGCAAGGGATCTAACAAAGGCTTTTTGATCAGCGGCAGAATCAGTGCACATGCAATGATTCATTGCTTTATAGCAAGTTTTGCGCTGTATAAATACCTTTTGAAAACATACTAAAACCTGTTTACAATGGTATAAAATGGCAAACTATTGGTGTAATGCACATTTACATAATATGAATGCTAACAAAGTTAACAAAAATAATTATTACTACCATGTGATCTTTTTTTACATGGTCAAAGGATTAGAGAAAGCTGACTTTTTCTTTGAGCAAATGCTGAGAAGTCTCCTTTGAGGTTTCCATGAACCCATAAATTCCTCACTATGCATTGAATTGGGCCTAAACTGCCAAACACTGAATTGGGCCTATATTAGGTCTTGCAAGTTGGAATTGTTAACCAGAGAATTTGACTACTATGCTGAGGCATATCAACCTTCCTGAGCCTTCGTTTGTATTTGTTGAATAGGCAACCATTCCCTTGTGTATAGTTCTTATTTCTGAGATGAGTGTTGCTTGATGGTAGGGTATAATATCGCGTCTATTAAAAATGCACTTAGTAGCTGTCTCTCTTGTACACAATTGTTGTAATCTAGACTCAGCATGTCCAACAATTTATGATCCCATAGAAGGCATCCCTGTAAGTCTTCATGTACTGAACAATGTGCTCGAAAAGATGGTGAGCTGCCATTTGCAAGAGGACCTTGTCAGGTACCTGTAGTTCAATGTTAGACAGTCAAGTCTTCAACATCCTTAATGGCACATTGACAGGACCTGTGAGCAGCGAGGACAGATACTGCTTTCACCGATTTAGGTAAACCCCTATTGCTCACTGGTGTTGCTGGATCTCTCAGCAACTTTTCAGACAGTGGGCACTTGAGTGCTGCTCTAGAGGTTACAATCAATGCTATCCAGGAGAAACTGCGATCCTTTCTGTCACCTGCCTCGAGTATTACTTGTAGAGTCCAACATGTCACCTTGTCTAGTAAATATATATTTCTGCGCATTCTTTTCACGGACTCAGCATCGCAGCCTTTTTTATCAGTCTTAAGTAGGCGACACTTAGAAGATGGCTACTCTCAATGGTTTTCCATAACAATAGGGAATGCTCACTGGCTGACTCAGTTATATCAGGGCATTGATAGATAAATTAGGTCGCGACCTTGACCAGGATATGACAGATGTAAATCTTTTTCCATCATTCCAACTGAAGAGTTCAGCATCTGTTCCTGCCTGTTCTTTTATCTATAGTTGATGGTCCTATGTTGAGCTCCAGGTTACACCATGCCCTTCGACCACACCTTGGGGTTGCTAGGTCCCTCATTCTGATATTTCTACCCTCCCAGAATGCTGAAGGCAGAACGGTAAGTACCCTCTTGCGGAAATTGATAACTGACCTCTGGGCGCTTGCCCCGGATTGCGCCTGCTGACTCCTGTGTGGCCACCACTCCTCGCTGCACCCGCTTCGCGGGTGCCGCATCGCAGGGACCGGCTGGTGGAAAAGCCGAGTGTGGACTTTGGGAGTCGGAGGGGAGCAACATCAGCAACAGGGGAGAGGCGCTACGCGGCAGGGACTCGCTCTCCGAGGAGTCCCTGCACACCCACAATCACCTGGGCTGCGCCCCCTGTCAGCCCCGCCCCCAAGCCGGTAAATCGTCTAAAAACGCCAGATTCCCTCATGGCAGTTGGACCCTCTTGCAGAAATTGATAACTGACTTCTGGGCGCTTGCCCGGGATTGCGCCTGCTGACTCCTGTGTGGCCACCACTCTTCGCCGCACCCGCTTTGCGGGTGCCGCATCGCAGGGACCGGCTGATGGAAAAGCCGAGTGTGGACTTTGGGAGCCGGAGGGGAGCAACATCAGCAACAGGGGAGAGGCGCTACGCGGCAGGGACTCGCTCTCCCAGGAGTCCCTCCATGCCCACAATCACCTGGGCTGCGCCCCCTGTCAGCCTGCCCCCAAGCTGTCATTCCACCTACTTAACTGGATCAGTGTCCCGCAGCGGGGGACGAGCGCGGGACGAGCCGGGCGAAGCCCGGGCAAAGGGCGGGCTGTCTACGGCCATCCGAGGCAGGCTGAGGCTGGGCTGGGCCATCCCCCTTAGTTTATTATTCTATTACTTACCTGGCGTACTTCAATTGTGTTCCTTTTGGTCTTTGTTCCAAGTCATTCACTGTGTTTACTCGATAACTCTGGTTTGAGGTGTTATGGCGGCTCAGCCAGCTAAGGGAGGCAAGGTTGGTGAGAAACCAGTACCGGAAGCATTTTGGGTACTCTGGATAATTATTTTATGCGGGTCTCTGTTGCACTGGAACATCAGATAAGTGCTGTCGAGAAAAGACTATCAGCAGAAATCTTTTTGAAACCTTCCTCCCTGTGGGCGATTCAGCATTGCACCACGCCTGAGAATCGCATCAGCCAACGGCTAAATGATTTGAGTCTGCCCGATTCCAGCATTGAACTGGATTCCCTTGTGAATATTCTTGAGGAAAACAATTCTTTCACACAGCCAGCTAGTGCTGATTTAGTCGAAATTCCCACTTGTATATCATCACCCAAAAGCTCTCCTGTCTGTTTGGTAGTTGACTCACTGCCCTCAAGCAAAAGAGTGACAAGTAAAAGGAAAAGAAGAGGGGGCGGACCGCAATGTAAAAGAGCTAAAAGGTCTAAACCAACAAAAAAGGGGAATAAGCCATTGGGTGCCTATAGAGTCTGATAATACAGTATATCCTATTTCCTCTCCACAACTTCCTCCTGATGTGCATGGTGACGGGTCTCTGGTGGGGCAGGTCGAACACCTGATTCGATCTTTTCTACTCCCCATCATCGAGAGATTGAGACTAGTCACTGCTAGTTTGGATAAACTGGAAATTGCAGTCAAGGACAACTCGCAAATGTTACACTTCTTAGCTGATGAAAAGAGTAAGGGCAAAGATCCTTCTGTTATTCCCAAACAGGTGGTCGGAAGAAGTGACCAAGTACCCACTATCTGTAAATCCCCCCTGCTGAATGGAAATAAAACAGTGGAACATAGTGATGCAAGTCTAGTCAAGTTAGGTGATAAGGGCCACATGGGGGCATCGCAATTTCACCAGGAAGCTCGCCCAGAACCTGTTAGACTTGTTTCTGGGTACTTGGCTCCTAACAATTCTGATTTAGTCACAGGTAACCAATTAACACTAGACTTACCCACTCAAAGTGCACCCTTAGTGGTGGTCATGACTAATGTTCCCCCTCTCCGAGCTGGTCTAACTGAGGGGTTTTACCAACTGAAGACTAAGGTCACCCACAGGTTTTCAAAGAATCTAGAAGAGGGTCACGAAGTAGGACGCAACATACTCATGGTTCGTAGATTAGGATGGGTGGGTCGCTCAAGGAAGACCAGAGAGGGCGACTGCATAGTCATAAATTTTAATAACTCGAATGCAGTTGCCAGAATACTATGGGAGACAGAACAGCACTCATTAGCGAGGGGACAGGATATTGAAATGTTGCCCCTCTGGTTCTTCTATAGACCGGGCACCCAGGGAAAACCCATACATAGGATTCCCATACTGAGGAATTTTACCAATCAAACTCGCCCTATGGGAGGACACGGGGTGTGATCTAAAACTCATTTGATACCATCTGGTCCTTGGCATAGGGGAGATTTAAGGTACAGAGGCGGAGTAGAAATTACAAATAGATTCAACGCCCTCTCGGGGCTCAATGATTGTGACTGACTTGTTCCCAATCAAGTTGGCCGCAAATCGGTGCATGCCGCCAATCCCCCTCATGATCACCATTCTAACGGGGTGGCTCCAAAGAAGGGGAATTCTAATCTAGTAGAGTCTATTGGTAATGTTATCGAACCTGACGTACCCCTGCTAGGCACTCCTAGGGAACCGGTAAAAAATTACATGGAGGGTGCAGGCAGTTTGGTTTCTTGGAACATAGCTGGCATGCGCCCCAAACTGGAGTCACAGGAATAGGTAGATTTTGTAAATGGCTTTGACATGTGTATGTTCCAAGAGACATGGATGTGTGAGCCCTGTTTTCTCCAAGGGTATCTGAACTATTCGGTCCCGGCAACGAAAGGCCGAAAGGGTCGTCCAAAGGGTGGCCTGATTATATGGGTACGTCAATGTCTGCCCTTCTCTATTAAAGTGGTTGAAACTGGTAGCAAGAATATCCAACTTATAAAAGTGGACATGGGCTTATCAGGGTGTCTTGATATATACAATGTATATACCAGGGGTACCAGCAGGGTGAAATCAGCCATTCTTGCGGCACTGGTCTCCCTACTTGAAACATACTCCCTGAATAACAATATCATTATTGCTGGAGATTTTAACTGCACGTTTGAACCCCTGGACATTTGTGACGATCTAGTTGGGGCGGAAGAGGACATGCAATGGGGAGTTCCCAAATCAAATTTAGACCCAATTAAACGTTGGTCTGAGGACATTATCTGTATAAATGCCATTTGTCTGGAAAGGGGCCTTAGGACACTAAATGGGCGGACAATGAGTGACAAGGGGGGGGCTTGCACCTTCGATAACGGATGAAATAGGAGTAGGATAGACTACGTTCTGTGCAGCCTCCAACTATGGAAGGGAGTCTTTGATATGGAAGTAAAGCACAGGCTTGAAAGCGACCATGACCCTCTGTGCGTAGTACACAAATGGTGGCTATCCTCAATAGGGAAACCCGTTATAGAGTGGGATGGTGTCCCCTTGCCTGTCCCCACCAATGACATGCGACGGCTAAAATGGCCCAGTGTTTTGGCTAATCAACATTCTATGGCTAGTATAGACATGGAGGTGGACAGGGCGATAATTGCCCTAGAGCAGGCTAACATAGTCATATCAGGGTCATACGAAATAACTGCTATACATGATAATCTCGTTTGTGTCATTAAATCCCATTTCCAGAAACCGGGTAGGAAAACCATTAAGGCACCTCCCAGACCTGTGAGGTGGTATAACGCATAGTGTAGGAAAGCCAGGTTAGCTCTGGGAATAGCTAATAAGAGTAGGGAACTAGTGGCTATCCGTAGTGCAAGAAGGATTTACAAGGACAGTATAGCCACAGCAAAAAAAACATGGGATGAGCGGCATTGGAATGAACTAAGGGAGGCAAGTAGGACTAAAGATTCCAAGCTCTTTTGGAGTATTGTTATATGGGGTAGTGGCGGTTTACCCAATTGCCCTGATAATAACGTTGGTGAGGAGGACTGGGTCAATTATTTTAAGCCACAATACGCTGATAGCCACCCTGGCTCTGAGATGGATGGTTTCAAGGCTGTATATCCCAAAGATAACTTTTTTACTCACGGCGAGGTGTTGTTGGCCTTATTTGCAGTGTCTAGAGGAAGAGCCCCAGGCTTGGATGGGGTCCCGGCGGATCTTTTTATTAACGATAGGGAACGCTGGGGTAAATATATTTTTCTTTTGGTTAATGCTGTTGCCCAGGGAGCAATGGTTCCGTCATTCTGAAAGGGTGCAATTATTATCCCCGTATATAAGAAAGGCGATCAGAGTTTGCCTGGTAATTACAGACCCATAAGCTTGATAGCTACCATTCAAAAGTTGGTGGGGAGGATGGTGGTGAACAGGCTTATGGATTGGGTTGATGAGAACAATGCATTATCCCCCTACCAGGCTGGGTTCCGGAAGGCCACTAGTACGGTGGACCAGGTGTTCCGCTTTACCTTGCTACGGTGGCAAACTGTGGTGCTGGGTGGGGGCAGCCTGTATGCCGCTCTTGTTGATTTGCGGGCTGCCTTCGACCTCGTTCCCAGGACTAAACTGTGGTCAGTGCTGTGGAACCTGGGCCTACTGGAGGATCTATTGACCTTGGTTATGAGGTTGCACGAGGCGAACTTTGCCAAGATACAGTGGGGCAGTCAAGGTGAGGTCACCGCGGACTTCCCGGTCGAGCGGGGTGTTCGGCAGGGGTGTGCGATGGCCCCCTTGCTCTTTTCCTTGTTTATCGACGGAGTAGTAGCCAGAATGCTGTCTGTTAATCTAGATACTCCCTCATTGGCGGATTTAAGGTCCCAATATTGATGTTCGCCGACGATACCCTTATTCTATCAAAGACCCCGAGTGGCCTGCAGCGTGCCCTTCATATTTTTGAGGAATTTTGTGGGCAGCATGGTCTAGAAGTTAACGTGGCCAAAACTAAGCTAATGATTTTTAACCCCCACCGTAGTTTCCGATCCAGGCTGTCTATGAACCATTGTCCCTTAGAGGTAGTTAAAGCTTTTACCTATCTTGGTATTTACAAAACCAACAATCTTAAATGGACCCAGCACATTGATCTTGCGACTCTAAGGCACAGACAATTAGCTGGAGCCCTTGGGGCAGAACACAGAAAATCAAAATCCAAACCAATCGCGCCAGCCCTACAGGTCTATGAAGCGAAAGCCCTTGGCTCAGCACTATACAGGGCTGAGCTGTGGGGTTTTGGGAAGCTCCAGTCATTACAGAAGTCCGAAAATAAGTTCTTTAGGACAGTTACTGGTCTTCCCAAAAGTACCCCCCTTCTCCCCCTTAGATACGAGTTGGGCAGAAAGGCTGTGGATGATTTGGCAAAGCTTCGCCCGATCTTGTATTGGAGACGACTCTGGAATACTCCAGAACTCAAGCATTATGCTGAGGGCTTTTTAGCGCTGATCAAAGATGATGTATTTCATAGGATCAAATGGCGAAAAGATCTTAGATCCTTGTTATGGTTGTTGGGTCTCCAAACCCTTTGGGATAACCCGTCAGGCGCACTTTTTCCTAGTAAGAAAACACTAAAGGAGCTATATTGGGACTTTGTGTCCGAGCTGGACTGGAGAAACACTGATGCTAGATCTATGACAGGACGCTATTTGGAAGCCAAAATCTCTCCTAACCATGAACTTTATTGGGACAATATAACTAAGCCATGGGATAGGAAGCTTCTATTCCAATTGAGGATAGGTGCTCTTCCGCTCAGGTCCCTAACTGGCAGGTGGAGGGGTCCATCTAACACTTCCTGCCCCGCTTGTGGATCTGAAAAGGAGACTATTGGGCACTTTCTATTTTCTTGCCAAGCCTATGCCGTCCCTAGGCGAATTTGGTTAAAACCTGTATGTAAAAATGTAGGTACCAACAGTGGCATCGTAGCTTTGAGAATCATTTGCACTAGTTCTTGTTTGCCACTGGCCATAGCAGAAGCGAAATTTCTGTGGTGGGCCTGGTCTATTAGGCATAAAGCGCTAGCCGAGTAACTGTTTACATAGGGATTGTTTTACTGAATCTATTTGATGTAGTTTGTCATTTTAAAGTATATGTATTTTTAATGCTTTTTTATGTAAAGTATTTGTTTCTTATTTTGATCGAGGCAACCATTTAATGATGTTTTAAATTTTTGTAAGTACAGTGCTTTTATGAGAAATACTCGAATAAAGCCTCTTTGATTTGATTTGGTAAGTGGTTTATAAGGAAAGGATCATATTTTCAAGGTCAGGCCAGACCTGAATTTGCTGAAAATTACAGATTGCTTTAATTTCAAAAGCTTGTGTCTGGTAGTCACATTTTTCGTAATACTGGCAACAAATTCAGGGCAAATTGCTGCAACCTCTCACCTTTTCTAGAATCCTATTGTTCGCAATCTAAATATGTGTTGAGAACTCCCTTGTTACCCTAGGTTTTTTTCCTAATATCTGTTGGAGACAAAAGGGGAGGTGCCTAAACTGACCCTTTGTTCAGTGCAATACTGACGAGCGAGAATTATGGACTTGGGCCCACATGCATCATTGTTTCATTTTGCACTTCCTAATTTGCGATTTTATGGGAATCGCAAATTAGGAAATGCAAAATGGGATGCATGTACATTTTCTCAAAATATTTGAGAATCAGTAAAAATCGCACTTTTTACCGATTCTCAAATATTATGCGATTAGGAAAGTGCGAATTCGCAATTCCCATTCATTCCTGTGTGCTAAAATGCCCATAGGAATGAATGGGAATTGCGAATTCGCACTTAGAATATCGCAAATCCTGATTGCATTTCAAGGGTGGAGAGGGGGGTTCAAATGACCTCCCCCCTGCACCCATGAAATGTTGTTTTCGCATCATGTTGCACACACACATGTCCTAAGGACATGTGTGTCCGTAACATGAATGTGTAAAAAATGCTTTTGCAGCGTTTTTAACACTTTTTGCAAATTTACCGAGTGGTTCAACCACTCGGTAAATTTGACACCCTAATTGCGAATTCGCTATTATAAAAGTAATCATGCATTGCTTTTAAGAAATCGCAAATTTGCGATTTCTTAAAAGCAATCGCAAAAATGTTGCGATTTCTAAAAATGCTTGATGCATTCCAAAAAGCATTTTTGGAATCGCAAACAGCCGATTTTAAGGAATCGCACCGTTTGCGACTCCAAAAATGCTTGATGCATGTGGGCCTAAATGCCTTTGCCTGGTTTCTGCAGCTGTGTTTTAAGGACGATTTATGTTTTAAATGACTCAACTTTCTTGTGAGACTCGACTGATGAAATTCTGGTTCTAACTGGAAGTCCATTCATAGTGTTACAGATTAATAATTAAATATAGGACATGCATTTTGGAATCCATGGTATAAAGAATTACAATTCCTCCATCTGTACCGCGGTAACAGTTTGTTATTCGGGATTAGTGCATTCCTTAAGCCCCTAAAGTTATCTACCAAGGATTCACATGGTGTGGGGCCACAAAATATGAGTTAGGCAGTCATTTAAGAGACTCTTTTGGTGGAGCAAGATATCAGAACTTTGCTAAATCAAATATAGTCCTAAATAGCATCCAATTTATGGTGTTAAAGAGTGCCTTTATAGCTATGTCACTCCTTTTCATCATCAGAATATGAGTTCACTTTTATAGCAGCAGAAATAAGTGCTCATATTTTGCAAACAAAATTTAAATATGACTAGTGATTTTTTCTGTCCCAAAACTCCCAAACTGCACAGATAGAGAGGAGTGACCTCTCTGTCACCATGTAATATCGATATTGCAGATACTCTACTAGGACGTGAGCTGTCTGGAAGAATGGAAGTTATTAATCCTTCAAAGCAGTACAATAAGAAGTACAGAGAGGTTTTCCCTTTTAATAACTTTGTATCTATTTTCTTTTTCTAATCATCATTCTTTATTGAGTGAATTCACAGTGAATACAATGAAAATACCTGGGCCAATCCCCAATCAAGGTTTAACACCAAAAACAATGCACAGAATCCAAACATGTCTCCAGAAACAACGTAAGAGGTTTCCAGTTTTAACAAAAATGGTTCCTCCTCAGTGATAGGAAGAAACAATCACAACAGTTTAGAATCCGCTTTTCATGGGAGAGGGAACATTAGCACATGCAATCACCCTCCCATAGTCGTCTCGCACAGGGCCTGCTTTAGCGCTGGTGGCGCCCGGTGCGATATTTATATTTGGCGCCCCCACACTCCATGACCACCTCCTCGGACTCCTTCACTACCACTTGGCAAAAGTGCCCCTTATTTCTCCAATTACAAGTTATTGATAAAAACAGGCCCCCCATGAGGTCAGCCCCCCCTCCACAGGTCAGCGCCCAGTGCGACTGCACCAGTCGCACTAAAGCCAGCCCTGGTCTCGCAGGCAGGTAACATACAATGAATAAGAGGCTACAATGAGCCACGGGGCAAACAGGCCAATAATCAGAGGAATAACGGGAGAATAGTAAAGATCTAGGAATAACCAATGTCTGATGTGAAGGTAACATGTAACTGATATCTATACAATGGTCTCTATGATAGTGGCATCAGTCCTTAATAATGGAGCCGCAGATTTCTTTGAAAGCCCACATTTTGTCATTAGGTTTATAGATAAGTCTCTCGAATGGATGCCATTTCGTACATGAGCTCGAGCCATGACAAATGTTGGGGGATTGTTTGGTTTTCCAGAGGCACAAAGTGCCCAGCTTAGCCACACAGAGGGCAGTGGAAAGAAATTTCTCAAGGTAGGTAGCCACGGGTGTCATGGAGTAGGGCCAAACGGGCAGTAACTGGGTTGACACCGCATCACCACAGGACTCTTGCCAGTAACTACTGAGCGATCTGCATTCCCATGCACGTGGACTGTGTCACAGCCCGGCTCACCCCACCTTCAGCAGCTTGAGTTAACGCTGAGTTTGGCTTAATATAATTTTGCTGGTGACCAACAGCACAGGATTTTGTGAAAAAGGCATTTTGTTTGTGACTCTCGAAGTCAGCATTGTATTCCACAAACAGTATCGCCAATTAATTCTTTATAAATTACGTGTTTAGTCGTCTCTCTCACCAAAGTGCACAGACTAGAGCAGGGGTGGCTCCTCCGCAGGCCCGGACTGGCCATAGCAGGCACCGGGCTATCACCCGGTGCGCCGCACGGGTGGGGGCCGTTTTTGGGCCCCTGGGGGCCGTTTTCCTATAGGGCCGCTTTTGCAGCATAGCTGCAAAATCGGCCCTATGACAAAATAGGCCGAAAAACAGCCCCGGCAAAGTGGTCGGCCGACCCACTTTACCGGGCACTTTGCCATGGCCGGTTGTGGTTCCCAGTCCGGCCCTGCTCCTCCGTTATGGCAGAGAAGCGTACCCCACTGCCAGCAGATAATAAATAAAACCATAATAAAACATTGTTATTATCTATCTGTGTCCGCGCTGCTTACGTCTGACACAGATGAAGTGGGAGCGGCTGGGTCGGGCAATGGCAGAGAGGAGTGCTGTGCACCTATAAGTGAGCATGTCAGTTTAGCCGGCCGTCTTAGACCGGCTAAACAGAAGTGCGCTCCTAGGAGAAATGTCACAGGCTCCCAGGCACTGTCTGAGAGATAAACCAGGCCACTCAGACCAATCCTGGCGCTGCTGCTATCCTAGAGAGCGGTCTAAAGGGGGTGGTGATGGACGGAGCATCTGAATCAATCAAACACTCACACCCAGTCAAAAGATCTGGGTTTAATCCATCACCGTTCTTTAGCCCACTCTGCCACCCCAGTTCAGACATGGCTATATGCAAATCAGTCTGACCCAGTGCCTCATGGGAACAGTCCAGCCCGAACTGCCAAGCCATGTCTTCCCTAGACTGGAAACAAGCTTCCGAGGACCGGTTTCTGGCATTCCAGCCGTCTTCAGCCCGGCTTGCTTGAATCCAGTGGCAAAGTGAGCAAGGGACTTACGTCTGAGTATACCCTGCCACACTTATGGTGGCCAAAAGCGGTACAAAAGGGGATGGTGATGGACGGAGCATCTGAATCAATCAAACACTCACACCCAGTCAAAAGATCTGGGTTTAATCCATCACCGTTCTTTAGCCCTCTCTGCCACCCCAGTTCAGACATGGCCATATGCAAATCAGTCTGACCCTGTGTCTCATGGGAACAGTCCAGCCCGAACTGCCAAGCCATGTGTTCCCTGGACCGGAAACAAGCTTCCGAGGACCGGTTTCTGGCATTTCAGCCGTCTTCAGCCCGGCTTGCTTGAATCCAGGGGCAAAGTGAGCAAGGGACTCACGTCTGAGTATACCCTGCCACACTTATGGTGGCCAAAAGCGGTACAAAAAGGGGTGGTGATGGACGGAGCATCTGAATCAATCAAACACTCACACCCAGTCAAAAGATCTGGGTTTAATCCATCACCGTTCTTTAGCCCACTCTGCCACCCCAGTTCAGACATGGCTATATGCAAATCAGTCTGACCCTGTGCCTCATGGGAACAGTCCAGCCCGAACTGCCAAGCCATGTCTTCCCTGGACCGGAAACAAGCTTCCGAGGACCGGTTTCTGGCATTCCAGACGTCTTCAGCCCGGCTTGCTTGAATCCAGTGGCAAAGTGAGCAAGGGACTCACGTCTGAGTATACCCTGCCACACTTATGGTGGCCAAAAGCGGTACAAAAGGGGGTGATGATGGACGGAGCATCTGAATAAGGGACTCACGTCTGAGTTTTGTACCACTTTTGGCCGCCATAAGTGTGGCAGGGTATGCTCAGACGTGAGTCCCTTGCTCACTTTGCCACTGGATTCAACCAAGCCGGGCTGAAGACGGCTGGAATGCCAGAAACCGGTCCTCGGAAGCTTGTTTCTGGTCCAGGGAAGACATGGCTTGGCAGTTCGGGCTGGACTGTTCCCTTGAGGCACAGGGTCAGACTGATTTGCATATAGCCATGTCTGAACTGGGGTGGCAGAGTGGGCTAAAGAACGGTGATGGATTCAACCCAGATCTTTCGACTGGGTGTGAGTGTTTGATTGATTCAGATGCTCCGTCCATCACCACCCCCTTTTGTACCGCTATCCTATAGAGCAGCACCTGGATTAGGAGGGGAGCCAGAACATTCAGGCCCATCGACTTCCAGGACGAGAGCAGCAGGAGCATCAAGGCAGCCAGCAGCGGGAGCCGAGTGGCAGGTAAGTGTTTTCTATTCTTTTTTTTTATTTCCCAACCCCTCCTCTCCTCTCCCCTCCCTCCCACTGCCCCCACCTGTGCCTTCAGTGTGGCAGAGAGTCCCAATATGGTCCTGCTAAAATCCTTTCGTGTGCAATGCCATGTGCGATGGGACAGCAATCCAGTGCAATCTGGGACCTTTGCTAATCTAGCTAGCAGGGCTTGTGACAATTCAGTATCTCCGGTTCTGTGAAACAGGCATGTCAAACTTCAATTGTAGTGCTTGGATGGGTTCTCTGTGTTTTGGGATAGAACGTCATCAATACACAACATCCTATGAGTATTCCAAAGTGATCAACTAACCTCTTCCCCTCCTACTGCGTTGGCAGCATTGTGCCACAACGGAACTTTGGAGGGTAGGTGACTGTCTATCAGTTTGTGGGCCCTCTGCCACGCATAATGAGAGGAATATATGGTAGGATTGGAGAGGGGGTTAATTAGAAGCTGTGAGGTTTAGTATACAGCCAGATCCCCATACGTACTCAAAATGTCTATTATAACCCAAGAGGGTGTCATCCTGTAGGTGGGTATCATTAGGGCCCCGACCCCCCAGGATGCTCCCCTGCCCCGCCCGCCAAGTCAAGTGATACATACATCCCACAATCAATTCAACACTCCCAGAAAGTGGGTGTAAAATGGCCATGTTTAATTTTCAACATTCATAAACATTACTAAAACCGTACATATTAAAATTGATGCAATTAATATCACAATTTTAATATCAACATTTAAAATTCATCATAACCATCTATTATGACTAATTACTTTTCACCCCAGCACTAAGGGGCCCTCTGGCTCGCATCTCCAAATCAGAGAACCCAAGCAAGGTGCAACCCACCTGTGCCCTTGAGTGGTGGGCCCCAGCCCTCTGGTCCTTGCCCGCCATATTCGGGGCCCACCCCTCTACCACCCGGCTGACCAGGAACCCAGGAGGCTCGTAGGGAATACCCCGGGGGGCGCTGCCCCCTGCCCTAATTCGTTACCTGGCGCCCTTGCCTCCCCAGCCGGTGGCCCCATTCTCCCTGCGGAGAGCTTACCGTCTCTCCCCTCAGTGCTGGCCTAGGGAGTATGTAAGGAGGACTCCTGTTAACCTTGTAAACCAATGTCAATGTTCTGTGGCCTCTTTTCCGCCACAAGGGTGACCAGGGCCTATAGGTCCTTCAACCTCCCCACCACAGGATAAATTCTGCACGAAAGACCATGTTCCCCGATACAAATGTCTGTGCCAATGTCTGATAATGCAGGCAATCCTGATGGAACATCACATCTCCCGTGATCCTCTGGTACGGCTCCTGACACCAGTGGCCCTTCACTGAGCGCAACTTGGCCAATGCCTAAAAAATGCACACAAACCGGTTGGAACAGCATACCTCCCGTGATCCTCTGTTGCGGAATATGGCACAAGCGACCCTTCACTGAGCACAACTTGGCCCATTTCCCATCGAGCCGCCTATCTGACACCATCAAGGCTCGTGATCCTACTCGATACCCCATGTCCGCCGTGGGGCCCTGCAAGACCAAACCATCCGGGGCGGTGCCAACGCTTGCCCCGACACCCATGCCACCATTGCAGGCATACTAATGGACAGGAAAGAAATGGAAAAGTTAGGCATCGTCATGTCCAAAATTGCTAGCGACTCTTCATAGTACTTCTGGCCGTGTGTAGCGCTTAACATACTCTGCTTACCCGCGCCCCGCCCTTTCACTGATTCAGCTGGCAAGCCCGTTCCCCCTGCTAAAAATCGCAGCCCTAATTCTAACAGAGTGTGAGGAATAAACAGCAGAATTGAATCCCAGCTTAGCCAATGCCATTCAAAAAATTGCCCTGACTTGAAACCGTGACCCACGATCTCCTTGGTCATGTATGACCAGCGCCTATCCCCACCCTGCTTGGGGAATGGACACATATGCCCACCTCAGGACTACTGAGAAGCACATTATCTCGGGTGCAGGGCAAAGATGGATTGTTGTACCCTGTCCCAACTGGACCGTTTCCGATCTCCTAAGGGTCACTACTAAACCCCCTGGTACCAACTTGGTGTCGCGAAATTGAAGGCCCCCTAACTGATGTGCTCTGGATGTCTCTAACACTTTGCCCAATTGGGAGGCCTCCTGCAAAGGCCAGGTAAAAACACTGCACCTAATAATGTGCCATCAAAATGATGAGCAGCAAACCATATGTAATAACCCCAGGTTGTCGCCCAATGTCTTAATCACTAAGGGCCCCTGGTATGTGTGCCACTTTGGACAGTAAGTTCAGCCCCCAGTAGGCCAACATCAAGTGTTTTCCTAACCTCAAAACCTGTTTTCATGTAGCTCCTTGCCCATTAATTGCCTCCAGTACTACCATGTTGTCCGCCCAAATTATCACTGACTTGTTCTCTAAGAATCCGCCCATACGGTCACTGCCCCTATGGTTGGAAATAACTCTGACATGGCTGTGCTTCCAGTCAAACCACCCTCATGCACCTCCACTGGCCAATTGCCCCTGCACGAATGAGGCCCCAAATAGCCCCTAAACCCATGCTGCCACCTGAGAGTGAGCAAGCCCCGGTCCGCACTGGACACCTGTGGCACGGGCCACACCATTTATCCTTGTCCACTGGCCACAAGCCTTCTCCCGGCCCAGCGCCAGAAAGGATGCGTCCGTTGCATAGTTCTAGATTTGCTGCATTTGCCACATAATCCCTCATTGACTGCTTACCAGGAGATTAGACCAAACAAATTTAGCTACCAGCTCCTAGGATTCAAAAGTTTCTAACATTGTAGCCACACATGTTGCTGTACAATACGAGGCCCTTTGCACAAGGTTGCTTGTTGCTATATTTGGGTGCCCAACTGGTACTATTGAAGTGCAACCTATTTTCTGACAGTATTAACAAGCTTAAAATTGACCAAATGGTCAAGTAATACGTCACAATATATGACGCAATACACTGCATAATTTGTCCTATCTTGCCAAATAATTTACCTGCTAACCTAACTGTCGGACCTGTCTGGTAAAGCTAACTCTTCTCTTTTATCCTCGTAGGCATTCTTAGAGTTACACACTGTGTGATAATATAACAGTCAGGTGTGCCTGGTATCACCAGCTTTTCTCTTGCGCACAAAGGCATTCTGGGAGTAACATACTGTATTATAGGCTAACACCTGCGCCAGTCTGCTATCACAAGAACCTCTTCTTGTGCACACATGCATTCTAGCGGTTACTCACTATGATTCCTGGGCCTTTGGGGTATCACCTGGCCTTCTTTTGTGAACGTACATGGGAACTACACACCGTGTGATAGCCCAACAGGCGGTCCCTTCTGATACCACCAACTCTTCTCTTGTGCACAAAGACATTCTGAGACTTACACATGTGAGATAAACTAACCCCTAGGCCTGTCTGGTATTGTCAACCATTCTCCAAAATGTCTATTATAACTCAAGAGGGTGTCATCCTGTAGGTCGGAATCAAATAGACTGAGTGAGTGAGTTGGTGGGATAACAGCAACTCTCTAGGTATGGTAACCTAAGATCTCCCTTCTATGTGGATGTGCGTAGATTTCCCCCCTTTAGTAATGGTTTTTTTGGCCCCTATATAAACTGAAAAATAACTGGGGATGTGTCCTTAACTATAGGCTGTGGGATTGAGAGGTAGCATACCACAGGCATTATTTAAGTTAGGTGCTATAGTTCAAGTTCAAGTTCAGGGATTTGTATAGCGCACTACTCACCCAGAGGGTCTAAAGGCGCTTGGGGAAGGGGGGGTTCAATTTTTGTTGAATAGCCAGGTTTTAAGTTCTTTTCTGAAGGAGATGTGGTTTTGAGTAAGGCGGAGGTGAGTGGGGAGTGAGTTCCAGGTCTTGGCCGCCAGGAAGGAGAAGGATCTGCCACCCATGGTGGATTTTCGGATGCGCGGGACTGCGGCAAGGGCTTGATTGGACAATCTTAGTTGGCGGGTGGGTGTGTAGAAGGACAATCGAGTGTTGAGGCATTCAGGTCCTAGTTTGTAGAGGGCCTTGTGTGCGTGGGTCAGAAGACAGAATGTAATTTTCTTGTTGACGGGAAGCCAGTGGAGGTCTTTTAGGTGTCCGGTGATGTGATCTTGGCGAGGGATGTCCAATATGAGTCTCGCTGATGCGTTTTGGATGCATTGGAGTTTTTTCTGTAATTTTGCTGTGATTCCGGCGTATAGTGTGTTACCATAATCCAGTCGACTCGTGACCAGTGCGTGGGTGACAGTCTTTCTTGTTTTGAGGGGGATCCAGCGGAAGATCTTTTTGAGAATACGAAGTACGTTGAAGCAGGAGGATGAGACTGCGTTGACTTGTCTGGACATCGAGAGAGAGGAGTCTAGGATGAAGCCCAGGTTGCGTGCGTGGTCTGTGGGTGTGGGTGCTGTGCCCAGAGCGGAAGGCCACCAAGAGTCGTCCCAGGCAGAGGGGGAAGATCCTAGGATGAGCACCTCCGTTTTGTCTGAGTTGAGTTTTAGGCGGCTATGTTTCATCCATTCGGCTACTTCTTTCATGCCTTCGCGAAGATTGGTTTTGGCAGTGTTAGGGTCTTTGGTGAGGGAAAGGATTAACTGGGTGTCGCCGGCGTAAGAGATGATGTTAAGGTTGTGTTGACGCGCGATGGAGGCGAGTGGACTCATGTAAACGTTGAAGAGGGTGGGACTGAGTGATGATCCTTGTGGTACTCCACAGATGACTTCAGTGGCCTCTGAGTTGAATGGGGGAAGTCGGACTCTTTGAGTTCTCCCGGCGAGGAATGAGATGATCCAGTCCAAGGCTTTTCCTTGTATGCCGATGTTGCTGAGGCGTTGTATAAGGGTGCTGTGGCAGACTGTGTCGAAAGAGGCGGAGAGGTCGAGTAGAATGAGGGCCGCTGTTTCTCCGTTATCCAGTAGTGTTTGGATGTCGTCTGTCGCTGCAATTAGGGCAGTTTCTGTGCTGTGTTTGGCTCGAAATCCAGACTGAGAGGGATTGAAAATGTGGTGGGGGCAGGGGTCGGTTGGCGAGCCAGAGTGGATGGAATTCATTAGACGGATGGTGTCTTTGGTGGTGATTGGGTTCCAGGCGCTGAGGTTGTTAGTTGGCGGTGTAGGATCTGAGAGGGGTGGGGAGGGTTGTTCGCAGGGAGTGTTCTCGAAGCTGTTGTGAATGTCGGCAATTTTGTTGTAGAAGAAGGAGGATAACGCATCGCAGAGGTCTTGGGAGGGAGTGATGTCGTTAGATGCTGCGGCGGGGTTGGTGAATTCTTTGACGATGTAGAAAAGTTCCTTGCTATTGTGGGCATTGTTGTCGAGACGATCCTTGAATGCTGATTTCTTGGTGGATCGGATCAGTTGGTGGTGTTTGCGGGTGGCTGCCTTGAGGGTGGCCATGGTGTCGGTGGTTGGGTTTTTTCTCCATGTTTTTTCTAGGGTGCGGCATAGCTTCTTGGATTTTTTAAGGTCCTCATTGAACCAGGGAGCCTTTTTGCTGCCTGAATTGATCTGGTGCTTTTTCAGGGGTGCTAATTCATCAGCGCTGTGGGTGATCCATTGCTTGAGTTTGGTGGCCGCTTGGTTTGGGTCCAATGAGAGGGTGGGAGGGTTTTGGTTGAGTTATGTGAGGAGTTGGTCGGAGGTGATTTTGTTCCAGTTTCTCCGAGGAATAGGTTGTGGGCGGTTGTGGGTCAAGGTGGTTTTGTAGCTGAAGTGAACACAGCTGTGGTCCGTCCAATGAAGAGCTGTGGTGCGGTCGAAGGAAATGTGCTTGCTGGAGGTGAAGATAGGGTCGAGCGTCTGTCCGGCTACATGGTTGGGGGTGTCAACAAGTTGTTTGAGTCCGAGATTGGCCAGGTTGTCCAGAAGGGAGTTGGTGTTGCTGTCGTGTTTGTTTTCAAGGTGGAAGTTGAGGTCTCCTAATAGAATGTAGTTCTCGGAGGCGAGGACATGTGGGCTGATGAAGTCAGTGATGTCATCGCTGAATTGAGTGCGGGTTCCTGGAGGCCTGTAGATGAGGGTGCCTCTAAGTGTGGTCCTAGGGTCGGTGTGGATCTGGAAGTGGAGATGTTCGGCGGTTGCAAGATTATCGTCGAAGCTGGTCGTGATTTTGATGGTGTTTCTTTGGATGATGGCGATGCCTCCTCCTGTTTGGTTGGTGCGGTCTTTTCGGATGATCTTTTAAGCGTCCGGTATGGCTATAGCGATGTCGGGTGCTGATGATGTGTTCATCCATGTTTATGTAAGGAAGGCGATGTCCGGTGACGCAGTTTCGAGTAGGTCCCAGAGTTCAGTTGCGTGTCTGTGGACCGAGCGGGTGTTCAGCAGGATGAACTTCAGGTGGTTAGAGTCGGAGCTATGTTTGGAGGAAGTGGATTTGGTGAGGGTCCTGAAGCAGGTGAACTTGCAGGTGTGACAGGCGAATGGGCCGTGGGTACGTCCTGGGGTGGCTTCGCAGCATTGTGGTGTACGTCCGGGGTTGAGGGCGAGGAGAGTTGCGGCATCATATGTGAATCTAGTGGGCTGGGTATGTCGGGGACCAGGGGGTCTGGCGCTGGGCGCGGTCCAGGCCCGGACGGGTGCAGACGGGCTTACCTTTGGCTCACCTTCGGCGTGCATGGGGCGCGACCGCTGCTCGTGAATGCCGCTCGCAGAGGCATCTGTCATATGTGGATAATGGAAGGGGAGGGGCGAGGGAGGAGCAGCTGGGAGGTGGGTGCGTGGAGGATATCCGGCCAGGGGCGCACAACAACAATAACAGAAATGGCTGCAAGATAAACACTGAAGCAGGATTGGGGATACAGACGATCTAACCACAACTAAGCAAGTAAAAATTCTAAAATCGCGCTCTATGTCAGTCTAGCGCTACGATTGCAATTAACTTGGCAAAAGCGAGTAAAACAGGTAGTTAAGTGGTATAAAGTACTGTAGCCGATAGTTAATCTAATCTAGGCTGTTAGGTAAGCGCTGATGTGCCTTCGAGTGTTCAGGCAGGCAAGAGTGAGTTACTCGGTGTAGCGCTGCGATACCAGATGGAGGCTTCAGTGGGGCTGGGAGCAGCGTGAGGGAGCGGCCGCTTCTGATGTGAGTCAGGGCGGTCACAGCTTCGCAGAGGGGAGAGCGGCGCTTACAATGCTTGTGGGAGGGAGGAGCAGTTGGGAGGCAGGGTGCGTGGAGGATATCCGGCCAGGGGGGCACAACAACAAAAACATGAAATGGCTGCAAGATAAACACCGAAGCAGGATTGGGGATACAGATGATCTAACCACAACTAAGCAAGTAAAAATTCTAAAATCGTGCTCTATGTCAGTCTAGCGCTACGATTGCAATTAACTTGGCAAACGCGAGTAAAACAGGTAATTAAGCGGTATAAAGTACTGTAGCCGATATTTAATCTAATCTAGGCTGTTAGGTAAGAGCTGATGTGCCTTCGAGTGTTCAGGCAGGCAAGAGCGAGTTACTCGGTGTAGCGCTACGATACCAGATGGAGGCTTTAGTGGGGCTGGGAGCAGCGTGAGGGAGCGGCCGCTTCTGATGTGAGTACTAAATAGCTAATTTCTGCAATTCGCTAATTGGAAAATACAAAGACCTGTGTACAAATGTACGATTTACAGGTAGGTCTCAGTTTACGACCCGTTGGATATCACAAAAATCACAGGGCTGATGAATGGTCTGCTGGTGTCAGAAGACAAACATGTATGTGATTGCTTTATAATAAAATAAACTTTAAAAAAAAATACTGCTTGTTTCCTTTTAGGGTAAATGGAATGTTTTTTTTTAATAAAAAAGAAAAGTTTCTTTTTGTTTTTTAAGATGCAAATGTTTTGTGACCGGATTTTGGTCGCAAAACATTCACACATACATACCACTGCGATTTGGTGTTAGGAAGGGATGCTCTAAACAGGCCGCTTCCTAATAAAGAATCGCAAACTCAATTTGCGATTCGGTAATAAGTTACCGAATCACAAATAGGGATTTGTACATTTCAAAAAGCTTTTTTGCGTTTGCAAACGGGCCAATTCTGCAAATCATCCCATTTGCGAACGCAAAAAAGGTTAGTGCATGTGGCCCTATGTTCATTTTTTATAACCTGGACTTTTTCCCACAAAGATATGTTCAGATGAGGCCACTTACAGAAATCTTGTTTCATCCGATTAGTGGTGGGTAGAATGTTATCATTAATCATGTAGTGAAATCCCCGAATTATATACATCTCCAAATTGTTCCATTTGTTGTGGAGCCATTTAAACAGCAAATCACCTAGGGAACCTTTTGTGGTGATTGGTGTTAGGGGCAGTGCTTTGCTCTTGAATCCGTTTATTTTACAGCCTGAAACACAAGAGCATTCAATTGGGTCATCATAGAAGATGCTGAATCTAAGGGGCATGATAGTGTCAAAAGGATATTCTCCACATAGTAGAAAGCTTTATTTTCCCCTGCTGCTGTCATTATTCCATTGATGTAATTATAGGATGGAATGGCCATTGCCAGCATCTTCAAAGCCTACAAGAACAGTAACGGGTATAAGGGGCAACTGTGTCGGGCACCTCAGTGAATTTGAAAGTATAGTAAGGCAAAGACTCCACAATTCACCAACACTGTGGGGTTACAGTAGATGTCTTTGAATAATGTGAGGGAGTTCCAACCAATCCACATTTTTTAGATGGTCTGTAAAAGATGGCCCAATTCCACTCAGTCAAATGCCTTTTTGACTTCCAAAGAAAAGAGGAGCTTTGAATCCAGATCGTCCCTCACTTGCCAATTTAGGTAGGAGAAGGTGCACAGGTGGTTGGTCGATGAACACAAAACCCAAAAGTGAGGCATACATCAGACTAGAGATCACTTTGTTCAAGCAAGTCACTAAGATTTTAGCAAGTATAATGACATCTGCATTTATCAATGAGATAGGTCTGTAACTAGGACATTCAAGTGGGGCCTTCCCTGTCTTAGTAAATCTCAGAGATACAGGATCTGAGAAAGTCATATGATAAATGTATCAATTTGATGGCCACAAAACATGATAGGACTGATCAAGGTCTTGCTTATTTGATAAAATTCCACCAGGGAGCCATCCTCCCCAAGAGCCTTCAAGACTTCTACTGGGGATATTTTCTCTTCGAACATGACCAATAGATTTCGAGTAAGCCTCAGAATATTTAGGTGTTCAAAAAAAGATGTTTCATCAGTCAGGTCTTGGGCAGGGTGTCAGATTATAAAGAGTTTTGTAATATTCTTGAAATTCCACCTTTGTAGAAGTTGGGAGCATCACATGTTGCCCATCAGAGCTACAGAGAGCCAGTACAGTTCTAGATGATCCAGTTGATGAAGCTGAGAGGTACACATTCTTCCCTTGATCGTAATGCCTTTGATGAAAAAAAGGAACTTTTCTATGTCTATTGTGCAGAGTGTCTTGAGTTTAAATGTGGCTGCCAAGAGCTCCATCAGTGTTTCTTGTATCGGAGAAGCAGCATAGGTGGGGGTCAGCGCCCAGAACAATGGCCTACAAGTGAAGCATAGATTTGTTGGTCTGCTGTCTGGCCAGTGCCAAGTCCCTCATTAACATTCCCCAAAAGACAGCCTTTCCAGCCACACAAAGTCTGCACAGATGAAACCGAAGATTCATTTTCCTCCAAGAACCACTCTACCTGAAAGCAAGGACAGCATTTAGCACATGGGTCATTGTAATTGTAAGGCCCACAATGATATATGGGCATTGAATGAGAAATTTCTCGAATATGTACAAGCCTTTGGTGTCCACTCATGTGTGCGACCTGTTACGGAGAGACACGGAGGAATGAGGCAGTAGGCATACATTTACATAAGTCTAAATCTTGATGGTCAAAGATGAGTCATTACTGTTCAAGACTTGAGAGATGCTCTTGATTTATCTCTGGTCAAGGCTGATTTCCATGGTCTCGGGTTACAATTTTGGGACCATTTCTTTGTAATTGATATCCATATCCAAAGTTCTTCCAGGTTTTTACTATTCAGAACTGAATTGTATGATACTTGTGGTATGGTTTTGTCTTTGTCCTGGGTAGTATCTATTAAAGTGCCCTTCAGTTCATCCAGGGAAGACTCTAGTTCCCTGGCCTCATGGTATTCCATCATGCGGGCTTGAAATGTGATGATGCCATGATGGCAGGTTCAAGCAGACCATAATTGATAGATTTTTTCCTGAGTCTGGGATGTAGGGCCAAAACTGTTTTAGTTTGATATTGGTAGGTAGGGAGAAATAACCCTGTAAAGATAGCTTGGGTGTTTTCCTAGTGGTATGGGCCACGTTTCTTCACTTCCAAAACAATCTTTATGGGTGTTGTTGTCTCAGGCAACACCCTAGAACATGCCATGGGTGGGATGTTTAGGGTGCATCTGTAGAGCAGACCCTGTGCGTTCCTTGGAATTCAAGAGGCGGGGTGAATATTAGGTTCTTAAGAGTTGGGATCAAAATACTCAGAAAGTTAGCCATAGCGTCCGTCTCATATTTTTCCGGAAGTCCTTTGATCCTTATATTGTCCCATTGGCGACGATCGCCCAGATCAATAGTTTTCTGCTGAAGTTGCTATAACTGTTTTCCCCAGTCTATCTAGGGTTTGCAGCTATGTCTAGAGAAATTTCACTTTGGAATTGGTTGCAGCCACTTCAGAGTTCAATTTGGAAATAGAGACTTTGAAATCCACTGGTTCCTTCATGAGCGTTGCTAATGCCATGCTGGCTATGTCAGGGTTGGGTGCCACATCTGGGTACTCAGCTTTTGTCTGCTGGCTGTTCACCATGGCTTTGGGAAAGGACAATTCTCGTGTTTAGGCCTCAACATAAGGTGGTGTATCAGAGGAGGACTTGTGGTAGAGCCACTACATAGGGCTGAAGATAGCAGAAGTAGTGGAATTATATAGAAGGCGTTGGCCCATTGTAATATCACTTATCAAATGCTCAATCCCAGAAGCGGAAGATAGCATCTCCAATAACTCTCTATTTAACCACCAGTTCACAGCTGACCCTGAAGTATAAAAGGTACATCTCAAGGCAGCGTGGAACCAGTATGGGACCAACACGACCATGGATAGTACAGGAACACTGTCCAAAGAATGTGACCCTATTTGTGACTGCTCTCAATACAAATCTGCAGGACTTCACAAATTCCCCCTCAGGATGGACAGTATCTACGAGGCGTATATATCCATAAACTTGGCTACAAGGCCATCCATTAAACCCAGTTCAAGATGGCTGCCACTGCTGCATTTCCTTTCCACAGTGCCCACTATCAAATTGCATATGCTCGGTTACCGGAGGGCAAGTTCCCGACTGCTGCGGATGATGACATTAAGGCAGAGCTGCCCACCATCAGTACTTGAGTGATAGTCTGGTATCAGGCAGGGTGACTCAAACTGTTGGGGGGTAAGTCAAATCTAACTATTGAGTGGGGTAGCAAGCTATATCCCCCTAGCATGATGGAGGTCACTCCAATAAAGCGAGAATGATAAGATCCCACTCCAGCAAAGGAAAGAAGAGAGCAGGCCCGTTCTACTGCTGGGAAATAATGATTCAAATATATTGGAGCATTCGCGAGTGCCCCCTCAGCTTAGTATCCCCCCTGAGGGGGATTGCTCACTGGTATGGGATAGAAACTGTGCTTGTGGCCTTTGCAACACTGTGGGAGAACTAAGGAAGAACTGCCATACTTGTTGACACCTAGCTCCGTCTCTTTCATATCTTTTTTATGGTTTGCCATTCCTTGGAGGGGCTGTCCATCAAGGCCATGTCATTTTGTGGATTGTTGAGCTGTCACATTTGTGGTTCTGTTTATTATTGTTGATAGGGTTCGGGTAGTCATTTTTTAAAATTAGAATCAGAGTGTATGGTTTAATTTCATTTAGTTTGCTCATGCAAACAATATTTTAATTGCTGATCTGTTTTTATTAATTAGTAAGTATGGGCGGAAAATCCGTTCCGCTCGCGGATTTTGCGGATTTTCGGGAAATTCGCAATCCGCAAGATTCGCAAATCTCCCGCAAAATCCGCAAATCCGCGAGCAGCGGATTTTGCTCGCACTGCTCGCACTGTTCGCGTGAGTTCGCGCCCCGCGAATAAGTGCAAAATTGCAGAAATACGATCTTAGCAAAACTGAAAGTAACTACTTACCAGGTTCAAAAGTTCAGGCTCATCATTAGTAGCCATTTCCTGTAGTGCTTCCTGAGGGGCCCCTCCAGAGTTCAGTTGCCAGTTGAAACTATTATGTGACCCTGCTCTGAACCTCAGAATAGTTACACATATGCCACAAAGGTCCTGAATTACAGCTAAGGGAGACAAGCAGGAGCCAGGCTGGAAGTTAAAATCCATTAATCAGCCCCTAATTCATTATTGTCAGTTGGGGCAGGGCAGGTGTTGTAACTAATTTTGCAACAATGAAAGCACTTAGCAAGTGCAAAAGATCACTAATCAGGGCGCACTAAGGAAGCAGGTGCCAGCTAAAAAAATATTCTGTGACACATTAATCAGCCCCAAATTAATTCAGGTCACTTGAGGCAGGGAAGGTGTGCTTTGCTTTGCCGAAAATAATGTACACTGGACAACCAGAGGGTGTGGTGATGAAACAGAGGGTGGCATGGGTGGGCCAGAGGGTGGCATGAGTAGTCAGAGAGTGGCAGTGGTGACAGAGAGTGGCAGTGATGAAGAAGAGTGTCCCAAACAGGCTGGACACGTAGAAACAACAAGTTCGCAAAACTTGCGACCCGACAGGTACGTTCGCAAATTGCGAAATTGTAAAAACCCTCGCGAACTGGCAGAAACACGGGCGAACACAAAAAAAAAATCCGCAAATTCGCGGGAATTCGCGGATTTTGCGGATTGCGAATCCGCAAATCCGCAAAATTCGCGAACGCGAGATCCGCAAAATTCGCCCATGCTTATTAATTAGGTGTTTCTTGCTTGTTTGGCTTAGTCTGATACAAATGCACTGCAATTCATTAATTGTTCTTATACATTAATTTTTGCGGTCTCGCTACACCCCGCTCTAGCTGTCTGTCACAGTCAGCATTGTATAAAATGCTTCAATGAACCAATCCTTGTTGAAGACTGGATCTTTACCATTTACAGTTTTTCTCAGTTTCTTTGACATTTCATTCGAGCTTTTTGGTTTTGCCATTTGAAGATTTGTCATTTGTCCTGCTCTGAACGCAGCATTGTATCAAAGCAGAGCCAAATTTAAAAGATATCAGTTTGCTGCATTTCAGTGCCACCTGGGTGTCACAAAAAAATTACTATAGAAATGTGCAAGATACAACATAGAACTTGACATACATTGAAGATGACTATAAATAAGCATTTTCAGTACCAATCTGCCTTTCTTGTATGTAAAGCGAAACTGATTGCCAATGCATGTTTTTACTTCACAGTCATGATAACTTGATGCTGGATATACTACATGCATGCCCATAGGCTTTATTAAAGATGCAGCAAAAATACTGGCCCTTTGTCAGAAGTATCTATTATGCAATATTATTGCCTTTTCTTTGTAAGTTCACCACTCGCAAAGAAAACATAATATTCTGACTTCTTTTCCTAACACTCTTCTTTGAGGGTACAGATTAATCCTGGAAATTCAGTCTGTTAAGGAAAGAAGCAGTACTTTGAGGTTCCATGTTAGTTAAGCCTCAACACAGCTTAATTTTAGCTTATTTTTATAATGAACAGCTGTGAGCAACACAAAGTATGCTGACTAATAATAAAATACACCTGCGAACAAAAAGCAAGACCTTCTGACTTTGGCAATGCTTGTTTCAATTTACATTAAATAGTATAAAGCAAATAAATGAATGAATAAAGATTACTGTTTTAATCAGATTGATAGTTTTTTTGATAGTTGGTTATTTAATTTGTTCATTCTTCAATTTATTGTGATTGAGTCCCTAGTACATACTTCGTGTAGTGGAGCAAAATCAACTGTCCAGAAGTTCTAATACATTACTAATAAGCTGCTACAGGTATTACAATTGATTCACAGCAGGTAATATTATTAAGTAATAATTTTTAGTTTGTATAGTTCATTAAAACCAGTGCATACAAACAGTCTAACAAAGTGTGATAAAATAAAGTAAAATTCAATAACTACATATATGTTAAAACGTGTTTAGCAGCAGTTTGTTGACGAGGAGGCATTGTTCAATCTTCAGCTTTTGCATATTACAAAGTGCATAAGTGCATAGCGTTTCAAAACCGGGATACAAAGGGGCAGATTTACAATAACTGGCGCAGCCCCAGTGATGCGCCAGTTATTGTGCGCCGCAGCTCCGCCACGCATGGTGCGCCGCATTTACAATGCGGCACAACATGGGGTAAAAACGGCATAGATGCGTGACGCATCTGTGCCGTAAAGGCGGCGCATTGCTGGAGTTGCGTCGCAAGTGCGACGCAGCTCCAGCAAGGCTCGGGGGTGCCCTATCTGTCCAATGCTGCGTCAAGCCTTACGCCTGCTTCAAGCAGGCGCAGGGTTTTGACGCAGCATTTGCCTAAAAGTGACTGAGTGAAATCGTGTACCAGCTTCCTGAAGAACCCTGTCTATTTTATCAAAGGCTGCTCTGAAGTCTATGAAGCAGAGATGGAGTGAATGTTTAATGCGTCATGGTATGTGTGTGCTCATTGGCATGTCCAAGATTTTAGTGGTTGTGCCCGTATGTTTAAAGAAACCAGGTTGGTTTGATTGGAATGATGAAATTTGCTGATGCCCAAGCTTTGAGTTCCTATAGTAGGGTGACTGCGAAGTACTTTGCCTCATTGTTGGTCAAAGCAAAAAGGCAGTAGTTTTTTAGTGTAGCCTTGTCTTAGCATTTATGTATAGGGGGGATGACTGAGCCCTTCCAGGAGGCTGGGATTTCCCCAAAGGTTCTGACCTCTCAAAAAAGAGGGTCAAGCTTCTCTGCCCAATAGTCCCTGTCCTGTTTAAAGAGGGCCGGCAGGATACTATTTGTTCCAGGGGCCTCCTCTCTTCTGCTTTTGGCAATTTGTCACTTATTGGCCGTGATATGAGTGCCTTCTGAGACACACTGATAGTGGCTGGTTCAAGGAGGGGTTCTGCTGCATGGTTGGTCAGTGGTCTGAGGATCTATCCTCGCTCTTTTTGCTGACTGGCTCAGAGATTGATGGTTAAAGTGCACTTTAAGAAAGTCAGCCCGGGTCGCTTATGGGTTGTAACATATTACACCTTCTTGGGCTGGGCACGTTTTTTTAATTACTGTTCCCCAGAAGAGAGTACTGTTGTTGGATTTGATGTCTGCAAAAAGGTTTTCCAAAAGGTCATCTTCTTGAGATCTGTTGATGTTTCTTTTTAATTTTCTCAACAAGCCTCCTTTTTCATTGGAGTAGAGAGGTAAGATGGAAGTCCCCAGGTGTGTAACTTAGCAAACTCAATGTACTGTTTATGGCCCTTTTGAGTTGTTTCAGTTTAGTACGGTGAGCAATGGAGAACCACCCTGCTTCCCTGGTGTTTTGGTCGAGTTTTGCTTCGATGGTCTTGAAGAAGGAGTTGGGTAGGTCTGCAGTTAACCATCCATCAATTAGACGGCTACCTTTTATCGTTCCTTTGCCTGAAATAGAGCCTTTGCAGATTCAAGGGCCTCCTCAGTGTTTGCCAGAGCAGTTTTTACTCTTTTGAAGTTGGTTTTAAAGCTTGAGTGTGAACATTTTGCCGATGTTTCTAATGCAGGTGCCTCTGCCAGGAGAGTTGTCTGCTGTGGCCTATGGTCATTGTCTCCCTTATCTCCTAAACAGAATGCCTAGACTTGTGGAATAATGTAAGCGAAATGTACGTATAATCTAGCATTGAGGAGGTGAATGCAAAATAGAAAGATGCCAGCAGTGGCGAGTCCTATGGGGATCTTCTGTTTAGCGCCCTGGGGTTGATGCGCTCCAGTAGGTGTCTACCTATTTTGCTTGCTCTGCCATGGAGACTCCTGCTTTTTTTCTGGAATATTCCAGTATGAAGACTGGCTTTTCACATCTTCTTCCTCTGAGGAGTCCAGAAGATGTAAATTTAGATCCTCGGAGAGAATGAAGGCGGGGTTTATTCTGATTGCTTATATATGCCAGAAGCTGATCCAAGAGTTGTTAAGAGTCTTGTTTTTTCCGTTTCTGGTGTATGTGTCACTCATCCTAAGGGCCGGGGGGCCTCGGGGTGGGGTAAGGCTTGCTGTCTTGGTCTATGATGTCCTAGCACTGGGACACTCCATTGGAGTAACGAGGCCCTTTATAAGCTCAACAATAATAATAATGTAGGTATCGAAAATTTTGACCTCTTCATTGTGCACGTGTAAGTTAAGGGTGATTTTAACAGCATAATGGCTGCGGTAGGAGATGGAACTACTTGTGCCTTGGTTGTACATGTAAATGACATGTAAGTTACCATCCCCCTTAATGAGTGGCCATGTTGTGAACGTTTAACTGCTTGTGTACTGAAGTGCATAAAGCACTCTAGTTGGGGTGGGTCAACCAACCATGTTTCCTGAAGCAGGACAATGTCAAAAAATGTAATGTAGCATATGAAGTTGGGGCCCATGACTATGCTTGTAAACTTGTTGACATTCCAAGTGCACAAGCTGAGGATGGATTTCCGTTTCCAGAATGGAGCCGCCAGTGTGGGTCTTGCCATTGGGTGTCAGTGGTCTAGTTTAGGGTTCTAGATATCCACCTGAAATCCTAGCGCCAATTTGGTGTCAATGGAAAGAGCTGCTGTCTGGGTTGTCTGTCTTTGGGTGTCATTCCTCATATGGGTGACTCTCTCTGAAGTCCCCTGAGCAACAAACTGGTGATTGGTGCTGCAGCGTGGTTTTTCTATCCTGCATCGGGAAGCAGTGGAGATGGGTAGCCTATATTGTGATAAAGAGTGATGTTTGTTCCTCATGCCTTGAATGTTTGTTGCTCCGAAAGTACTTTATGGGCAACTAATGATGATTTCCAGATGGTCCTAGTGACTCCACGATCTGATGTGATTTCTGGTTTAATAAACTTGCCATACAAGACCTGAACATGGATAACATTTGAACATTTTAGCAGAAGTGACATAAAAATCAAATACTATCTTATATTAATGAAGTTTAAGTTTAGATGAGGTAGAAATTAAAAAAAAAAATGAGTTGACAAATGAATCCTGAGTTATTTCGGTTGTTAGCCACTTTGATTATTCAGTGACCCATTTAGCTTGTTGATTTTCTAGTCCCCTAGCGAATTAAAAAATATTTGATAATACAGAGACATTTTTTGTGCAGATTTATATAAAAACCCAACTGATGTAGGGCTTTTTATGTGATTGATATTAAAATTGTTTGCTAGATCATGCATCTGAAAATATTCAAAAAATCCATGTTATAAATCCCCAAATTCACTGATAAGACTCTGAAAAAATCTGATGATCCCCTGATGGTATAATTGATGAAGCAATTCTAGATCTGATTTTAATGAAGGGGGGCTACGGGCCATGAAAACAGTTCTAAGGTAGCTGTGAGTTATAGAATCTGGGAAGGAAACGGACTTTAAGGATTATATTAATGAAGTAATCCACATTACCCACACCTGGTAAATCCTTAAATGTAATGTGATAGAGAGGCATCTGGGATTGGCACATTTGAAAATGAAAAACTGGGGAGCGGAATAGCTCAAATGAACGAGCATGAAGGTAAATTTACAGGAAACATCTTTAATCAGTTTAGCTAAACGTTTAGCTGAGGATTTCCAGCAGCCCATCTGTGAGTTTGGAAGGACCCAAGAGGCAAAGCATTTCATTTAGCCACTACTGATCTATAAAGTGCACTGACATTTGGTTCATCGCCTCACCTCTATGCATCCTCAGAGCTGTGTCTTTCCTTCAACGATCCACCTCAGTGACCGGACTTTCTTCGCCACTTTAGTTCTCGTTAAACTGCCTTCATTTTATGGGGACTTTTATGCTCAGCACTTGGAGTTGGAAGATGCTATGCATATAAATGGAGCCAGGCATCGAGGCAGGTTACAGAATTTTCTCCTTTTGCTAACTGGGAAGTTGTTCAATGCTTGACGGCACTGGTTGACGAGGGAGGGCTTTAAGACTGGCTGCAGTACATTGGATTTCATCTCATCAATCAGTCGATCCATATAACTGACTGGGGGAGCTTCACATACACGGAGCTGACAGAGTCAGCTGGACTGAGCTGTGCACCCTCGCATGAATTGTTGGCATTCTGCAGGGAAAAATAAGCGCTCCACAATAGAGGAACACATGGCCACCAACCAGGGCACAAGTCGTAAAAAAAGAAGTGGGGGGACGCTGTCACCGGAAGTGACGTCACGACAGGAAGTGACGTCACGAAAGGTGCCGATCTCCTCGTCCCAGAGAGGCCAAAGAGTGAAGTCCAGCTGTTTGGCAGGGGGGGGCGGCGTCCCCCCAGTAAAATAAGTGGGGGGACGCAGTCCACCCGCGTGGTACCCCGACTCGAGCCCTACCACTAACCCACTATTGATGAATTGTGTGCGGGCAAATTGATGATAACTACAAAGTCAGGCAAAGTCTTCTTTCATAATCACGACCAGCGTATTCGCACTTCACAGTAGAGCACGAATGATTGGGCCCCCTGCAAAATGTGTGCACTTCTATTGCTAGACAGTTACCTGTGACCTCACTGCACAAGAGAAATGGACAGGGCAGCATACAGAAGATGAACAGAGACATAAATAAAACAGTATAGCAAGACATTTGAAGTAGAGGGAGAACAGGATAGGGAAAAAGATGATGTCGAAAATGTGTGAGGTATGAAGAGAAGTTAAGCAAACAAAAAAAGATGAGATACCCAGAAGGAAAGATGAGAAGAGTTAGAATTAGGAAGATGAAAGCAGAGACGGAGAGAAAGAGAACTAGGTGTGGTTTTAGAGTGTAGTAGAGCAGTAGAGAGCTATAGAACGATAGAAGGAAATTTAGTGAGAGGCAGAGGAGTAGAGTAGTGCAAGCGGTGAGAGAGAGAGGTAATGTAGAAAAAAAGTGAATTTGAGAGAGGGAAAGGCATTGAGATGTAGACATACAAAGAGAGACTGAGGAAAATGGAGATGCTAGGTAGAGAGAGCAAAATAAGATGAGGTATCGAAAGTAAAGGGAGTAGTGGGGAACAATCAAAGGTAGAGAGAGGGTTGGAGAGTAAATAAAGAATTATGATGTAGCGCAGAAAGAAAAAGCTGGGAAACGTTAAATAGAGAAAGTGGTGTGGTTCATACAGAAGAGAGAGTTGTGAAATATTTGTGTCTGAGAGAGTGAGAGAAAGAGATGCAAAGGAGTTGACAAAGAAAAAGAGGTAGAGGACGAGGTAGAGGTAGAGGTAGAGAAAGAGACATAGCCAGAAATGAGTACTATATTTAAAGAGGTGAAGGAAAGAGGACAGAGATAGGGGAGAACGTGGAGGCAGAGAAGTGACGCATTGAAGTAACAATGATTGGGGTGAAGTTGAGTGAGTTACGTTGGGTATACCTGGAGAAAGTTGAGGTTAAACATTGGGGAGTTCGAGACCTGAAAGAGAGGAGAACGGTACATAGATATGTAAAGATAGAGAGAGCTTGCTGCTCTGAAGTTGCACAAAGTCGGGGAAATCAATGCAGCGCAGAGCCATATTTATTAAACATGGCCTGCTGCCGCTCACTATCGCTGGCCTTGTGCAATAACAGGCTGTCTAGAGCACATATAACCCTTGCATCAAGCTGCAGATGTGTGTGTGCAGTCGAGCATAGGATTTGTACTGGAAGCATACCCTCCCAGTAGAAAATCCTTTGCCTAGACAAATTCTTAAACATTCTATACATTTTGGATGTGCTGTACAGTGAGGCACCCATGAAATGAGTGGAATGTTTGCAGATATGAAAGCAATTCTCCCTGTTTGCACCTGCTTCAATTAGGTGTCTGACAATCTTAGTAGATTGAGCTAAACTTCAAACACTATGGGTGCCTGTGCGAACCCATCCAAGTTACACCCAACTAATGTTCCCTGTACTTAAAGTGCTACAAAGCAGCCCAAAGCACTAATTGTGTTGAGAAAATGATCCCTTCCCAGAGGACAATAAAATCCGCTGACAAATCAGAAAAATACGCTGTTTTTTATAAGCAATGTTATTATGTGCAGGAATTTTGACAGTCTCACTCGCTGTAATAAGGGAGCCCTTGTCAGGTGGTGACCCTGGGCAGGTACCCACTTTGCCCTTGCTTAAAATGTCTATGGAGGTATGTGTACATCATCAATATGCGGAGTTAAGTATCGTAAACTTACATGTGGTTTAGTAGTCAGTATTTAGGCTACGATATTTTTGCAGGAGGACATTAAGTCCATGATATTCTGGTTCTATTCCAGGGAAAACACTTAATACAAAAAAAGGAAGGCATGAGTGGTCTTTAACCTTAGATATGAATCTTGCATAATCTTTCCTTAGCAGCCTCCATCCCTGCTCGACATGGAAGACTGGAAAGTATGGGGGGGGGGGGGGGAGTCATGTGATGAAGACCCTCGCTCTCAAGCAAAAAGAGAGGGGGTTCTATAATGAGATATTCCGTGCCCTGATGGCAGTTTTCTCTGGTTAGCAGATAAGATAAGCGGAAATGAGGGACTTAAGTGAACATTGCCCCCTCAAGGTCGCGGAGATTGCCACTTTTCAAATTGGATATGGCTCAGTTTAACTATCGCCTCTCCCCAGGCAGCCTGGGTGTGTATTTTTTATGACGGACAGAGACTGAGAATAATGTCGGCGCGCGGGTTCCCGTCCTCCCCGTAGGTATGGCGTAGTTAATAATTGAGCATCTCGCCATTTGTCTGTTCGGAGGGCCGAGCTGTTTGTGCGGTTACAGGACCCAGAGAGGTAGTTAATCACGGATAAACGCACACTGAATGTCCACAATGCACAGCTCCTACAAGCCTATAAAACCCCCGCTGCCGAGGAAAGAGGCCGGCGTTGCGTTGACGTCGCATCCCGAGCGAGGTTGACTTTTAACCTGACAGACTAGTCCTTGTTTATTGCTGGGAAATTATCCTTTTATTTTCCCCAGCGTGACAGTCAACGAAGCCACAGATCACTTTACTTCACTCAGGGCTCTGCGGCTGTAAAAAGGGAGGTCAGTCACCTCCTTTTGCAGGGAGACAACTCTGAGTGACATCACCGCGTCAGAGAGGAGTGAATATAAAGCGCGTTATAAATGATGCAGATCGAGGCCTACCCAGGAGCCGTGCTGCAGATGCCGAGAGAGCGGGGTAGCTGGGGGGCCAGGGGGGTCACTCAAAGTTTATCATGACTTAAACATGAGCCTGAATAACGCATTCAGAATGATGCTGATATGGTATGAGGGTCGTCTGACAGCCATACGTTTCTTGGCTTCACAAGCCCCTTTGTAAGATGGTTTTCTATATTCTTAAGAAACCTATCTTGGGATTTTGCAGCCCCCTCCCCCTCCTCCCACAAACCTCCATTTAGCTGCACTTCACCACTCTTCTCGGGCAGCTGAATTGTGCAAGTGGTCACATGGATGACAGCTGTGTGCCTCGTATAAATCTGCTTAGATTACTAGGAGTTGGTGCCTGGTTTACTCTTGATATTTTCAAAATTCTCTGTTCCTACCACTGACCATATTCTGCTCCCCTAGGGTACATCTCAGGCAGCAGCGTGTTATTCAGCATTTTAGCCAGAGGGAGGCAGGCCAGAGGGGCTGGTGCAACAAGGGTTTATATGAGGCCGTCCCTGCCATGCTAAGGTAAAGATCCTGTTCATGTCTAATGCACTCTGAGACCACTATCCAGGCATCGCTATAAGGATGGAAAGCAGTGGATAGACCAAAGGTGCAGATGCTCCCTTCTGTTGCGTCCAGCACTTCTAATCCCAGATGTTTCCTGCTTTTGACTGCAGAGCACTATAGAGAGAAACACAAGATGAGAGCGAGGACTCCTCATGAAGGTGACTAAGGGCCAGATGTAGGTAGCCAAATACTGGTCGGTAACGGCTGAAAATACCAAATTTTGGCTGTTACCGACCGGTATTTGGCTATTGAGATGTAGGAGCCCATAAAAGACCTATTCGGTAAATAGGAGTCGGTAATTTACTGAATCGGAATTTACCAAATCAGTATTTTCCGAATAGGAAATTACCGAACCCCAATTTACAGAATCAATATTTTCCGAATCAGTATTTTCCAAATCGGTAAAAGGGAAATCCCAAAAAATGACTTTCGAGATGTAGGTAACTTCTAACATACAGAATTTCATGAAATTCAGTATTTAAGAGTCGGTAATTACCATGGATTGAAAGCAAGTGGTGAAGAACCGGGATTTAAACCCAGTGGCGCCAGGGGCACGCCCAAAGTCTTCGGGTTCACCTGTCTTAGAATACAGAGACACGGGATACTTCTTGGTGGCGTCAAAGATCAAATTTATTAGCTGCAGCCAGTAACAGAGGTCCTAGAAGTACAACACAGTGTATGTTCTCATGAGACTGCTCAACTTTACAAAGCAAGCCATCCCTTTTTATACAAAGAATTGTGCTTCAGGCAAACATTCCTTATTTACAGTTGACCAATCCCATGTATACACGACCAAAGCATTGCATGATGACAAACCCACATTCCAGTTGTCTAGCCCATAATAAATTATTAAACAAACCCCACATTCTTCTTTAACCACATGGCTGCTGGGCGTTTCCCCCCCCCCTGTGCTGGAAAATGCCATTTTAGTGGCACCATGACGAGCTCAGCTCGTCATCAGCACACGACACCCGTGGGTGATGACGAGCTGAGCTCGTCATCAGCATCGAAAGTGTTAAACAAGGCCGGACAAACCCATAATAAAAAGACCCGCAGCCCACATCATAAATAGACCATAAAGAAAGAACAAAACCAGATAGAAGTAGGATAAGGCATGTTTGTGTGTGGTAAAACTTTACGATGTCCTGTGCTCTGATCCTTAATCTTGATCAGCTAAGGGCAAGAACTGGTTTGGCAAGGTCAGCTTCAGGCAACAGGGTCAGTTCACTCAGGTCAAACAGAAGTCAGCACAAACTCAAGCTAAGGTGTACGTGTCCCAAAGACTCGTTTGGCCACAGTCATCAGCCTATGTGAGGGTAATCACAAAATGGCTGCCATGGACAAAATGGAACCCAAGGGTTTCAGAACGAAATTGTCAAATACACAGTGAATCCATCAGTGTAACATAACGAAAACACTCATGCTTGCTGATCTCATTGTTTACGGTTCGTTGTTACCAAAATCGCAATGGAACCATAACCTTTATGACCCAGGTTCAGAATTCACGGAACCTCAGTGGGAACCAGGTGCAGGCTATAAAAAAGGCCCCAAAATGCAACAGTGTGACCAGAATGGTGGCATTCTACGTGATAGCAAGGCGGCTACGGCTACAGACAGCAGGAGAGAGGGTCCGGAGACGGGAGGAGCAAGTATACAGACAGCGGAAAATACTCTTCCAACTCACTGAGTCAGAGATCTTGCATTGGTACAGGCTAGACCCCCAAACCATCCTGGACTTGATCAGGGACCTGCACCCACTCCTGGAGCACCCAACACCAAGGGCGCACACCATTCCACCCCATGTGCAGGTGCTCTGCAGCCTACACCTGCTTGCTTCTGGGAGTTACCAGGGCGTGATTGCTGCGGTAGGTGGGGTGTCCCAGAGCTGCCTGTCCCGTTTCTTCCGCAAGTTCCTAGAGGCCATGATGCAGAGAATGCATCATTGCATCAGCTTCCCTGACACACATGCGGAACTGCTAAAGACAAAGACTGACTTTTACCAACTGGCACACTTCCCACATGTCATCGGCTGTATTGATGGCACCCACATCCCAATCTGCCCACCTGCTGCCACAGAGTACATTTACCGCAACAGGAAGTCAACACACAGCATCAATGTGCAGGTAATCTGTGATGCCAACAACATCATCAATGACTGTTTATAAGAAGTTTTTTTTGTAGGAACCAGGGATTTGAATAGGCGCTCAGCTTATTGACGCAATAGAGTACAATACAACCCAGTAAATGAATATGGTGCAAACTAGGCAAGGGGATATGCCCTAAAACCCCTTATTAGGCTGTGGGAAAAACCCATAGACAGTAAACATGAAACCAGCAGCATAGGCACTCATAAAAAAGAGTAAAGATCTTGTAATCACAATATGTAATAACAAAACAACAAGTATCTTCGAGATGAAAGGAAAAGGTCTTGAGTGGATCAAGTTGAATCTTTTAATCCTTTTCAAACGTAAAAGCTCGGTTGAACAAGCCAGCCGACACGTGTTTCGTCGCACAATGGAGAATTGCTCCGCGACTTCTTCAGGGCTGGGAATGGATACAATAAATTTGAATGATACATGTGTTCCGCAAATAGAAAAAAGAAAAAAAGTGGCTTTACAACATGAGCCCTATGATTAGATGCGAGTGATAAAAAGCACACATGGAAACCCAACCAACCTCTGGTGAAGCATGTGAAATGGCATATGAAAGGAGTGATGTTGTCCTAGGAGATGTGAAAAAATAAATCCAATACTATAAGCATAGAAAGGAAAGGTGAACAATTCTGACTTTAGTTTTGGTGATACCTGTTAAGCTGTTCTACGTGAACAAAAGTTTAAAAGATAAAGTGCTTGGCAAATGGCGATTGACCAATACCTGTGGTATTGATTATTGATCTGTGAGAGCTGCAGAAAAAGAGGGGATAAGAAAAGAGCACAGTATACATCAAGATAAGGGTAGAAAATGGTTGAAATTAAGTAAAAAAGAAGGAAGTTTATATGAAAATACGAAAAAAGGGAGGGTTCAGCAAATAGGCAAAAAGTTATACGGAGGGGGTAAGAAATTGGGAAAAGAAAGATCCCAAGTGCCCAAATGTGTTCAAGGGGTTAGCGTAAGTGCATAAAGAGAAAGAAAGCCTAAAAATACTAGGAACCTTACCACTCAGCCGGTGATATTTCCAACCTGGCCGGGCTACTAGGGGAACGGACGAAGTGTAAATGATGTGCTGGTAGAAAAAAATTACAAAACGAAAATGGAGTCAGGGTTGCAATATTTTGTTCACGTAGAACAGCTTAACACGTATCACCGAAACTACAGTCAGAATTGTTCACACTCATGTAGCTACTCACAAACCCATGCAGCCATTTATACACAAAGTGAGACACTGATACAGATATTTAAATATTTAAACATTACTCGTTAATACATGTATTCACTAAGATACACTTAATAATCAGTTATACAATACATTTTGCAAATAAAAACTCAATTTAGACACTTATTTACCCTTTTATTCTTCCGTCAACCTTTAGATATACATATATAAAAAATATTTATTTTTCAGAAAGATACACGTTCACTGGATGATATCATCAGTGATGTCAACAGTGATGTCATTTGAGATGTCATCAGTGATGTCATGAGTGATCTCACTGACCATGTCATGAGTGATGTAATATGTGACGTCATCAGCAGTGCATTGCGGGCGCGTGAGTTATAGTTAGCTGAACTAACTATAACGGGGGAATTTCAATGGTTTTGTATGAGTGAAATGTCCAGCTAACTATAACATGTGTGAAACCTATGTTTTTTTCAGTGAATCTCTAAGGTTTTTTAAATGATAATTCCTAATTATAACGTGGCTGAAACCTATGGTTTTTTCAGTGAATTTCTAAGGTTTTTTAAATGCTAATTCCTAACTATAACGTGGCTGAAACCTTTGATTTTTTTCAGTGAATTTCAAAGGTTTTGTAAATGATAATTGTTAAATGTATTAATTGTTATTTTTTATACTAATTTCCTACATTGTTTTAAAGTATTTATTTTCAGATATTTATTTTTTAAATTACATTACATATTTTTAATATAAATTGAAAAAATTTTTTTTATAAAAAATATAGAAATTGTAATATTATTTCATTTTATTTGATATTTTTTAATTTATATATATTTTATATAGCAGGCACTGATATCCTATGGAAAGAAATTCAAGTTACTGGTAAGTTCAGTTAAATTTACTTTTCAGGAATAGAAGTGAGCTGAAAGATGCAGCACTGAGGTCTCTTCAGATAACAGGTGAGTAAATCGGGATTCGTAGTTCGGCTGATTTTTGAGGATTTTTTTAAGTTCCAAAATTCCACACTTAGAAAAATTTCCAAGTGAAACCAGTCAATGTTAGCCTATGGAAGGAAATTTAAGTTACTGTAAGTATGGTTAGAATTACTTTTCAGGATCAGTAGTGGGCTGAAAGATGCAGCACTGAGGTCTCTTCTGATAACAGGTGAGTAAATCGGAATTCGTAGTTCGGCTGATTTTAGAGGAATATTTCGCTCAAAAGTGAAGAAAGGGGGCGGGGCCTGAGTTGACATGTGTGCAAACACGCATTGTGGCGCGTTATAGTTTGGGGAATCAATTCCTCTTCAATCCTGAGGTCCCCTGTGAGCCAACTAGCCGACCAGGTACCTCCAGTATGTGCCAGGGAGCTGCTTAGCAGAGAGGTGTTGAAAGGGCACTGCCCCTTTTTACAGCACTCTGCAACGCAGCTCTGTGGCGCTTACTGGAGGTACCTGTTGGACTAGTTGGCCCCTAGGGGACCTCTGAAATGAAGAGGAATTATTCCCCAACTTAAAACGTGCCACAGGGCATGTTTGCACACATATCACCTCAAGCCCCACCCCCTACCTTCTCCACTGTGCAAACATGCCCTGTAACACGTCATAAATTGGGGGATTAAGTCCCCTTGCATACTGGGGGTCAATGGGGGCCAACTAGTCCACCAGGAACCTCCAGTATGTGCCAGGGGGCTGCGTTGCAGAGAGGTGTAAAAGGGGCATGGCCTCATTACACCTCTCTGCAACGCAGCCCCCTGGCACATTTGCAGAGGAGGAACTAACTCCCCTTGCATACTGGGGGTCCCTGGGGGCCAACTAGCCCACCAGGAACCTCCAGTATGCGCCAGGGGGCTGCATTGCAGAGAGTTGTAATGAGGCCACACCCCTTTTTACACCTCTCTGCAACGCTCAGGAAGGGTCAGAATACAGTACAGAGTACAGTACAGAGTACCGTACAGAGTACTGTACTTCGTACGCCGTGATTGAATTTTTTTTTTTTTAAATTTGGGCCTTGGGGGTCAGGGTGTTTCTACCCTGCCCCCTTTGCATGTTTTACACGTTTGTTTCACTGCTTTCCTGTGCCTTGGTTCTACTGACGCACAAGATGCCTGCCAATACTTCCTGCTTTGGAGTGTTGACAGCCAATTAGCATGAAGCTCATGCTCGGGAAGGTACAGAGTACAGTACAGAGTACAGTACAGATTACGGTACTTCATCTATAGATATATCCATGATTATACTTTTGATTTTCTCAGGAACTACTGAACGGAATTACACCATTTAAACAAAAGGGTAATCTGCGAACCGAACTCTACCTTTTTGCCAAATTTGGTGTAATTCCGTTCAGCCGTTCGGGCTGTAGCCCCGGCTAAAGTCCCTATGGAAAATTGCATGGGGAATACACATTATGGGACCCCCTTTTTTCTCAGCCCTCGCTTCACGAATCACCCCCAATCTTTCAGGGAAGGAGCGGAGCAGGCCATTTTCTTGGAGATATTTGCGTGTATTTGTCCACCGGCGCCAAAATTATTCCAAATAGAATGTTGTGGATTTCCTACGGAAACTAGGTCCTAACTATAACTACCTACTGGCGACCGCCAGTAGGTAATATATATATATATAATTTTATTTTTTTTAAACAAAGACCACCGTTTTGAAGAAGCACTCCACAGCAGTATATTAAGGGCACCAGGCATTTTTTTTATCCGTTAATTGATTGCGTCTTACGCGTTTCGGAGCACTTCCGCTCCCTGGTCACAGTCAGTTCAATATGGAATGACAATGTAATCACAGGGGGCGCCACCTAGCACGTCTTTATCATGCCTTCCATTAAAGCAGCAGGTGTGACAGTTCCTATAGCATGCTGGTATTTGTAGTCATAGTACTTTTTCTGTAGTAGATTATGTGCCCCCTTGATATTTTCATTACCTAAGTAGGCTTTTCAGTACAAGTAAGTATTGATCTTGTATCAAGCCCTCCAAAGGGCTTACATTTAAAGAGAACGCCGTCATTTGCGGTATAATCCATTCACCGCTGTCGCCTGCTGGAGTCTACGCTCAGCTCTGGGTCTCCATGGCCCCATTTGTTTTTAATAGGGCGGTGCAGTCTTCGCGGTTCGGTCTGCCACACGTAATTTTTTAAAACAAAGACCACCATTTTGAAGAAGCACTCCACAGCAGTATATTAACGGCACCGGGCATTTTCTTTATTCGTTAATTGATTGCGCCTTTCGCGTTTCGGAGCACTTCCGCTCCTTGGTCACAGGCAGTTCGACATGGAATGACAATGTAATCACACTGTTTTCCTGCTGCCATCTGACCGCATCCACCTTGCGGAGTCGATGTGAGATAGTGGGAGCAGGACCCACTGTATAAGAGAAGCAAAACCCTACGTGTAACAGAAGGAAGCTTGCACTCAAAGGATTGTTGTCATCAAACAAGTTACTTACCTTCAGTAACGATATATCTCTAAGAGATGTAGTTTAGTTGTAGATACCTTACCTTAGAATTACTACCAGGCATCATACTGTATCCGGAGAATTTTTTCGTATCAGTACCCCTGCACGTCGGTAGGTGCTTCGGTTGACTCCGCGTGCATCATTGGCGCTATGGTTGCCCGGATGACTTCGCAATGCCTACTTAGAAGCCACCCCTGTGCATTGACGTCAGTTCTGACATGACTTTCCAAGCCAGAAGCGCAGAGCCATGAAAGACACTGATCACTGGTGCACCAAAACTAGGGCCCTTTATGTTAGTCCCTATCCCTAGAAGACAGTTCGCACAGCGGGGGGGATGGGTGGGGCGGTAAGGAATCTACAACTAACCTATGTCTCTTAGAGATACAATATTACCGAAGGTAAGTAACTTGTTCATCTGAAAGAGATAGTTAGTTGTAGTTTCATTCCTTAGAATAGATACCCCAGCAATACTATCCTCAGTTGTGGGTCTGTGAACTAAGTTTACACCAGAAAGTCCTGGAGGATCGAATGGGCTAAATAGCCTTCCCTCCGGACTTGGCTGTCCAGGCAGTAATGTCTGGTGAAAGTATGGAAAGAGGCCCATGTTGCCGCCTGGCAGATGTCAAGAAGTGGAACTCCGCATGCGAATGCAGTGGTTGCTGCCATAGCCCTAGTGGAATGAACATGCAGTCCCACTGGAGGTTCCTTTCTCACTAAAGCGTAACAGACTTTAAAACAAACATCGAGAGATAGCACGCTTCTGAACAGCCCGACCTTTCTTAGCATCTACATCGACAACGAAGAGTTGATCATCCACCCGGAAATCTTTTGTGCAGTCAAGGTGGACGGACAGCGCACGTTTACGGTCCTCCACCTTGGAAGGGTGCAGAGGTGGGAAAAAGGTGGGCAAAGTGATTGTTTGTCCAATGTGAAATGGTGTAACCACTTTAGAAAGGAACGCAGGCCTCATCCTAAGCACCACTTTGTCCGGATGCACAGAGAAGAAAGGGGGCTTGGAAGATAGAGCTTGAAGCTCACTCACCCTCTGAGCAGAGGTGGTGGCAACAAGGAAAGCAGTTTTCAGAGTGAGGAGCTTGAGAGGACAGTTGTGAAGGGGCTCAAAGGGAGCACACATAAGATAGGTTAGAACAAGGTTCAAGTCCCACTGGGGCATTATGAAAGGAGATGGAGGAAAGAGATGAGTAATGCCCTCAAAGAATCCATTTACAATAGGGGACTTGAATAAAGGGGGCTGATCTGGCAGCCGAAGCAAAGCAGAGATAGCTGCAAGATAGCCTTTAAAAGTGCCCAGAGCAGAACCCTGCTGGGCCAAAGAACGTATGTACAAGTGAACCTCTGAAAGAAGGGCAGAAAGGGGATCCACAGCCTATGCTGTGCACCATGCCACAAACTTGCTCCATCCACAGCTGTATACCATTTTAGTGGAGGGTCGCCTGGCTGCCAAGATAACATTACAGACTTCGGGAGGAAGGTCAAAAGCTGTCAACTGTAGCCGCTCAATCTCCGCGCAAGGAGGTGGAGGCTGGACAGGTTTGGGTGAAGAACAGTACCCTGTGGCTGCGACAGAAGATCCTCCAGAAGAGGCAGTCTGATTGGAGGATCAATGGCCATGCTCAGGAGTTTGAGCTACCAGACTCTGTGTGCCCAGTCAGGCAGAAGTGGTACAGGCGGAAAGGCGTACAGGAACCGCAACTCCACTTGTGCCGAGCGAGTTCCGCCTTGGAAACTCCATTTCATGAACTGCTGACATTGCGCGCTCTCTTTGGTAATGAACAGATCTAACCAAGGCTCTCCCCACCGCTGAACGAGACAATGCACCACCTCTGAGTGAAGATGCCATTCGTGATCTACCAGGCACCGCGGCTGAGTTTGTCCATGCTGGTGTTCAGAGAACCGGCGAGGTGTTGAACCACCAGGGTCATGCCCTGATGATCCTGCCATGTCCAGAGGCAAAGTGCTCTTGACATGGGGTCCACGACCCCACCCCACCTTGTTTGTTGCAGTACCACATGGCGGTGGTGTTGTCTGTGAACACCTGTACCACTTTCCCTTTGAGAGAGGGAAGGAATGCTTCCAGTCACAGGTGGATCACTCGGAGCTCCAACTGGATGATATGGAGCCCAGACTCTGCCAGTGACCAGATACCTCTGATCTCCGCCTCCCCCATATGGCCACCCCATTCCAGGAGTGACACATCTGTCACCACTGTTCGGTCTGGTTGGGGAAGGGAGAGGGATCTGCCCCTGACCCAAGCTTGGTTTGTTAACCCCCACTGTAGTTGCTGCGCAGGTCCCTCCGAGATCTGGACCTAGTCGGAAATATTCCCCTGATACTGCGCCCACTGGAACTTCAGGTCCTACTGCAGAGCCCGTAAATTCCATCTGGCATGATCCATCATCAGGATACAGGAGGCCATGAGGCCCAGCAACCTCCGGGTCATTCTCACCGAAATCCGGGATAGAGGCTGAAACATTGGTATCACAGTCCGAATATCCCGGACTTGCTGCCCGGGAGGATAGGCCCAAAACTGTACTGTGTCCAGAACAGCTCCAATGAAAGGGTGCGTCTGAGAGGGAGTCAGGTGTGACTTCAGCCTGTTGATAGTGAACCCCAGCGAGTGCAGGAGGTCTGCCATAGCCTGGAGGTGAGAGACAATAGTCTGGGGCGAGCCTGCTGTTGCACCTCAGGCCATGATTTGGCTCATGATGCTGCCCGCTTCTTCCTCGTGGGCCATGATACAGTCCACGGTGCTGCCATCTATTCTTCGGGCGTGTCGAGGTGCTGCGCGGAGGCCCGCTGTTGCTGTTTTGGCATTGTGGGTATGTCCCACGGCTTCTGCTCTCTTTCTGTGTCGGGCATACTGCATACCTATGCAGGAGACCGTTATCTGACAATTTGGATTGACAGGTATGCTGCAGCTCCTGTTTTGGAACTGCAGCTTCCCATTTTCATGTGTTGGGGCACTATATTCTTACCTTCCTTTCACTGAATATATATTGCTTTCTTGAATTCTTCTTGGGGCTGTCTTGCCTTCCCATGATTCCATAGTCTTCTTCCCAGAAGACCTTGGGAAGTATCTGCCCTACCTATTCAAGATGGTGACCTTATCATATGCTGTTTAGAAAATGGGACTCTCACGGTGTCTTGATATCTGTATTTTGTATTGCCTCTCCAAACTCTAAATAAAGAATGAAAATAAAACTTGTATTTAAAAGCTAAAAGGTACACATTTTCAAAAAACGATAAGCTCATGTTTAGAAACAATAAAATTACAATACGGAACTGTCAATTTAAAACTCTTATGTTCGTAGCAATCCACACTGACTCCCTGACATAGATTGCTGCTGAACAACACCCGTTTTTAACGTCACTTACTGGCAGATGCATCAACGAAAATACCTCCCAGTAAAACACTGAATCGGTAAAACAGGCCGTTACCGAACGCAAAACCAGAAAATGCTATACATCAACCCAAAATCGGAAAAAAATAAAGAATCGCTAAAAAACCCTAGTGGTAAATTACCGAATCGCAAATCAGACAATCGGAAATACCGAACACCAAAGCTGACCTCGGAAATACCAAATTGCTATTAAAGAATCGCAATGGAATGCATGAAAAATCGCTAATACCGAAAAACCCAAAAATCGCTATTTAGCATGAGCAAAATAAGGGGAATCACAATCAGGAGGTAAAGTAATTTGAAGGATAGGAAAAAAAATACACCTCATCAGCAGGTGCTGACAATCAGTAACCCTTCACAAATGCCCTGGGAAACCCCACATGTCATCCAAAATGGCTGCCCTCTACGTGCTTGCTAGGAGGAGGAGGATCAACGCCCAGGCCCAGCGCAGGTGGATGATCCAGGACAGGGTCTTCAGGGTGCGCATCACTTTGCTGGGGCAGACCGAGGAACAGGTGTATTGTAAGTACAGACTCAACCGTGCCATGATCATGCGCCTAATAGCAGACCTGGAACCATTACTACAGCACGAGACCCGTAGGATCAACGCCATACCAGCCCATGTCCAGGTCCTATGCTGCCTGCACCTGCTTGCGTCTGGAAGCTTCCAGGGGGTAATAGCTGAGACTGGAGGCGTGTCGCAAAGCGCATTATCACGCTTCTTCCACCGGTTCCTAGAGGCCATGCTGACATTAATAAATCACCACATCACCTTCCCCACAACCCCCCAGCAGCTGACCCGCACCAAACGGGAATTCTACCAGGTGGCACAATTTCCCCATGCAATAGGGTGTGTTGACGCATGTCCCCATCTGTCCTCCATCAGCCACCGAATACATATTCCGCAACCGGAAGTCATATCATTCTATTAATGTGCAGGTGGTGTGCAATGCCAAGTACATCATTACGGACCTTGTAGCCCAATTCCTCGGAAGCACACACGATGCTTACATATTCCGTCACTGTGGCCTCCACAGGCACCTGATCAACGGTGAATTTGGAGAGGGACACCTGCTAGGTACATATTGATGCATCATCGTACTCTCCATCCACTCCATCCCCACATGTATATTTGCATTCATACTGATGACCATTCTCTCCCCATCCTGCAGGTGACAGTGCGTACGCATTGCGTGAATATCTACTCACTCCCTACCTCAACCCAGCTACACCGCAAGAGCTGCGCTACAACAGAGCACACATCAGCACAAGGAATGTGGTTGAGCGTACATTCGGCATCCTCAAGAGTCGCTTCCGAATACTGCACAAGACTGGAGGTGCCTTGCAGTACGACCCAGTGACCTGCTGCCAGATCATTGCTGTCTGTGCCATCCTGCACAACATCGCCACCCGCAGGGGGATACCCATAGAGGTGGACGGAGAGGATGAACTACGTGCACAGCAACCCCCCCCCCAACACCGACAGGCACATGTGCCCTACACAGCTGAAGGGCAACGGAGGCGGACATACATCACACGGCATCATTTCTGAGACAGGTAAGAGAGTGCCTTGACAACAGGATTAGATTTGCAAGGGTTTAATGGTCATGAACACCTGACTGGTGCAGATATATGTAACACAAACGTGATGCAGCTGCAGTTGAAGTCAAACTTAAATTGTCCCTTCTCAAAATGGGTGATGCGTGTCGCACTATAGTCTGCCCATGGTTACGTCACCATGGACAGTGTGACTTTGCCACATGTCTACTTACGTTTGCCGCGTACCCCCAGACTCTTGTCCTGTGACTCCTCCGCTTCTCCACGATGGGTGTCAGTGGCTGTTGCATTGCGCCCACTGCGCCTCCTCCCGCTGGTCTCTGCCAGGGAGACGCTGCTGACACTGGAGGCTGCCTCACTCCCCTCTTCCGCTCCCAGACTGCTGACACTGGCTGACCCAGGCTGCAGTTGCTCCACTGCAGTGGTCACCCTCTCAAGGGCCTTTGCCACATCCCCACAATAATGCCCTAGGTCCACTTGCAGGGACACGGACCTGCGGGACAGCACAGCTGTGCTATTGCACAGCTTATTGATGGCCTTGTTAGTGGAATTCACTTCGAGCATGATCTGCCTGTGATGCCGGTGCTCACTTTGTTGGCCTGTGACTACGGCACGTGTCAGTCTGCAGGCGAAGCTTGATTTCATTGTTGCCGGCAGCTACAGCAGTGGTGTGCTCACGCACAGCGTCAGTCATGTTGCCTGATTTGTTGCAAAGTTTGGTCATGGAGAGTTTCATAGCACCCACATGTCTCCCCTGCAGGCGCTGGACACGCAGCATCCGGGTCTCCACAACTCCGTACCCTTCGGACGGATCCACTGGTCTTGCACGTGCCCGACCCGGGGGCACAGCCCTTTGTCTGATACGCTGACGTGCTGCAGTTTGGCTGGTTGGAGTGACGACAGCCTGGTGTGGGACATTTTGGGGTGCTGAACTCTGCTCCAACTCCATCACGGGCAGGGAGGAAACATCTGACCTGCGGCTCTGCGGAGTGCGCCGCACTGGTAGTGGTGGTGGTGTCTTGGACCGCGAGGATGGCAGTGGTGGTGGTGGTGTCTTCGACCGCGAGGATGGCGGTGGTGGTGTCTTTGACCGCAGGGATGGTAGAGGTGTTGTCCGCCGTGGTGGTGAAGGGGAGGACATGGCTTCAGGTCCCTGTGAGCACTCCGCAACGGTCAACACTGGTGTCTCTGAGATGACGAGGCGGACACTGTCGTCAGAATCGATGGGGGATGCATCTGTGTGTGAAACAGTGCATAGTTATTATTATGGTATTGTATGTGAAAATAGCTTTGGCATCTCACAATAAAGAACTTTTTTGGACAGATATTTGGCCCTTTGCAGCTGTATTCACCTCTGGGATCAGGCATGCACTCATTCATGGATTGACTACAACTCCCATGGTGCAACACAGTGGTGAAGGTATTTGTTTTGGGGAGCGCTACATGTGCACTGGGTCTGGCATGGGGGAGTGGGCAGGGAATTACTACACGCTGCATTGTTACGCTGTCATGCATCTTACCTTGACTTCCTTCCGCAGCACCAGAGGTGTCCAGACGTGTGACCCCCACAACAGCTTTCGGTTCTATGGTGGACTCCACTAGGTCCTCCAGGGCTGTGTTAGGTGTCACATTGGATGTGCTCCCACCTGTGCCAGCAGCATCCTTGACCCTCTGCGCAATCCTCTCCTTGGCCCTCTTACGCAGGTCATACCAGCGCTTTTTTAAATCGTCAATGCTGCGGTGGGTGACTCCGCAGGCATTGACCTTGTCCTTGATGCGCAGCCACATCTTTCTTTTTTCTGCCTCAGGCACCTTCAGCGACAACTTCCCAAATAGTCTGTCATTGTTGCTGGTCACACAGGATTTCCAGTTCCTTATCAGAGAACTTGCGTTTTCTCTTTCGGTGTGTGTCCTTTCCCTGCTGGGGGGCCTCCTTCTCCATCTTGTGCTGCTTGCCTAGTCCTGGTTGCTGCTGGTTCAGTCTGGGTCCTCAGCTCCTGTGCTCTGCCTCCTCCTCTGAGCTCCTCGGAACACTGAATGGAGCATGGGCTGTCCTACTTCCTGGTTGTGATGTCATCGGCCTGCTTCCGATGCGTCGCGTATTTTTCCAGTTTTCGCTATTACCGATTTCGCAATTACCGGATTCACTAATACCGAATCGGTATTTGCTAACTTGGTATTTGCTAGTCTCGCTAACGTACTTTCGCTATTTAATTGCGATTTTTACAGATTCGGTAATTTTTACCGATGTCATTGATGCATCGCGGTTTGCATGTCCTTAATAGCGATTCCCTATTTTTCGCTATTACCGACATGTATTACCGATTTTTGATGCATATGCCCCATACTTTTTAAAAGAATAATTATTATTTTAAACACCCTTATTGTGAATTAGGGAGCAAACCGGAGTACTTTAGGCATTCCACTTACTGTCCTGTGAAAATGAAGCACAAAAATTAAACAAATCCATAGCAGCTGCTAAGTAAAGTGGGCGCCAACATCAGCAGCTCCCCAGTCTTGTCCTTGATGGCAGAAAATCCCCTTCCTCAGAAGTCTCTCCAGCACTTCTCCTTGAGGGGACATTTATGATTTAATCCAGTCAGTTAATGAGGACGCAGATGGTGTCCTATGTCAATTGCACTCCTTTGCCTCATATATTTCTTTGCTAAGCTTCTGACAAATATTTTTGATATTTAGATAGAAAATATGCCCTGTAAGTCAGATATTTATTTTAACAAGACAATGATGAATAGCAACATGGGGAACCCAATGGGTTCTGAATGTAAAAACTTCAAATATGCTGGATCTCCTAACATTTTATTTTCATTCTTCTGTGCAAACAGGTTTATTTCTATACTATTCGAGCTAAATTTGATTTTACCGACGTACACGGATATACTCTATTTGTTCAACATCACAGCCACTCTGAGTAGAGGTAAGATCGCTAAAATCTAAAATGTGAATATGGAGGAAATTAATTTGATACAATTTAAACTTTTGTTAGGGGCAACCGTGTTGTTTGTGGGATGCAAAATGCAGCAGTTCTGACTCGTCACTGTTTGGGGCTTTGGCTTAGTTGTTAAGTGAAGGTTCAGCAATAATAAAGGAAGAGGAGGCTAGAAAATGTAACACATGGTCTTGAATTTCAAGCTTTACAACAAATTGTATTCTACCTCAGAGAAGCATATTTTACTAATTCTTTATTATAAAATACTTCACAAAAATTGGTACTACAGACTCACTGAATTAAAAGAACTATTGAATTCTGAGTAACAAACTCTCTGTGCAGTACTTATAACACTATATTGAATACAGAATAAAAAATACTTAATCAACGCTATTGGTCAGTCATACCTGACTGGCCCAAACTGGCCACTTTACAGTTGGACGCTAGAGGGCACCAGTGAGCTGTGAACCAGTGTTGGACGCCAGAAACGCCAGAACCGCCGCCGCCATCAGACGCAGCCGTTGGTGCTCCCGTTGTTGCTTCCAGGCTGGTGGAAATCATCTCACAGGGAAGGAACACTTCAGCCAAAAGCAGGAGGAAGCTTTTGAAAAACGCTGCCGTTTCCGAGTCAGAAGATTAAATTACTGCCGGTGAGGTGAGGTGAGCCAAAGTCGCATCCGACCCGGGGGAGAGTTTTTTTTGTTAATGGCAAACATTTGACAGCTGGCTCGAACTTGCTGCCGTGTTCTAACTGTTGTTAGAGTCGCAATGAACATTTCTGATAAGGGAATAGACAGGAAAAAATACTGACTGGTTTCTGCCTGTTTGGGGGTCCCTTCAGCAGGGTGCTGCTTTGGCCCAATTTCAGAGTAAGCACGACGCTAGAGGGCACCTGTTGATCCCATTGCTGCTTTCACTGTTGCTATCGCTGCTGTTCCCACTGCCCTAGCTGTCCTTCCGGGCGATAGTGAAAGCGGGGCGGAGGCAGAACTGCCGGACGTAGCCGCTGCTGCTGCTTCTGCTGCTGTCCCCCCCCCCCCCGGGCGAGAGAGAAAGCGGAGCAGGAGAAAAGCACAAGAAAGGCAAAAGAAAGGCAAAGGCGGCGTAGGCAGCAAAAGCAGACTCCAACTACTGCCTCAACTGCCTCAACCACTGCTTGCCGCCGTTACTGCCTGAGGCTGCGGGACCCAGTATAGTACGGACTACTATGGACTACTACGGTCACAGCGTTTTGTGAGGAGCCATAATCAAGGGACAGGCACTGCAGGCTGCAGACTGTGTTAGCGCTGGTGTCATTGCACTCACTCCTCGCTTTTCTCACTCCTGCTGGAAAGGCCAAGCCTGCAATCTGAGGTTAGCCGCGCCACTAGCTACTAGCTGACTGAAACACTGAATGCAATGCATGGATAGGGCGATAGGAGCCTGCAAGCCAAGAGTCGCAGAACTCTGACAGATTGGCGACCTGTATTTCTTTCTCTGGGGCGCTGGTGCACCGATGAGAGACAGTGAGCTCAGCTGCCGTTAGAGGCGGCTGTAAAGTAAGAGCCCGGGGGTAGGAGGCCAGGCTGTTCCGACTAGGTCTGACCACGCTGGTGGCCCCCCCCTGTGTGATCCGCTCACTCTCGCATCAGCCTTTGGCACCCTCCAGCTGACTCTAATAAAGGTAATAGCCTCCCAACCTGAGGGCTCCTGCTTTTAAATCTGCATCTCTAAAAGCTGTCAACAAATTTTGCATTTGAACCCATTCGGCTGGAAGCCATCTTGCTGGACTGACTGACGCCTATATATATATATATAATTCAATCACGCTCCGACTAAAATGCGCACTAGGAGCTGCCTATTATTGCAACCAACACACCGTCCCCACAAGTCGGCCAAGCGCCAGAAGTCAAAACTGCTGTATCCTCAGGCAACAGGTTGCAGTCGCCAATCTCCGTCTCGATTCTGCCCAAAGCAAGCGGAACAAATGGAAGAGGCTGCATATATTCTTCCTAGCGCTCCAGTGGGAATCCTCGAGGATAAAAAGGCCAAAAACAGCCCTAGCAGAGGCTTTGCGCAAACAGCGCCACCGGCCCACCTTTTGCATACACCAAAAGCGAAAACTAGCGGAATGACTGACATTCGAAGTCATTTCTACAAGATTGGCCAAGGAAATAGTGCAACACTCCAATTAGAGCGCAATAAGACCATGAAACTACAGCAGCAATTTATAAACTCATCTGATCCTTCCAATCTAACGTCTCTCTACCCAGAAATAATTGTTCATCGTCAAACCACTGCCTCAGTCCCCGACATCAAACTAGCAAACGTGCAGGACAGCCCCCCCTTTCTTCCCCATTATTACCCATTCCCCTCCCTATTCCAGACGAGCATTGGGTGCAGTCAAGTATAACTAAATCACCACCTGCGCTACCACCTGCGCTATCACCCATGACATCGCCTGTTGTCTTTGTTACATCGCAAGCTAATAGCCTCGCTAATAGCCTCGCCATCACAAATGATCATGAGAAAGAAACTACATGTGTCCAGCGGGAAAAGAGAAAGTCAATGATAAAATCAACGGCGCCCTCCCCAGCCGATTCAGACGATTCAATAATTTGGATTTCATTGTTCTGCCCCCTGAATCAATCACCAAAAATACTATCTCAGCAAGAAGTGCTACTACATGAAAAAACGAGAAACATGACAGAGGGCGTGCCAAACGACTACACTCAAAAATGTAGTCCTCTCTTACTATCTCACACATCTACCCCAACTTCAAATGGAGCCCCCCATTTCCTGCCTTTTAGCAATATCGATTTATCTGAGGCATTGCCCAAAGTTATGTCTGCAAACCTCACCAACAGTAAAACTTTAAATAAAGACAAAGACAAGTGTTTCAACTACGATCCTAATAAAAATCCTCAAAGAGATGCCACAAATTCACTTCTCAACTCGTCTCCTTCCTACAAGTACACCAATGGGAAAAATTTCCAGTCGGCAAATACTATACAAAGGTCTCCTCAAGCAACCCCAGGAACGCCTAAAGTTGAAATGCTACTTGCAGCCACCAATCAGGCCCTGAACTCTATTGCTACTGCTGCCCATATGCATGCCGATAAACTCGAGATGCAGATAGCTATCCTCCAAATCCTAGCAGATTCTATAATGGGCATTGACAAAAAACTTGAACAGCTAAACTCACTGATCCGAAGGGTTCAAAATAACGTGGGTGAAAATTACACCTTCGCAGCAAACTTAAATCAGGAACCGCCAGCAAACATCATCCCACATTCAAACAATATGCATACCAACTGCATCTGTGAACCTCTGATAAAAAAACTTGAGACCCTGCCTGAAATAATGTCCGAGTTAATTGAAGATTTAAGGACAAGGCCACAAAATAAATTGCAGAAAGCATGCACTTCAATTCAACAGAAAACTAGCCACGTGTTCAATCCCCAAATTTATGAAACATCACTGCAATCTACATCAACCCCTAATTTCTTAGTAAGCCCCAGCAATATTAACAATAACTCAAACCAGGATCAGCAGCAATTAAATACTGCAATAAGTCTCCCCCTGGATCAGCCCCTTGCCACAATAAACTCTTCCATGCCTTCAAGTGAGCCCAAGCAAGTCCCGAAGGAAGGAACAACGATGTCGAGAAAAAATAAGAAAAAACTGAAGAAATTAAATAAAGCTAATAAAAAGAACACTGCACTAGTACAATGGCTCGGAACAAATGGGAGGAATCGCTCGTTAAACCAGGTGGAGGAGCTAGACGAATTAACGGACCTCCACAATGATATTGCTGTTGTTGTTGAAAAATCAAAACCAATTCAAAATCCTACACAGAAAATAATAGACCTAAAGGAGGAAAAAGCACTTAAAAATAACAGCAATATGAAAATGCCCTGTAGCAATCATCCGACTCAAAGTGAAAAGCCCATTAAGCCTGCCATTAAAAACTCTCTAGCCGTTACCAGCGGAATAAATATGCCCACGGCTAAAGGTCTGGGGCAAATAAAAAGAGTCCCTAACACAGAAACTCCAACATTAAGGGAAGATGAAAGTCAAACCAGCAAGAGGAGATCGGACCTAATAACAAAACACCTTCCTCTCAAGAATCCGCTGCAAGTGCTCAGTTAACAAGTACCCACTCCTTGTCTTCGAAGCAAACTGCTCTAGAAAATTCAGAACATTGTCTCAAAGAAAAGCCCCAAATAGATCCTCCTATTTGCAGCCCTAATCGACCACAACTGCATAAAGCTACCACTAATATACAGGAACCTAGCCTTTTACAGCGACAGAATAAAAAAGTACTACTCTATCCCGAATATGAATCGCAGGGTCAATGGGACATCCTCAACAGGGGAAATGTTCTAAAACTTTGTCAGAATCTACCAGGCTTAGAAAACATCAACTCAGCAGATATTGATACAGTGGCTTTTATTGTCCCCGCCTGGGGCCAAAAAAATGAGTCCACTCTGGTAACTTTTTCCAACCCAGAGCCTGCGGCAATATTAGCTAAAAACTCAAAACAACTGAGTGAATGGGGCATCCAAGTCAGTTCCTACACGCTCGCCAACTACCCGACCTTTTTAAAAAAAACTTTTGAAACCCCGTTGTCTAACAATACGGGCTCTTACTTAAATGTGGAAGGGAGAAAAGAGCAGCAACAGTCGATGTTACGGGGCCTCAGACAGGAATTAAAATCTGCACCCTGGACGGACACCCCACTTCAAGTAACCGCTGCAGCTGCAGGTGGTCCACGTAAGTGCACATTTAAATTAAACAAATCCCATGATTGGTCCTGGCTTTCCATGGCCTTAGGGTAGTAAACAGGCAAGCCAGCCAGAAAGCAAACCAAAATGTGAAACAGTTCGATGCTTAAACATTTGTTTGTGGAACATCAGGGGCCTAACCAAAGAGAAAATGTGCCGCACAATCAAGGACCTCCAGGAGCTAAACGACATCTTTGCGATTCAAGAGACTTGGGCCTTAGAAAATACCATCTGGGAAGATTTCACTACAGTCGAATCCTTTGCTATTCCCTCTGCAGTAGGTGGCCACGCATCCGGAGGCGTGTTGATCGCCGTAAAGAACACACTGGACGCAAAATTAGTTCCACTCTACAACGGGAAGGGCGATTATATCTTTCTCAGTATTGAGATCAAGAGCCACGATAAGGGGAAAATAAGGCAAAAAATCATCCTCGGCTGCGTTTATCTTCATCCTGTAAAAATCCGCTGAGAGGCAACTTTAAATACTTTGATTCCTATAATAGAGGACCTGGAAGCTCTATTTACAAATGATTTGCGGCTGATAATGGGAGACTTCAACTGCAACCTAATGGACCTGGACCCAACCCAAGCCTTCCAAATAGCTCCAGGAAATGAAGAGTGGGCAATTCCGGAGATAAAGTCTCAATACCAACGGAAGGAAGTTAGTGGAATGAAGCTTGCAACAAAATTAAACCAATCTGGTCTGCGTGCTCTTAATGGTAGGTTTCCCACCGACAATCCTGCTGCGTATACTCGTATATCCCCTTTCCGCATGGCTACTCTAGATTACATCTGGATATCTCTTCTCGCCTTCCATTTGGTGCGCCACTTCTCGGTAATGCCTTCTATAGACAGCGACCATGCCATCCTAGAATGTAACATCGCCCTCTGGCCTCAACATCGCCCAACAATTCCCCTGATTGGACGGGAATCAAATCTTCAGAAGGTAAAAAAACTGAGATGGTCCGAGGAGAATTGTGAAGTCCTTGAAGCACAGATTGATAATCTTCTTTTTGAACACTGTCATGATGGGGCTGACTATTCGGCAGGTCTCTCCTGGGAAACAAGACTGAGTAAATTCAGAGATCAGTTGGCATTAAAAATAACAAGTAGCCCTCTGCAGGTGCTACCGGCCTCGTCTAAATTGCTGGAGCAAAAACAAGCTGTAATTCTCTCAAAGAGTAAACTAAATAAGTTGCAACGAGCCCATACGTACAGCGAAAGCCAATACAAATCCCTGAGGAGCGATATATCAGCGGCTAGAAAAGTCTACAGGAAGGCCAGATTCGCCTTATTAAGACAGGAAGAAGAGCTTCACTGGGCGGCAGCATTCGAGATAATTAAAACCAAGGACCAAAGGAAATTTTGGTACTGGGTGAATGAGGCATCCAAAGCTGCCAAACCTCCGACTGCAACTAATATCTCCCCCGCTGATTGGGAGAAGTATGTCAAAGAGCTGTATACAACATCGGGGTCCCAATTGGCAGTAGGGGCGTTCAACTAACACCAGATCAGCAAGTCGAGGAGGAAGACATGTCTTGTCCTATCAAGATAGCCACAGAAGAAATAGCTGCGGTAATAAGGAAAATGCGCTCTGGTGGTGCTCCAGGCCCCAATGGAATTCCAACTCAGGTCTTTAAAGCAGCTGCACAAAAATGGGCTTTGCTGCTGACTCCGCTATTTGAAGATGCAATACTGGGACGCACCATCCCACATACGTGGCAAGGATCACTTTTAGTACCTTTCCATAAAAAAGGTTCGCGCTCCGATCCCGATAACTATCGGATGATAGCTCTACTCGATGTGGACGGGAAAGCCTACGCAAGCATATTGTTGAAAGAACTTACAAAATGGGTGGAATCGAAAAATCTAATCCCCTTCACCCAAACTGGCTTCCGAAAAGGCTGCCACATCGAAGACAATCTGATTTCGATAGTCCACCTGATGGAGACTACCATAGCTGCAAAAGGCAAATCCCTGTACATGGGATTTATTGATTTCCGCAAAGCATTCGACAGTGTTAGCCATCCCAAACTAAGGGAAAATCTGTCAAAATGGGGAATCCCGTGGGCTCTACTAAATGCGCTAATAGCCCTTCATACGGACACATGGGTTAAGGTCAGAGTAACATAAAAATGGACCACCTCTAATAAAATTTATACAAATAGAGGCCTTAAACAAGGGTGTACACTCGCACCATTACTTTTCAATTTGTACCTCGCTGACCTATCCGAATGGTTAACTGGATCAAGAGCCTTCCCCCCTGGAATCGGCCAAAGCAAAATCCAAATTCTGCAATATGCGGATGATATGATTCTATTAGACCAAACTCAGGTGGGCCTCCAACGGCTGTTCAACTCCCTTGCCCAGTATTGTAAAAACAATATGCTCGAGATAAATGTAGGTAAAACCAAGGCGATGGCAGTCTCACCTACGAACAAAAAAAAACTCCTGTGGTTCATAGAGGGGAAACAACTGGAAACTGTGCCTACATATAAATATCTAGGTGTCTGGATTGACCACAAAGGTAGATGCTCGGTGCATACAACTGAGATGCTGACAGTGGCTCGCCATCTTGAGGGGGTCTTTATGAGAACAAAGAGCGCTTTACACTCCCAGGATTTTGTTCCATTAATAAAATTGATAAATGTAAAACTTTTGCCCACAATTGCCTTTGGAGCAATCATCTTCAAGGACAAACTGAACCACTGGCTCGATAGAGCGCAATCATCATGCTATCGCCGGGTCTTTCGACTTCCAAATTCGACTTCCCATGCCAAAATACGGAAAGAATTCTTTCTATCTTCCATGCGTTGGATTATGGCTGCAAGATTCGTTACATATTGCTTAAAAGCGAAGCAAGCAAATTCTCATACGCTAAAGAACTGTATATGGCTGGTCCTCAACAACCCCGCTACATCATGGAACAAATATCTAATGTTCTGCCTCAAATTGCTTGAAGCGGAGGATATATGGCTTTCTTCTCTGCCCAACGAAACGAAAGGTAATCTCCTAATCAAGCAAGCAAAAATCCTTTCAAACCAATCGGACACACAACTGGTATGTAAGCTTTCTCACAGTACCTGGGCCGCCAAATTATATGCTCCGAAAACCCTTCCATCCTACCTTGCATCAGCAATGCAACCGCATATTAAACATCAGCTAATGAGATTTCGATTTGGCCTAATCCCGTTGAAAGCATACAAGTTTGGGCAAGGATATAAGACAGGAGCCTCCTCCCAATGCCGGTTTTGTAAACAAGGAGAGGAAAACCTAATTCACATTTTGTGCATCTGCCATCAACTGCGGCCACAAAGAACATTCTGGCTGAAACCAATCTGGCTCCTTCTAGGCATTAGGACATGCCAAGAAGCACTTGAGGAATGTATGAGGGGGGATTCGCCTCAAATGGCGACCCGCTTTGTCAAATTCATAACTGAAATTAATTCCATGACTTTTCCCTCTGTGCAAGCCTGAATTTAATTTCCTCCAAGTAACTGATTTTTGACGTTCCTTGTCTTTTTACTTTTCTTTCCCACCCATTTACTGTTTGAGCTTTTAACAGTCTCAAGTGTTTTTACTACCGTCCTTGTATATTCTTGCATATTGCAATGATTTTAAATAATTGTGCAATAAAATCATTTTGAATTTGGCCACTTTACTGGTGGGCCGACATATACTCCACCTTGTTGATATAGAAGATAATATTAAACAAGCATTGGCAATGCTAAACGATCTGGCTTTAATGTGATTCGCCCTGAACTCTCATAGGCACGCCGCTCACAGTGTATGGGCAGAGTTTTTTTTTGTTTACCTCTGGTGTACTGGGCCCAGAAGCCAGTGCCAACAGAGAGTGTCTGCCTGCTCTAGTGTGAAGGAACAATGGCCGAACCAAGAGTGCGGGAGAAGAGGAATAAAGCATGTGAGAGAGCAAATAGGGCTGAAGCAGTGAGCTGAGGTATGCACAAGTGCAAAGCAAACACAAGGGGATGATGGACGGAGCGCCAAAACTTTTCAGACACTCACCCCAGTCACAGATCTGGGTTGAATCCAATGTCGTTCTTTAGTTCACTTTGCCACCCCAGTTCAGACCCAGCAATATGCAAATCACAAGTGCCAGCAGCAAGTGCTTGTGCCCCACACGAGGAGTGGTGTGGCTCACTGGTTAGAGGCGGCAGACCCGGGAGCAGAAGTCGGCCAGGACCAGGGTTCAATTCCCGTCGCGGCAGGGTCATGGACTTGGGTCAGCGGACTCGATAATTCTCGCTTCGGTGCCTACTCTAATCAGGGGTCCCACTTGGCAACTCTGGGCATTAACTTGCCTAATCTCCACCACGGCCCCATCAACGATGGGAATGCCTGGCTCCACCTTGGGGACTCCCAGCAGGGACCATCCCACAGGGAAAGCCAGGACGGGTTCCCCAGCGTTATACAGCGCCAGGAAACCTTCGGGTAGCAGTGCAGTGCGCTTTACAAGCTCAAACATTAACATTAATCATTAATTCAAAATGCTTTTTTAAAGATTTGTTTATTCACTGGTAACCTTTGAAGGCAGACCAAATGAGATTCAACAGAAGCGCAGTAAGCTAAATTAAGTAACAGATGCGGCAACTGAACCTTGCACAGTCTGAAGATATTTAGGTAAGCCAAGGAAGATTGCATTCCTATAATCAAATCAAGATGCGATAGCTGCTTTGATCAGGAGCTCTCGCCATTAAACTCGGAGGCACTGAAGAGGTTCCCTAAAGCTCTTTGAAGGGTTACAACATTGCACTTATGATCTTGGTCAAATACAGCAGAAAATAAGACTATTATTTATAGTAGCATCAATATTATAGGTCACAATAGTAGGGGCAGGGTGGTATCCAAAAGCCGGTGACTACCAAATGGAGGCCCCGGTCTAAGGAGGACTTGGTAGAACAAATTCCAATACTTTATCAAATTCAAAATGTTATTAGTCACCCAACATACGAGTGAAGCAAAACATTTCTGAGATTTAGTAGGAAAGCGTGTTACTAGTATTTCAGGAATTGAGTATAAATGGCAAGCTTTAAAACAAAGCCAAAAGAATACATTAAAGGGATTAAATACACATTTAAGGACTTCACACGTTTCACAACGATTCCTAATAAAACAATGTTTAGTGTTTTTAAATTTAAGACGAAACGCACTAATTCGCACACAATTAAACATAATGTTACAAAGGTGCACAATGAAAATGAGACCTCTGTCGTGCCATCTGTGCTATAGAGCTGTGTCAAAAGTCCTTTTAGTGTTGAAGAGCGTATAGACCCTCTTTAGAATGTTCATCAAGGAGTTCACAATATGACTTGTCTCTTCCTAGAAAGTTGGGGATCCATCAAACAATTCATGCAGACCTAAAGTATACATTTACACGAACTCTAACTCTCCATCTGCATGAATCAAACATTTACAGTGGCCAGACCCAAAAGCTGATATATGTAGCAAATCAATCCTTGCTCTTGTTGAAGAGTTCAAAATGTAAAGCCTCTTCCTATGGTCTTTGTAATGGGACTGTCAAAGCAAAACCCACTCCTTGTGCATTTTTAGGGAGTTCACAATGTACTGTAAACCCTCTTACTTTTACATTTGTTAGAGTTCACAATGTAAAACCCGTTCCAGCTACATTTGTCAGAGATTGCTAAATGTAAATCACCTTCCTATTGTGTTTTGCATGGAGTTCACAAAGCAGATCCCATTTCCATTATTTTTGTCAGAGGGTTCACAATTTAAGTCACTTCAGGTATTTCTCGGTAAAGATTCAATGTAAAACCCCCTGCTAAATCATGTATCAACAACTTTACAATGTTAACCCCCTTCCTAACATTTTAGTCTCTGGGCAACACCTTGAGAAGCTACTTCCTACTACACTTGATCTTAGGTTTGCATTAACGATGTTTATATCAGTAAGAGGAATGGAAATACTTCTTAGGTGGACTCTAACACAACTATTTTTCAATCAAATGCTTGTAGTGAAGATTAACATGTGGACAGAGCTACAGAACTTTCCTTAGTAATGCTTCTTTAAGCAAATTTTCTGGTGATCACCGAATCCCTGTCGACAGATGTGCTTTAGGCTAAGCTCAAAAACCAAAACAGTTCTAAAAAAAACAGGTTTTTGTTCTGTTGATCCCACCTAAGAATACTCACACCCCACCTAGACACATTGAAGGTTTCTAAGGTGCCATTATTTTATCACTCTGCACTGGAGCATGCTGCACACATGTATTATGGCCCCTTGTTCACCTGTGCTCCTCGTAACTGACCATAACTTGGGGGCATATGTATGAAAGGAATTTTTAGTCGCAAACGATGCAAATCGCAAAAGAGCAGCGTTTGCGACTAAACATTGTATTAGGAAAATCGCATCTCAAAATTAAGGAATCCGTAAGCATTTAAGGAATCGCAAATTGCGATTCCTTAAATGCTATGCAACAAGCACTCAAGTTGTGCGATTTCTCCTTAAGAAATAGCCAATTACCACCAACTTAAAGTTAGTGGTAATTTGCGATTTCCTTCACAAATGCACTTTTTGGCATTTGTCAAGGTGCCATGTGGTGCACATACATGCCCTTAGGGCATGTATGTGCGCCATATGCGCACATATGTTCATTTCAGGGGTGTGTCAGGGTGTCCTTATGACACCCTTGAAATTATTCTCAATTTGCGATTCTCAAATTGCAAATTGGTAATGCCTTCCCATTCATTCCTATGGGCCTCCTAGCCCATAGAAATGAATGGGAAGGTATTCCTTAATTGCAATTTCGCAATTTGCTAATCGCAATTAAGGAATACTAAGAAAATACTAAGAATTCGCAAAAAAAAATCGATTTTTTAAATACATCCCGTTTGCAATTCTCAAATAGCAATTCTCAAAAAATCGCTATTTGAGAATCGCAAACAAAAATTTTCATACATATGCCCCCTAATCATAAAAAAATATTTTTCTATAGCAGCTACGATTACAACTGCCTTATTCACAAAAATATAAAACCTTCTTACACTATCAAAAATATTTTCTAGGAAACTAATGGTCTCAGAAACACTCTTCTTTTTGGTGAAAGGACACTACATAGTTGTAAATTCTGCTCAATATTTCTGCACTGTTTATGTATATGGCAGGGACGCCCCCAGAGCTGAACTTCGGCGTGGACTAACACACGGACAGTAGGGTGGGGCTAACACACCAAGGGATAAGGGAGAGCTAACATGCAAAGCAGTTGTGAGGAGCCACCACATTCCTCCTCTGATAATAGTGAGAATGCATCCATTTATCCACTGCTGAGTCAATCTTGCATTCACTAGGGGTGGACGGTGAACTCTGCTCCACTGGCGGACTTTGCAGAGTTTTCCCACTCCGTGCTCTGGCTGGTGAGTAGAGTTCTGAAAAAACTCCACGATCCACCACGTGATGAAGTTTTTTTGGCACGCTCTGGCGCACCATGCACTGTCATGTCCCATATGCCATCAATATGCTATGAACTGGTTTTGTTTTACTTTCACGTACTTTGTGACAAGCAATGTGGGCTTCTACTGCTCTCCAGTAATGGTGAGGCTCTTGCGTATGATGATGTAACATCGTAACAGCGGAGGGGTTCTAAGTAGTAGACCTGATACCCATCCTCCTTCTACCTGGATGTGATTGGATGAGCAGAAGGTGCTTCCTACCCCACTCTCCCAGCCTGGTATAGCTCACACCGTGTTATGCCTGTGCGGCCCACTTGGAGGCATCTCTGCAGTCGCTCCAGCTCCTACAGGCTCTTCCTTTCCTGAACAGAATATGCTGCTCCTCCGTGCCACCTCCTCACGCTATCCTCGGCTCTCACTCAACCCGGGCAGCTCACCTGCCGCTGTGCAGCTGCAGCACTGCTTCCCTGGGTGGCATCAGTGTCCATAGGTGACTGCCTAACACCTTGAGTGATTAGGATTGGGGCGGGTACAAGTGTGTTGTTGTTGACATTATTACTAGGTCTTTTAAAGGAGGCCCCAAGTCCACCATGTCCAGGGTAGCCTTCTGCCCGTCAGTGTGGACTCCTGTGTAATAAGGTGACTCACTTAAAACCTTGGCCCTTATTTATGAGGCCTTGCGTCAGTTTTGCGCCGCCGGTGCGTCACTTTTTGTGACGCACCAGCGGCGTACAAAATGCGCCTTGTTGCGCCATATTAAAAAGTGACGCATCTAGGTAGATGCGTCACTTTTTAAACCCCTGCGCCACATTATACCTGCGTCAGGTATAATGTATGCAGAGGGGGGCATTCCCCCGCAAAAGCCTCGTATTAGTGACGTAGTGAAATCTATGAGATTTCACTGTGTCACTTTTAGGATGCTGTTGCGTCAAAATCTTGCGCCTGCCTCACAGCAGGCATAAGACTGACGCAAGCCCTTTCACATGGGGCTTTCCCCATGTGAAAGGATGCATTGCTGGAGTTGCGTCACTTTTGTGACACACTCCAGCAATGCGTCACTTTTGCGCTTACAGATGTGTCCGAAATGCTGACGTATCTGTAAGTCCTTGCGACATGATGCGTCATACATTAAATATGACGCATCATTGGTGTCGCAAGGAGTGCGCAGTGAAAAGTGACGCATCGCCGTTTTCACGCAGCGATGCGTCACTTTTCATAAATGAGGCCCCTAGAATAACCCTAAACATGCACTCTCATTACTGCAGGGCAAGCTTATTGTTATCAGCCCTGTATCCTTGGCACGCACATCTTAATCTTATTGCAAAGCCTCTGCCGAAATACCACAAAATAAAACCTGTCATGCCTCATTTCTCCTGCATTTCCCATCCCCCCTCCTATTGCTGCCAGCTCATGGTGCCTTGTTATATTTGTTTATCTGCCCATTATGCTACAACAGTCATTGCATGGATGACTGTTTGCCTCGTTGCACACATTTCCTATATGCAGCGACCAGAAACCAAGTTGTATAAGACAACACGTAAACAAATACATCTGAAAAATTCCATTTCGAAGTCAAAGGTCAGGATCCCGTTAGTCAGAGGTCATACCCTTCTGTTGTGGTCTGTGATGTACTTGTTTGTCCGTTATATGTGCACTGCCCACCGTGGCCGACCCTACAATGACCCGCCCTGCCTCCAGTGAGGTTCAGGGGTCACACTATTACCCACATCACAAAACGTGCACCCCTCTTCTCTGTAAGGTTACACTCCTGTTCTCTGCGTCAGCCTGAGTGGGAAGGGGCCACTTCCACAGCAGGGTCGTTATGGTTGCCTGCGCCTTACATAAGTCTGAGTGGTTTACTGGTGGGGTTACGTTCAGTGGCAGGGAAGACTTCACTATATTGTGTGTGTGTGGGACAGCGCCTGTCCCTGCACTTTTAACTGTGAGCAGAGTCTGGGACAGATGCGCGCTTAAGTGCTCTTTACATGTGGCAGAACCGTAGACAGACGCATTCTTCACTGCACTACCTTTGGGCACAGCCTTGGACAGAGGTGCACTTCACAGCCCTCTACCTGTGGGCAGAGCCGGGGACAGATGTGAACTTCACTGACTGCAACCTATTCTCCAACTGCTCACGAACTATGTGGAATCTCGCGGAGTTTCTGGTAACTGCAGAATTCCGCGGAGTGGAGTCCTGGGTACTCTGCCCAGGCCTAACATTCATCCATTTACCCCTCTGCAATAAAAAACCAGAAAGTCAGCAAGCAAAGGCAAAATAAATTATAAGAATGTAAGGAAGGTGAGCAGCCCTGTCGGATGGCCTGGGGAGCTGCCAAACACCAAACTACTTGTCTATTTCAGTAATCTAGAGATTCTGTGCAACAAACAACTGTGTACAGTCTTTCACAGAGTCAATTAAGAATCTACCCCTAAAGGTCTATTGGCTTTAACATTTGATTCTCACAATGAGCGAGGCCTATTGCAGCTGTTGGGATTGTTCATAACAAACAGATTGAACCTATGGCACTGGGCATTTCTTTTTATTTCTTTATTTTAACATTTATAAAGCGCTCTACCGCCTAATAGGCAACAGCTTTTTCTTACTGTGCCAATCAGGTCCATAACCTCTATCATAGGCTCCTCTATCATTGGCTCATCACTAAAACCAACTTAGACCTGCCATTACAGCCATAAATAACTATTCTCATAAGGTAACCATTAGGCAAAGAATAAGCAAAATCACAAATCCATTTAAAATGAATGTTGGCAGAACTCCCCTTAGGAAGGGCAAACAAGGTATATCATAGTGCAAATATTCTACCCCAGTGGATAATTCATGGGAAACACTAATATCAAACCCTTGCATACAAAGGTAATCTGTGTGATTCCTTATAAAAAAATACCACTCTCCGGCCTTCATCACAGTACAATACGAATCCACCCTAATGGTCTATTTTCTTTGATGAAAGCATTTCATATTAGGAAAGTCAGGTCTCATTCTTTTGTAATAGCTTTAACATAGCTTTTACAATAAGTAAGTCGGGCATACTGTCTTTGTTACCTTCAGGGCCGTTTCTAGGTGTTGTGCCGCCCTAGGCGAGAATTGAAAAATGCCGCCCCCCCTCCCTTTTTCTACCATATGGTATAGTTGATGGCATGTCCCCCCCCTCAACTTCCCACAGCCCCTCTTCCCACCTTGCCACTGTTGCTGGAGGCCCCTCTGCTCCTACGCCGTATAAGGCCGCGCTTCGGCTTTGTTTACGAAAAAGTGCAGAATTGTATGAGGCCCGTCTGCTTAGGCTCCCCCCTGCAGCCACTCGAAGTGATGAAATAAAGCCCCTTTGATGGAAACGCGCCCCGTTGGTCCACGGAAGGCCATTTTGGGGCGTATGTGTTTGGGTAAGCATGGCCTAATATTCGCCCTGGTATTTAAACCCGGTGCAGACAGAGAAACCCGTCCCAGCGGAGTACAGCACACTCTCTTCGTGCTTCCAGACCCGCCCCGCCCGCACCACCACCATCCAAACCGTCCTACTCACTCGGAGTCTCGGACACAGGGCATCACCTCACCCCTTACAGTGCTGCCTGGCCTGCTATCCAGCTCCTGCTCACTAGTCAGTGACAGTGTTTTTGCGCCACTCTCCAGCCGACCGTGAGGACGGGCTCGGTCCGGAGTCGAGTCAGGCAGAGATAAGTTATAACAGATAATGAATGAATGATTCACCTCACCCGTCAGGGCCGTCACCCGCCCGCCTCCGCCTCAGTCATTTACAACATTAGAACTGACTCAGTGATGAACATTACACATATTAGTTAACACATGATGATTCATTTACAAATATTCGAATTTACAGCATGCATGCAACCTGCATCCGATTCCGATCCGAAATATATATTTTTATATTTATTTTCGAAGCCAGGCCCAGCGGCCTTCTGACTGACTCACCGGTGGTGCGTGCACTGATTGACTGCTCACGTCACTCACGACCTGATGCTGCGTACGCACAACACGACCACCACACGGCCAGGCCTGACCACGGCTATGCGGTTTTGGCTCGTGTGAGTCGTGGTGCTGTGCTGGGCCTGGGAGAGGGCCGGCGGGAGACGGAGTCGGGACCGGACAAGACTCTGTGTGGGGCACTACTCGGCACTGGCAGGTGGCAGCTGCAGATCAGTGCACTGCAGTATTACTAATTAAATTATGGGCAAAGGGGGAGCAGCGCGCCAGGCCAGCCGACACACACAGTCCGACCGTCCCCCACGCGCTGAGAGAGATGGTGGCACTGGTGCGCGTCACCATCACTGGCCTGCCCTCCCTGGCCGAAGCACTGCTCGTGGATTGGCCAAGAATGTTCCCCAGGGCCGTCATTGGTAGCTCTATCCCAGCGCTACAAGATTGACGGCCCTGGGGACCCACTAGTGTGTCCGGCAGACCCGCACCCCAGTCTTCTAGACACACACACCATACCCACACCACAATAATCTAGGGTGTGCGCCGCTCGGCTAACCTGAATGCAACAACAAGCATCAGCAATTGCAAACATCAGCAGGCCAGGTGCGCTTCACTTGCACAGTGCACTGAGTCCAGAAGACCAGACAGACTCCGACCACTGCTTGATTAATTTACAGCAAAATGCCGCCCTCATCATTTTGCTGCCCTAGGCGGCCGCCTAGTCCTGCCTAATGGCAGAAACGGCCCTGGTTACCTTAATAAACAGATCAGACCAGATAATTTCTTAATGAAACAGCCAAGCCCATAGCATTTGTCACTTGCTTCTCACCATAAGCAGCTTACATAGCGATTGTGGTATCTGCGAGTGATTCTAATTTTTGTTTTTAATCTTTTCAAGATTTTATTCTGTTTTAGCGCTTTTGCACATTTTGATTCCCTTTGCTTCTTTGCACATTACTCACCGACCCAACCCCAGTCCACCACGGCTGTTGCCGTTTGAGAGGAGGGCAGGGATCGGCCATGACTGCCCCCTGCCTCCCTGCGCTAGTGACCTACTTCGGGGCTGTGGAGGAGGCAGGAGATCTTCCCTGCTCCACACTACTAATTCCAGATGTCATCACGAACGCGCAATGGATGCGCGCAACAGATGCGCGAAGCGGGCATACCGCTGGCGAGCTGATGGCACGCCAAAGGCGAGCCCGTCTCGCCCGTCCATGCCAGTATGATACCCGGCGCCATGCCCCCTGGTCCTGGTCCTCCCCAAAGACTTCACTACCTACGGGAACAGCTGCTCGCTCTTCAGCCTAAAGTATCTTGTAAGTACTATATATGGCACCCTAATGTCCCCCTAAAACATTGTCAAAACTGTGGGTTCAGAGTCACACCGGACTCCAGTAATCGTGTGGACATTTCCTGCCCCACACAAGTCACTATACTCAGTCTTAACTGCAGGTCATTAGTTAAACATCCTGCTGATATACTAGATCTTCTCCTGGGTTCTGCTCCTGATATACTATTCTTGACGGAAACCTGGCTCACCACAGATTCCATGGTAACTACAAATCTGGCTCTACCGGCAGGCTACAGGCTGATTACCCAGAACAGGCTTAAAGGCAGAGGGGCTGTGATATTTAAAATTGTCTTTCAGTGTTCATTATCTTCTCAGCCTATTCCTGATTGCGAAAGTGCCTTGTGCAAAATCTCTCTCTCCCATAACTTCACCTATACCAGGCTCCTCATCTATCACCCTCCTGGTCCAGCCAGGGCCTTTCAAGAGGCTCTAGCACACATTGCCTCCACCCTAGTTTTAGAGTCAGCTCATTTAAATATTATAGGGGATCTCAATCTCCATTTAGACTGTCACGACTCCCATGAGATCTCCAACTTTCTGGATGACTTGGAAGCCTGTCAAGTGGTTTAATTGGTAGTGGGCCCCACACATGAAGCTGGTCATTTACTTGACCCAGTCTTTTCGAATCTACAGAATCTGTCAGTACTCCTCCTCCCCCTCTGACATGGACTGACCATTACCTTATTTCTAAGTACTTGGATTTAGAAGAGACCACCTTGAGGGCCCCCGGCAATTGTTGTGGAAACGTCCTTGGCACAAACTGGACGAAAGCACCCTTCAAGGTACTCTCAATGCTTCCTGCCCAGTCTGGCTTCCTGATCCAGAGGCAGCTGACAGAGCGTTTAGGGGCTGGATTAATAATTCACTCGACCAATGCATCCCAAAGAAATTGTCTGAGTCCAGGTGTGCTCAAACACACGCCTGGTACAATGAGACCCTTCGAGTAGAAAGGAAAAAGTGTAAAATCTTAGAGCGGGCTTGGAGGCAGTCATATGATGACATTGCTAAACTCACCTACAAAAAGGCCATAAAAATCTATCCCAATCTAGTTAAAAAAAGGAAAGCCTCATTTTATGCAGCATCTATGCCTCCAGCTCCAATCCCTCCAAAACCATTTCTTCCCTCGTGAAAGATATGTTGCAACCCCCAACAGGCTCCTGTGACACCATTTTTTCTAACACCCAATGCGACTCCCTGGCAAAATTATTTATTGATAAGGTTGATCTTATCTACAGCGCCCTAGACGCAAGGCAATGCCTTTTCAAATCAGTGGCAATCCCCACTCCCTGTGTAGCCTCTTACTTTTTAGAGACCTTGCCACCTGTGTCCTTTGAAGACTTAGCTACCTTCACAGCGAAAGTAAAATCGAGTTCCCTGATGACCCAGTAAAACCTGACATCTTTAAAAAACTCTACAACTCCTTGCTGATCCTTGTAGGATATTTATCAACAACTCCCTCCAATCAGCAGTGATTCCCAATTCCTGGAAGCACACTAAAGTTGTACCGTTACTTAAAAAGCCCACTCTTGATTCATCCTTATCAGAGAATTTCAGACCTATATCTCTGCTTCCATATTTAGCCAAGATTATGGAATCCCATGTCAACACCATTCTGACTAACTACCTAGAGTCTAATTCAATTCTGGACAGCTCTCAGAACGGGTTCAGTTCCAAACATAGCACGGAATCAGCACTCTTGGCAGTCACAGAGCAGCTCTGGGCAGAACAAGACGAGGGTAGCACATCGGCACTGGTTTTACTTGATCTCAGTGCCGCCTTTGACACAGTCTCCCATAACATTCTTCTCCAACGTCAGAAAGAGATCGGAGTCAAAGGCGGGGCCCTGGCCTGGTTGACGGCATTTCTTTTGGAACGTTCTTTCCAGGTTTACGCCCCCCATATCTATCCAGTGTCTATCCTCTAAAGTGTGGTGTCCCCCAAGGCTCGGCTCTGAGCCCTATGCTATTCAATGTATACATCCGCCCTTTGGCTCTGTTAGCCAAAGAACGTAACATCAAAATGACATTGTATGCGGACGATACCCAGCTGGTGTTCACCTTTACTAACAGCCCGGTTACTGACCAACTGAAATTCCGTGAGGATGTCATGGCCATCTCTGACTGGATTACTAACAACTACCTGTAGTTGAACTCTGCTAAAACAGAGTTGCTCCTGGTAGGTCGCGACACCCACATATGGGACTCCCAGTCGTGGCCTACAGAATTAGGACCCCCCCCCAACCAAAAAACACTGTTAAAGATCTAGGGGTCTTGATTGCTACTGCCCTTACTTTCGAGCCTCATGCAAAGAAAATGGCTGGTACATGTTTTGTCCTTCTGCGCAGCCTTAAACCTATTGAAGGTTTCTTTGACGCTTCTATCCGCCAACTGATAGTGCAGTCAGTGGTTTTATCATGTCTGGACTACTGCAATGGTCGACTGCTGGGCACTAATAAACAGTCACGGCCAGACTCCAGCGGGTACAAAATGCAGCAGCACACATCCTTTTTGCACTACCCAGGATATGCTGCGCCTCCTATCTTCTACGCCGTCTTCATTGGCTGCCCATAAGGCAAAGAATTCAATTTAAGACTCTATGTACCACTCACAAGATCCTGCATGGCCAGGGTCCCCTAATCCTGCAGGAGCACTGCACAGCCTATGTTCCTAGGTGGGCATTATGCTCTGCCAATCTACATCTGCTGTGCGCTCCATGAGTTTGCCGCTGAAGAGCTGGGGGCCGCTCCTTTAACCCTTTGGCTGCGGGGTTAATCCCCCCGGCCCCGCAGCGTGCCCCCGGCTGCGGGGGTCGGGGGGCGCACACAGCGCCCCGGTGCTCATGACGACCTGAGCTCGTCACGGCCACACCCATTTCCGTATAACGCTCAGCACAGCAGGGGAATTTGCCCCGCGTGTGAGCGTTCTAACGGCAATGACGAGCTCAGCTCGTCATGAGCACACGAGCACCATGGCTCATGATGAGCTGAGCTCATCAAGAGCATGGGAGGGGTTAAATCTCAGGCACCTGCACTGTGAAATTCCATCCCCCTGACAGCCTGTAACAACAGCGATCACTGGACATTTAGGAGGCTGATTAAAACCTGGCTTGTCACATCCATCTAGCTACACTCCTTCCTACTTCCCGCTCCGCTAGCACTGGGATGCCGTGTTGCTGGGGCAGCCATGCGCTTTATAAGTTCCTCTAACATAACATAACATAACCAACTGAGGCCTAATGCATTAAGCCTGAGCCTTCCCAGAGAGTAACCATCAGGCACTAAGGTGTAAGAGTAAGAATATGTACAAAGTTAGAAAAGGTAACACAATATAGAACCTATACTATGAGGGACTAGCAAGGATTGTAACAGTTCAGATTTTCTCATGCCAGGATGTGACAGAGGGGGGTAACCAACACTAAAATACTTGTCTATGGCAATAATCTGTGAGATTTTATATAACAGTATACCTAAAATACCTATATGCAGTCTTTAATATAGTGTACAGCTAACCCGTCCTTAAAGGCATGTTGGCTTTAATATATGTGTTTCAGAATAAATAAATTAGATCTACTGACGTTGTCATCTTTTCATATTAAACAGATTACACCTATGGCATTTGACATAACTTGTCCAATGAACTAGCGTTCATCAGTGGCTTGTTACCATAACCAAGTGAGGTCTCTTGTATTACTCATAAACTGGTAGCCAACAAGTATACAGTCATACAATTACAATTATATACAAAAATACATCTAGAAAAACAACATACAACCCTGCTGAAAATGCCCTGGCAAGGAGGATCCCATTACAAATCTTCAACACCATGTGTTTGTCAGAGGGTATATCCAATGCTGAAAACCTGTCTTAAGAAGATAATCTTTGAGATTCCATCCAACAAAACTGTTGTTTACTGTGCACCAAAAATGGCAGCCCACTCTTAAAAGTTTATTTACCGTAACAACCCCTTTTTACAATAAATTGGTCAGTCCTAACTCCTTTGTTGTAGCTTTTCAAATAATAAAATCAGATATATGGCAACTGACATAAATGTTCCCAATAAACCAATAACTCATATAGCCTTTATCAGTGGCTTGCCAACAAAACTTACTAAGGGCTGCTGAATTTTGCATAATTGTTCCTATAATGCATCCCTCAGGCATACAGTCAGAAAATTATAAATATTCACAAAACAGTGTTCAACCTCCCCTAAACGGTTTTATAAGGATTAATAAAGTGTAAATCTACTTGCACGGTTTGTCAAAGGAGAGAACCAGCACCAGAACCCTTGCCTGCTACACATTGGAATACAGTCCATCCTTAATCCACCCATCCTTAGAGGCCTTTGGCTTAAACATTTGATGTTCACATAAACTAGCTCAGTCCTACTGCGTTTTGTCAGAAATGTTCATAATACAAAGATTAGACCTGTGGCTTCCGATATACCTTTTCCAATGACCCAACCTTTCGATAATTTAAAGTATTTCTCCTCAGAGTGCTGTCCATCTATTTGCTAGCCAAGATACTGCTTCTGTCTTGTGGTGGTGTCATTATGTCTCCAAGTATGCCAGTACTCTCCTCTCTCCTAACTGTATTGATTGGCTCCTAACTCCCTAGTATGCTACACACACTTTCTCTTTGACTGTACCACTCTTAGTGTGCTGAATTTAAGCTCTCTCTCACTGTTGCTCACTGAATCTGGGTGTTACCTCCATTGGGGTGCTGCTCTCTTGTTTTCACACAGTGCTTTCCTGTCACACTCATGTTGCAACTCTCTTTTAGGATGTTGCTACCTATATAGGGTGATTGCACACTCTCTGGCTGCAGACCTCTGCCTCCTCATTAGGGTGGCATTCTCTTTTTTCCAGGTGCTGTCCTGTCACTCTGAGTGAGCTTCTATCTTTCTGTTACACCCTCCCACCAGGTGGTGACCTTTCCTCTGGATTCCCCACCATCCCTCATGAAAACACACATACTCTTGGAGGGCTACTCTTACTCTGAGGTCTTACTTCAAGTACTGCTTTCTAATGGTGATCCTGCCCTCTCACACTGTTCTTATTTCTTAGTCACTGCCCCTTCTCCGTGAACCCTTAGTATTATATTCCCAAGTTAGGCCCTTGTAGCAAAGCAGCTTATTTCTTACATTGTCCTCACAGTAAAATGTTCAGCTGTGACCTTTTGCACATATTTGCAGGCATGATAATGTTGTATTTGTTTCCCTGAAATTAAACTTGTTTAAACATCTAGCCTCACACAAGATTATCACAATGCCCTGAACATCATGTACAAGGTCTTGTTTCGCATTATGTACAAATGTTATCTTTATCTTTATCCACCGGGTGACAGGGCTATCTACATATCGTTAACATCATTAATCTATAGACACATCGCAAGGCTGCTTTCTATTAAAAAAAAAATGAACATCCCAATAGATTGGCAGAGGAGGCACTTCTGTTGACATCAAGGGTTCTCGCATGCTGAGAATTCACCATGCAGTGTTCTGACATCTCGTGAGGCGTCCAGTTCGTGATCAAGATAGGGTCCTTCATTCTATCTCATCAGGAAATGGGTTTGGATCGTCCCTTGGGGGGATTCACGGCTTTACAACTACACACACTCTAGGTACACTTAGAGTAGGTCTAGTTTATTGCCTTGTTTTATATGCCTGCATATATACATTGTTTTAGCACCATGGTAAAACTATAGCTACTATTTAAGCTTTTAGTGCTTGTAATCATGTTTATCTGCTTCTGTCTATTAATCATTGCAGCACACGTCTTTTATGTGAGAATAATGGTGGTTCAATACATTTGTTGAAAACGTCCCACTTTATGTATTCTCTGTATACTTCTCTGAAAATAAGTGAGCACGAATGACTGAGTGAAAGGTTCTGTACTTTTTCCACATACCCTGAGGGGTCATGTTTGTCATGTTCAGTGGCTGCCAGACACCATTCTCTCCCTGGTAGGTTAGGGGGGCTTAAGATGGCACTGTGAACTAGCTGGTCCATAGGCCACCATGTCCTGGGGTGTTTCCGTATCAGTTTTGGCACCAAACCCCTAGTTTATGTTGTCAGAACAATGCACAGGTCCTACAGATTAGTAGAAGCTACACAACGTTAGTGCCGGTGTCTCTTTATGATACTGCCCTCTCTTAGGATACCACCTCATTTCATCTGCCTCTCAAGCTGCTCTCCCGTCAGTCTGCTCACCTCTTAATATACTGTTCTGATTTTCTTCTCAATGTATTGCTCTCTCTAGGGATGCAGTCCCATCCTTGAAAATCTCCTCTCTATGTGCGGCTTTCTTGAAGTGTGCAGCTCCATAAAACTGGTAATCCCCTCAATACACTACGATCCCTTTGACATGCTGATGCAGACTTCCAGTGGTGCCCTTCTCAGGGTACTGCTCAGGCTTCCTTCTTAGGGTACTGCTCTTTGTGTGCCACTGTCTTCTCCTGTGCTATACGTCATGGTGCTAACCCCCTTACTCTGAAACCCCTCTGTTTGCTGCCTTCTCTCAGAGTACTGCCCCATTCCTGTGAAACCCCTCTCCAGAAGCAACTCTCTCTCACTGTGCTTCTCCATCCTAGGGACGTTCCTCAGCGCACAGTTGTCACAGGTACATCTCAAGAATTGTGGGGGCCCTGGACCAAACATATTTTGGGGGCCCCTGTTTGGAACAGCTTTGAATTTATGATCCAATATCAGCATATTCATACCCTCCATGGCCAGGTCACTGATGCTGCATGAGCACACTGAGTTAAATTCTAAGTGTGTTTCCATTAATATTCAGAGACAGTGATATGTGTTTTCAATATTGTTATTTAGTATCAGCTCACTAATATTATTGCAAATAATCTTTGCACGCCACTGCCAAATCTCGTGTGTCAGGTCCAGTTTTGATCTAATAGGAACGTTTTTATGGATGTTGCATGGTGTTGAAAAACATAAATACAACATTTGCCTGCCAAATGTCTGTAAAAGACCACTCAAATTAGAAATAAATAAAAGGAAAATAATATGTCAACAATCTATGTTTTAGAATCATTCAAGGTCTTTAGGGCAAGACGGAGTGGCGAACAGAGCTTGATTTATTAGCCCCTCCATCCCCCCCCCACCCCCCCGAAAGGATGGGGTCCTGGCCCAGAGTCCGCTTAGCCCATGCCTTAATAAAATCTCTGAATTGTTACTCGAGATGTGACTCTCTCAGGGTGCTGTTGTCATTTCTTTTTTGTGCTATTTGTCAGAGTGCTTTCACTTCCCTTTATCTTCTCATCAGGATGCCTCACTTGCTCAAACGCACCCAGCTGGCTGTCCCAAACACTATGGTAGCTCTTCCTTTCTACCTTTTTGCCTCACTCCTGACTACCTTCAACAAAATTCCTGAATCCATTCAAATTGACTATTATTTCGTGTATACCGCTCTTGAAGCATATTCTACTATGCAATGTTGTTACTCTAAAGGTACTATGTTTCTCGTTGTTCCTTTTCTCGTTTTGTATGCTTTACTTGTTGTTATATGTACAGTATTTACTATTTGAATGCCTACTTGTTTAACATGTCTGCTTATTTGTACAGCACTGTGATACCCAGAAGGGTCATGTTTGCACTATATAAAACTCCTCAAATAAATGAATAAATAAACCTCAGGCATGTTATACACTTTGTCCTTGTTTGTCCAACAATCACACTCTTTCACAGTTTCACTTTCATGAAGTGGGCTTCGTGTCACAAAACTGTCATTGTTCTGCCCATACGTCTAACAAGGAGGGCCCGATTGTAGTTATTCTGACCCATTCATAATCACAATTAGCCTTTTATATGTGAAAAACAAGCATATGATTTACAGAAATCTAACATGTTCTTTTCACCTTCTATGTGTGATTCTGTTTATTTTAAGTGCTGTTTTTGACCTTGTAATTCTCCACCCCTTAGCACTGTCTTCCTATTTCAATCCAGTGGCGTTGGCTTTCTACCCATCTTTTGACTGTGTATCTCTGCTTCTACTGCTCAACTCACTATCCACCCATGGCATTGTCTCTCAGCCTATCCCTTGTCTAGCCACCCATCCTTTGTTCTTGTCTGCTCATTCGTCCATTCACTGTGTAAATCATTCATCCCTATGTCCTTGCCTCTCCACCTTTCCTTTGGCCCTCACTTACCATCTTTGGCCTGTCTATTCATCCATAACTTGATCTTGTCTCCAAAAGGAACACTTCATCTTGGTCTCAACACTCGTGTATCTGTTATCTCATTTTCCCCACTAATCTGTGTCTCACCACGTCTCCCGTCTTCCTTCAGCCCATACTTTGGCTTTGCTTTTCCATCCATGTATTTAGCATATTCATCCACCCATACTTTAACCCTAGTTTCTCCACTGGTTGCCGGTCTCTCCACATAGCCTGTGTCCCTCTATCCTTATCTACCCAGTCCACCAAACCTGCCCTTGCTCTTACCCTCCCTTGTCTCCACCCATCCCATGCCCCTCATTCCATTCTGTTCCATCATCTTGCCCTTGCCCCTAACCATTCCATGCCCCTAGGCCACACCTTTCCTCGGTCTCCTGCCTGTGTCTTTTTCCTCCACCAACCTCGCAGCTCGTTATTTTGAAACAATCCACATTTTAAATTACAGACAGTGCGGATTTTATTGTCAAGTTTAAGACACTTTCACAGTAATGTCTGATATCCTATAACAAGATTCCACGTGATTTAAAGCCACTGCAACCAAGCAGGTTTAGCTCCTGAGATAGCACAGTTGGGTAGTGTACTAGCTGCGGTGATCAGCATTAGCCTGCGGGTGTTTACATCCTGTCAAGGATGGCCTGGCTGAGTATTTCCTCTTTCTGAGGTCAATGAAGTGAGTCTGAACTATGAGGATAACAAATCCATCTACTTAAACTTAGAAATATTGTGCTGCACTTGCTAAAGCCTCCAGCTCCCTCTCTACGGCTTCACAGCCCCAATGTTTTCCACCTAACCCTCCAAGAGCCTCCTGTCCCTGCTGGTCGACCAAATGCACTCACTTCCCCTCCTTTCCCTTCTCCCACTACTCACCACCTCATTCAGTTTCTCTTCCCCAACGGATCAACTTTTAGGCTTGCGCTCCCCTTTAGATAATGTTAATCTCCGGTGTGGCCCAAGCCAGCTCCTTCTTGAAAGAAGTAGCGTCGCAGGTCAGATTTCCAGCAGTTCCCGCCAGGTCTCCAACTTCGGTTGCTCAGCTGGTTAGTGGTCTCCTTGTGGTCATCTGAAATAGGTGTGCCCGTTTTCTCTACTAATCTTGCTGGGGCCACTGACCAAATAAATTGTGCCCAGCCCTTTGGATGTGTAATGAAGGCCATGAAGGTTGGGCTTCAGTACCAGCAGGAATTCTGGGAATAAAACTGGTTCCCAGAACCTGCCAACCTGGCCATCCCTTGTTGTCCCCCTATTGAACACACCATCTTTCCACTCCTTGCACGGCAATCGAATTGAGGTCAAAGGCTGAAAAATGCAATGGGGGGGATGAAACCCTTTTAGCCAAATGGGCATTGCTCGCCTGATGTATGGTATAAAAAACATAACAGGAAAGTACAACTTCCAATTTGGACATTTAGTGGCCTATTACCAAGCCTGCGATAAATGCGTCAGCAAATTTTTTAGGTCGTTAACGCATTTTTTTTTGTAACGCACTATTACCAATAGAGACGTTAGAGACATATCCTTGACGTCATCTATCGCCCCGCGCTGGGGGAGATAGATAACGCTAATGGGATGCAAGGTGGGCGTTCCCACGTCCAACCACATGTAAAATGTGGTTGGAGGTGTTAACACCCTATTATCAAGGCAGGCGTTGGGAGAAGGAGACCTGCAATAAATTTGTTTATCGCAGGTCTCCCAACACCTGCTTTGATTAGGTGTTAGGCATTGATAACATGGGGGTGTGGATCATAAAGCTGAATCCACCCCCCCACATTATCAAGGCACACATTAGTGCGTGAAAACAACGCTTGTTTTCATGCGCTAATGTTCCCTATTGCCGACTATCGCCTGATTTAATTTCGCCTACGTGTTGCGCGTTGATAATTACGCGCTATCACGGCGATTAAATCCGGCGATAGCCGGCGATATGGAAATGTGCGATGTGCTTTTATTATCGCACATCTTATTAATATGCCCCTTAATTCCTTCCTCCGAACCGGCTCACACTAGTAAAGAATCGCAATGAAAATATAAAACTTTGACACTAACCATATTGTAACTTACTAGGTGTCTCCAAGCTGACTACAAAACTGTTCATAGAAACTGATCATTTGATTAATTGTACTATACTTCACTTTTTAACTTTGGGTATATTGTAAAAGAGATCAAGTCACCTTTCAAAGAGGTACATGTAACATACAAAGCATGAAAAGTGGTTCTCCTTCGCTCCTCAATGTCTCTCGGGTTACATTATCGACATTTCACAATTTCAAGCACTTGAACAAAGATCCTGGGCAAATACATTAGGAGACCAATGCTACCATTATTCTTGTGGCGTTCATCCCTATTCAGATGGGATAATCCCCTGTGCTCCTGATTGATGTCATTGTGTCAGGCTAGCTACCAGGAATGGGTAATTATAAAGGAATCAACGCTCTCTCTAAGACAGGGAGAGCAGGGTCTCCAGCACTCACTTTACGAAGTCACAACCGAAAGTGAATTCCAATTATGTGGTCTTAACTCTCCGGGTAGATGTGAGTGAGCAGTTCAAGGCGTAAATCTAGAGAGGGTCGAGAGGCCGAGACTAGACAGAGTGCAACACTCTCATCAAAGTCAGAGTAAATTCTGGCTGTCCACAGGGGCGGCCTTAGGCATGTGCAAGCTGTGCGCCTGCACAGGGCCGCCAAACCCCATGGGCCGCCACGCCAATATATATCCTTAATATAATAATCCTCTGAGGATGGGTACATATTTGCGTGGCGGCCCCTGGCAGGGATTTGGCAGCCTCCGGCTCTGTAACACCATCCTGAGCACCGGGGGGTGGGGGGGGGGGGGGGGGGGTGGGCTCCGCCCTGCCTGGACCCCCTTTTCCGGGGCCCCTACCTACGCTCCCTGCCCAGGGCCGCCATGAGCCTAGAGCCGCCCCTGCTGTCCATCAATGCTCACAACACTTTTTAGAATAACAAGACATATAAGCGATATAGTCACTGCATAAAGAGGATTTAGGGCCATATGTATCAAGCCTTTTGGGAATCGCAAAGGCCGAAATTTGCAGAATTTCGGCCTTTGCGAATCGCAAAAGGCTATTTTGCATGATTTGAAATGTATGAAACATTCGCATCTTAAGGAATCGCAAATACTTGCGATTCCTTAATTTGCCATAGCATTTAAGGAATCGCAATTTTGCGATTCCTTAAATGCTATGTATGAAGCTTTTAAGAATTGCGATTTGAGGTTTAGAAATCGCAAATTACGACCAACTTGTAGTTGGTGGTAATTTGCGATTTCTTGTAAATATGCACTATTGTGCATTTGTGAGGGTGGCATGTGACGCACATACATGCCCATTGGGCATGTATGTGCGCCATATGCACACACATGTAATTTACAGGGGTGCAGCAGGGTGTCCTTGAGACACCCCTGCACCCTTGCAATAATTCTCAAATTGCGATTAGCAAATTGCGAATTCGCAATTTGAGAATTATTTCGAAATCATTCCTATGTGCCTCCAGGCCTATAGGAATGCATTGGAAATTATTCCTTAATTGCGACTTCGCAAAATGCGAATTCGCAATTAAGGAAGCTTAAGGAATCGCTAAAAAATAGCGATTTTCTTCATACATACCATTTTAGGAATCGCAAAACGGAACTATGATACATATGGCCCTAAATCACTGATAAACAGAATATATGCAAACATAACAACATAATACACACATTACTAAAGTCAGTTCAGTTAAAAATCTTTATTCGATACTAAAAAATGTCATAAAAGCAGACATTTATAAACCATGTGCAAACATAAGACCAATCCAATAAAATGTTAAACTATTTTAAAACTATATCTCATTAAAATCTTAAAGAACAGAGCAATAGAGTCTGATGCTTGAAGCTAAAAGGATCCGTTTTAAAAGTTTAGCTGTTCATAACGGGTTCTTATTTTCATGGCGTTCTTAATAACAATTCAATATTCCAATACATATTTCCACCAAGGATAGCCTTTGTAAAAATTCCATTGCAGGCAAATAATTTTTAAAACCAGCTTGGTACAGTAAAGGATTTAAGAAAACCGATCTAGAGCTTGCATACAGGGGACGAAAAAGGAAAAAGTGATAGTCATAAAGTAAAGAAATAATTAGCAACTGCCCTCTCAATTGTCCTCTCATTGAGAAAAGAGCTCTCAAGTGGAGACCAACCGCAATCAGAAGAGACAGATCACTATGCACTTTACAAAACCAGCATACCTGGTTAAACACACTTCAGTATGTTAGTGCTAGTGTGTTAATGAGGTGTTAATATTTGTGAGCTCTAACTTTGGAAACCTTGGAGCAAGCCTAGAAAAACCTGAAAACAGGGAAGGTACAACAGAACACAATATAAATACTGTATCAGTAGTTGGAAACAGCCTGTGTTCGTCAATGTTATTCGAAACTGTTTAGCAAGATGGTGAATCATGAATTCTTCCAGCCTAAATTGGCTACTTTGTATCACTTTAGTGTACTTAAAGCTGGTCCACAACCCTCCTTCTTTGGAAATACCAAACGTATGCAATGAAACAGCAAACACAATAGCATCCAATGTTCATACATGGCCAAGGGTACAGTCTCGGAGTCTGTACTTGATTACGAGGACCAGACTGGAGGTACACAGACTTCGATGTGACGGGGGCCATACTGGGGAAACTCCCCAGGAGCATATTGGACTCAGGGTAGACCAGAGATCCATTGTGCCATCTATCTATATGATTTTGGGATCTCACACACTGCAAGTCAAATGAAGCAAATAAACGCATTGGATACCAATAAGAAAACTAAATGATAAACATGATAAAACTGTGGTGCGAAGAAAAGTGTGCTTGTGAGGCTGTCTACCAACCATTTCAACTTCTCTTGCTGGATTGATCTGATGGACAACTGTCTTTGCAACTGGTGTCTGGTTTGAGGCCTCAGCAGATGTTCACGAATATCAATGGACCAAACATTAGCCTGCCAGACTGGCCAATTTGGAACTACGAGATTGCCCTATGGGCCAAGATCAACAAACAGAAGTCCATATGGGAACTTGCTGCTTTACTTTAAAGTTCAATCACTTGTGTGTACAAATACATTGAAGAACCAAATGTCAAATGGCTGGTAGAATGGTGGCTCGTTATACCAACAGCGGTGCCTGAGAAGGCACCGCCTCATTGCAGTGAATGCAATATCGTAAGAAGCTGCCGTTAGGTCCCTGGGGCATTGTGGTCTGCTCAGATGTGAGTCCCTTGCTCATTGCACCATCAGGATTCAAGCAAGCCGGGCCGAAGAGGCTGAAATGCCAGAAACCGGTCCCCGGTAGCTTGTTTCCTTCCCAGTGTAAGAATTGGCTTTTGTAGTTTGGTTTGCCCTGTTCCCATCATGCACTGGGACAGGAACAGACTAATTTGCATACAGCCAGGTTCTGAAACTGGGATGGTGCAGTGAGCTAAAAAACGGTGTTGGATCTAGCCCTGATCTCTTGACTGGGTGAGAGTATTCTGTTTAATTCAGAGACTCTGTCCCTCACCACCCCTTGTTGTAAATATTTTTGTCCACCCTAAGCGTGGAAGGGTATGCTCAGATGTGAGTCCCTTGCTCATTGCACCATCAGGATTCAAGCAAGCCGGGCCGAAGAGGCTGAAATGCCAGAAACCGGTCCCCGGTAGCTTGTTTCCTTCCCAGTGTAAGAATTGGCTTTTGTAGTTTGGTTTGCCCTGTTCCCATCATGCACTGGGACAGGAACAGACTAATTTGCATACAGCCAGGTTCTGAAACTGGGATGGTGCAGTGAGCTAAAAAACGGTGTTGGATCTAGCCCTGATCTCTTGACTGGGTGAGAGTATTCTGTTTAATTCAGAGACTCTGTCCCTCACCACCCCTTGTTGTAAATATTTTTGTCCACCCTAAGCGTGGAAGGGTATGCTCAGATGTGAGTCCCTTGCTCATTGCACCATCAGGATTCAAGCAAGCCGGGCCGAAGAGGCTGAAATGCCAGAAACCGGTCCCCGGTAGCTTGTTTCCTTCCCAGTGTAAGAATTGGCTTTTGTAGTTTGGTTTGCCCTGTTCCCATCATGCACTGGGACAGGAACAGACTAATTTGCATACAGCCAGGTTCTGAAACTGGGATGGTGCAGTGAGCTAAAAAACGGTGTTGGATCTAGCCCTGATCTCTTGACTGGGTGAGAGTATTCTGTTTAATTCAGAGACTCTGTCCCTCACCACCCCTTGTTGTAAATATTTTTGTCCACCCTAAGCGTGGAAGGGTATGCTCAGATGTGAGTCCCTTGCTCATTGCACCATCAGGATTCAAGCAAGCCGGGCCGAAGAGGCTGAAATGCCAGAAACCGGTCCCCGGTAGCTTGTTTCCTTCCCAGTGTAAGAATTGGCTTTTGTAGTTTGGTTTGCCCTGTTCCCATCATGCACTGGGACAGGAACAGACTAATTTGCATACAGCCAGGTTCTGAAACTGGGATGGTGCAGTGAGCTAAAAAACGGTGTTGGATCTAGCCCTGATCTCTTGACTGGGTGAGAGTATTCTGTTTAATTCAGAGACTCTGTCCCTCACCACCCCTTGTTGTAAATATTTTTGTCCACCCTAAGCGTGGAAGGGTATGCTCAGATGTGAGTCCCTTGCTCATTGCACCATCAGGATTCAAGCAAGCCGGGCCGAAGAGGCTGAAATGCCAGAAACCGGTCCCCGGTAGCTTGTTTCCTTCCCAGTGTAAGAATTGGCTTTTGTAGTTTGGTTTGCCCTGTTCCCATCATGCACTGGGACAGGAACAGACTAATTTGCATACAGCCAGGTTCTGAAACTGGGATGGTGCAGTGAGCTAAAAAACGGTGTTGGATCTAGCCCTGATCTCTTGACTGGGTGAGAGTATTCTGTTTAATTCAGAGACTCTGTCCCTCACCACCCCTTGTTGTAAATATTTTTGTCCACCCTAAGCGTGGAAGTGTATGCTCAGATGTGAGTCCCTTGCTCATTGCACCATCAGGATTCAAGCAAGCCGGGCCGAAGAGGCTGAAATGCCAGAAACCGGTCCCCGGTAGCTTGTTTCCTTCCCAGTGTAAGAATTGGCTTTTGTAGTTTGGTTTGCCCTGTTCCCATCATGCACTGGGACAGGAACAGACTAATTTGCATACAGCCAGGTTCTGAAACTGGGATGGTGCAGTGAGCTAAAAAACGGTGTTGGATCTAGCCCTGATCTCTTGACTGGGTGAGAGTATTCTGTTTAATTCAGAGACTCTGTCCCTCACCACCCCTTGTTGTAAATATTTTTGTCCACCCTAAGCGTGGAAGGGTATGCTCAGATGTGAGTCCCTTGCTCATTGCACCATCAGGATTCAAGCAAGCCGGGCCGAAGAGGCTGAAATGCCAGAAACCGGTCCCCGGTAGCTTGTTTCCTTCCCAGTGTAAGAATTGGCTTTTGTAGTTTGGTTTGCCCTGTTCCCATCATGCACTGGGACAGGAACAGACTAATTTGCATACAGCCAGGTTCTGAAACTGGGATGGTGCAGTGAGCTAAAAAACGGTGTTGGATCTAGCCCTGATCTCTTGACTGGGTGAGAGTATTCTGTTTAATTCAGAGACTCTGTCCCTCACCACCCCTTGTTGTAAATATCGTTATACCAACAGCGGTGCCTGAGAAGGCACCGCCTCATTGCAGTGAATGCAATATCGTAAGAAGCTGCCGTTAGGTCCCTGGGGCATTGTGGTCTGACTGATCACATCATACTGCGGTCATCTGACCACAGCTGTAGATGTTGGTGTCGGTCCTACTGACATCGTAATTGGCCCCTTATTTTCCTTATATTGAATGTTACGGCATTTTGTGTTACAGAAATGAAGAGGGTAAAAAATTCGTGCAGCCCTATGCAACTTAAGTCTATCAGAAACATACTGCATATACAGTCAGGTATAGGTTGAAATTAAACTGTGAAAGAAACCAATCACCTACGTTAGTTTACAGCACTGGGTCTCAAGTGTAAAGTTTGAAGAGCATGGGTATGAGAATGCAATCCTGTTTCAGTCTGTTTTAGCAGTGGTGGCATTCATCTCCTATCTCAGTGTCAACCATTTCTCTGGGGAAGATTCTTATGAGGTGATAGAAAGATCTAAACCAATTTTTCTACCCAACCTCATTTATCTGGTGGTTTTCATAATGTTAACAAAAAGTCAGTACCATTTAGAACCCAGCAGTATAAGACCCCTTTATCAAAAGACTTAAAGCTATGATGGTGTCCACAATATTGTTGCCCACATTAAATCTTAGCTTTGTCAAGTAGAATATTATTTGACCTGGCTTATACAGACACATGATTCAACAACAAGGCAACTGTCTAACGTTCTGATCCGAGAAAGATCATTGAGTTGTAAATACTGAATCACAAAATTATCGTGACCGATATATCGATTAATAAAATATAGTGAAGTATACATAGGGATGAGTGAATTTACAAAACGTAAATCCACATATATGTTTCTTAGTGATCTATGTATCTTTAAGATACGCAGTTGTGGAGTTAAGAATAATAAAACCATAAATACCTTATTTGTACGATATTTCCACAATCGGGATTCTGGTCATAATATATTTGTAGTTCAATTTCTTACTGTCCAATGTTTAGATATAGAATCCTCTTTCATTGGCATGGTGTAGTAAGCCGGTAATTCTATATCATGTCCATTTTTTGGAAATGAACATGAAAACTGCAGATCGCTTAACCTTTTACCCTGGTGCATAGAACTTTTTTTTACATTTTTAACTTTAACTAAGCATGGTCTTGGTTTCAATGTGTATTCCAGTTATTACTATGGCGCATCCTATTAACAGAAGAGGCTTTCTTTCATTCATCAATGAGCTCAGTCCGAGCATTTACATAGTAAGTGAATATTATCTAAATATTCAGTGGGGTTTGGCCCCATTGTCGCAAGGGACCAAAAAAAAAGTCCTACTGTTCCTCCTCTTAATAATTCGAAGTTGGCTCCTCATTGCTATGAAAAATGTTGCTTTTTTTCTTACAATGAATGATGTAAGTAGCCAAGGGTCATGATTGATGTGAAGTAAGTATGAAAGAAATTAATTCCTAAACAGCCATATTATGGACCCGTGTAAGATGCCTTTCACTTGCACGTATCTGCATAAAACGAACCGCTAGCAGCAATCGTCAAGAACCCGGGGTCAAAGACAGGGTACTTCACATATCAGGATTCAAAAATGTTCCAAACCTGTTCCAAAGTTATAGGGGCTGTTTTTTTGTGTGCTGGTGGCCTTCAGTGCGGCTGCTGCCAATAACAATTGGTGGGGCAGTGAGCGGGGGATGAGGGGGAGGAATAAAAAAATAAAAGAAGTACCTGCTGCTGCAGTATGCCACCTCGCTGCTCCTGCGCCACCTCAACGCTTCTCTGCTTCCCTCCCCACCCAATCCAGACGCTGCACTCATGTTATAACTCAGCATGAGAGAAGTGCCGGGATTGGACTGATCAGACTGAAATGTCGCTCCCTCAGGGCCTGGTAGACTGCGCTTGTTCTCCACCTTACTGTGCAACACTGGTCTGTTGGGGAGATCTAAGTGTGCATGTCGGGTTGGCCGTCCTAAGACTGCCGGCCAAACTTACATGCACACTATCAGTGCCCACCACTCCTCCTCCCTGGCTGCTGCTGACACTGTGATGCAGAGGATGGCCCACCCCCACCAGACTTAACTGGCTTGCTGAATAAATCATTTTATTTTTCATCTGCTGCCTTTCAGCAGTTGGGCAATGCTCCTCTGCCATAAAGGAGGAACCGTCCCTGGTGGCGCCAAGTGCAACAATATTTTTGATACCCGCTAGTGACCACCTACCATCCTGCAGCAGTGTCCCTCTTCTCTCCATAGCCCCTCTCTGACATACATTTAATTTTTCATAGCGCTATTCGCAGTTCACTCACAATCAGTTCTGTGATCTGCGTGGTACAAGTTCTTTGCAGCGGGCGCATAAACCCTCTGGACTACTTTAGGACAGTCATTAGACCAAACTCAGATCTCTTTCCAGCAGAAACAATAATTACCGGAGTTAGCTTGACATTTTTATTGTTGCCTGAAAACCGATGAACACAAAAGGAATTCTGGAGCACATGCTTTTAAAACGAAGGGGCCTATTAGCAAGAAATAGCGATATTTATTGCTAAACGTGGTTAGCGACTTTTTTTTTATCGCTGGCTATTGCTGGATATTTTAGCCGAGAAAACATGCTATTGGCAACGTTTTTCTCCATTGTGCTAAAATATCCAGCGATAGCGGCGAAATGCAAGAATATCTCTGGAAATCCAGCGATATTCTCACAGTAAAGCCAATGGGGGCTTAATCTGATAATCCCCCCCCCCCCCCATTGACTATACAGGTAAGTCAACTTTTTAGCAGGCGTTAGTTGATAGCTATAATCACGCTTTGCACAATTTTTTTTTATCGCTTCGCCTGCCTTGCTATTAGGCGATAGCTGTGTTAGTGACTGTTTTCAGTCGCTAACAGTTTGGGTACGCACGCTTTGCATGTCATTAGCGATAAATATCGCTGACATGCAAAACGGGCCCCAAACCTGTAGCTATCGCCTAAAAGCTGTCGCTTACTGCTGTTAGCGACAGCTTGCTAATAGGGCGATAAAATTATGGCTGCTTTAGAGGGAAAAAGTCCTGCTAAAGCAGTGATATTGTCCTTGCTAGTATGCCCGAAGTTATTTATAAACACAGCACCCCTCTCCCGCCAAAAGAGGTCAGCGACTTAAAGCCTGCCCTGAACAGAAACAAGTATCAAATGGCTCATATCCACCCAGTGTTCTTTTCCCCGTCCCACCATATGCTCCCACTGTTGCAGATGCTGCAGGGGACAAATTCATTCTCCTGTTCATTTAATCAGAGAACCAGCAGTTGTTGAAAATGGAATCTTAAAGAGACAAGGGCTGCATTATCAAAGTGTTCTGATGCAATTGCCATGTGTGTCTGATGTTGTGCTAGTCTGGTAAACGCGATCAGAGACCTTTGGGGAGTCTCTTTTGTTACCCCCATTGTGAGTAAGGTGGCTGTTACCTTATGCACTTGGGGTTGTAGCCATAGACAAATGAGGGGATGCCTTTGTTGCTTATGCATTTCACAAAAGTAGATACCAGCAGCGGTCGAAGTGCATAAAGAAAAGTATGGAAACTTTGATGACCCTGAGAACAATTGGGGGGGGGGGGGGTTGTCCAGAGGGTTTAGGGTCGCAAAAAGAACAAAATGTTCTGTAAGTTTTTTGTTAGCCTTTGCACCTACAACTAACTGCATATAAAATATAATGCACTCACATTCTTCGAAAAATAAATGCAATTCAAATACATTTTTTGGAAATACAATTTTTGTGGTAGGATTGCTCGATTGGTTAATGCAATCACTTCAGATGTCTGTGGGTGTAAATCAATGATCATTGATTTGAAAACTGGTTGATGCACTGAACTTTTAGTGATGGGTATCTATAGTGCTAAGTGGTCAGAGCCTGTGACAGAAAGCACTGTGAATAAGTAAGTTGTTTAGTTAAAAAATGTCTTACACATTATATAAGATAGGTTGCACACAATTCAATAGGCTGTTGCAAAATATGCAAAAAGATTTTGTTTAAATATTTACAGTGCTTTTAAAAGTTCTGTCTTTAGTAATACCCTAATTGTAACGAGTGCAAACCCTTTTTATTGGTTTCAATTAAAAGGACAAACTCCAAATTCCATCAATTAAAGCCTATATTTGTTCTCAAGTAGCCTTTTCATTTGCAGATTAACAGATTGGTCAGGCACCCCCAGCAGTTCAAGGATAGGGCGCCAATAATCACACCACGGGCAGGAGCTCCGCCTACTACCGGAAATACAGACGTCGGAGAGTTGGCCTGTGGGGTGAAGTCATCAGGAGAGCAGAATATTCAAGGGACCATTTTAACCGACTCAGCCCCGGAGTTGCCCTCTTTTGTCCCCTTCATCACGTCTGTTGCTGTTGGAGATGCAGTTGCTAGTTTTGCTGGCTGCAAGCCTTCATTGCCAAGTCCTGTAAGTAGGAGAGCTGTGCTTATGAGATCAGACGTGGGGTAGGGGGTCGCCGCTACATCGCCACCGTACATGGGACTTTGCTTCTAAGCTGCCGGTCTGTTTGGTTTGCTGCAGGTGCACAACTGGGTGTTGGTAGGTTCCTCCTGGGTGCAGCATGCCTCTCTCAAGTCTATGTTTTGCATGTTTAGCTGATTTGGATCACCACACTGCTTGGATTGAGTGGGTCTCTAGGGGCCCACAACATATTATTTATTTATTTATTTTATAAAATTTTATATAACGCGTTCCCTGGTTTTCGTTTCTTTGGGTCACATGTCATTTTTTGTACGGACGGCTTGAGGCATGCCATTTGGAGTGGGTGAGTCCCCGGACAGCCGTGGCATGGTTTGTCTACATTTCTTGCAACTTGCATGCTGTGTTTGAGTGGAAAATATGATATTACAATGCATACCATTACAATGCAAACTTTTACAGCATGGATTTACCAGCGCGACTACCATTACAATGCATGTTTTTACAACGCAAGCCATTACAACGAATGTTCATAGGGATACATTCAAACTGTCATTACAACGCATACAATCACTATGTATAGTAATACAACACATATCATTACAATGTATATTAACTCTCCTATGCTAAAGTGTAAGTAATGTTACTGGAATAAAATGTAAAATATTTAATATTCAAAAAATTATTTTATTAATGTAGTGTGCTTGTCTCTTATAAGGAAAGAACAACAAGGTAAGACAAAGCATCATAAAAAATGATTCATTTCCTCAATGTTGTTCAGTCCATTGGGCCAACGACTATCCAATTCAAGAATCATTATGGTTTCAAGCTGTCTTAATAGTAATTCCCGGTCCCCACCTCTTTTAAGAAGGGGTATGGCTCCAACCACAAAATATTTCAAACAAGAGAGATCATTGTTGTGAATTCTCTTGAAATGGCGAGCTACTGGGTAGGCCGGGTCATTGTGCAAAATGGCGCGTAGATGCTGCAGAATCCTGACGTGCACCTGGAGCTTGGTACTCCCCACATATCTTAACCCAAAGGTGCACGTCAGGACATAAACAGCATGGTCGGTCTTGCAATTAAAATTGCCAATGATCGGTCTTGGCTCCACAGCAAAAGGAGTGGAGTAGTGCAAAGTATGTATGCCGAACCTACATGCACGGCAGCTAGAACACTTGAAAAAACCCCTAGACGGTTTTAACCAAGGAATTTTAGATTTTAATTGAGGGGCAGCTTTATCCAAAGCAGAGCCCATGTTTTCTGGCCCGTCTGAAAGTGATAGTGGGGATGGCCTGTAACCTAGTGTTCAAAACATGGTCACTTAGAACAATAGGCCAGTTCTTTTTTAATATTGCTTTCAATTTTCTGTCCTCACTACTAAAGGCAGTAATCATACGTGGGCAATCTTCTCGAGATCCAGGGCTAATCTCTTGATCTAATTCAGACCAAGTTTCGGGAAAAAGACTCTGTCTGGGTCTGAGTTTGGACTTCTCAACTGCCTGGTTCAAGATGATGTCAGAATAACCCCTGACCTTCAAACGTGCCAACAGATCCTTTAGGCAGTTTTCATAATCAGAGGGAGAACTACATATTCTTTTGAGCCGGAGAATCTCCCCATATGGTATCCCTGCAATGGTATGTCTAGGGTGCATGCTAGCCGCATGGAGGGTAGCATTCCCGGCTGTAAGTTTCCTATGCAAAGTAGTATTTAACTTGGAGTTAGCAATATAGACTTCTACATCCAAGAACTGCATAGTTTGTTTATCAATGTGTGCTGTGAAGTTAAGGTTCATGGAGTTGTTATTAATACTTTCAATAAATAGTAGTGCCTCATCTTTGGTGCCTTTCCGTGCAATAAAGATATCGTCAATATATCTTAGATAACATTTTACATGATTATTCATCCAGGTCGAATGTAGTGCGGCAAGGACCTGCTCCTCCCACCAGCCGATGTGCAAGCACGCGTAACTGGGGGAGAAACAGGCCCCCATCGCTACTCCTCTTAATTGTCTATAGATGTCTTTACCAAAAGTAAAATAGTTATTATACAAACACCACTCAATGAGTCCCAAAATAACTTTGTTATGTTTATAATACACTATAGGTCTCCTGGCTAGATAGTATTTGATAGCATTAAGGCCTTGCGCATGATCAATACTAGTATATAACATCCAGCGAAATTAACCACATATTTTCCTCCCATTCAATGTCTGCAATTTTAGCCAAAAAATCGCTGGTGTCGCGTACATAACTAAAAAGATTCTTAACAAAGTCTATGTACTGACCAACGTTCTCACCCATGCTTTTAATGGCAGAAACTATTGGCCTGCCGGGCACAGGTACTACACCTTTATGAATTTTGGGAATTAAATATAGTGCTGGCATGATAGGAAATTCCATATGCATAAACTTATATTCCTCATAAGAAATGAGTCTTTCTCTTTCCCACTGTGCTAGCATGTGTTGTAGTTTACCTTTGGCGTTGGAATATTCTTTCTGGGTATACATCTTATAGCAAAGGGGGTCATTCAGCTGACGTTTGGCCTCTAAGATGTAGTCCTGCTTAGGCCAGATGACTAAATTGCCCCCTTTATCTGATTTTTTCACCAGTATTTCATGATTTTCACCAAGTTTCTTTATCAACTTCACATATTCTCTTTTCATATGTGTAATTTTCTTTTTGGACTTAGTGTTGGTCCGTATGTACAGTTTTTTAATGTCATTAGTGACGCAGTCATGGAACACATCGATGGCATCTTTAGGCATCAAGGGTACATGTTTTGATTTGCTTTTAAACGGGCTTAGCCCTGCTCCCTTTTGTAAGATAGAGATCTTACTCAATCGTGCTTGTGTAGAAACATCAGGGTCAACTTCAGAGTCATAGGTGGAAGTGTTTAAATCATTGATATCCAGGCATGTGTGCACGTCAGAGGCTGCAAGTGCATTGATGTTGTCATTAGCAACCTCATCAGAGATATCACTTGCACAGGAGGTCTCTTTGGTAGATTTTAGTGCAAAATGTTTTCTCAATTTAAGTTTTCTTATGTAACAAAACAAGTCAACCCTAGTCATGGCATAATTAAAACTTTGGACCGGACAGCAATTTAGTCCCGAAGATAATAATTGTTCTTCCGCCTTACTGAGAGTGACATTGGAGAGGTTTATTATGGTGTTATCAACTAACGGCGTTTCACCCAAGCTTTTTTCTTTTTGTTTTGAGATTGGGCACTGTTGCCGTTGTTGCCGCTTGCGGCGCCTTTCTTTCCTCCGCTTGTTCCTCCTTTGTTTGTTTGCGCTAATTGCTGCCTCGGCCGCAAAGTCTGTAATCTCTCCTCTACAACAAAATCCATCTCTTGTTGCAAGTTGAGTTTTGCCAGTCCTACCAAGTTTAAATCTGAACATGAGGAAGATGAAGTGGTTAAATGATTGCTGGAATCGCTTCTGATTGAGTCCGTATCTGAGTCAAGACTTACTGTTTCGATGGTTTCATTACTTTCAGAGTTTGTCAGTAAATTCCTGGATTGCGTGCTAGATTGCATGCTAGTGCTAGGCATTGCAGTTACGTTAGTATTTGTGTTCTTTTTACTGAAAGCCTGCCTCTTAGCTGGATCATACTTTCTTGAGAAAGTAAATATTTTGCCATTGCGGTAATCATTCGCATCACGAGTGAATTTAGTTGCCTTGCAGATTTTAAATTGTTCCTCATGCTTCCTTAAACGATCATTCATTACGTCGGATAGTTTTTTAATTTCATCAGTTTCAGGACGTTCTGACAGTTCCAATTCATATATTTCTAGTAATCTGCTCCGATTTTTGCGGCATATTTAATCAGACTGCACACTAAGTTCATCGAGGCCGCCAAGTTACTCTCCCCCCACTCTTGTAACATTGCGGGATCGGGTTTTTCAAAACTTGGCGCCAAAAGACAGCTCAAGCCACGCGGAACACGCCCTACTTCCTCGTATTTGCTCAAAGATTTGTGTTCCCACCATTTGGTGCATTCCATCTTCTTAGATCTTTCTAATTCCTTTAAAATAGTTTTTAAACTTCTTGTTTGCTCAGTCTGAGCTTTGTCGTGGGTAGACGTTTTGGTATTGCTACTGGCGCTGGTTAAGCCGTCAAATAAATTGACTGCAGCTTCCTCCTGCAATTTGTCGAGTTCGTCAGACATGTTAGTCTCTCTGTGCAGTGTAATGAAATATAGCAGGGGAAAAACAGAGTATTAATTTTCGTCTTTCGTCTGCTGAATATTGCCGTTCTTAGAACTTCCCCACCTAGAGCAGTGCTTTATCACTCACCAAACACTAATGGCGGGACCCGCTCAGTGTGCCGCGTCAGCCGACACGACTCCATGCCGCAGTTCAACCGTCGTAGTGCTTCGGCTTCCGTAAATACCAGCAATCCAGGGGGTAGCCGCCGAAATTCCCAACAGGACGTCCGGGTGCAAAGATTTGAAGGCAGCTCCCAGCTTCACGGGGAAGGGGTCCGTTACGGAGGCAAATCAACCTCAGTTAAACATATACCAATGTAGCTCCTCCTCGAATTTCTAGGCGTCTCAGGTCACAGCCTCGCACACTGGCAAACAAGGGAGACGGACCACAAACGAATCAGCATAAGTAGTTTATTATATCCACAGAGATCAGCTACGCGTTTCTGGCAAGTTATGCCCTTGATCATGCTGCAACATGGAAATAGACGAAATGCTTTTTTTTGCAGTGTTAGAGAGACACCCCCTCACAGTGACATCATGTATCATGTGATAAGTAAACAGTGAGAAAATACTACCACTGAATATTAATGCAGTACGATCAGCACAAAATAGTATTAACTCTCCTATGTTAAAGTATAAGTAATGTTACTGGAAAAAAATGTAAAACAATATTTAATAATCGAAAAATTATTTTATCTCCAATTTTTTTAAAGATATATATATATATATATATAGATAGATATATATATATATATATATATATTTTTTTTTTTTTAATTATTTGGAGATAAAATAATTTTCGATTATTAAATTTTGTTTTACATTTTTTTCCAGTCTGTATATATATATATATATATATATATATATATATATATATATATATATTATATTTTTTTGTAAATCTCGATGGTTAACAACCTTGGTCATTATATGCATTTTTTACTAAGACTCCCTTAAATCAGTTGGTGAATGCGTTTGCTTTTAATAGCTTTAATTTTTTTTGTAAAGCAGGTCTTTTTTCAAAAGAAGGAAAATATGTTGCATTTCACGTTTTCTTTATGTCTATCACTTTCACAGTCACGTGCATAGGGTGCTAGCTGTCTTAATGGTCCATTCAATGTTTGAACGTTGTCATGTGATCAAGCCACTCCGGTGGTGAAACGCGTTATGGCTGACTAACGAGAAATAAACGCTACTGCTTGCACTCAATCTGGGCTCGTGTCTGCTTTTCGTTGCATGCTGGAGACAACACGTTGCATCCGATTTCCCCAAGCGGCTCCTGAGATATATATATATATATATATATATATATTTATATATATATATATATATTTTTTTTTTTTTCAGGGCTGGATTGTACCGAATTACAAGAATGATAGTTTATCTTGAATTGTGCCATGAAACTGTGAAATTCTCGTGGTGATTCATTGAGAGGTAACAATGAACATCACGTTTTTTAGGCACTACCAATCTAGGCGCCATAAAAAGAACAAATGCAACATAAGATGCCGTGAAAACTGATGAATTCAATCAATAATCATGATTGTGTTTTGATACATACCAGAATCTTCATTTTGATGAATATAAGGGCCTCTAATGTATTGCAAAAGATCGATTGTCATTAGTATAATAGCCGTTATAAGATGGCTGCTGTGAAAGTAATGATGGAATTACAATGTTTGTGCCTTCTTTTATGTTCATGTTCATTTTGTTGATGACACGTGACATATGGTCACTATGGTTTCATTTAAATAATGGTAGAAACAAACGTCAGTTTACACTGACGAAGGCGGCAACGCCGAAACGCGTTTGTAAACTGTCTTTGCTGAAAGGTTTTGCGAATAAACACCTGGCGAACCTACGCTACATTGGCTGAGAGTGCTCTTATTTTGAATGAATCCCGAGGACTGTGGGATCGTTGCGTTGTTTCATATATATATATATATATATATATATATATATATATATATATATATATATATATATATATATATATATATATATATATATATATATATACATACACATCGGTTCAGGTTTCCCGGAGGCTGCAGCCCCCATCATGGATGCCCCTCCCTATGGCTGAACCACACCATTTTCAACATTAACCACACTCTTTCTTTCACAAAAGATTTGGGGCGCACTCCTTAAGTTTTTCCACAGCAAAATACATTATTTCAGGATCATTTTCATTAATGCAGGATAAAAGCGAGTGATCTACGCGTTTCGGTGCCACTAGCACCTTGGTCACGATCAACTCTTTACTTTTTTTCAACATTATTTAAAGGTGTAATTGGATGTTCATTACATCACTTCCTGTTTCCTGATTTTCAACATAAAGTTGCATTACGGATGCTGTGGTTTTTCTTAAAGGGCAAAACAATATGTGAATTTTAAATAAAGGTTTGAATAGAGTTGTTAAAGTTTTTTTCTTTTCGGAAAAGGGCATCATTCTTTTTGATGGTGTTGCCTCTGCCCGTAAATCCTGTTGGTTACAAAACAGAAAAAGAATGTGTAGAGAGGTTTGAGAGTAGAGGAGATAACCTCATTCATTTAAACAACACTTTAAAGAAAGTGAGAGGCATCCCTAGAGCACAGCTATTGTCAGCCAAGAAAGTGGTTAGTTCTGAGAGTACACAACAGGCAGGCCAATTCGTAATGATAACCACCTATTCAATGGAAGCTAACCATCTTAAACATATGATGAGGAAGAATTGGCACATCCTTAATACGGAAAGTGTTATCAATTCTGAAATTCCTACTCACCCTCTGGTGACATTCAAGAAAGCGCGGTCACTGAGGGATAAATTGGTTAGCAGCCACTTGGGAAAAGAACCACATGGCACAGGTACCCTTAAGGAAATGAAGAGATTCTACCCTTGTGGTAGATGCAAGGCTTGTGCCAATAGCAAAAGCAAAAGAGTGCTAGCGTATAACATTCCTGGTATGAAAGAAAAGAAAACCATATCTAAATTCCTAACCTGCAGTACATCTTATGCAGTATGCTGTCTGATATGCCCATGTGGTTTGTGCTACATTGGAAGCACTATTCACCCACTCAAAATTAGGATATTGGAACACTAAAGGGTAATATCCAAAAATGACTTGGCCTATCCAGTAGTGAGACATTATGCGGAGAAACACAACAGCAATAGGGACTTGCTACAATACTATGGGTTAGACCATGTACCAGAAAGCATCAGAGGGGGAGACAGATTGAAGAAATTACGCAGACTGGAATCACACTACATTGTGGATTTACAAACCAAGGCACCAAAGGGACTGAATAGTGGCGAAGAATTAGCATCACATTTAGGGCTATGAGTATATACAGTGTTGGAAAATAGGATTTTGCATTGTCATGTTCGTAGCTCCATAGAGTGACAGTGATGCAAATAGAAACCTAAAAAAGTATCAGGTTGAATTATGAATTATGAACATATGCATGATTATTCAAACACTCGCTGTAATAATGACATGGAGGGCTGAGTATTCTTAACGTACCCCACTGGGCTGAGAAATAAGATTTTATATAAAAAAGTTAGACATGTAGAGAAACAATAAGTCTAAATCAATATTTGCCTACAGAGGACAAGTGCCGATCCACGGCTAGAGAAATTAATTGTGACACAGGAGTTCTAACATTGAAGTCTTAAAATGCAAAGGGATGATGAAGCCGATATACGGCTGGATGATGATATTTGCGATGTTTAAAGGACTTATTTAATTTCCATCTGACACACTACAAAATGGCGCAGATTCTCATCTGAAGTATATTAAGGATCAAGGCTTTGGTTGTATTGGAACACATACGCGAAAGAATAAGACGTGCACATATCGTTTTGCCGAGTACGGCATAAATTTTCAATTTCTGACAATGTTGGACAATTTCAAAGCTATGTTAGGATTTATATGATGATATGAGACGCATCTCGCATCGGTGTATCTTAATTCATCAACGCGGATAATGAGTTGCAGAGGGCAATGTCATGATCGTTTGATGTATGCAGTTGGACATAATGTTGAATAATGTTCGTGAAACAACCTGTGTGCGCAATGAAAGTAAATTATTCTGACGGTGTACAAGGGAATATATAATGAGATGTCATTGAAATATGGCGCTGTCCATCTCTTCAGCTTTTTGGTCCTTTGTTTGTGGCAATAAGGAAATACATGACTTTAAAAATGGCGGCTTCCCGGTGTGCTGTTAACACCGAGGAAGGCTACACGACGAAACGCTTCTGTTTGGCTGATTAAAGAAAACCAGTGATTCACTACCCGTGAGTACTGTTTCCTTACTTACTGTCGGGATTTGAGCTTATTATATATTTTCTTGGATAAACATCACATTTTACACAGTACACTCTACACTTGGTGGCAAAAGCAGCATCCACATACAAAGCAGAAGAAACAAATGTTCTTCTACTATTTCCAGTACAGCAGCTGACCCATCATCTATTCACAATGGCTACCATTTTGAAATGGAAAGTATAAACCAAGATTTCACACACAACATAATAAATATACATGTGTGGAATTTGTGAAAGTGCCTTTCGCAAACATCCGTGAAATGGTATGAAATCTCCGTGAACACACAGAATTTCCCGTGCTCGTGGACATTTTGCTGTGCCAGTTGCAGACCAGTGCCTAGGTCCCACATTTTCTTCTGTACGCCTGCTATTCTCCGTAAGGCACCCATTCTGGAGTGCAAGCTTCAACAAAGCTCATGGAGTCGGTGCAAGCTGCTCCTCAGAGTACAATGGCTGCAACCGATGGTGGATTCAAAGTTAGTCTGCCAGATTGTCAATCAGCGGAACTAGGCTGAAACTACAAAACAGGCCTCTTCAGTGACAATGACAAAGAAATCTGTGCACATATGTATCTCTCTTCAGGAAGGGCCACACACCACACTAATGATTAAACAACCAGCAACAACTCAGAATGTGGCAAAAAGAAAAACAAATAAGTTTATTATAAAAAAACTTAAAAAACATAGATTGATAGTAGGGTGAGCAGTGAATTAAAAATTCTGCGCCCGCCATTGTTTCCTTTTAGGAGACGCGTTCCGCCAAAACAAAACATTTTTGTAAAGAGCAACGAGATGCACCAGTGAACTTCCGTCGTGTTGGTGCGTGTGCACATGCTGCTGCTGCCATTAACCAGCAGTTGAGGCACAATAAAAAGGTCTAGGATGCAGTGTACAATCCGATCCCCAGACACACGTGAGCGGTTCAAGGTCTCCAACTAACTGTAGAGGCACGTGAAAAACTATGACTGCTGCTGACCTTCCACCATCTATTTTCACTGGTGTTATTTTGCCTCTGCGGAGTACAGTATGCCTTCAAAATCCAGCACTTCTGATAGTTTAAGGATGACTTTCCAAAAGTTTTGAAAGTTCCATCATAAAAAAGTCTGAATAGGTTTGTGAAGAAGTGTTGTCAGTAGAATGTGGGAAGTGACTGTGTCAGGCTTGAGCCATCCTAGTGGTTGATATTCTAATTTAGATTTATCTGGGAACCAGAGGTTTGTGCTCATAAAGGAATTACAAGTATTGCAGGACACCTTCTCCCTTAGCCTTTTCTCCAGGCCCATTTCACCATGAAAATTCAACAGAACTGTTTGCAGAGAAAAGTACCTGGAACAGGAAAAATACAAGCAGAAATTGATGTCCTAAGGGCGATTCTGACAGTAAAATAAACCCTAAAATCCTGAGTGAAAATCACAAGAGTAATTCGGCACTCCAGAATAGAATTGATGTATTAGATATTCCCAATATACTGCATTCTTTGTGGTATTTGTAAAGCACAACTTTGGTGAATGTTTCGACCTCTTAGCATGAGATGCTCTATTGAGGATGTCCTGGGCAGCAGCTTGAGCAAATGTTCGGGCTTCCATCTTTTTGTCTCATTTCCATCTTCTTCGTGTCTTTTCGGTTTTGGCCAACAGTACTGCTTTCTTAGTTGTCTGTTCATCTGTTGTATTGTTCATGTGTGTGTTTTTCTCTTACCCAGTATCAAATGTCTTGATTGTATCAGTATTCTTGGTTGACCTGTGTCTTCTTGTACTATTGTCATTGCCCGTGCTTTCAATGTAGCATGCACATTTCTTGTTCCTTGTTGCTCCCTTTTTCAGTTTCCCATCTTGTGCTGTTTTCGTGAATAAATCCTGCCCTGCATATTATTTATCGAAGAACTTCTTTGATAAACAATATGCAGGGCAGGATTCATTTGAAAGAAGCTGCCACCGTTTACCTCATTCATTGCATCACATCACACATGCCCGAATTCCGTTTCGTTCCCGGATATTTTGACATTTTTGCGTTCCACGTGGACATGCCGAAATTTCACAAGTTCCGTGAGCGGACGGAATTTACCGCCTACCCCTAGTTCTGAATCACGCGGAAAAAAAATTTCAAAACATATTTTCTTTTACATTTTCATTTACCCCTAACAAACGTGTAAATTAAGCCAACCACCATTTTGTTCTTCAGTGGTGTACTGACTACCCTGGCACCCACACACATCTGGAGTAAGTGGAGAAAACTGCAAGCTTGGACTTCTAAGATTGCCTTTTAATGACAGGAGTAACTGTAAGTTGAAAACGAAACACATTTAGATAGAAAACAATTAATTGACAAACCTACAAATATTTTTAAAATTGTAATATATTCACAGAACTTGAAAAAAGACCCAGCAAAACAATACCCATATTCTGTCAAAAATAAGTAGATGTTTAATATAATTCTGATTTAAATGTATGTGAAAAGAACAATGTCATAATTAAAATTTTCATTTTTAAAACACTCACAGACTTTGACCAAAGACATACAACAATCAAAATTGAAACAAACTTCAGAGGAAATTCATCTGTAAGTATCCTGCAAAGTGGTTGTTTTACAAAGAAAGTTATATTTCCAGTTTTAAATAAATAAATCATCTTGGGCAACATGCTGGTCAGTACCATGAGCCAAAGTTACTATTCTAACTCCGCTGGACACTTGCCTTTGTGAAGGTGTTGGACAATGATGAGGGGCAAAATGTCTATTTTTACTCCATCAGGTGCTTGCATTAGGGAAGGTGCTGAGCTGTGGTGGGGGGCCAAATTACTATTCTAACTCTGCAGGGTGCTTGCCTCAGAGAAGGTGCTGGTCACTGGTGGGGGGAGAAATTACTATTCTAACTCTGCTGTGTGCTTGCCTCGGGGAATGTGCTGGTCAGTGCTGTTGGGCAAAATTACTATTCTAACTCCACAGGGTCCTTAGCTCAGAGAAGGGGCTGGTCACTGGTGGGGGGAGAAATTTCTATTCTAACTCCGACTGCTGCTTGCCTCAGGGAAGGTGCTGGTCAGTGGTGTTAGGCCAAATTACTATTCTAACTCTGCAGGATGCTTACCTCAGGGAAAGTGCTGGTCACTGGTGTGGGGCAAAATTAATAATTTAACTCTGTCGGGCACTTACCAAAGGGAAGATGCTGGTCAGTGATGGGGGCAAAATTATTATTCTAACTTCACAGGGTGCTTACCTCAGGGAAGGTGCTGGTCAGTAGTGGGGGGGGGGAATTTTAGTATTCTAACTTTGCCGGGTGATTACGTATGGAAGGTGCTGGTCAGTGATGGTGAGCAACATTACTATTCTAACTCTGCTGGGTGCTTACCTCAGGAAAGGTGCTGGTCAGTGCAGGGGAGCAAAATTACTCTTTTAACTCCGCAGGTGCTGGTCAGAGGTGACAGGCAAAATTACTATTCTAACTATGATGGGTGTTAGCCTTGGAGAACATGCTGGTCAGTGGTAAGGGGCAAAATTACTATTCTAACTCCACCAGTTGCTTGCCTCAGGGAAGGTTTTGAGCATTTCTTGCTTTAATAAAAGTAAACAATAAAAAATTCTAACTCTGCTGTGTGCTTGCCTCGGGGAATGTGCTGGTCAGTGCTGTTGGGCAAAATTACTATTCTAACTCCACAGGGTGCTTACCTCAGGGAAGGTGCTGGTCAGTAGTGGGGGGGGGCAATTTTAGTATTCTAACTTTGCCGGGTGATTATGTATGGAAGGTGCTGGTCAGTGGTGGGGAGCAAAATTACTATTCTAACTCCTCAGGGTGCTTGACTCGGGGAAGATGCTGGTCAGTGCAGGGGAGCAAAATTACTCTTTTAACTCCGCAGGTGCTGGTCAGAGGTGACAGGCAAAATTACTATTCTAACTATGATGGGTGTTAGCCTTGGAGAACGTGCTGGTCAGTGGTAAGGGGCAAAATTACTATTCTAACTCCACCAGTTGCTTGCCTCAGGGAAGGTTTTGATCATTTCTTGCTTTAATAAAAGTAAACAATAAAACATTCTAACTCTGCTGTGTGCTTGCCTCGGGGAATGTGCTGGTCAGTGCTGTTGGGCAAAATTACTATTCTAACTCCACAGGGTGCTTACCTCAGGGAAGGTGCTGGTCAGTAGTGGGGGGGGGCAATTTTAGTATTCTAACTTTGCCGGGTGATTACGTATGGAAGGTGCTGGTCAGTGGTGGGGAGCAAAATTACTATTCTAACTCCTCAGGGTGCTTGACTCAGGGAAGATGCTGGTCAGTGCAGGGGAGCAAAATTACTCTTTTAACTCCGCAGGTGCTGGTCAGAGGTGACAGGCAAAATTACTATTCTAACTATGATGGGTGTTAGCCCTAGAGAACGTGCTGGTCAGTGGTAAGGGGCAAAATTACTATTCTAACTCCACCAGTTGCTTGCCTCAGGGAAGGTTTTGATCAGTTCTTGCTTTAATAAAAGTAAACAATAAAAAATGAAACATGTAGTCATTATCCTTTTTTTGCACAGCTTAAATAAATAGAAAACCATCTGGACTGCAAAACATAATCTCCAGCAGTAGTTAGACAACCAGAAGGCCTTTCACAGGTAAAATAGTTGGAAAACCTAATGTTGCAACAATAGCTAACAAAAACATTTCTTTTTACAAAGCCAAAAGCTAAGCAGACATCAATCATTAAAAATCCACTATTTCTTTTAGACCTTCCTAACATCACTCAGAAGGGAGAAAACTGACATCCACAAAAAAAGCCGAAGAAGCAATTCGATACCAGCAAAAGACAAACAAGCAACCAAGGAACCTTACTAAGGTGAGGCAAACAACTTTAACTAGAAAATAATGCCTTTTTTTCTTATAACAGGAATCAACTACAAACCATATGAGAAAATCAAAGCTTGCAAAATCCAAATCAAACAATATAACAAAGATCATGTTCTTCAAAAACTCAATTGAGAACTAAGGGCCTCATCACAATGGTGATGGACTGCCACCATCAAGCCATGGGTGGCGGTCCCACCGCCATTATACCCTGCAGGACCACCCGCCGAGGTATGAAGGCAGGCAGATGGAGAGCGGGTGGAGAGACTGACTGACATGCATCCGAAGGGCTCCTTGAACCTGTCGGACCGTCGGAGGGACTGCAATTCCAACAACAGTGGCAGTGCCTGCTCTGGCACCACCATAGAAATTACAATGTCCCTTTACCCAAGTCATTTCATGGCGGTTAACCTGCCATGAAAAGGCAGGCAGAATGTGACTTGGGGGCCATAGCAGACCCCTTAACCCTGGCCCTCCCATGTTGGCCCCTCTACTTATCCCTGCACCATGTGGCAGGCATGGTGATTGCCACGTAGTGCATGGATATGTCAGATGTGGATTTTTTGTATTGCGGCGTGTGCTGCAGCCCGCAGAACACACTGTAATACATAGAATACACATTCGTAATGCGGCCAGTGGGACCTCCTACTCCTAGTCGGGCGGTTCTGTTTCTGTGTCGGTGTCATAATCAGGCCCTAAATAACTATTAACCAGTTTTTTGCATTTTCAAAAGAATAAATAATACAAAATTCCAAAAGCACATTTTAACCCCTTTGCTGCTAGTACTCCCCCCACCCCTGTGCTAAGACTTTTTTGGCTATTTGGGGTAGTTCACGCTTAGGCCCCTGTAACGTTTTGACCACATAAGGTATCCATGCCAAATTATTGTACTTTTCTTCCAACACCATGGGGATTTTAACGGTATACAGGGTTTGTTGGTTCCCTTGGAGGGACCCACAAATGAACCAAAATACAGCCAAAGTTTGTTTTTTGGGAGAAAAAATGGAAAAAAGTGCTGCAGACGAAAGCCTCCATTTTCTGCAAATGGTATCAACAAAGGGTTTGTGGTGCTGAAATCACCATCTTCCCAGCTTTCAGGGCCAGGCTGACGTTGTCAGAAAACCAAAATCTTTTACATGGTTTTGGCATTTTACTGGGACTTAGCCTATTTTTGCTATTTTTTGTGCTTTTAACCTTCTTCCAGTTAATGGTAGAAATGGGTATGAAAGCAATAATGGATCCTGGAAAGCTATACATTACAAAAAAGTAGATACAATTATGAATTCAGCAAGGGGTCATTTGTGTATTTCCTTCAAGGTTTTTTTATAGAAACTAACAGTTGAAAATAGGCACAGCCAATTGTGCCAATGTTTTCACCTGTATCTTCTTCTAACTATGCCAGATTTTTAAAAGCAATATGTCAATACATTCGATGGACCAATCTGGTTGTGGGAATATATAGGACTTGTAAGTTAACCAAGAACCCAACGAACCCAGACCCAATAACTGAGTAGCGTCTTGTTTTTTATTGTATACCGGGTGTATAGCAATTCATTTGGGAAAATATAAACAGTGAAAAATCGGTATGAAAGACACCTATGTATTTCTGAAATGGGAACAAAATATAGAGTTTAAAAACAGTAGCTATTTGCACATCTCCAAAATTGTGGTTACCCATACTAGCATGTGATTTATAGAATATTTTTCAAAGTGATTTCTTTTTTACACATTGTCTTACATTTGGAAGGCAGAAATGCATCGAAAGTCAATAGGTAATAACAGTTGCTCTGCAATTCTGTGTTTCCCTAAGTCTCCCGATAGTAATGGTATCTCACTTGTGCGGGTAAGCCTAGTGCCCGCAACAGGAAACTTCCCAAAATACAATGTGGACACTCCACATTTTTACAGAGAAAAATTACCCTTTTTTGCAAAGTGCCTAGCTGTAGATTTTGAACCCTAGCTCTGCCAGCATCTAGAGAAACCTAGCAAACCTATATATTTTTAAAAACTTGATACCGAGTGGAATCCAGGATGGGGTGACTTGTCTGGGTTTCACCAGGTTCTCTTACCGAGAAGCCCATGCAAACCTCAAACTTTGTCAAAAAAACACATTTTCCTCACATTTCTGTGATGGAAAGTTCTGTAATCTGCGTGGATCCACAACATTCCTCCCACCCTGCATTCCCCAAAGTCTTATAAGAAAAATGTTACCGTACTTTTGTGGGTAGGCCTAGTGCTGTGACAGGAAACGGCCCAAAACACAACGTGGACACACCACATTTTTACAGTGAAAACAGACTCTTTTTTTTGCAAATTGCCTAGCTGCAGATTTTGAACTCAACTCCAACGGCACCTAGGAAAACATAGCAAACCTATACATTTTTGAAAACTAGACACCCAGGGGAATCCAGGATGGTGTGACTTGTGTGGCTCTCTCCAGGTTCTCTTACCCAGAATCCCTTCCAAACCTCAAACTTTGTAAAAGAATAAATACATTTTCCTCACATTGCTGTGATGAAAGGTTCTGTAATCTGCATGGATCCACAGAAATCCACCCACGCTGCATTTCCCATAGTCTTCCGATAAAAATGATACCTCACTTGTGTGGGTAGGCTTGGTGCCCATGACAGGAAACGGCGCAAAATGCAACATGGACCCACCACATTTTTACAGTGAAAACTGACCCTTTTTTTGCAAGGTGTCTAGCTGTAGATTTTGAACCCTAGCTCTGCTGGCACCTAGGGACACCTAGCAAACCTATACATTTTTAAAAACTAGACACCCAGAGAAATCCAGGATAAGGTGACTTGTGTGGTTCTCACCAGGTACTCTTACCCAGAATCCCTTGCAAACCTCAAACTTTGTAAAATAAAAAGTATCTTCCTCACATTTCTGTGATGGAAAGTTCTGGAATCTGTGTGGATCCACAAAATTCAACCCACCCTGCATTCCAAAAAGTCTTCCGCTAAAAATGATACCTCACTCATGTGGGTGGGTCAAGTACCCGTGACAGACAAGGGCCTAAAACGTTTTGTGGAGACATCAAAATTACCCATCTCAAAACGATCTATTTATATAAAAAAAATCCCTGGGACCTAGTGGGCTTTCTGCCCCCCGGGAGGCAGATCAGGGGCTTTTGCCCATCTGCCTCCTGGGGGGCAGAAAGTCTTATGCCTTCTTTGGGGGGGTAGGGTGGGGGCATTGGCATGCCCATTCTGGGCACCCCCACCTCTGGCCTATAAAACAATCCCTGCCATCTAGGGTGCTTTCTGCCACCCAGGGGGGGAAGAATGGGGGATACTGCCCCCATCTACCCCCCAGAGGGGGCAGAAAGGCTGTCTGGCAAAATGTAATGGGGGGCAGCAAAGGCCCTTGCCCAAGGGGCTGCTCCCCTTTCCCTGGTGGCTAGTGGGTGGACCTTGCTTGGGGATCACCCTCCTGGGGCGATCCCCAAGCAGGGATCCACTAGGGAAAGGTACCATCTCCCCTTTCCAACAATACCTCTTCCAAGTGTTTCGGTGCTCGGGGGGCTGAGATAGCCTCACTAGCACTGAAATATTGATTCTAAAACTAAGGGGCTGATTACGATGGTGGTGAAAAGTGCCATGGGCAGGCTGCTGTGACGGTTTCATTCCCATCGCCTATCACTTTTCCACCCGCCATATTATGATGGCCGCATTGTGCTGGCAGACACAAAGTCTACCTGTCACGGTTCCACCACAGGCAATGGTTCCGATTGCCTGGCGGACACGGCCAGCATACGTAAAATGATGTTGTGCCTAGCAGGCACCGTCCGCCAAATTACGATGCTGCTGAAAGCCTGCCTCGGGAGGTTGGGAAAGCTCTTCCCACCTCCCGAGGCTCTGCAGCAGAGGGATTTAGTGCCCCTATCCTCATAACTGAATGGTTCGTACATTAGCACAGCAGCACTGGTGCTCATGACAGAACAATTCCGTCATGAGCACTGAAGGGGTTAAAAGAAATACATTGTAAAAATGTTTTCTGAAATGTCACTAGTCAAACATGTATAACTAACAAATTGTTCTTTGCAGATTAAACGTTCATTTAAAAACATATAACTCAAAACATCTTTTTCTCCCTTCTCTTACAGATATTTCAAAAAATGGCATCAGCAGGACAAGCTACTTATGTAAAATTCCAAAGAGGAAACCGACTCCTAAAACACTGTAGCTACCTTTATTGTAAGGAGAGATTAACTGAGCCCAGAAGTTATTAACGGTGTGTGCAGTATTACTCATCCCGTTGCAGAGGCCAAGCGGTTACTCTTGGGGACTCTGTTGAAAGGACCAGAGAGCATACCACTCTGCCTCTGCAATGGAGATTGAGGTTAGAGAAAACATAAATCAAATGAAAGAACTTACATCCACCTCAATGAACCATGTGGCGCAGTTTTGAGGGAGGTATCCTAAACTATTCCTATGCATGTAGCAAGTTCTATGCCTACAAATCCTAATTTATGCAGAATTATTCAGAAAAAAAACCAGGCAAGTAACCCAGAATTTATAACACCCCAAACAATCTCCGATATTAACATTCCTCCTGAACTAACTGTTACGGTTACTAATGAAACGTTTCTTTTGCATGACAACAAAAACCCTCAGAACAGGATACTAATCTTTAGCACACACTATAACCTTGTAAAATTGGAGACTAGTGATATTTGAATGGGTGAACAGACAAAATATCGACTCCAAAATATCGACTGGACATAATATCGAGTTTTAAATATAGACTGGACAAAATATCGACTGGACATAATATCGACTACAAAAATATCGTTTTTCAGGTAAGTGAAGTAATATCGACTGTTTAAAATATAGATAGCAAAAATATCGAATTTTTAATAATATATAATATTTTATAGTGTATTTTTATGTAATAATATGTGTGAAAAGTGTGTATTAATGTTATAAAATATTTTATTAAATGGAATTAGTTTTTTTAATAATTGCGTTATGTAATTCTGTAGCGGGTTGTGGGTTTATAGGGGAATAGGGTGGGAAGTAATTTAATAATAATTAATTAATATATGTTTGTAAATATTTATAATTAATAATTAATTGATAATTAATAATAATTAGTTAATTAATTAATATAATTTTGTACATATTTTGAATTAGTAATTAATTGGTAATTGATTAATTGTAATTAGTTAATTACATTAATTAGAGTACATTTTAATATATATAATTTTGTGTTATTAAGTAATTAATTGGGAAAAATTAATATTAATTATTAAAATAATTGCAGCTAATGTGCTAATATATTTACTTTATTGTTATTGTTAATTAATAATTAATTGCTAATTAAATAATATTGATAAATTTTGGGTAAAGGAGTATTTTTAGGGTTCAGGGTCAGTTTTTAGTTTTTGGGTAAAGGGGCATTTTTAGGGTTCAGGGTCAGTTTTCAGTTTTTGGGTAAAGGGGCATTTTTAGGGTTCAGGGTCAGTTTTCAGTTTTTGGGTAAAGGGGCATTTTTAGGGTTCAGGGTCAGTTTTCAGTTTTTGGGTAAAGGGGCATTTTTAGGGTTCAGGGTCAGTTTTCAGTTTTTGGGTAAAGGGGCATTTTTAGGGTTCAGGGTCAGTTTTCAGTTTTTGGGTAAAGGGGCATTTTTAGGGTTCAGGGTCAGTTTTTAGTTTTTGGGTAAAGGGGTATTTTTAGGGTTCAGGGTCAGTTTGGGGTTTTTGGGTAAAGGGGTATATTTTAGGGTTCAGGGTCAACAAATAAGATTGTAATTTTTTTTTTTTATTATTTTCATTTATTATTTAATTATTATAATTTAATTTAAGTATTTTAAAGTATATTTTAGTAATTAAAATTTAATATTAAATTAATTTAACACTGTTTTTAATAAAGTCGATATTTTTTACATCTATATTATTGTTAACGATATTTTGTACTCGATATTTTTGTACTTACCTGTTTGTAGATAGAAAGTCGATATTTTGTCTGTCGATATTTTGGCAACGATATTTTTGCAGGTCGATATTTTGGCAGTCTATATTATTTCAGTGATCCATTTGAATGATGGATGGAACGTTTAAACCCAACTCCATCCATTCACCCAAATATACACTATTCATGCCTACATTAATAACACTGTAGTCCCCTTAGTGTACAGTTTACTCCCTGTTAAGCAAACCTCCATTTACACTGAATTTTTAACAGTTGTGAAATAAAAAAACACTGAATAAAAGTCCTAGAAAAGTGATCATTGATTTTGAATTACCCATGATTAACACCATCACCAAAATGTATCTAGATAGCCACATTTAAGAAATGTTTTTTTACTTTTCCCAGGCATACTGGAGAAAATTTAAAAAACATTCTTAGTTGTGGATCACATATCAGAAAATAAACTGCAATTTGAGTTAAAAAAAAAAAACTAACAGCCCTATGCTTTGTTGCTCCGGACTGTGTGGGTGAATACTACACATCAATTACTGAATCAGCATATTTTACTACAAATGAAGACAAATTGGGTTCACTACTAAATTACTTTGAGTACACATGGATTGGCCACCTATACAGGGCGGGTCGCAGGAAGAATCCAAGGTTTCCTGTGATGTGGTGGAACTGCTTAGAGGCAGAAGCAAAGACTAATAATGCCATGGAGAGATGGCACAACTCCTTCAACAAATCAATAGGAACACCTCAGCCAAACTTTTAGCACTTTTTGGAAATTTTGAAGAAGAAGCAAAGTTTCCAAGAAGTGAGGATAGTGCAATCATTGACTTGTAGTCTGAACCAACAAATTTCCAAAAGAACAAAAGAAATGTCAGAGCGCCTATTGGGACAAATTCAACTGTTTTTATTGATGGTGGCTTCAGATTATCTTGACAATATTGCACACATACAACATTTTGAACTAACACTGACACATATTCTAACTTATGTGCCTGTTTTGCAATACATGTTTTAAAATGAAAAAGAAAAGTTGTGTTTCCTACCTTCAGTTGTCTTCTATCTTCGACTCTTGGACTTTCATAAAATTTCACCATTCATAAAGAGTCTGGTCCACTCTAAATAACCAAATTATCAAAACATAATCCACAATGGAATCCAAATCCTGCGCAAAACTATAAAAAGAGACACAGATTGGCATAGCCATATTTTACAGCAAACACAGTGCTGCAAAATATACCGTGTAAACAAAAAAAAATCATCACTCCAAAAAATGAAGTATTGTTAGCAAAAAACGCAACAAAAAATCCATTGTTGCAATCCCCCTTCAATATGTTTTTAACCCATCCATAATCTGGCAACAAATTTTCAAAAGCAAAATAATCCAAACTTTAACATGCAGTAAAAATTCTGCATAAAGTTATAATCTTTCACAAAAACTTCCAAATTGTCCAAAATATCCATTTGGCCATCCATGCCATCTGTGTTCTCCAGACTTCCACGTGGTCGAACTGCCGCAAAAACACTATACTATGTTTAAAAAAACGTGGCGCACCAAAAAGATGAAAAAAATATTGTTGTCTTAACACTTTTGTTTAAAAGAAATCTTAATCTTTCACTATAAATATTTTTTTTAAACCAAAAGTGTTAAAAAAGCAATCAACCCGACGTCGGCCTACAACCGCTACCTGCATAGGAAGGAAAATGTGGTTAAAACATTTAAAACATCTATCTAAACACCAACATATAGCTAACTACATTCCTCCTATCTCCTTACAATAAACGATGCCCCCCGTATTCTCTCTTCAATAAATAAAATTTGTCTTACCAGACCGCAGCTCTTTCTTGCTTCTGATCTTGACCGTAATGCTCCACCGACTAGAAACAGACGCACAACTGGGAACGTTATCTCTGAGTTCAATGTGAAAGCGTGAGAAAACACACACAAAATGTAATAAAAATGTAAAGGAACAACTTTTGAAAAGTTAACATTTTTTTTACATCAATATTTATTTAAACTTATGTATAATATTTTTTTCTATTTTTATTCATTGTTATAGCTTTAGAAAAAATCTTTGTATTATTAACTTTCATGGGTTTTATTTAATTATTTCAATCAAAATATACATGCATACATTTCTAATTTTTAGCATATTACTTACTATATTTTTAATTTGTTTGGGAGTGTACAAATATCCATATGTACCTGTTTTTTATGTTTGACTAATGTATTTTATATTTACAGATATTTATGATTAAGGTTTAAAAAATAGTACACAACCCCATCTTAAAACCCGGCATGGACGCCCCTGCGCTGGCGCAGCCGGCAGCGGTGGCCCGCCCCTGCAGATCCCAGCCATAGTCACCACACCTGGCATGCACTTGTATAGGGGAGGGGCCGCTCCTTCAGCTTGTCAGGTTATCCCAGCATGTGGGCAGGGTGGCGCAACTGCACAGGTCTGGGCCTAGCCAGCGGCCTTTTTTTTTCTTCCTGTGACTAGCTCACGGCAGTCACCACTCACGGTCCATCCCATGCTTTTGGGTCAACTTCACCTACCCTAACTACTCCTTCAACAATTGCTCCCCATGTTCCAGCTTTGACAAAATAATAGATACATAAAGGGGAAAACTTTGATGGTATTGCCTTGGTTAATGCGGATGTAGTTCCGGGCATGACTAGAACAGGGAAAGAGGGCGAGCAGAAGCCAAAGAAGGTTTGGTTTGAATGATTCCTTCAAAATTGGGTGATGGGGTATTCCATTTACTCAGCGATCTTGTCTGAAAAGTTTCCTTCGCTGACACCCCCATTGTTTGTCTACATATAACTAATGCAAAGTGTAGTTACAGAATTTCAGGTTTCGCCTGGCTCCAATACAACATTAAATTTGGGCCAATGAAAGCAGTTAGACCAGATATTGCATGGGATCAGAGAGAAATTAACATTTGGCATTCCGAGTTCAATTGGCCACCTCTTTGGTGAAATTGTCATAGTCCTTTTGGTCTTGAAAAGGTTCTGCAAACAGAAAATTGGCCTGCTGACAGTACAACAACAAAAATTGTCTCAGTGGTGCTGATTCTAAGTTAAAATACCTTTGGCCCTTTTGAAGAACCGAAGGTCACTCGGATAGTGAGTGTTTTAAGAAGCATTGCAAACCAAAAGAGCAGCCTGCCACCAAAAGTCATTATCACAAATTTAGTCTTCTGCCAAGCCCCCTCACCTATTCATCTGCATGTGCTCACTCACCTCCTCAGAAAATACAAAAACAAGCATGATGCTCATCTGCTCTACTATGATTTCAGGGACGGTTTCTTCATTCCCTCCAATGCTGCCCCAACTCTAGTCCACCTAAGAATCAATTGTCAGTGTTGCAGCAACCAGAAGTAGCTAGAGCGAAGATTCAGGAAGAAGTGCGGGCAGGGAGGGTTGCGGGCCCATGTGACACCCCTGCATTCACTAACCTGGTCTGTTCTCCACTCGGCCTGGTCCCTAAGAAAGGGCAGGGACATTCCCCTAGATCCACAATTTATCCTTTCCACCAGGGTCATCTTTCAATGACGGGCTGGATCAGGTTTTGTGCACTGTGGGGTACACTACTTTTGATGAAGCGATCTCTAAGATGCAGAGGTAGGGATGGGGGGTTGATTGCCAAATCGGACACAGAATCAGCTTTTCGTATCCTGCCTATACATCTGGAGGGCACATGCCTACGGGGTTCTTCCTTTGAAGGGCAGTGCTTCATCAACCTATTTATGCCCATGGGGTGCTCCATTGCTTGTTCTTTGTTTAAGACCTTCAGTAGGTTCTTGGAATGAGCCGTCAGGGGCTTAGTGGTCTCCAATGATGTGGTGCATTACTTAGATTACTTTTTGTCATGTGGCTCCCATGCTCTCCGGCATGCAATAAGGCCCTGCTGGTTTTCCACAGGCTGGCACAAGCGCTGGGGGTACTGTTAGCTGAGGACAAGGGAAAGGCCCTAAGACTTGTATCTCCTTCCTGGGCATTGAGATAGTTTCAGTAGTAGGGATGTGTAGATTACCCCAGGACAAGGTGTCCGTACTCAAGGCTTCCATCGAATCTTGCCTGGCAGTCATAAAAGGCAAGCTGATTCAATTGCAGGAGTTGGTTGGTCAGCTACATCTTGTCCTCAGGGTGATCCCCATGGGGAGGATCTTTTCTAAGAATATCGCCAGCCTATAGCTGGTCTTCGAGCCAAACATCACCACACATGCTCTCATCTGAGGTCAAAGAGGACCAGCACATATCGCAGGAGTTCCTGGCTAATTTTAATTGCGCACTCTTCTTGCACCAGCCAGCACAGTCCAATGCAGAGTTAGCCCTCTGCACGGACACTGGCTGTGTGGATCTCAGGGTGGTGTTTGGCAATAAGTGGTGCATGCAGGATTGGCTGGAATATTGGGTGTCCTCTGGGCTTGCAAGCAACGTTACCTTTCTGGAACTGTTCCCTGTTATAGTGGCCTTGCAGATTTGGGGTGGCTCCCTGGCCACTAGCAGAATTATCTTTTGGTCAGACAGCATGTCGGCAGATAAGGCAATTAACAACCAAAGCTCTAGATGCCCTTTTGTCTTGCAATTGGTCAAGACCCTGATTCGAAGCTGCCTCGCATATAACATGTATTTCTCTGACAAACATGTCCCTGGGGTAGATAATGTGGTAACCAATGCTTTATCCTTTTTTGAGTTGGCAGAGTTCAGAGCGTTGTGACTGCAGGCAGATGAGGTGATGTTGGACTTCCCCAAGGAACTGTAGAGGCTAGGGGGCATATGTATGAAAATCCCTGTTTGCGATTATTAAATAGCGATTTTTTGAGAATCGCTATGTGAGAATTGCAAAACAAGATGTATGTAAAAAATCGCAATTCTTTTGCGATTTCTTAATATTCCTTAATTGTGATTAGCAAATTGTGAAATCGCAATTACGGAATACTTTCCCATTCATTTTTATGGGCCAGGAGGCCCATAGGAATGAATGAGAAGTCATTCTCAATTTGGGATTCGCAATTTGAGAATCGAAATTGAGAATAATTTCAAGGGTGTCGTAAGGACACCCTGATGCACCCCTGAAATGAACATGTGTGCGCATATGGCACACATATATGCCCGAATGGGCATGTATATGCGCCACATGGCACCTTCACAAATGCCAAATAGTGCTTTTGTATTGTATTGTATTGGAGGTTTTGTAGCGCGCTCAATTACTCAAGAGTATCCTGGCACTTGGAGATGCAATGAAGACAGAAAAATCTAAAGAAATTAGAGTGGTAGTTTGAACAAATGAGTTTTGAGTGCTTTTTTAAAAAGAGTAAAATCCTGAGTAGTACGAAGTGATAGCGGCAGAGTGTTCCAGGGTGTAGCTTCCTTCACCGAGACTGACCGCCAAGACGAGAACGCTTAAAGCGGGGGACAGCCAACAGATGTTAAAAAGTGGAACGTAAGGGGCGGCCCGGCAAATACCACGCAAAACGCGTCCTCAGGTACGCAGGTCCTTGATCGTAAATGGCTCTGTGCGCAAGGGTACGAGATTTAAACACAACCCTTTGTTTGACAGGGAGCCAATGTAGACTGCGCAAATGCACACGAACACTAGACTGCCTAGAGATATTAAAAAGTAGTCTGGCCGTTGCATTTTATATAACCTGAAGGCGGTTGATAAGATAGGCGGGAATACCAGAATAAAGGGCATTAGAATAGTCAAGATGAGAAAGTATAGGAGCCCTTGCCACCGACTCTTTGGCAGCTCTAGGCAGCAGGGGAAAAATCCTACGGAGAGATTTAAGTGTGCCAAAGCATCCACGTGTTAGTTTTTTAATATGCTCCTTAAATCTAAGGTTTTCTCCGAACCAGACTCCTAGGTTCTTGGCTAATTTGCCAGTCGCACTCGGGAAAGTAACATCCCATGGCCATAGGGACTCTCTAAAATTGGGGGGAAACTGCCCATAGAGAAGGATTTCAGACTTGTTTTCGTTACATTTTAAGTGGGCCAGAGCAAGCTAGGAGAAAACTAAAGAGAGGAAATGCTGGACAACCGAAGTATCCAGATCCCCGCCCGGCCAAGTAAACAGCAGCGGCGTATCGTCGGCATAGGCTATTATTTTTCCCCCAAGTTTCTCAGCCAGAAATGCCAGGGGGGTCAAGTAAATGTTGAACAGCAATGGGCTTAAAGTAGACCCCTGAGATACCCCTGTAGAAAGCAATTGGGCTGAAAAACATAGGGGGGCGTCCACACCTGCTGAGTTTGATTGGTCAGAAACAAAGTCAGCCACTCTAAAGCATATCCAGCAATGCCAAAGGATGCCAATCGCGAGATCAGCTGTTGATGTGACACCGTGTCGAAGGCGGCAGAGAGGTCTAACATAATCAGAGCTGCTCTGCAAGGCACTCCCTTATAGCTTCGGAGATCTCAACCAAAGCGGACTCAGTGCTTTAGGTGGTACGGAACCGAGACTGTGCAGGATGGAGTGCATGTGAATCTTCAACAAACGATCCAACTGGCGAAATGCAATTTTTTCAGTGACTTTGGCCAACACTGGAAGCAAAGAAATGGGACGATAGTTGGTCAGAGTATTAGAATTAAGCCCTGATTTCTTTAGAAGTGGCAGGAGTTTAGCCTGTTTCCAACAGTCAGGGACAGTGGCCGTCCTAAACGAGAGGCCAATGATCTCAGCGGCCTCGGAACAGACTACCTCAGCCACACCACCCAAAATAAGGGCCGGACATGAATCAGTGGGAGAACCGGATTTCATAGATTTAAGGACAGCTAAAGTAATTGCCTCAGTAGGAGGGGAAAAGGCGTAAAAAGCAGGGGGGATAGGGGGGCAAAGATCAAGGGAACACATATCCTGGATACTCTGATCCGGGCAATCACACACAGACTCTCCTGGATTACCACAATTTTGTCCATAAAAAAAGAGGCCAAATCTTCACAACATTGGGCGGAAGATGGAATCAGGGGTTGTTCAGCCTGAGGGGAAAGGAAGCTCTTTACAACAGAAAAAATCTCCTTGCTGTTGTTATTTGCCCTAGAGATCCTGTCTGCATAAAATTCCTTCTTTGCTGTTTTTATAGCATCATAATAAAACCTCTGAGCGGCGCGTAGGGCCTCCTTAGCGGAGGGACAATATGCGCGTCTCCAACATCTCTCCAGCTTTTTACAGTCGAGCTTTAATGCTTTCAGTGCCTGTGAAAACCAGGGCTTGGAAGGGGTGCTGCGCTTGTTAGGGCCGGAGCCCTGTTTGGCTGAGGCCTGCACCCGAGCTAATCCAGGTGTCAAAATGCTGCACAGCAGCTATATGCTCGGGGCCTAGCACAGGGCGACTCTGCTGAAGAACATTAGACAAAGCTAATACATTAATCTTCGGATGGCAGGTAAAAGGGAGGGTTGGAGAGGAGCAATTGATTAGAGGCCAAGAGAACCTAGGGCCAGATGTAGGAGCCCAAATACCGGTTGGTAACGGACGATTTTGGCCGTTACCGACCGGTATTTGGGTATTGTAATGTAGGGGGCTAGAAAATTACAGAATCAGTATATTTACCGATTCGGTGAATTTACCGATTCGGTAAAATACCGAATCGGTAAATATACCAATTCCGTAATTCAATATGTAGGTGGCACAGTTTACAGTGCCACAGGCCCTTAGAAATTCGTTATTTACCACCCAATACTATTGGGTAGTAAATTACGAATTTCTGTGTACATGCACATCTGTGCATGTACACCTGTGCCATGTGACACACATACATGCCCTTAGGGCATGTATGTGTTCCACATGGCACACAAGCCAGAAGCAAGGGTGCAACAGGGTGTCAAAGTCCCCCTTGGAAATTCGGTATTTTTACCGATTCGGTAATTACCGAATCAGTATTTGCTATTGAATCTTATGGGCTTCAAGGCCCATAGGAATCAAAGGCAAATACTGAATCGGTAATAACCGAATCTTACCGATTCAGTATTTTTACTGATTTTATTTCCTACATAGCAATTACCGATTAGTAAATACCGAATCGGTAAAATTTGGTATTTACCACTCAGTAATTTGCTATTACCTACATCTAGCCCCTAATGAGGTTATTGTCCGACCATGAAAGAATTAAGGGGTCGGAAGTAGTCAGAACAAAATTGTAACAAATTAGGTCCAAAAGATGCCCACCCAAGTGTGTGGGTAATTTTACCCACTGGGTCAGGTGGGCCAAACTGAAAGTTTCTAGCAATCTGAGCGCATCAGATGAATCCTTCATATCAACATGAATATTGAAGTCGCCCAGAAGCAGAAACTTAGAAAACCTCAGCGCCCGGGGTACAATCACCTCTTCTAGTGCCTTAAGAAAAAAACCACAAGGGCCTGGGGGCGGTAGATCAAAGTGCCACCCAGAGTAAAATGAGGCGTAAGAGCAAGGGAGAAATGAAGAAATTCCCCATCTACCAATTCACTAGAAGACTCACTGATAAAGGACCACGTGTCTCTAAAAACAACCACCACTCCTCCACCTCTCCCCACTGAACGGTCGTCTCTCATTATTTTGTAGCCCTGCGGATTAGCAAATTCAACCACAGGGGAGCAAGAGCTGTTGAACCGCGTCTCTGTGATGAATAGGATGTCAAGGTTGCCATCCGATAGCAGCTCAAATATGTCCGCAGCATGTTTCACCATGGAGCGGGCATTAAGTAATGAGGCCGATACCGTATCTCTGATGTTAATTCTAGGAGCAGATGGAGGTGGGATAGGGGGTAAAGTAAAGTTGAATTTACAGAGAGAGCAGATTTATTGGGCGCAGTCAGAGACCGCCCATGGTTGTATCCCTTTACAGACATTATGGTTGAGAGCCAAGAGCTCGCTCTGAGTATAGCTTAGTAAATCACCCGCAGACAAAAAAGGAAGAAGGGCAGCCTGAACTGCGCTAGGCGCGCCCAAAGCGCGTACAAGCACAGACGGGCAGACCTTTGGCTTACCTTCGGCGCGCCAGCAGCGCGCCCAGAGCGTGCGACCGCTGCGCGCTCGAAAAGGCATGGTCAATTTATGGATGCACGTCCCTCCCCCAGCTAGAACGCTGCCACTGGTCTAGCAGGGGTCCGGGACTACACCCAAGATGGCCGCCCGCCCTCCACTCAAATGCCACAACAGCCGCGTTGGAACGGGGCAGGCAGGCACACCAGGTGACAGAGCACAACAGAACAGGTAAGCGTGTAGCCCCAAAGATAAGAACTGAGCAAAGCGGATTTGAAAATATAGGTGGAAGCGCCTCTGCACTTTCGTGACAGACTCGTGCAGCAAATGATAAAAAATACAGTACAATTTTAAAAGCAGAGAAATCTCCTGAGTGCATCAAAATGGGTCCGTAGGGGAGCTGCCACCACCCACACTAGCCGCCTAGATCGCTAAACCAGGCTCAATTTATGGATGCACGTCCCTCCCCCAGCTAGAACGCTGCCACTGGTCAAGCAGGGGTCCAGGACTACACCCAAGATGGCCGCCCGCCCTCCACTCAAACGGCACAACAGCCGCGGTGGAACAGGGCAGTCAGGCACACCAGGTGACACAGCACAACAGAACAGGTAAGCGTGTAGGCCCAAAGATAAGAACTGAGCAAAGCAGATTTGAAAATATAGGTGGAAGCGCCTCTGCACTTTCGTGGCAGACTCGTGCAGCAAATGATAAAAAATACAGTACAATTTTAAAAGCAGAGAATTCTCCTGAGTGCATCAAAACGGGTCCGTATGGGAGCTGCCATCACCCACACCAGCCGCCAAGATTGCTAAACCAGGCTCAATTTATGGATGCACGTCCCTCCCCAGCTAGAACACTGCCACTTGTCTAGCAGGGGTACGGGACTACACCCAAGATGGCCGCCCGCCCTCCACTCAAATGGCACAACAGGCTGTGGTGTAACGGGGCAGGCAGGCACACCTGGTGACAGAGCACAACAGAACAGGTAAGCGTGTAGCCCCAAAGATAAGAAATGAGCAAAGCAGATTTGAAAATATAGGTGGAAGCACCTCTGCACTTTCGTGACAGACTCGTGCAGCAAATGATAAAAAATACAGTACAATTTTAAAAGCAGAGACATCTTCTAAGTGTATCAAAACGGGTCCATATGGGAGCTGCCACCACCCACACTAGCCGCCATTCTTTTGTGAAAGAAATCGCAAATTACCACCAACTTGAAGTTGGTGGTAATTTGCGATTTGTTAGGAAGAAGTCACAAAACTTGAGTGCTTATTGCATAGCATTTAAGGAATCTCAATTTGCGATTCCTTAAATGCTTACGCAAAATTAAGGAATCGCAAATTTTGCAATTCCTTAATTTTGCGGAGCGATTTTCCTAATACATTCCATTTTCCCAATTTTTTGTCGCAAACACTGCTTTTTTGCGATTCGCAGCATTTGCGGCTAAAAAATCCATTCATACGTATTCCCCCAGGTACCTTTTTACCTCAGACATAAATGCAGCATCTTTGGCCCCCAGACCAAAGCATATGTATGAGACCGTATGGCATGTGTACAAGGCTTCCTTTAGCTCACCCGATGTGTCTGAGCAGTTTGCCCCAAAGGGTGTGTTGCAATTCCCGGCTAGACAGATACCTGGGGGTAAGTTGCTGTCTTTAGTTCAGAGGTAGATGTCAGCAATCGCCTTCTTCATAGAGCTGAAATGCATTAGACATCTTACAAAAGATTTCAGGGTACGGATGGCCCCAAGGGTTGGGAGTATCTGGTTTTGTCTGCAGAGGACAGCAGGAGGCCTATAGATGTAGCCAGGCTGTTGCACATGATTGGTGTCTAACACCAGGTCTGTTCGTCCCAGTATGAAGTGAAGTTGTTTAGTCTTGCCTACTCACTCGCCTTCTTTGGGACCTTTGGGATATCTGAGTTAGTAGCCTCTTCCAAGACAGGTCTGGGTTCCAAGGTTGATGACAAGTATGTAATTGAATCTGGAGACTTCCTATACATGAAGGTCTAAGACAGTCCTACTAAGGAAAGAGGCATGGGTGCACCTCTGTGCATCTTCTGGCACCTCTTAGTGCTCAGTGGTCTTAACATGGGAATTCCTCAGGTTCAGCCCACAGGTGGATGTACCAAGCTTCTGATGCATGCAGACGGGTCCCCGCTTACATGCTTTCAGTTTACATGGTAATGAAAGCACTCTTTGTCCCTGCTGGGTGAAGACGTGTCGCAGCTCAGCTCCCATTTCTTTTGCGTCGTCACAGCCACCACCACGGCAGCCCTTGGTCTATCTACAGAGGTGTGGGTAGATGGAAGTCAGCATGTTTTCAACACTATGTTCGGCCTCACCAGGCCTAGGCAGCAGGCAGTCATGTGTCAAGGGCCCACTTGCTCCAGGTAATACTGCTCTCTATCTCTTTCCACAGCCACCGGGCAAGGGCTAGGGCTGGTACATTTGTGTTACGGTGTGGTCACTTTTATATTCGCAGAGCAATTGCCCACTTTTGTGAATCCAGACTTGAGTGGGGCCAACTGGATGCAGGATCCATGCATCACTGGGTGGTTACTGGTGGGCTTTGGAAGGAAAACCTTGTTGTACATACCCAGAGGGTTCTTGCGGAGGGTGGCTTACTCACTGCAGACATTCTTATCATCCATGCGAGAGGATCCCACTGGGAGGCGGGGTAAGGGAAGCATTATTCTCAATCCGGTCAAAAGTTAGGAAATGCTTACCGTTTGTGTCAGTCTTGTGGTCCGAATTGATTCCACAGTCAGTCTGGCCCAGGTGAGGCGCCCATCAGGGCTATGAAAGAGTCAGTGAAGAAGCTTAACCATGCTATGCAGAGAATCCTGGTGGGCTCTTCGATGGGTACTGTATTGCACAGTTTACTCCAGTTGGCAAGGTGAAGTTGTTCCACAGCGACAGAGTTCACCTGTCTAACAGGGGTCATGAGACCATCTCACCCTGTGGTGGGGTCCCAGGCAAAAGAATAATCGGGGATACACAAATATTGGATTCTGGGACTCGACTGTCCCCTGGGTGGGGAGTTGTTTTGACAAATTAATAAAGCTTGGTAATGTTGTTCACCCATTTCCCTGCCTACTTTGATGCCTGGACACCAGCATGACAAATGCATGTCATGGCAAAGAAGGCATACTCGCATGTTCTATTTGGAAGGAAACACATATGGTGCCCCAATGACATTCTTCTCATGGGAGAGATACTGTCAATAGAGGGTACCCCTCGGAGGGTTGTTAATTTGTGTGGGCACCAGGCAGGCGGGAAGGGGGACTGACCTGCTGGTAGTTCTGGATACTCCTGCCCTACCCCGCGATGTCTGGTTGAAACTTCTTGGGGGCTGCACCTGTGTTTAGGTACTCCGTTAGGGCCAATATGCTATGCAGTGCACTGGGTATGAGTTACCTTGGTACTCCTCTGGGATGTAGGGGATGTGAAGTAGTTTGTATCAAAGTTTGCTAACCAAATTTCTTCTTTTTAACAGTTCATGGATTCCCACGGGTGAGACCTTGGGAGATATATCAAGTTGGGACCTTCTGGCACAATGCATACAGCAGATCTCATGTCAATGTGTTTGAAGTGGATACAAATGTGGAATATGTCATTTTGTTTGGAGCATCTTTCTTTCTTAGTGCTCTGCTACATGCCTATGATTTGTTGACTGTTTTTCCCAATAAACAAAGTTTTAAGGTGTTGATGTGAAAAAAAGGCTATGCCGTGGGTGAACCACAAACTGTGTCATTCCTTTCTTAAGCATCTGCAATGGGAGCTTAAAAGTTGGGTGGGTGGATGGTGATTTGCAAATTGTGTACGTACTATGCATATATTTACATTTCTTTCAGGCATCAAGCCCCCCTTGAGAGAAGGCTTGATTCCTCTTTAGCTGCATTTTCCCTCTTTCAATTCAAGATCGATGAGTTTCTTTTTCTCAACTTGCAGCAAATAAATCATTCAAGAACTGTTTCTTTTTAAAAATAAAAGTGTGGGAACTGTTTAAATCAAATTATTAAACCTTGGGAATGTTGTTCACTCATTCCCCTGTCCACTTTGATGTTTGGACACCAGACATACAAAATGCGGGTCATGGCATAGAAGGCATACCCCAGAGTGTTCCTTTTGGGAGGGAGCACATATGGAGCCCCAATGTCCTTCTTCTCATGGGAGAGATACTGTCAAAAGAGGGTACACCTGGGAGGGGTGTTATTTTGTGTGGGCACCAGGCTGGCAGGAGGGGGGACTCACCTGCTGGTAGTAATGGATCCTCCTGCCCTACCCCACGATGTCTCGTTGGAACTTCTTGGGGGCTGCACCTGTGTTCAGGTATCCCAGCAGGGCAGTGCGCTATGTGGTGCACTGGGTAAGAGTTAGCTTGGTACTCCTCTGAGATGTAGGGGATGTGAAGAAGTTTGTAACAAAGTTTGCTTCCCAAATGTCTTCTTTGCAATAGCTCATGGATGCCCAGGGATGAGACCGTGGGAGATATATCAAGTTGGGGCCTTCTGGCACAGTGCATACAATCACATGTCAATGTGTTTGCAGTGGTTAAAAATGTCAGGAATTTGTGCCCGTTGTGTTTAATTTTTATTTCCCCCGTGTTGTGGTTTCCTTCCTTGTTGTCCGCCTACCTCGCCGCCCTCCGCCCTCCCTTCCCGCCACCGCCGCTTTTCCCCGCCCCTTTTTGCATTCTGTACCCTCCCCGCTCCCGCCTCCCAGCTGCTCCGCCCACCCGCGCACTTCGCCTTAAATGGCGACCGTGCGAACGCGCAGCGGGCGCGCCGAAGGCGCGCCAAAGGTAAGCCCGTCTGCGCCCGTCCGCGACCGGATCGCGCCCAGTGCCAGGACCCCTGGCCCACGGGGACCCCGACCGACCCGCCTGACGTACTCAGCCGCCACCCTCAATGCACTCAACACCGGCCGACGTCCAGAGTGCCACCAAGCCACACCACGTCACTCCCACGGACCCTTCAGCTGCCACGCCTGCAAGTTCACCTGCATCCGGACCTGCCTCGCACCAGCACCCACCAAGCCGAACACCAGCAGCACCCACCTCAAGTGCATCCTGCTCAACACCCGCTCCGTCCACAGACATGCCATCGAACTCTGGAACCTCCTCGACACCACAGCTCCAGACGTTGCCTTCCTCACGGAGACCTGGATGAACGCCTCTTCAGCTCCCGACATCGCCATCGCCATCCCAGAGGGCTACAAGATCGTCCGGAGGGACCGCAACGCCAACCAGATGGGAGGAGGTATCGCCATCATCCACAGGAGCACCATCCGTCTCACGACCAGCACCGACGACTCCCTGACCACCGCCGAACACCTGCATTTCCAGATCCACACCAACCCGAACACCACCCTCAGAGGCACCCTGATCTACCGACCCCCTGGACCACGCACACAATTCAGCGAGGACATCGCCGACCTCGTCAGCCCACATGCCCTCCCCTCCGCTGACTACATCCTCCTGGGAGACCTCAACTTCCATCTGGAGAACAACAACGACCGCAACACCAGCACCCTGCTCGACAACCTCGCCAACCTGGGACTCAAGCAACTGGTGTCCACCCCCACCCACCTCGCCGGACACACACTCGACGCTGTCTTCTCATCCAGCAAGGACATCGACTTCAGCCACGCCACAGAGCTTCAATGGACGGACCACAGCTGCGTCCACTTCACCTTCAAGAAAACAACGACCCACCACCACCAGCAACAGGCCGCCCGCAGAAGCTGGAACAAGATCACAGCAGACCAGCTCGCCACCTCCCTGAGCCAGCACCCTCCTGCCAGCTCAGCGAACCCCAGCCAGGCCGCCGACAACCTCACGAAGTGGATCAGCAACTGCGCGGACGAACTCGCCCCACTGAAGACCCCGCCCAGCAGACCCGGCAGCAAGAAAGCCCCATGGTTCACCGACGAACTCAAGAGCTCCAAGAAGAACTGCCGAGCCCTCGAGAAAGTCTGGAGAAGGGAACCAACACCGGACAACAGGACCTCCTTCAAACTTGCCACCCGGAAACACCACCAGCTGATCCGCGCCGCCAAGAAAACAGCATTCAAGGACCGGTTGGACAACAACGCACACAACTGCAAGGAACTCTTCAACATCGTGAAAGAGCTTTCCAACCCCAGTGCAGGAAACAACGACATCACCCCATCGCAAGACCTCTGCAACTCCCTCGCTTCATACTTCCACAACAAGATCGCGGACATACACAACAGCTTCAACAACCAACCAACGCACACCATGACCGAACAACCACCCCCCACCACCACCCTCCACGCCTGGACCCCGATCAGCACCGAAGACACCATCCGCACGATGAACTCCATCCACTCCGGATCACCGACCGACCCCTGCCCTCACCACGTCTTCAACAAGGCCGACGCTATCATCGCACCCCACCTGCGAGACATCATCAACACATCCTTCGACACCGCCACCTTCCCTGAGAGCTGGAAACACGCCGAACTCAGCGCTCTACTCAAGAAACCAACAGCGGACCCCACCGACCTCAAGAATTACCGCCCCATCTCGCTCCTCCCGTTTCCAGCCAAAGTCATCGAGAAAACCGTCAACAAGCAGATGGCCGCCTTCCTCGAGACGAACGGATCCCTCGACCCCTCACAGTCCGGCTTCCGAGCCAACCACAGCACCGAGACCGCCCTCATCGCCGCCACCGATGACATCCGAGCCCTGATGGACAACGGAGAAACAGCGGCCCTCATCCTCCTAGACCTCTCCGCGGCATTCGACACGGTCTGCCACCGCACCCTAGTACGGCGCCTCAGCAACGTCGGAATCCAGGACAAGGCGCTGGAATGGATCATCTCCTTCCTCGACGGAAGAACACAGAGAGTCCGCCTACCACCGTACAAATCAGAGGCCACCGAAGTCATCTGCGGCGTCCCCCAAGGATCATCTCTGAGCCCCACCCTCTTCAACGTCTACATGAGCCCCCTCGCGGCCATCGTACGCAAACACAACCTCAGCATAATCTCCTACGCCGACGACACCCAGCTGATCCTCTCCCTGACCAACGACCCCGCCGCCGCCAGAGCCAACCTACACGAAGGGATGAAAGAGGTAGCCGAGTGGATGACGACCAGCCGCCTGAAACTGAACTCGGACAAGACGGAGGTCCTCATCCTGGGCTCCTCTCCCTCCGCCTGGGACGACTCCTGGTGGCCTCCCGCCCTGGGCACCGCACCCAAACCGACAGACCATGCACGAAACCTGGGCTTCACCCTGGACTCCTCCCTCTCCATGACCAGGCAAGTCAACAACGTCTCCTCGGCATGCTTCAACATCCTACGCATGCTACGGAAGATCTTCTGGTGGATCCCCACCGAGACCAGGAAGACCGTCACCCAGGCCCTCGTCACCAGCCGACTGGACTACGGCAACGCCCTCTACGCCGGTACCACCGCCAAGCTCCAGAAGAGACTCCAGCGGATCCAGAACGCCTCAGCCAGACTCATCCTCGACATCCCACGAACCAGCCACATCTCCGGACATCTGAGAGACCTTCACTGGCTCCCCGTCAACAAAAGAATCACCTTCCGCCTCCTCACCCACGCACACAAAGCCCTACACGACCAAGGCCCGAGCTACCTCAACAGCCGAGTCAACTTCTACGCTCCCAAACGCCACCTCCGATCAGCCAACCACGCCCTCGCCGCCGTCCCCCGCATCCGAAGAGCGACTACAGGAGGAAGGTCCTTCTCCTACCTGGCCGCCAAGACCTGGAACTCCCTCCCTCCCGACCTGCGCCTGACCCAAGACCACCTCTCCTTCAGGAAGAAGCTGAAGACCTGGCTGTTCGAGCAGTAGCGGCTCCCTCCCCCCCCCCCCCCCCCCCCAGCGCCTTGAGACCCTACGGGTATGTAGCGCGCTTTATAAGTGTCACTGATTGATTGATTGATTGATTGATTGATTGGAATATGTCATTTTGTCTGGAGCATCCTTCTTTCTTATTTCTCTGCTACATGCCTATGTTGGCTGTTTTTCCTAATAAACAAAGTTTTAAGATGTTGATGTGAATAAAAGGCTAAGCCGTGGGTTAATCACAAACTGTGTCATTCCTTTCTTGAGCACCTGCAAGTAGGAGCTTAAAAGTTGGGTGGAAGGCGATTTGAACATTGTGCACGTACTATGCATATATTTACATTTCTTTCAGGCAGCAGGCACCCTTGAGAGAAGGCTGTTTTTTTCTTTAGCTCTTTTTCCGCTCTTTCACTTCAAGATGGATGGGCCCTTTTTCTCTCCCTTCAACTTGCGGCAAATAAACCATTCAAGAACTGTTGTTTCTTTTTTTTTTTAAGTGTGCGAACTGTTTCAATCAAATGAATAAACCTTGTTGAACATTGTTCAGTCATTCCCCTGTCCACTTCCATGTATGGACACCAGACATGCAAAATGCATTTCATGGCAAAGAAGGCAGAAGAGTGTTCCTTTTGGGAGGGAACATATAGGTTGCCCCAAGGACCTTCTTCTCATGGGAGAGATAATGTCAAAAGAGGGTACACCTTCAGAGAAACTCACATTGTCTCAGGAACAAAGTTGTCATAATCTCTTCAGCTGCAAAGTACCTTAAGGCCACTAAGTTCAGCAGTGAGGGGTGCCATCAGGATCAGTTCAGTCCTTCAGGCCAAGATCTGCAGAAAAATATCTATGAATCCATTTCCCCTTTACACCACCACCCCATTTACCAGTTCCCATAAATGAAGGAAGAGAAGACTCAAAAACCAAAGGGCATATTATCAAGAACTGGGATAAAATTATCACCGCTTTAGTGACAGGAAATTGCAGCTAAAATGGTGATAATGGGTTTGATAATATGCCCTTGTGAATTCCCCTAGCAGCCCAGGTTAACACCAGAACCATAGTGTAAAATTGGGATTTGTAGTGCAGATAATCATTCGGATGCGGATGCTGGTCCTGACTTGAAAATCAAAATAAGCTCTGGTAAACATACTGAAATGAGCCCTGCTCTCTTTCTGTGCTCTGTCTCTTTCCATACATCCAGTCTCTCTCTGTATCCCCTCTCCCTCTCCTGGAGACCCCACTGTGCCTGCAGGTAACATCGGAGAGTGAGGGGAAGTGACAGAGGCACCAGTAGAGGCATGGGCTTTTATAACCAGCCTCAAAGAGCTCCAGACCACCGGGAAAATCCCTGGTGAAATCAAAGTGAGGAGGGTTGAAAGCCACCTCTCTGATAGACATACGCACCATGACAAAAGAAAGTTCTGAAGTGGTGTGATTATTCCTTTTACAAACGCCTTTTGTCCATTACTATAGATAATTGCAATAAGTAGTGGCAGACCTTGGGCCAGTTAGGCGTTTCCACAGCCACATACTGTGGTGGGCTCCTTAGAATTGAAAAGGAACAGTGCCAGGACTACCTATAGCTGCTCCTCATCAACGATCAAGCGGTCAATCAATCAGGATTTATAAGGCACGACTAATCACCTGATAGGGTATCCAGGCTCCTAGTTCCACACCACACAGCATCCATTGTTCTGGTTGGAAAGCTTAGTTGGTTAATGCAATCACTTCAGATGTGTGTCTGTAAACAGAGGGTCACTGATCTGAACTGTGTTTAGTGAACTTGAGAAAAATAACATAATTTAGTGCTTTGGCCTCCCAGCTTCTGACGGAAAGTACTTTGAATTTAGGTCAATATTATTAAAAATAAAGAATCACCCCCAGTATGGGAGAGTTAGTTGCAATTTAATAAAATAAATAAACATATGCACACACACAAATAATTATATATATATATATATATTACCTGCTGGCGGTAGCCAGTAGGTATATATAGTTAGGACCTAGTTTCCATAGGAAATCACCAACATTCTATTGGGAATAACTTTGGCGCTGGTTGATGAGTCTTCGCAAATTTCTCAAAGAAGATGGCTTGCTCCGCTCATCTCCTTCCCTGAAAGTTTGGGGGGGATTAGTCAAGTGGGGGCTGAGAAAAAAGGGGGGTCCCAAAACGTGTTTTCCCCATGTTAATTTCCATAGGACCTTTAGATACGGCTACAGCTTGAACCGCTGAAGTGAATTACACCAAACTTGTCAAAATGGTAGTGTCTGGTACGCAGATCACGCTTTTGGTTAAATAGTGTAAATCCCTCCAGTAGTTCCTGGGAAAATTAAAAGAGAATCAAATTATATATCAATAAGCGCGCACCGTGCGCGCACCCCGCGATTTTTCGGGAAAAAAAATTTGGGGGGGGGGGGCTTAGTGGGCTTCTGTCTTTTATTGTAATGTTTTTATTTTAATTTCGAGGGTGCCCACCCCTCGATTTACCCCCGAGATCACCGCCGCGGCCCAAGCCGCCTCAAGATGGCCGCCGCCTGGTTGTGGGCGGGGCCGGGAGGACGTTGTTTCCGCTTCCCCCTGCTTGGGGGAAGCCTTCGATGTGCCCAGCCGGTCTCCCATGCCGAGGGGGAGACCGGGTAATGCTGGCGGCTGGTGCGGGGATCCCCTGTGCTGATGGAGCCCCGGGAAAACAGGAGACGCCGCCCGATCAGGAGTTCCATGTGCCCGCCCGGTCTCCAGTGCCGAGGGGGAGACCGGGTGATGTTGCCGGCTGGTGCGGGGCTCCCGTGTGCTGAGGGAGCCCCGGGAAAAGAGGAGACGCCACCCGCCACAGATATGTACAAAGCATTGCCATTTCCCCGCATAACTAGAGACAGGAGGAGAAAACTCATCTCGCTGAATTGGCGTCTGTTTGGCCACGAACACCAATCTCAAAACCCAGCTTCCCCGGCCGCTGTTCTAAATGGTTTGATTGTGGACAAACCACTTTAGTTTGGCGTGTCGCATTTTCCTTAGCTACTAAATATGTGAACACAGAAATGATGTAGTTCGTAGTGTGTGCGTTCCAGAATAAACCATTTAGATATACTTGAAGAGTCTGATGTTATTGAATAAGTAACCAAATTATTGAATATTTTTAAAGGCAAAACGTATATTTCTTCTGGCAAAGTCACCAGGACAGTGTTTCTAAAACTTTCTAAATTGATGTACAGAAATTATGAATTTAAAATGAAACATTGTTACAGCATTAATGTGAAACTAATGCCAGAAAAGAATGAACTTTTTTGCATGTTTAAGTTTTTAATTATGTTTACAAGTCACCCTATCTATAATTTTCGCGAAAGGGTCTACCCAGGCCCTTGGCTAGGGAAGCCCCTAGCCAGACAGCACCCTGCACAAGTATCATTAGCTCTCCTCTTCAGATGACACGTCTGCAGTCTGAGGCACAGGGATGCGAAGCGATTTTTCCAGAGTCACACAATCATTGGGACATCTTCCAAAGATGGGGCAAAAACCCAAATGTCTAAACTCCAAGGGGGCCAGCGGTTTAGCCACTGGAGCACATCAGCATGTGTCTGGTGCCGCTTGGACCTTCAATACTGCGTGTAGGACAGGAACACGCATGTCTGTTACCAGGCAATAAAACACAAAACATGGCTTGATCTCCTGCCTGGATCTGGAGAACCAAAACATGACAGCGTTAATAACAAAATATCCCAACCCTGCCTTTTTGATTAGGGATTTCTGTCTTGCTTTGCAGCTTAGAAGCGCTGACTCTGTTAGCCCTGGATGCTTAAAAGACTACAATACTAAGCGACCCTTAGACTCACAAGCCCTCCCTGAGACCCTCGATTTCCTGACAGTAAATATACTATCATTATAATGAGTAGATGATGTCACAGCCACGTGTGGGTTCGTTGCTCTCAGGCGACACCTTACCGAGTAAATGTTTTGAAAATCAGTACAGGGTTCAAGATGTGCAGTTGCTGCAAAGTGAGCACGGACCGCACACCGCGACCCTGCTGGCCCACGGTGGCGTCACACACAGGGCATGTTCCTGAACTGCATCTATGAACCCGCAGGAGACTCAGCGAGTTACACTCTCACGGCTGAAACATGTAGTGATCAGCAGCTGATGAGTCTCAATCTCAGTAAGGTCGACTCAACCTTTCATCCTTCTGTGGTATGTGAACTGAGTGCTCTCACATTGGGGTTTGGCAACACCTGAAATGTGCAGTGCTTTTTGTGCTTAGAAACGGTAGAAATGCAACAGGTTATTACAAAGTATTATTGTTATTCAAAGAGCTGGCCTTGTTTCCTTATCCATAGTAGTACGAGAGGTCCTGCTTACTCTCCAGAGTTGCCCTTTGACCTCCAAAAATACTGGCTTTTGGGGACGTGTATTTAAAAAGAAGTATCTTTCTTTGTTGCGCTTCTTACTTTTACGTATTCAACTTTCTGGACTTTCAACCTTTGAATGTGTTGCAGGGGTTCCCAGTACATGGAACACATCTATCTGAGGCCTGTCAAACTGTTGAAAATCCAGCACTACATGCACAAATGTATATATGTATAGATGTATGAATGTATATATGTGTGTTTGAATGTACATGTGTATGGAAGTGCATATGTATGTATGCATGTAAAAATTCACATATGTATGTATGGATATTGGAATGTACATATGCATGTATGAATGTACATATGTATGGATGGATTCATATCTATATGTATACATGTATGCATGCATGAATGTACATATGCATGTATGAATGCGCATATGTATGGATGGATGTAAGAATATACATATGTATGTATGCATGTAGGAAGGTTCATATGTATGTATGCATGTACATATATCCATATGAATGTGTGTATGCTTGTATGCACAGATTAATGTACACATGTATGTATACACGTTGGAACGTACATATGTATGGATGGATGTACATATATATGTATGCATGTATGAATGCACATATGCATGGATGTATGTACAAAGGCATATATGAATGTACATATATGCATGTATAAATGTGCATATTTATGAATGCATCTAGGAATGTATATATGTATGTAAGCAGCATATGAATGTACATATATATCTATGCATGTATGAATGTACATATGCATGTATGGAAGTACATATGTATGTGTGCATGTATTGGGATTTATACAGCGCAAACCTTGGTAGAAAAAAGCACAGAGTGCTATTTGAAGGTGGGAGATGGACGGGGAGTATGGAGGAGAGGTATATAGAAGGATGTAGGTAGGCCCCATAACTTTACCAGCAGGGATTTGTCCTCTGGGCAGTAGTTCTTCACCTTTTGACATCCTTGCACCCCCAATGATTCACTTTCCTGACCTCGGGGTCTGCCCCTTAAGCAGTTTCCATGCTTAGAACCTACAAACACTATACAAAAACACATTGAGATCATACAGATACCCGAATACAGGATAATTGTTAGGTCACAAACCAAAAAAAAAACGTGAAAATAAACATTTTATTTTAATGGGAAAGGTATAGCTTTTGAAAATCTCGTTTTATTTCTAAAATACAAAGTGATATATTAGACTCTAGCATTTTGGACACATATGTATATATATATATATATATTCAATGAAAAAACCATTGGTTTTAGGCCATATATAGTTAGGGATTTGCATTTAGAAAACCTTATTTTACTCGCATAAAACCATTGAAATTCCATATATAGTTATAAGCGCTAACTATATATCGCGCACCCGCAATCCACTGCTGATGATGTCACATATTACATCATTCATGACATGGTTAGTGACATCACTGATGACATCACTGATGACAACATCCAGTGACTGTATGTTTCTGTAAAGTTAAAACATGTCTTACATATTGAAGAATGAGTGGATGTATAAGTGTCTGGATGAAGGATTTAGTAGGTGCAAGACTGACTGTATGAGTGAGTGATTAAATGTGTCTCACTGAGTGCATGGGTTAGTGACTAAACTGTTTTAATTTGTGCATCATTATATCTGTTGTTCTACAAACTGCTGCATATGTTGATCAGTAGCTATATGAGTAACTGTATGGGTTATTGATTGGTTGTCCAAGTATTTGTATGGGAAACTGAGTGTGTGTGTATGGGTGGCTAGGAGGTGTGTGACTCTGTACATAGATGTGTGAGTAGTTGATTCACTATATGTATAGATTCAAAACTGCATGTGGAAACAGCTGTATGGGCGGTTGACTGTGCATGAGTGTATTAGTGAGTGAATGGATATCTCAGTGCTACATGTCATATTAAGTACATATGTAAAACACAATACATGTGAGAGTTGACATCTATAAATAACTGTGCATAAGAGCTAGTGAATGTGTGAGTGGCTGTATGGATCATTGTGAACATGTATCAGAGATTGTATAAGAGAGTAAAGTAAATATGTGTTAGTATATGTTTGAATAAGTAAGGTGTGTATAACTGTATAGTTGAGAAAATGGAGGTGTGATTGATTTTTGGCATAACTGACTAGGTGTGTGAGTAACTCCATGGATGAGTGACTGTCTGTTTACACTGATTGTATCTAAGGTTATATTAGAGTCTGAAGAGGTTCATGGTATTATCCCATGAATGATATCATCAGTGATGTGATCAGTCATGTCAAATGAGATGTTATCAGTGATGTCATCAGTGATGTCATTTGAGATGTCATCAGTGATGTCATCAGTGATGTCACTAACCATGTCATGAATGATGTAATATGTGACATCATCAGCAGTGGATTGCGGGTGCGCGATATATAGTTAGCGCTTATAACTATATATGGAATTTCAATGGTTTTATGCGAGTAAAATAAGGTTTTCTAAATGCAAATCCCTAACTATATATGGCCTAAAACCAATGGTTTTTTCATTGAATTTTCAAGGTTTTGTAAATGCAAATTCCTAACTATATATGGAGTATAACCTATGGTTTTTTCTGTGAATGTCAATGGTTTTTTAATAGCAAACATCAAAAGCTGTCAAATGTCAAGTACGTGATAGGTAAAAACGTTTTCGTGTTTATGCACGCTGATGTGCTTTGAACGCTGCCCCCCCCTCCCCTCTTTTCTCTTAGTAGTACTCTCTCCTTGCAGATAGTGAAGGGTAGTTAACGCAGACCTTTACCCCTGTTGTAATCCGTCGTACCTGCTTGTCTCTCCATTTGATTGATTATTATCCAAGCATTTACTGTTTTACAATTGGTTCTCTTTGGATCATTCTCTATTTACAAACAAGCACAAAGTCGCAATACTCTGTTTAGTCTTTGCAGATAGTGAAAAATCGTGTAAAAAAATAAAAGTAATCGAGCAAAATCAGTAGACCACTAATTCGATCTCTTTTTAACCTCGGTAAAATACAAACATTAGGAATAACCCTTCATGAGAAATACGAAAATAGTGAAATGAATTGAGCTCCACACCATGAGGGCTGCAAAACAGCTCGACTCCGCCACCCACACCGCCCAAAATAACGGCAAACCCTATGCAAATATTATAAATATACACAACACACCACCAAAGAAACAGAATAAAACATTTTATTAAATAACTATTTACATAACTATTTTATACTTTTTATTGCCCGATCCGGCTAGCTCGATCGATCGAGCATGAAAGTCATGCACTGATAACAAGCGTTGAGAGTTTGTAGAATGATGGCTTCAGATTTTCCACATACAGTGTAGTGGCGCGAACTGGCAGGGGGCGTTTGGATTCTACCCCTTCTCCAAATAAGATTTTCATACGTGAATGTTCGTTCATGCTTTTTGTCCCTGAGTTGCTTCCATGTCACTGCCTTACATAAATGGCATAAGTCCTGGTTATTGAGTGCCATACTTCAGAGTTCTAAGCAGTTCTTGTAACACTGTTTAAACCTTATTTGCACCTGCTGCAGCTTCACTATTCAAAGTAGTGCGGTCCATTTGTGGACCTGACTGCATTGGAAAACAATGTGATACGGTGCCTCCCTAAACCGCTTGACGGAGGCTCCCGAGGGGCGGTGAGATGGCGCGGACTGAGAGGGGGCGCTTGGCTCCTGCCCCCTCCCCAAGTCGTGTTGCCCTGGTGAGGCCTGAGATCGCCCCCGGCATAGGTGGCCGGCTCCCGGGGTCCGGCGGAATTTTTTCCCTTTTGAAGAATCTTTCATTCTGGACCTTGTCCCACAATCCGTTTCACCTGAAGACACGCTGTCGTAGGGCGCCCCTTTACCGTTTTAGTTGCCATTCCGCCCGCTTTTGGTACTCTGTGCCTCTTCCGCCATTCAGCTGTTTACCGCTCGCTCTTGCGACTACAACGTCTCGCTCACCATGTAGTTGAGTTGCTCCCGCTCTTAAGATTTGACCGAACTTTTTGGACTGCTGAAAGCGGTGGAATTCCGACCGCTGGTTGGTGGAGACATTTTGACTATATTCTGCACCTGCATTGCCGCGTAATGCGTCATATGACGCGACGCGTTAGCGCACCCGGATGTGCTCCGGTGCGCAAGGCGCAGCTTCCCGGAAACGATCCAGAGCGCGCCGCGCAGCGCGTAACGTAAGCATAACAGGTCATGTGACTTGTTAATAAAACTTTTCATTGGTTCATTTTACTTTTCTTTTCCTAATTATGTAAGACTAGGTCATGTGACCTAAAAATAACACTTTTCATTGGATTAAAACTTTTTTTTTCCCAAACGATGAAAGCCCCACCTTGTTTCTGGATGTTTCAGACTGAAGCTGGCGTCACCATGAGAGCACCACCATCTCGTAGCTCCGTCGTGGCCATTCCGCAAGCAATCATGGCAGCCGCTCCCCACCGGAAGCCTGCGGGAGTCGAGGGCGCCCAAGACTTTTGTACAATCTTCAAGGCTGAGGGGACGCTTTCGAGAATGGAACCCAAGCCCTGGCAGACAAGCGTCCGAGTTCCAAGGTGTCCCAGGGCCATTTTACTGGACCAGGCCCAAATCCGAAGAGCAGGCCGCCATTTTAAGAGTCCTGTGGAAGCCGCCTACCGCTGCACCGCAAGAGTGGGAGCAACTCAACTACATGGTGAGCGAGACGCTGTAGCCGTAAGAGCGGGCGGTAAACAGCTGAATGGCGGATGAGGCACAGTGTAGCAAAAGCGGGCGGAATGGCGACTGAAACGATAAAGGGGCGCCCCACTACAGCAGACAAGCCTCCGCCATGTGCTTCAAAACTGCATATGTATCTCGTGATATCAAGGTTGGGCAACCAGTACAGAACAAGCAGTTACGAGTCCCATTTACACCGGCGCCATTTTGGGCGCGGCCGGGCAGGTCCAGGATCTACTGAAACATAAAAAATGAGGCTGACGTCTCTGAAGCAGTTCACGAACAGCAGGACATAGCAAATAAACATGAACTCTCTAAAGCTGTTAACTCACTGCAGAACAAAACAAGTGAACCTGAAACCTCTGGAATAATTGTCGCTCAAAAGAACAACACACAAAACTCTGTAGAGCCTGAAGAAAAAAAAACAGAAGGGCACTGTAGTTTCGGACACACTTAACACTAATGATGAACCAAAGATATCGTCTGTTTATAAAGCAGTTATCATCTTGACAGAATTGACAAAGAAGTGTACAGACACCAATGCATCAGCATTCTCGGAGATAACATCTTAAGGAACAAAGAAAGACCTGTTCACTCTTGACACCCCAGGTGCTGTGTATATTGCACTATAGTGCTGCATCGAGAAAACGGGCAACCCTATTGATGTGGATTTTTCATTATTGATTATTGTAAAGAAATGGCGACTCCCCCCTTTAGCAGATTAGCTAAATGTTTGCGTAATTTAGGCATAAAAGTTATATTATTGTTGTTGTTGTTGTTATCGTTATAGTTCTGGTTAATTTCAAAAAATGGTTAAATATATTTACAGTTTTTGTTGCGTTCGTTATATTTAAATATTAATAAAGTTTTAAAATGTAACTGTCTTGGAGTACTATATTTTTTTAAAAAATCGGGTGAATGGGGCCTTGAATCGGGTTATTGTCATGTGTGGGCTTTGCAAGTGTACTGCTACAAGATCGGACATTTCAAACTCAAATGCACGTTCTTTTTCTTACCTTTCCGAAGCATGGAGCGCAATAGCAGGCAGAGAAAGGGTGATGCACGTGTTGAACACTGCCTGGCCTGCAAATTGCTGCCAGTGCCCCCCCGCCCGCTCCTGAAAGAGGACACACACACACCGCCGCCCCGAGTACTTCACAAATCTTTAAAAGACCATGCGCTTGTTCAATGGGAAGTGGATAACATGGCTAAGAGCATTTGCTGACTAATGCATGAATATCGCTGACTTTTCAGCGATATTCATGCATTGCGGCCGTTTTTTATCGCATTTGCGATAAACCTTGCTAATAGCAAGGTTTATGTGCGATAAAATTCGCCGAAGTGCGGCGATAATTATTGTCTCTAAACAAGTTAGAGACAAAAATTACAGCTAGTTGTTGGAAATATGCCCCCGGGTTTTTCCTTGCAGGAATCGGGAAACGAAAGACTAGCACTAAAATCAGTAGTCTCACACCTGAATCGGGAGGGTTGGCATGTCTGGATACTCTACAGCTGGAGCCATACACTACATCCGCAGGGCTAGGTGATAGCCTAGGTCCGGCCTGGACAATCGGACACAGAGGAAGAGAAGTGTCAGAGGGTGCGGTAGTGAATAGGGTGAAAGGGAGGTGTCGAACGGGCACAGGGTGTGATTCTCAGAGAAGAGCAGCGCAGATGGGGGAAGTATATGGCCCATGCATGAGAGAGAGAGCGGGGGTGACCATTGCGTGGGGGAGATGCGTGCGAGGGTGGGGAGCCATGCTGAGAATCGACGGCGTGCAGAGAGTGGCCCTGGTCAAGGCATCTAAAATGGCTGCTGTGCACGACAAAATTGTGGCATTGGACAAAAACGCAAGATGGCGCAGACAATGTTTATCAATAAGGATTCATTTATAACAAAATATTTACTCGCAGTGACAAAATGGTGTTCAACACTTCCTGATTTCCATCGAATCGAACGTTAACAAACGTCACGCAGCAAAAAAAAAAAAAGCTCACGCACAGAGCGGTTTTTAGCCATGTTATCCAATGGAAGGTGGATAACATGGCTAAGAGCATTTGCTGGATAATGCATGAATATCGCTGACTTTTCAGCGATATTCATGCATTGTGGCCGATGTGCGGCGATAATTTTTGTCTCTAAACAATTAAAACGAAGCACAAAATGGCGAATTCCCGTTTCGCTACCAGTTTGCGGCCCAGTTCGCGGCCCGTGAAGCGCTTCTACCGTGAAAAATATTTTTTTTTTTATTTTCCCCACGGGACCCTTTAATAACCCCAACAACATTCCTAGGGGGTCAAGAGGGGTATACCTTGCCCCCTTTCAATAAATTCCCCCTTCGTTTTTCACCTCTTCTTCTCTCTCGATCCTACCGAGAGATAAGATGGCGGCCGCTCCGGACTATTTAGAATGTTGACAGACACCGGAGAGCCAATCAGCTTTCTGTTATCCAATGGAAGGTGGATAACATGGCTAAGAGCATTTGCTGGATAATGCATGAATATCGCTGACTTTTCAACGATATTCATGCATTGTGGCCGATGTGCGGCGATAATTTTTGTCTCTAAACAATTAAAACGAAGCACAAAATGGCGAATTCCCGTTTCGCTACCAGTTTGCGGCCCAGTTCGCGGCCCGGGAAACGCTTCTACCGTGAAAAATCTTTTTTTTTTTTATTTTCCCCACGGGACCCTTTAATAACCCCAACAACAATCCTAGGGGGTCAAGAGGGGTAAACCTTGCCCCCTTTCAATAAATTCCCCCTTCGTTTTTCACCTCTTCTTCTCTCTCGATCCTACCGAGAGATAAGATGGCGGCCGCTCCGGACTGTTTAGAATGTTGACAGACACCGGAGAGCCAATCAGCTTTCTGCGCGCAAAGTTCCGTGTCGCGAAAAGTAAGCGGACCGGATCGCTGCCCGGAGCGCTGTTACAGATATATATCTTGATTTAAACGTTAATTTCTCAAAATCCACTGAAGCACATATATTGAGACCTAGCAAAGGCACATCGGGCTAACAGTCCCTACAATTTTGCCAAGTTTCGTGCAAATCCATTCAGCCGTTCGAGCTAAAAGTGAGTCCAACCGCCCTATGGAAAAATGAATGGGAAAAACGCGTTTTGGGACCCCCCTTTTTTCTCGGCCCCCCGTTGACGAAACCCCACCAAATTTTCAGGGGCTGCTCAGAAACAAAATGTGCCATTTTCCTGAAAATTTCAGCCGATTCCATCCACAAACGCCAAAGTTATTAGACATAGAATTTTCAAAAATCCCATAGGGAAAAAATCCTAACTATATATACCTACTGGCGAACGCCAGTAGGTAATATATATATATATATATATATATATATATATATATATATATATATATATATATATATATATATATATATATATATATATATATATATATATATATATATTCACTGAAAAAACCATAGGTTTCACACCAGTTATAGTTAGGAATTAGCATTTAAAAAACCTATTAAATTCACTGAAAAAACCATAGGTTTCACACCAGTTATAGTTAGCTGGAAATTTTACTGATATAAAACCATTGAAATTCCCACGTTATAGTTAGATGGACTCACTATAACTTGCGCGTGCAATGCACTGCTGATGATGTCACATATTACATCACTCATGACATGGTCAGTGACATCACTCATGACATCACTGATGACACCATCCAGTGAATGTGTGTCTTTCTGAAAAATAAATATATTTTATATATGTATATGTAAAAGTTGATGGAAGAATAAATGTTTAAATAAGTGTCTAAATGGATGGTTTTTAAAAATTGATTGGTTAACTGGCATAATAAGACATCATCAGCAGTGCATTGCACGCGCAAGTTATAGTGAGTCCATCTAACTATAACGTGGGAATTTCAATGGTTTTATATCAGTAAAATTTCCAGCTAACTATAACTGGTGTGAAACCTATGGTTTTTTCAGTGAATTTAATAGGTTTTTTAAATGCTAATTCCTAACTATAACTGGTGTGAAACCTATGGTTTTTTCAGTGAATTTCATAGGTTTTTTAAATGCTAATTCCTTTGTATATCGAGTTTCTAACCTTTTTTTTTTTTTTACAATTTGCTGTTTTTTTTAAAGTATTCATGTTTTTTTTATATAATTTTTTTCTTTTGCGCTCTGGGTGCGCGCTCCGGGAAGCTTTCAGCTAAGCTCTCCGGTAAGCTTTTCCGTGAGCTCATCTGAAAGCGCACCCAGAGCGCAACTGTCGTTCGTGAAAAAAAATATGAATGAAAAGTTAATAATAATGCAAAACATTTCGTACCATACAAATAAAATTAGTTTTTTTAATAAGGAAAATGATTATGCATTTCTGTAAAAGTTTGATGACGTCACTTCGGCGCGCAACGTAAGTGCCCTCGGAAGCGCCTACGTACGCGGTGCATAAACGCACGCAAAAGCGCCTACGATCGCGCCACATTTGCGCCCCGGAAGCGCCTACGATCGCGCTGCGTAAACGCACCGGAAGTGCACCGGAGCGCGCAGCGTAAACGCGTCGGGTCATGTGACCCTAAAATAACACTTTTTATTGGTTGCTAACAGTTTTTTTTTACAATGAATGAAATCCCCACCCATTTCCTTCACTTCTTCTTTCACTTTTGTGACTGAAAGACCTGCCTTTTTTGCTGTTCCATATTTCTTGATTAATCATGGCTGCCAGACCATCCAGCAGTGAAGATGACTCCAATGATTTCATTGATGAAGAGCCTCCTCAGCCGAAGGTCAAAGAGCATTTCATCTGGAAATTTTTTAAGTTTCCAGCAGACCAGAAGAAGGTGAATGCACCAAAAGTAGAGTGCAGGATCTGCAAACAGGTCCTGTCACGGGGTAACCCCCCAAAAAAATACTCTTTTGGCAACTTCACCATGATTCGCCATGTGGAGAGGAGGCACCCCCAGAATTTTGCCAGGGAAAGTGTCAGGGCTCTGGCACAAGAGGTTCCCAGAGATGGGGCCTCTACATCAACAGGAGGAGCAACTTCTTCTGGGAGAGAACAATCGCAGGAGCAGGTGGCAAACATACAACCTGCATTTAACCATGGGGTCGTCAAATGCAGATACTGCAATCAACTCCTCACCTATGGGGAGCAAAGTGTCCTGCTCATGGTTCGAGCATTGGAGAACCATCGCTGCCCTTCCCACCCCTAATTTTTTTCTTTTCTTTTTGCTCCTGTTGAGCAGTTTCCATTCCCTGTTTTTGTTCCTGTTCAGTTAAAAGAAGAAAACCAAAAGTTCTTTTCAGAACTACCTCCAATTCTCATCAAAGAGCTATATTCTTAAAAAAATGAAGAGTAAGTGAAATATAGTGCATTGATAATTGAAAGGAGAATGAGTAAGAAAGAACAGAAAGGTATGAGAGGTGAAAGGAAGTGAAGTAGGAGGAATGAAAGAAGGTGAGTGTTAGAAAAGAAAGTTATGACACAGTGAATAAACTGGAGGCCTCATTTCTGAAAAGTGACGCATCGCTACGTGAAAACAGCGATGCGTCACTTTTCTAGACGCACTCCTTATGACATTCCAGATATGTCATATTTAATATATGACTAATCAATTCACAAAGAGTTACAGATATGTCAGTATTTCTGACATATCTGTAAACACAAAAGTAACGCATTGCTGGAGTGCGTCACAAAAGTGACGCAACTCCAGTAATGTGTCCTTTCACATGGAAAAAGCACCATGTGAAAGGTTTGCTGTGAAGCAGGCGCAAGATTTTGGCGCAACAGCATCCTAAAAAAGACGCACTGCGTCATTATTACCAAGCTTTTTGCAGGGGAACACCCCCTCTGCATGCATTATACCTGACACTATTTTTAAAAAGTGACGCATCTAGGTACATGGGTCACTTTTTAAAACTCTGCGCCACATTATATCTGCGTCAGGTATAATGTATGCAGAGGGGGCAATCCCTCGCAAAAAGCTTGGTAATAACGACGTACTGAAATCTATGAGATTTCTCTGCGTCACTTTTAGGATGCTGTTGCGTCAAAATCTTGCGCCTGCCTCGCGTCACTTTCATGTTTACAGATATGTGAGAAATACTGACGTATCTGTAACTCCTTGCAACATGATTCGTCATACATTAAATATGACACATCTGGAATGTCATAAGGAGTGCGCACAGAAAAGTGACGCATCACACCAGCAGTGTAATAAAATGTGCCTCGTTGCACTATATTTAAAGGATGCAACAGCATCCTAAAAGTGACGCAGTGAAATCTCAAACATTTCACTGCGTCGCTATTACAAAGCTTTTTGCGGGGGAACACCCCCTCTGCATGCATTATACCTCACGCAGATATAATGTGGCGCTTGATTTTAAAAAGTGACCCATCTACCTAGATACGTCACTTTTTAAATATAACGCAACGAGGCACATTTTTTTACACCACTGGTGCGATGCGTCACTTTTCTGTGCGCACTCCTTATGACATTCCAAGTAACGCATTGCTGGAGTGCGTCACAAAAGTGATGCAACTCCAGTAATGTGTCCTTTCACATGGAAAAAGCACCATGTGAAAGGGCTTGCGTCAGTCTAACACCTGCTGTAAAGCAGGCACAAGATTTTGACGCAACAGCATCCTAAAAGTGACGCAGTGAAATCTCAAAGATTTCACTGCGTCGCTATTACAAAGCTTCTTGCGGGAGAAAACCCCCTCTGCATGCATTATACCTGACGCTATTTTTAAAAAGTGACGCATCTAGGTACATGGGTCACTTTTTAAAACTCTGCGCCACATTATATCTGCGTCAGGTATAATGTATGCAAAGGGGGCATTCCCCCGCAAAAAGCTTGGTAATAACGACGTACTGAAATCTATAAGATTTCTCTGCGTCACTTTTAGGATGCTGTTGCGTCAAAATCTTGCACCTGCCTCGCATCACTTTTATGTTTACAGATATGTCAGAAATACTGATGTATCTGTAACTCCTTGCAACATGATTCGTCATACATTAAATATGACACATCTGGAATGTCATAAGGAGTGCGCACAGAAAAGTGACGCATCGCAACAGCAGTGTTAAAAAATGTGCCTCGTTGCACTATATTTAAAAAGTGACGCATCTAGATAGATGCGTCACTTTTTAAATTTTGCATAACAATGCGCATTTTTTTACACCGCTGGTGCGTCACAAAAATTGACGCACAGGAGGCGCAAAACTAGCAGCGCAAGGCCTTCATAAATATGGTCCTGGATTTTCCCCGTGCTTTACGGTGCGCGTACCATGCGCTTCCCCCGCGCAAAACGAAAAAAAAAAAAAAAATTTAATGCCCTGCAGGACCCTATTTTAGCCCCTACATCAAACCTAGGGGGTCAGAGGGGGTCTACTCTTCCCCCTTATGGTCATTTGCCCCTTTTTTTTTCAAACCCCTTGTGTCTCGATTTTACCGAGACACAAGATGGCGGCCGCTCCACACTGTTTAGAATGTTTACAGACACCCAAGAGCCAATCAGCTTCCTGCGCGCAAGTCGCGTGTCGCGCCTGGAGCGCACTCCGGTGCGCGCACCGGAGAGCGCCTATAGATATATATATTTTTTTGAACCTAAATTACTCAAAATCCACTGCAGCACATATCTTGAGACATAGCAAAGGCACATCGGGCTACCAGTCCCTTCAATTTTGCCAAGTTTGCTGGAAATCCATTCAGCCGTTCGGGCTAAAAGTGAAATCGACCGCCCTATGGAAATTTACATGGGGAAAACGCGTTTTGGGACCCCCCTTTTATCTCGGCCCCCGCTTGACGTATCCCCCCCAAACTTTCAAGGAAGGACCCGAGCTCGACGAGGCCATTTTCAGGAAATTTTCAGGCAGATTCGTCAACCGGTGCCAAAGTTATTCCAAATAGAATTTTGAGATTTAACATTGAAAAAAATCCTAACTATAACTACCTACTGGCGACCGCCAGTAGGTAATATATATATATTTTCAAAATTGCTCGCTTCAGCCACCAACTCCCATAGGGTCAGAAAGAAAAACGAGGCAGACCCTTCTCGGTGCTTTTTTCAGTTTATTTCAAACACCAGTCCTCACGACGCGTTTCGGCAGATCCCTGCCTTGATCACATGACAACACGTCAGTGAAGCACATCCCTTTTTAAAGTGCTAGTGCTCATTAATAGACATAAAGGAGGTAATAACATATATACATGACGGTAATTCGTCTTTCTGCACTTGGTTTTCATAAATGCAAACCTTTTCAGTTTTTTGTGATTATATGTAAAATACATTTGTGCAATATGAGAATTCTATATAGTTATGTCCACCATACAGTATAACTTTTCACCATTGTCACCAATAATACTTGTAAAATACAGTTTTCACTCTTCACATATACTCAAATGTTCTGTATAAATACATATTGTAAACCTTTATATTGGAATGACATAATTACGTGAATGTATATTTTTTCTCATTTCTCATTAGAATTTTCTTATGCTTATGTTTCCGATACCTCTCTTATTCAAATCATACTATTGTGCTTCCCCTGGAACATCCCCTAGTTAGCCTTTTTAGTGTTTCACATCAAAAAGTGCTATTTAAGTGCATATAAATAATAAAGTGCTGGTATACTGCATTAGTTTCATATGTGCGGTATATATCTATTCTGTTATACTGTTTTCTGTAAGACGGCACTCTTCACGCCAAGCAGGATGCAGGTTAAATGGATTTTCATTTGGCTGGGTTTATAAAACATGATTCCCACAATTAATTTTCAATAAATATACCAATAAAATCCATTAAAAATCCATTTCATGTTTAAATAGCTAAAATTTCCAAACCATCTAAGATCATAAAACCAACATATAAATACATTTTGTAGAAAAAATATATATATGTATATGGTTTCAACAGTTAATTTTCACAATAAGTTAAAATACTTATCAAAAATTCATAAAATTAACGTATTTGCAGATCTACTTTATACAACGAGTCAAGTTGTTCTTTCTAACTTGACCCTTATTGTTCTTATGTTCAGTTAGCTTTTCTCATCTCCTGAGTTATTCTAGTTGCCATATGGATATTTTAGTCTCGTTTTAATCCAAGTAAGTGTACATATCTTCCCCCATATTTAATCCATTCGATTGTTTGCTATCTAATAGCAGAATATAATGGGTTTCCAGGCGACGTAATGCCCCTTCCCTGTTACCTCCCCTTCTTTGCACTGGGACGTTGTCTATGAGGTAATATTGCAGATCTTTGGGTTTTCCACCATGATATTCTTTGAAGTGGCGGGCTACTGGATAGCTAGGGTCACTATTAGTTATCGCCCTGAGGTGTTGTAATATTCTCTGGTACCCTGGGAGTTTTGTACTTCCTACGTACCTGAGACCACATCCACACTCTAGAACGTACACTACATAATCATTTCTACAGGTTAGATGTTGCCTGATCATATATGGTTTGGGACTAAAGGCTGTCATATATGACGTTGTATTTTATCCATGTGTACAAGCTTTACAGCTGATACACTTGAAAAATCCTTTTCTAGCGCTGAGCCAGTCCGTGGTATTCTCACATTCCGGGCTACTCTTTACTAGGGTATCTGCCATTGAAGTTGATTTTCTGAACGTTATAGTCGGCTGTTCTGACAATGATTGCCCAATAATTGGATCGTCTTTGACTATATGCCAATTGGTTTTAAATATTTGGCGCAGGGACTTGTGCTGACGATTATACGTTAGTATCAATCTTGGATTTCCCTCCATTTCTACTGTGTTGGATTTGAGGCCTTCCAAATCCTTCTTACTGTGTAGCAACAATTCCTCTCTAGGTCTGATTCTAGATTTTTTAATTGCGTTCTTGATACATTTGGCACTATAGCCCCTTTCTAAAAACCTCATTTTGCTTGCTTGCTGATTCTTGGACAATTCTACCTCATTGCTACATATCCTACGTAGTCTAAGCATTTCCCCACAGGGGATGCTTTGAATGAGATGAACAGGATGTGCACTTGTTGCGTGCAAAAGTGAGTTTCCAGATGTTTCTTTCCTGTATAATGTAGTACTTATTGTCTGATTTTCTATCTTAATCAGGACATCTAGGAACGGTATTTGTTCCTTACTTATGTGTGAGGTAAAGTTAAGGTTAATCTCATTGTCATTCAACTCTTCAATGAACTTTTCTGCTTCTTCCTTTGTCCCATTCCATATGATCATTAAATCATCAATATACCCTAGCCACGATATAACTTTATCTTTAAAGGTGTTGTTATGTTTTCTCATTAGGACCAGCTCCTCCCACCAACCCATAAACAAACAGGCATATGTGGGGGAGAAGCTGGCCCCCATTGCTACACCTTGCACTTGTCTGAACATTTGTTTTTTAAAGAGAAAGAAATTATGCTCTAGACAAAAGATTAGAAGATCCATCAGCATTTTGTTATGGCCAGTATATTCAATGGGTCTCCTTGCCCAAAAATATTCTACTGCCTTTATGCCATCGATGTTACGTATGCAAGTATATAATGATGTTACATCTAAAGTGATAAGCATGTAACCTTCTTCCCACTTGACTTTTCCTATTTTTCCCCAAAAATCTCCTGTATCTCTCACATAGGAGTTTAACCCTTGTACATGTTCCTGGAGGAAAAAATCAATATATCTTGATACATTTTCAAGAGGTCCATCACAGGCGGCAATGATTGGGCGTCCTGGTGGATGATCTTTACTCTTGTGTATTTTCGGGATGAAGTAAATTACCGGAGTTTTTGGAAAGTCTTTCTTTAAGAATTTGAATTCTTCCAAACTCAGTAAACCTTTACTCTTCCATGCTAGTAGTTTGCTCCAGAGTTCATCTTGCATCTGCTTATATTTCAGGGGCGTGCTGTGATGGTAACGCTGTATATCATTTAATTGTCTCTCTGCTTCAGACAAATATTCTTTGAGGGGCCACAGCACTATATTCCCCCCCTTATCTGAATTCCGTATCACAATGTCTTTTCGCTTTTTTAATTTCTCCATTAATGCCCCATAGTTTCTTTCCTGAGTGGTAAGTTTCCTTTTTGTATTTGTTATTTTCATATTCAATTTTTTTATTTGTGAAACAACCACATCACTGAAAACATCGATGGCATCTTTTGTCATTATCGGTACAAACTTAGATTTCTTTTTAAACGGGGTTTCAGGCTTTTTGTTTCCCATATTGTCTATATCTTGGGTGTTCAAAATTGGAAATCCCCCCTGACTTACTTGGCTTCCTTGAGGGGTACTTTGTGTTTGGTTGTCAGGTATGATGTTTACTATGGATTGAACATCCCTTAATAATTCGAAGTCACCAGCTGATAAGTTAGGCATGGCCGCTGTGTATATATATATATATATATATATATATATATATATATATATTACCTACTGGCGGTCGCCAGTAGGTATATATAGTTAGGATTTTTTTCCTATGGGATTTCTGAAAATTCTATGTCGAATAACTTTGGCGTTGTGGACGGAATTGGCTGAAATTTTCAGGAAAATGGCACATTTTGTTTCTGAGCAGCCCCTGAAAATTTGGGGGGGGTTTCGTCAAGGGGGGGTCGAGAAAAAGGGGGTCCCAAAACACGTTTTTCCCATTCATTTTTCCATAGGGCGGTTGGAATCACTTTTAGCTCGAACGGCTGAATGGATTTACACAAAACTTGGCAAAATTGTAGATATGGTTTGCCCGACGTGCCTTTGCTATGTCTTAATATATGTGCTCCAGTGGATTTTGAGAAATTAACGTTTTAAAAAACAGATATATCTGTGACAGCGTCCCGGTTAGCGCCCCGGTTCGCGTACCTGACGCGTAACGGAACTTCGCGAGGAGAAGCGGATTGGCTCCCCGGTGACTGTGAACATTCTAGACAGTCCGGAGAGGCCGCCATCTTGTGTCTCGGTAGGATCGAGACAAAAGAGGTGGCAAAAACAAAGGGGGAAATGAGCATAAGGAGGCAGAGTACATCCTCCCTGACCCCCTAGGTTTGATGAGGGGGCTTTAAAAGGGTCCCGCGGGGCAAAAAAAAAAAATTATTATTATCGTTTTTTTTGCGGGGGGAGCGCTCGGTACGCGCACCGAGAAGCGGTCCGGGGAGCGTAATATAGGGAAAATAGAATGAAAGAATGTTCAAATAATGTATGTATATTGATTGTTCATTTTTTTAAATTTAAGTACCAACATGTAGGTACCAATGCAGAGTCTAAAAATAAAAATACACCGTTTCCTTTGTAGATATCTTGCATGTTGTTTCAGAAGTTATTGTGGTATATGGAATTCATAGCATAGTCTGTGAGGAAAGCAGAAAGAATATGGAGGCAGGAGATGAAAAAGAGATGTTAAATACACATTGGAGATAAAATAGTGGGAGAAAGGAAGTAACTATGAGCAAACTTACTATGTTACACAAAAAAGTTGCACAGTATATTTAAAGTCTGACTTTACATTATAATCAATTGGGTACTAGTTTAAAAAATACATATAAAAATTAATAATGTCTCAAACAATTTTTGAATTATTAAATATAAATGTATTTCTCAGATTCGTTTTCAAAATTTACAAGAACTTCTAATATTTGATTGTCAGAAATGTCCTCATTTTCAATCAGGAAATCTACTGATTCTACACATTGAAGAAGTTCAAAGTCCTGCGATTCATCCATGAATTCTGAGTCATTGGGTTCAATATCTGTATCTTTATTGCTTTCCAGAACAATTTCGATGGTATTTTTTTGCTCTCCTTCCATTTTTGTGCTGTAATTTGAATTAAAAAAAAAATATCAGTAGAGATAGGGCACTGTTGGGTTTAAGTTCAGACAGGTAGTTTGGTTTTTTTAACAGTGATTTTATCTTTGGGCAGTGTATGGTATCATAGTGAAAGTAAAAATATAAAAAAGTGTATGTGATTAAGCCTAAGTAAATTCATAATTATACAAGACAAGCCTAACTCCATCCATAACTATAACAGAGAAGTCTATCTCAATTTATAACTATTACAGAGGGATAGTATATAACTATCAGAAAATGTTTTCCTAATTAACTTAAAGTGCACAACATACTTCAGTTTTTAAAATAACATCTTACCTTTCAAAAAGAAGTTTAAGCTGTCAGTTGAAATGCACTTGAAATGTACTTCAGGAAGTAGTAGTCAAAATGGCTGTGTTTCTCTCTATTTCATTATATATATTCAGGTACAAACCAATCAAATGTCATGAAACAATAGAAGATAATGAAAGTAGCATTTTAATTGGTTGTCAATTCTAACACTTCATAAGTGTTTTTGTTAGGTAATTTACCTCAGGATATTTAGTCAGGCCTACAGCATAATTTTCTCAATGGAATTCTATCAAATTTGGGTAAATGGTAGGGACTGCTATGTAGTAGGGCCTATTCTATATTTGATGAAAGTGTCTCTAGTGGTTTTTCTGTAAATTACTTTCCCACCTGTTTTTTAGCGAGCGCTCACCAGTGCGGGCCCCGGTACGCGAACCGGCAGCGTTACGGGAGTCCTCCATTTTGTGTATCGGTAGAATTGAGACACAAGATGGAGGACAAACAATGTTCGGAATGGGTAGAAGGGGGCACGGTAGACACTTTGTGACCCTCTAGGTTTTCTGAGGGGGGCTTAGGACGCTGATATAGGCAAAAAAAAAAAATTGCGTGGGAAGCGCCTGGTACGCGCACCGTTAAGCGAACCGGGGAGCGTACTTTGGTGAAAAAAAAAAAAGTTAGAAAAAGATAAACGTTTTGAATGATCAGAGGTAGGGAAGCAATGAAAAGAGCTATTGGGTTCTGTGGCTAATTAAGGTACTTACAAGTAGGTTCCAATGCACAGTTTTAAATTCAGGAGGAATATTCTATTCCCCTCATCGGAGAAGTGCACACCATCTCCTCTGTAGATGTCTTGCATGTTGTAACGCAAGATATTGTTGCATATTAAACCCATTGTAAATTCTCTCATGTAAGCAGAAACAGATTTATTCACATGTTTCCGTGCTTTCTCAAATTGTGGAAAAAATTGGTTGGACCACTTCCATTTCTGTCATTGGCATATATTGGAATATACCAAGGCAGTTTGGGGAAAAAGTGTCATCAATTGATGAAAGGTGTCCTTTAAAAGCATTTCCAGACCAACCCCAGTCATAGTCCCAAAATCAATTCCACCACAATGCACTATTAAGAGGTTAGGGTTTGGCAGATGCATAAAAAAAATATATTACAAACATATAAAATATATTTTTCATTTAAAAGAATAATACATTTAACAGTTTTTGATATTTGCAATAAAAAAAACATTGAAATTCACTGAAAAAACCATAGGTTATAGACCATATATAGTTAGGGATTAGCATTTACAAAACCTTATTTTACTCACACAAAACCATTGAAATTCGCATATATAGTTAGTTGCACTAGCTATATATCGCGCACCCGCAATCCACTGCTGATGATGTCACATATTACATCATTCATGACATGGTCAGTGACATCACTGATGACATCACTGATGACATCTCAAATGACAAAAAAGGTTTTGTAAATGCTAATCCCTAACTATATATGGTCTATAACCTATGGTTTTTTCAGTGAATATATATATATATATATATATTCACTGAACATAGGTTTCAGGCCTTATATAGTTAGGAATTAGCATTTAAAAAACCTTTGAAATTCACTGAAAAAACCATAGGTTTTAGGCCTTAAATAGTTAGGAATTTGCATTTAAAAAACCTTGAAAAATTCACTGAAAAAAACATAGGTTTCAGGCCTTATATAGTTAGGAATTAACATATAAAAAACCATTGAAATTCCTCCTATATAGTTAGTTGGACTAACTATATATGGCGCACCCGCAATCCACTGCTGATGATGTCACATATTACATCATTCATGACATGGTCAGTGACATCACTGATGACATCACTGATGACATCTCAAATGACATCACTGATGACATCACTGATGACATCTCATTTGACATCACTGATGACATCACTGATGACATCATTCATGTGATAATACGATGCACCTCCTCACACTCTAATATAACCTTTGATACACCCAGTGTTAAATACAGACTACCATTCTTGCAACTATTGACACACCAATACCAGTTACTACATAGGCACTCACTGATTCCTAGGTCTACTCACACATCCACTCATTCACCCATACAATCACTCATACATACAGTCACTCATCAATGCAACACTATCATATGCACTCATACACCTATGCAGACACTCACACACTGCCACTCATCCATGGAGTTACTCACACACCTAGTCAGTCATGAAAGAATCAATCACACTTCCATTTCCTCATCTATATAGTTATACACACAACACCTTTCTTATTCAAACATATACTAACACATACTTACTCTCTTATACAATCACTGATACAAGTACACATTGATCTGCACAGAGTCACACACCTCCCAGCCAGCCACACACACACTCAGTCTCCCATACAAATATTTGGGCAACCAATCAATAACCCATATAGCCACTCATATAGCTACTGATCAATGCATGCAGCAGCTTACACAACAACAGACATACTGATGCACACATTCACAGTTTAGTCACTAACCTATTCATTCAGTAAGACACATTTAATCACTCACTCATACAGTCAGTCACGCACCTACTAAATCCTTCATCCAGACACTATACTTCCACTCATTCTTCAATATGTAAAGCATATTTAAATTTTACAGAAACACACAGTCACTGGATGATGTCATCAGTGATGTCATCAGTGATGTCAAATGAGATGTCATCAGTGATGTCATCAGTGATGTTATTTGAGATGTCATCAGTGATGTCATCAGTGATGTCACTGACCATGTCATGAATGATGTAATATGTGACATCATCAGCAGTGGATTGCGGGTGCGCCTTATATAGTTAGTCCAACTAACTATATAGCAGGAATTTCAATGGTTTTTTATATGTTAATTCCTAACTATATAAGGCCTGAAACCTATGGTTTTTTCAGTGAATATATATATATATATATATATATATATATATATATATATATATATATTTTTTTTTTTTTCTATAGCAAAACGCGTCTGTCTGGGGTGAGGGGGGTTGCAAATAAAATACTCTAAATATCGGATTACCTCCGGGCATGCCGTTTCTTCTGACAACACAAAGTTGGATTGTGTGGCAATATATATATATATATATATATATGAGCAAGGCGGAGGCTTCCGCCGAAACGCGTCTGTGCAGCATGTCGGATTAAAGAACTTTCCTTGAGTTAAAGTCACGGTGTCAGTGCCTTCCTTTAATCAGAGGGAAATGGATTGGTAAACAATATATATATATATATATATATATATATATATATATATATATATATATATATATATATATATATATATATATATATATATAAATATTCCCTGGATGGTTCCACTCTCCTCTTGTTTCGGGCGCTGCTAGCAAGTGCGTGGCTTCACGCGGTAGAACCAAACCGCAATGTATCCAAACTGTGTTTGCCCCAAGAGCCACCTGGGTCCAAACCAAAAGAAGCCGCAACTGCAGTCAATCCATTTTTAAGAAACAAGTAGATTTATTTTTCGATCCTCTACAGCATGTTTCACAGCGAAAAACCAACGCGTTTCGTGAGCTCCCCACTCACTTGATCACGGTTGATCGGGTGGCTCTTGAGGCAAACACAGTTTGGATATATATAAATATATATATATATGTGTGTGTGTGTGCATATATTTATTTACATTTTATTAAACTGCAAGTAATTCGCCCATACTGTGGGTATTTATAAATATAAATATATGCACACACACACATATATATATATATCTATATATATCTATAGGTGCATCCTGAGAATTGCAGTTTCTACAAATTGCGGGTTGGTGAGCAAGCAGGAGGGAAATGGGACAGAACGGGTCCCCAACAATGCGGAAGTGGCGGGAGTCTTATATTTTGGTGTTTCATAAGCCGCCTGATCAAGAAGGCATCCGAAGAAGGCCGTTCCTAGCCAAAATGCATCATGCCAAATAAAGTGTGGCCTCCGCTCTTTCCTAGGGAGGAGGTGTGTTGGATATTGTTCACATTTGACTGTAACATGATTTGGAGGCCCCCGCTACACAAGTTGGCCATGGACATTACTGGCAGCTGCTCCAGCAGGTTTTGTGTGTGCTCCGAGGTATTGGGAAGTCCGCGGCCCGCCTCTACATCCAGGAGCATTTTGATGGCAGCGATATGTAGGGTGGGATATATTTTACACTCCTGCCTCTGCCCACATTGTGACCTGTAGCGGTGTTTGGGGACTAGAGGAGACACTATGAAATTAATTCAAGCAGGAATATGGCTTTTGTCACACCGTTGTTTGTCCTGTACCCGCCATTCCACTGGGACAGTACATCCCCCTGCAGCACCTACCTGGACCACAGGTGCATCCTGGGACCTGCAGTTTCTACAAATTGCTGGTTGGTGAGCAAGCACGAGGGAAAGGGGGCGGAGCCGGTCCCCACCAATGGGGAAGTGGCTGGACTCCTACATTTTGGTGTTTCATAAGCCGCTTGATCAATAAGGCATCCGAAGAAGGCCATTCCTGACCAAAATGCATCATGCCGCCTGAACTCGAATAAAGTGTTTCCAGCTTGTCCCGCGTGTGGCCTCCGCTCTTTCCTAGGGAGGAGGTGTGGTGGGTGTTGGATATATATATATATATATATATATATATATATATATATATATATATATATATATATATATATATATATATATATATATATATATATTACCTACTGGCGGTCGCCAGTAGGTAGTTATAGTTAGGATAATTTTCAATGTTAAATCTCAACATTCTATTTTGAATAACTTTGGCGCCGGTTGACGAATCTGCCTGAAATTTTCAGGAAAATGGTCTCATGGCGGTCCGGTCCTTCCCTGAAAGTTTGGGGGGGATTCGTCAAGCGGGGGCCGAGATAAAAGGGGGGTCCCAAAACGCGTTTTCCCCATGTTAATTTCCATAGGGCGGTCGATTTCACTTTTAGCCCGAACGGCTGAATGGATTTCCACCAAACTTGGCAAAATTGTAGGGACTGGTAGCCCGATGTGCCTTTGCTATGTCTCAAGATATGTGCTCCAGTGGATTTTGAGTAATTTAGGTTCAAAAAAATATATATATCTATAGGCGCTCTCCCGTGCGCGCACGGGAGTGCGCTCCAGGCGCGACACGCGACTTGCGCGCAGGAAGCTGATTGGATCTCAGTTGTCTGTAAACATTCTAAACAGTGCGGAGCGGCCGCCATCTTGTGTCTCGGTAAAATCGAGACACAAGGGGTTTGAAAAAAAAAGGGGCAAATGACCATAAGGGGGAAGAGTAGACCCCCTCTGACCCCCTAGGTTTGATGTAGGGACTAAAATAGGGTCCTGCAGGGCATTAAAATTTTTTTTTCGTTTTGCGCGGGGGAAGCGCATGGTACGCGCACCGGAAGCACGGGGAAAATCCAGGACCATATTTATGAAGGCCTTGCGCTGTTAGTTTTGCGCTTCCTGTGCGTCAATTTTTGTGACGCACCAGCGGTGTAAAAAAATGCGCATTGTTATGCAATATTTAAAAAGTGACGCATCTATCTAGATGCGTCACTTTTTAAATATAGTGCAACGAGGTACATTTTATTACACTGCTGGTGTTATGCGTCACTTTTCTGTGCGCACTCCTTATGACATTCCAGATGTGTCATATTTAATGTATGACGAATCATGTTGCAGATACAATATGGCGCAGAGTTTTAAAAAGTGACCCATGTACCTAGATGCGTCACTTTTTAAAAATAGCGTCAGGTATAATGTATGCAGAGGGGGTGTTCTCCCGCAAAAAGCTTTGTAATAGCGACGCAGTGAAATCTTTGAGATTTCACTGCGTCAGTTTTAGGATGCTGTTGCTTCAAAATCTTGTGCCTGCTTTACAGCAGGTGTTAGACTGAGGCAAGACCTTTCATATGCTGCTTTCCCCATTTGAAAGGACACATTACTGGAGTTGCGTCACTTTTGTGACGCACTCCAGCAATGCGTTACTTGGAATGTCATAAGGAGTGCGCACAGAAAAGTGACGCATTGCACCAGTAGTGTAAAAAAATGTGTTGCGTTGCGTTATATTTAAAAAGTGAGGTATCTAGGTAGATGGGTCACTTTTTAAAATCAAGCGCCACATTATATCTGCGTGAGGTATAATGCATGCAGAGGGGGTGTTCCCCCACAAAAAGCTTTGTAATAGCGACGCAGTGAAATGTTTGAGATTTCACTGCGTCACTTTTAGGATGCTGTTGCATCCTTTAAATATAGTGCAACGAGGCACATTTTATTACACTGCTGGTGTGATGCGTCACTTTTCTGTACACAGTCCTTATGACATTCCAGATGTGTCATATTTAATGTATGACGAATCATGTTGCAAGGAGTTACAGATACGTCAGTATTTCTGACATATGTGTAAACATAAAAGTGATGCGAGGCCGGCGCAAAATTTTGACGCAATAGCATCCTAAAAGTGACGCAGGGAAATCTCATAGATTTCAGTACGTTGTTATTACCAAGCTTTTTGCGAGGGATTGCCCCCTCTGCATACATTATACCTGATGCAGATACAATATGGCGCAGAGTTTTAAAAAGTGACCCATGTACCTAGATGCGTCACTTTTTAAAAAATAGTGTCAGGTATAATGCATGCAGAGGGGGTGTTCCTTGCAAAAAGCTTGGTAATAATGACGCAGTGCGTCACTTTTAGGATGCAGTTGCGCCAAAATCTTGCGCCTGCTTTCATATGCTGCTTTCCCCATTTGAAAGGACACATTACTGGAGTTGCGTCACTTTTGTGACGCACTCCAGCAATGCGTTACTTGGAATGTCATAAGGAGTGCGCACAGAAAAGTGACGCATTGCACCAGTAGTGTAAAAAAATGTGTTGCGTTGCGTTATATTTAAAAAGTGAGGTATCTAGGTAGATGGGTCACTTTTTAAAATCAAGCGCCACATTATATCTGCGTGAGGTATAATGCATGCAGAGGGGGTGTTCCCCCACAAAAAGCTTTGTAATAGCGACGCAGTGAAATGTTTGAGATTTCACTGCGTCACTTTTAGGATGCTGTTGCATCCTTTAAATATAGTGCAACGAGGCACATTTTATTACACTGCTGGTGTGATGCGTCACTTTTCTGTACACAGTCCTTATGACATTCCAGATGTGTCATATTTAATGTATGACGAATCATGTTGCAAGGAGTTACAGATACGTCAGTATTTCTGACATATGTGTAAACATAAAAGTGATGCGAGGCCGGCGCAAAATTTTGACGCAATAGCATCCTAAAAGTGACGCAGGGAAATCTCATAGATTTCAGTACGTTGTTATTACCAAGCTTTTTGCGAGGGATTGCCCCCTCTGCATACATTATACCTGATGCAGATACAATATGGCGCAGAGTTTTAAAAAGTGACCCATGTACCTAGATGCGTCACTTTTTAAAAAATAGTGTCAGGTATAATGCATGCAGAGGGGGTGTTCCTTGCAAAAAGCTTGGTAATAATGACGCAGTGCGTCACTTTTAGGATGCAGTTGCGCCAAAATCTTGCGCCTGCTTCACAGCAAACCTTTCACATGGTGCTTTTTCCATGTGAAAGGACACATTACTGGAGTTGCGTCACTTTTGTGACGCACTCCTGCAATGCGTTACTTTTGTGTTTACAGATATGTCAGAAATACTGACATATCTGTAACTCCTTGCGAATTGATTAGTCATATATTAAATATGACATATGTGGAATGTCATAAGGAGTGCGTCCAGATAAGTGACGCATCGCTATTTTCACGTAGCGATGCGTCACTTTTCAGAAATGAGGCCTCCAGTTTATTCACTGTGTCATAACTTTCTTTTCTAACACTCACCTTCTTTCAGTCCTCCTACTTCACTTCCTTTCACCTCTCATACCTTTCTGTTCTTTCTTACTCATTCTCCTTTCAATTATCAATGCACTATATTTCACTTACTCTTCATTTTTTAAGATTATAGCTCTTTGATGAGAATTGGAGGTAGTTCTGAAAAGAACTTTTGGTTTTCTTCTTTTAACTGAAGAGGAACAAAAACAGGGAATAGAAACTGCTCAACAGGAGCAAAAAGAAAAGAAAAAAATTAGGGGTGGGAAGGGCAGTGATGGTTCTCTAATGCCCGAACCATGAGCAGGACACTTTGCTCCCCATAGGTGAGGAGTTGATTGCAGTATCTGCATCTGACGACCCCATGGTTGAATGCAGGTCGAATATTTGCTACCTGCCCCTGAGATTGTTCTCTTCTGGAAGAAGTTGCTCCTCCTGTTGATGTAGAGGCCCCATCTCTAGGAACCTCCTGTGCCAGAGCCCTGACACTTTCCCGGGCAAAATTCTGGGGGTGCCTGGTCTCCACATGGCGAATCATGGTGAAGTTGCCAAAAGAGTATTTTTTTAGGGGGTTACCCCGTGACAGGACCTTTTTGCAGATCCTGCACTCTACTTTTGGTGCATTCACCTTCTTCTGGTCTGCTGGAAACTTAAAAAATTTCCAGATGAAATGTCCCTTCACCTTTGGGGTAGGAGGCTCTTCATCAATGAAATCATTGGAGTCATCTTCACTGCTGGATGGTCTGGCAGCCATGATGAATCCAGGAATATGGAGCAGCAAAAAAGGCAGGTCTTTCAGTCACAAAAGTGAAAGAAGAAGTGAAGGAAATGGGTGGGGATTTCATTCATTGTAAAAAAAAACTGTTAGCAACCAATGAAAAGTGTTATTTTAGGGTCACATGACCCGACGCGTTTACGCTGCGCGCTCCGGTGCACTTCCGGGTGCGTTTACGCAGCGCGATCGTAGGCGCTTCCGGGGCGCAAACGTGGCGCGATCGTAGGCGCTTTTGCGTGCGTTTAGGCGCCGCGCACGTAGGCGCTTCCGAGGGCACGTACGTTGCGCGCCGAAGTGACGTCATCAATCTTTAATAGAAATGCATAATAATTTTCCATATTAAAAAAAACAAATTTTATTTGTATGGTACGAAATGTTTTGCATTATTATTAACTTTTCATTCATATTTTTTTTTCACGAACGACAGTTGCGCTCTGGGTGCGCTTTCAGATGAGCTCTCGGAAAAGCTTACAGGAGAGCTTAGCTGAAAGCTTCCCGGAGCGCGCACCCAGAGCGCAAAAGAAAAAAATTATAAAAAAAATGAATACTTAAAAAAAAACAGCAAATTGTAAAAAAAAAAAAGGTTAGAAACTCGATATACAAAGGAATTAGCATTTAAATAACTATGAAATTCACTGAAAAAACCATAGGTTTCACACCAGTTATAGTTAGGAATTAGCATTTAAAAAACCTATGAAATTCACTGAAAAAACCATAGGTTTCACACCAGTTATAGTTAGGAATTAGCATTTAAAAAACCTATTAAATTCACTGAAAAAACCATAGGTTTCACACCAGTTATAGTTAGCTGGAAATTTTACTGATATAAAACCATTGAAATTCCCACGTTATAGTTAGATGGACTCACTATAACTTGCGCGTGCAATGCACTGCTGATGATGTCTTATTAAGCCAGTTAACCAATCAATTTTTAAAAACCATCCATTTAGACACTTATTTAAACATTTATTCTTCCATCAACTTTTACATATACATATATAAAATATATTTATTTTTCAGAAAGACACACATTCACTGGATGGTGTCATCAGTGATGTCATGAGTGATGTCACTGACCATGTCATGAGTGATGTAATATGTGATGTCATCAGCAGTGCATTGCACGCGCAAGTTATAGTGAGTCCATCTAACTATAACGTGGGAATTTCAATGGTTTTATATCAGTAAAATTTCCAGCTAACTATAACTGGTGTGAAACCTATGGTTTTTTCAGTGAATATATATATATATATATATATATATATATATATATATATACCTACTGGCGGTCGCCAGTAGGTAGTTATAGTTAGGATTGTTTTCCATAGGAAATCCTCAACATTCTATTTGGAATAACTTTGGCCCTGGTGGATGAGTCTTTGCGAATTTCTCAAAGAAGATGGCTAGGTCCGCTGCGCTCCTTCCCTGAAAGTTTGGGGGGGATTGGTCAAGTGGGGGCTGAGATATAAGGGGGGTCCCAAAACGTGTTTTCTCCATGTTATTTTCCATAGGACCTTTAGACTCGGCTACAGGTCGAACGGGTGAATGAATTTATAAGAAATTTGCCAAAACTGTAGAGTCTTGTTCGCAGATTACGCTTTTTTTGGAATGGTGTAAATCCGTTCAGTAGTTGTTGAGAAAATTAAAGTTAAAGCCAATTATATATCTATAGGCGCGCACACGTGCGCGCACCCAAGCGGCTGCGCGTGAGCGGATTTTTTTTTGCTGCGTGACGTCTGTTAACGTACTCGATTCGAAGGAAATCAGGAAGTTTTGTCCGCCATTTTGTCACTGCGAGTAAATATATTGTTCATTTCAAAGCGTTGAAACATGGAAAGGGGAGAAGGTAGAGATTGTTTTGCTGCGTAGCTTTTCTCGGGGTGTGCAGTAAGGCCCTTAAACGCAAAAAGATATAATTTTTCCCCGAAAAAAAATACGGGGTGCGCGCGCCCGGTCGCGCACACCTATTTACAAGAGTGTGAAAATGGAGATAAATCAGAAGTTTGAGTGCTTAGATATAAGGTGGCTCTGAAAAGAGCCCTTGTGTTAATTGAGTGTTTTCTGCATTTATAAGTAAGTACCGATGCAGAGCCTGATGTTGCAGAGTAAGATTCTGTTTCCCTCATTCGTGAAATGAACACCGTCTCTCCTATAGACGTCTTGCATGTGGTATCGCAAGTTGTTGTGGTAAATAGAACCCATGCTATAATCTCTGAGGAACGCAGAAACAGATTTATTTACATGTCTCCTTGCTTTCTCAAATTGTGCACAATGGTGATTGGACCAATTCTATTTCTGTCTTTGGCATATATTGGAATATACCAAGGCAGATCGAGGAAAAAGTGTCATCAATTGTCGAAAGGTGTCTTTTAGAAGCATTTCCAGACCTACCCCAGTGATTGTGCCTAGATCGTTCCCACCACAGTGCACAATTATAAGGTCTGGTTCTGGGAGATGCATAAAAGTTTTCACCAATGGAATCAATTGGTGACATTCCAATCCTCTTTTGGAAATCCATGTTATGTGTACATTTGGTAAGCTGAGGTTGCAAATTCGTCTGCTTACTGCATATTTTTCACTCCAGTGAATATAACTGTGTCCTATTAGCCAGACCTTCATTTTCAAGGGATTTGTAGTCGTCCTCCGATCGGTTCTGGAAGTGGAATGGGAGTTAGAAGTTGAAATTCTAAATAAAGAAAAAGGAAGAGGCTGGGTGTGGTTTAAAAAATAAAAATGATTGGTTGATTGTAACAAGTGGAGATTGAACAGGTTAATGTTTATGTTAAACGAAAAGAACTATTGGGTGTGAAAAAAATGACATGTAACAGAGCTGTGGATAGGCAGGTGTTTCTGGAGGGAAAACAGTGTTGTTACTTTGCTGTAGAACGTTGAGATATGAACTTTTGACCTGTGCCTTCAGCCAGGTGCAGAATGAGGTGTTACCATGGAAACAGCCAGAGATGGCAGTGGGTGATGGGTGACTTTTATGTGACATTGAAAATATTGTGAGGGAGAACCAACTGAAATGTAAAATGCTTACGTTACGCGCTCGGCGCCGCGCCCCGGATTGCTTCCGGGAAGCTGCGCTTCGCGCCTCGCGCACCGGAGCACTTCCGGGTGCGCTAACGCGGCGCGTCATATGACGCATTACCCAACAACGCGATACGTCGTTGGGGCTCCACCGGAACTGATCGAATTGGTAGTCTACAGTGTTTCTGGATGTTTCAGACTGAAGCTGGCGTCAGCATGAGAGCACCCCGTGGCTACGTCGTGGCCATTCCGCGAGCAATCATGGCAGTCGCTCCCCACCAGAAGTCTGCAGGAGTCGGGGGCCTCAATGACTCTTGTAGAATCTTCAAGGCTGAGGGGACGCTTTTGGGAATGGGGCCCATGCCGTAGCAGTCAAGCGTCCGAGTTCCAGGGTTGCCCAGAGCCATCCTTGCAGGCCAGGCCCAAGTCTGTGGAGCCGACCGCCATTTCCTGAGCTCCGTGGCAGCCGCCTGTCGCTGTATCGCAAGAGTGGGTGCAATTCAGCCGGATGGCGGGTGAGACGCTGTAATAGCAAGAGCAGGCGTAATTCAGCTGGCCGAGCGAGGCACTGTGCCGCAGGAGCAGGCGCAACTCAGCTGGCCGAGTGAAGCGCTGGGGTGTAGCTAAGAAACCTCCACCTTTGGAGGTGGGGGAGGCTCGTTCGCGCCGCCTCTCCCTTCCAGTGCACCCCACGCCGTCTCCTGGCGCAGGTATATGTGGTGGTCGGACCAGGGCACCGCAGGACGTGTCTTCAGGTCAAACGGATTGTGGGACAAGGTCCAGAATGGAAGAGGCATCAAAAGGCAACAAGTTCCGCCTGACCCCGGGAGCCGGCCGCCTATGTCGGGGGCGATCTCAGGCCATACCAGGGGAACAAGACTTGGGGAGGGGGCAGGAGCCAAGCGTCCCCTCCGAGTCCGTGCCACCACACCGCCCCTCGGGGGCCTCCGTCAAGCGGCTCAGGGAGGCACCGCAGGCAGCCGTTCTTCAGATCAGTTGTTCTCACCGGCAAGCAAGAGTGGGTGCAATTCAGCTGGATGGCGGGTAAGACGCTGTAATAGCAAGAGCAGGCGTAATTTAGCTGGCCGAGCGAGGCAATGTGCTGTAGGAGCGGGCGCAACTCAGCTTGTCGAGTGAAGCGCTGGGGTGTAGCTAAGAAACCTCCATCTGGGGAGGTGGGAGAGGCTCGTTCGCGCCGCCTCTCCTTTCTAGTGCACCCCACGCCGTTTCTTGGACCCTGAAGTATGGCACTCAACATCCAGAACTTATGACATTTGTGCAAGGCAGGGACATCGAAGCCTCTCAGGGACCAAGCATATCCAGAGTCCTTCCTACAGAAGGTGGTGGGGGTGGCGGCATTAGCAAGGCATCCCCCCACACAACTTGTCGGACATCACCTCTGGATGTACTGGGTGTTCAATTCCAGAATTGAAACTACTAAGAAGCAATTAGAAGTGTTGTTTTCATGTTGCAGCAGGCTGCCATGTAAATAGTTATTTAATAAAACGTTTTACCCTGTTACTTTGCTGGTGTGTTGTATATATTTATAATATTTGCATAGTGTTTGTCGTTATTTTGGGCGGGGTGGGCGGCGGAGCCGAGCTGTCTTGCAGCCATCATGGCGTCGAGCTCAGTTCCTCTCACTAGTTTCATGTTTTTTCTAACGATTTATATGTTATAGTTTGCTAGCACGATACAGCGGATAGTCCGCATTTTATATATATGTCCTTTTTATTAGGGGGGTCCTCCGGTGTAGTCGGACGATCTACCTCTAATAAACGGTCCGGGTTGAACCAACTACCAACAAACGGGGCAGAGATAGGCATGACGGGTTACAAAGGGGACAAAAGTGTGCACTACCTATCCTTCACTATCTGCAAAAACTAAACAGAGTATTGCGACTCTGTGCTTATTTGTGAACAGAGAATGACCCAAAGAGAACCAATTTCGAACAATCATAGGCTATTGGCAGTGGGCAGAGAGGCCATGACACAGAAAATGGCTGTTACTTACGTGCATGATGGAGCCTAAAAGGGACTAGATGGCGTGGCCACTGTTTCGCGACTTTCACTTTACTTTTAACAGTGGCTGTGGTGAACATAAATGAACGCCGCTTATGTATACCTAATTTTAGTCATTTTCCACAAAAAAGCTTTTGATATTTGCTATTAAAAAACCAAAGAAATTCACTGAAAAAACCATAGGTTATAGACCATATATAGTTAGGAATTAGCATTTACAAAACCTTGAAAAATCGCTGAAAAAACCATAGGTTATAGACCATATATAGTTAAATATCTCAAGTCCATCTCTGCACTCGATGGAGATACAGGTCGTCGATCAGAAGATGTGCTGGCCACATCTAATGGTAATAGCGTGGCCAGGGCTCTTGTCGTTGCCTCTGCAAATTGCACAGGGTGCACTTGTTTGACATGCCGCACCATGGTATATATGGAAAAGGAATATTTTTTTGCTGGATTTCTTCTTGAGAGAACCAAGTCACATATCGTGCAGGTTACTTTTGGTGCATTCACTTTCTTTTGATCTTCAGGATAAGTGAAAAATTGCCAGATGAAAGATTTATTTTTTCTTATTAAAGGTAGTCGATCATTTTGGTCAGATTCGGAAGATGAATGAGATACGGTAGCCATTTCACCAAAGTCTTCCGAAAGATGTAGGACGTTGTTCTCTCTTGAGAGTAGAAAAGATAGTGAGGGAAGTGGGTGGAGTGCTGCGTGTAAATTCCAGAATTTAAACTATTAAGAACCAATTGAAAGTGTTGTTTTCATGTTGCAGCGGGCTGCCATGTAAATAGTTATTTAATAAAACGTTTTACCCTGGTGTGTTGTATATATTTATAATATTTGCATAGTGTTTGTCGTTATTTTGGGTGGGGTGGGCGGCGGAGCCGAGCTGTCTTGCAGCTATCATGGCGTCGAGCTCGGTTCCTCTCACTAGTTTCATATTTCTCATGAGGGGTTGTTCCTAATTTTTCTATTTTAGCGAGGTCAAAAAGAGATCCCATCAGTGGCCTACTGATTTTGCTCGATTCCTTTTGTTTCTTCTAACGATTTATATGTTATAGTTTGCTAGCACGATACAGCGGCTAGTCCGCATTTTATATATATGTCCTTTTTATTAGGGGTGTCCTCCGGTGGAGTCGGACGATCTACCTCTAATAAACGGTCCGGGTTGAACCAACTACCATCCTGATTTTGTATATCGTCTGAGCTGGATTTAAGCACACAATTGTTAAAGTATGAAACGTTTTATATTTCTAAAAAAAATACCAAGGTGTGTACATCCGGTAACGCACGAAAGTTTAAAAAGACATTCGGCTCCATTTACTGAAAAGTTTCATAAGAATAAAAAAGAAGTCTAGGTACAGTCTCTTTGACGTTCTATAAGTTCTTTGAGGGGTGTATGAAGAAATTCAATAAGTTCAAATTGACAATTTTTCACGAAATATATAGGCATGTGCGCGCACTCGGTCGCACACGAAAGCCTGGAAATGCGATATCCATTTTATTGACAACTGTTGTCGAGAGTGCGCACACCGGGTCGCGCACGAAAGTTTAGTAAGGCTATTTTTATTTACAGACAAATTTTAATGCGTTCAAAAAAAAGCAAGCTACAGACTTTCGAATTCTGTATCGCTTTACAAGGAGTCTCTATGCAACTTGAACAGTGAAGAAAACGGCTTGTTTTCGAAAAAAATATTGCCAGAACTTTATTGACAAAAGTATAGGTTGCATACACGACATATTTCTGAATTAGCATTTTAAAAACCAATGAAATTCACAGAAAAAACCATAGGTTTTACACACGTTATAGTTAGGAAGTAGCATTTAAAAAACCTATGAAATTCACTGAAAAAACCATAGGTTTGACACATGTTATAGTTAGCTGGAAATTTTACTGATATAAAACCAATGAAATTCCACGTTATAGTTAGTTGGACTCACTATAACTTCCGCGTGCAATGCACTGCTGATGACGTCACATATTACATCACTCATGACATGGTCAGTGACATCACTCATGACATCACTGATGACACCATCCTTGTGACATAGTGACAGACCTCCTTTCACTGAAATGTAACCCTTGAAACACATATTCAAAAATAGAAACTGAAATTTAAAAAAAAATGGAGATACCCATATCAGTTACAACAAGCAATTCAGTAATTCCACCATCTATATACACATCCACTCATTCACCAACAGTTCTATATAGTCACTCATACATATACTCACTCATCATATGAAGTGATACATCTATACATCCTGTTACACACCGACAGTCATCCAAAAGTTACTCACACACATACTCACACGTGCAAATAAACTATTGAACATCCATTTATTTGAATATAGAGTTATACACACACTTCCACCTTACTTCTATTGAAAATTACACATATTTATTCTCTTAAACAATCACTTATAGAAACACATACTTATTTAAACAGGAACTCTTACAATCTCTTACTCTCACATATACTCACTTATATACATCAATATTCACATATACTAGATTAAAACATATGTAGTTACTGAAAGACACTAGTGAGACAGTCATTCAGTCACTAACAAACACATATACATACTCATCCACCCATACAGTCCTGCACATATGCTGTCTACAAAACACATAAAAACAGAGAGTCAGTCACTCATGCATCTATGTGCTAAGTAATACCCCCACCAAACCATATAGACACTCATACTGATACTAAGAGAAACATCTAATAACCCATATACATACGCATGTAGCTACTTACCAACACATGTAGCCACTTATACACAAAGTGAAACACTAATATATATATTTAAATATTTAAACATTACTCACTAATATTTATTTTTCAGAAAGACACATATTCACTGGATGGTGTCATCAGTGATGTCATGAGTGATGTCACTGACCATGTCATGAGTGATGTAATATGTGACGTCATCAGCAGTGCATTGCACGCGCAAGTTATAGTGAGTCCAACTAACTATAACATGGAATTTCATTGGTTTTATATCAGTAAAATTTCCAGCTAACTATAACATGTGTCAAACCTATGGTTTTTTCAGTGAATTTCATAGGTTTTTTAAATGCTACTTCCTAACTATAACGTGTGTAAAACCTATGTTTTTTTCTGTGAATATATATATATATATGAATCCCAAATTTTCTGTCCACCCTCCAGGGTACAGAAAAAGGTCAGGACACTCCGGGATATTCAAAAGTGTTTTATTTACCAACAAAGGTTAACAAAGCCGACGCGTTTCGCCGTTAGGCTTGCTCACGGTAATGCTTACACAGTTTCAACCCATTTACATACACCCAGTGATACTAATAGACATAGGACTATGTCTGTTTCACAACATCATTTTGACCGCCATCTTTTAGTGGTGTATACAAAAACTCTCGCCCCAGTGGGCTAACTGAAAATGTACGCACATTGTAAATACACATTTCAACAACATTATCACTCTACATCATCCGAGTTATATTGACTGATATGCGTACAGTAGTCCAATTAGTCTAGCCCAAGTGGGCAAAAAATGCGAAGATCTTGCCAGGTGGTCAAATTCACTTCCCCAAAATATTTTCTCTTCATCAGACTGCATAGTCCTAAAAAAATACAAACAAACGTAGTGCTCACATATCATTGCAAAAGAAAAAGGAATATTTGATTAAAAACTCATTATCTACCATTAAAAACTCTTATGTTTTCAGCAATATATATATACAAGAAGTTAGTGACTATGTTTTCTCTTTGGTTCATCACAAATGGACTGCTAGTTCTTCACTGGAGTTCAGCCCTATGGGCATTAGGGATTCGAAGTCTATAATATATTTAGACTCCAAAACTCTGAGTTGATGTTCTCTGTCCCCCCACGAGTTTGAGGTTTAATGGCATCCAACACCACAAAGGCCAAAAGTTTGTCATTTTGATTATGATAGCTTTTGTAATGACGAGCAACAGGATATAATTCATTGTTGTTCTTGATAGCTCTTTTGTGCTCAAGCACTCTTAGTTTGGCCTTTTTCTTGGTGCTACCAATGTACCATTTGTTACACGGGCATATTAAACAATACACACATATTTCCGTGTTACAATCAAAATCTCCTCTTATCTCAAAGGTTCTGCCACTGTTAGGGATCTTGAGTGTGGTACAGTTCTTACTGTATGCGCAAGCCTTGCAACGCATACAGCAAGAAAAGCCTGTCATCGCTCCACTGTGTCCTCTGGTATTTTTAACCGTACTGCTCAGTTCCTCCCTCAATGACTTTCCTCTCCTGAATGTAATCTGGGGGGTTTCATGTAAACATTTGTCCAGTGTGGCATCAGTTTTTAATATGTTTGTCCAATTACTATTTTTACTTTGATGATCAACTGTATGTACAGTTACAGGGGACAGCAATGAGCACTTGCTTTGCCCCAAGCTACGCCAACCTATTTATGGGTTGGTGGGAGGAGCAAGTGTCCACTCGCCTGGAACAGTTCAATGACCGGGTGGTCATGTGGACCCGGTTCATTGATGATATTTTTGTGATCTGGCGGGGAGATCAGAAAAGTGCTGTAGAATTCATCAAGGAACTGAATGACAATGATTTGAATATTGAATTGACATCACAGATAAGTGGGAACTCTTTGGTATTCCTAGATGTGGAGGTACAGGTGCAGGGGGACCACCTTAAAACCACATTGCATAGAAAGTCTACTGCCGGGAATAGCCTATTGAGTGCCTCAAGTTCGCACCCTTTTAGTCTCATACAAAGTATTCCCTATGGAGAACTAATTTGTGCCAAAAGAAACTGCAGCACCAATGAGGAGTTTGACAAAGAAAAGAACATCATGTGTGAGAGATTTCTGCTCATCCCTAGCCAACTCCTGCCCCGACCTCTCAGGCCTCGCCGCCCCGGACCAGCTGACCACTATCGGCGGCTGGCTGACCCGGGCAGGCGACGACTTTGCTCCTTTGAGACGGATCGCGGTCAAGCGAGCCCATGCTGCTAACCGCTGGTTCGCCCCTGACCTCAAGGAGAAGAAACTGGCCGCACGCAGAGCAGAGCGTGCATGGAGAAGAGAATACTGCCCCGCCAAAAAAACTACTTATCTCTCCGTCATCCTTGATGCCAAGACCCTGTTCTATTCAAACAGGATACTGGCAGCAGAATCTCAATCCAAAGAGATTTTTGCTACAGTACACGAGCTTGCCTCATCCAACAGAGCCACGGCCTCGATCCCCCCCTCCCAACCGCTCTGCGACTCACTCAACAATTTCTTCGTTGATAAAGTCGCAAAGATTAAGGCTAATATCCCTCCCCCTTCCCCCACTTTCACCAACCCCTCCCCTCCTGCTATCACTTCCAAACTCACCTCCTTCCCCCCCAGTGAAGAGGAGACCCTATGTGCAATAAACGCCACTAAGGCGGGTAAGGCACCAGGCCCTGATAAACTGCCTGGGGACTTATTTACCCACAACACTGAAGTGTGGTGCCCATATATAAATTTTTTGTGTAATTCGATATTGGCAGGGACTCCGATCCCCGAGACGTGGAAGGGGGCGGAAATAGTTACTATTTTTAAAAAAGGGGACCGTTATAATCCAGCCAATTACAGACCGATTAGTTTAATCGACATTTTACAGAAAATCTTTGCCAGGCATATTTTAAATCGACTTTTAGATTGGATGGAGGAATCTAAAATCCTCTCCAAATATCAAGCGGGGTTTAGAGTCAAGACAAGTACTGTTGACCAGGTGTACAGGTTTATGTGCATCTGTTGGAAATATGTACAAATAAAGAAGGGTAGCCTTTACGTAGCATTTATGGATCTACGCGCGGCGTTCGATCTTGTTCCACGCTCCCTTCTTTGGGATACTTTGAGGAAAATGGGTGTTCCGGGTGAATTGTTAACAATCCTCATAAAGCTACATACAGACAATTTTGCCAAAGTAAGCTGGGGAAGAAATGGTGAACTGACTAAGGCTATACCAGTAAAAAGGGGGGTACGGCAAGGGTGCGTGCTGGCCCCCACCCTCTTTTCCTTATTTGTGAATGATATCCCTCCCTACCTGGCACAATGTAACCACGACTCCCCGAAATTGGGCAATGAGGCAATTACAGCATTGTTATTTGCCGATAACACCATCCTAATATCCCAAACCCCTAAAGGATTACAAAATTTAGTAAATCAATTCCATAGTTATTTGAAGCAAAGGGGCTAGAAATTAACTCATCAAAAACTAAGTATATGGCCATTAATCCTCCAAAAACTTTTAAGAAGAATCTAGTTCTAAAAAATACAAAATTAGAGTATGTGGAGTCCTTTGACTACCTGGGCATTAGGCTAGACAGTAAAATACCCTGGAAGAACCAATTGGAAAAAAGCAGGCTGACATATAAACATAGCTCCCTTCCTATCTTAAAGATTCATGGAGGGAGTGCTTCCAAATCCATAACTCCGGCGATGGAAGTATTTAAAGCTAAAGCTCAATCCCCAGCCCTATACGGGGCAGAGATATGGGGACCACACTCAAATAAGACCTTTGATATTGATGAAAATGCGTTCTTTAGGCGCCTATTGAGATTACCCTTAAGAACTCCCCTAACGCCTGTTTATCTGGATATTAATGTAAAACGTACAGATCTATTATGTTGCTTAAGGCCACTGCTTTATTGGGTAAGATTATGGTCTACCCCGGAACTCGTTGACTATAGACTTGGATTACTCTGCGCAAGGGCCATAGATCAAAAGCCTTTAAAAGAATACGAAGAAACCATGCGAATGTGGGCATTTCTTGCAAACTCACAGGGTCTGAGACTAAGAAAGTAGGAGACCAACAAGAGGTGGAACCTGCAAATGTCCAAAACAGTTCCCAACCTGATACTGATCAGTATAATCGCTTAAAGGACCCATCCATAGATAAACCCTTGATGGAACAGATCCAACATTTAATGTCAACCCTGATTCTACCTGTGATCGAAAGACTGAAAGGGCTCTCGGATCGCTTGGACAAATTCAAACAAGTCTCACTCGATAACTTTTTTGCACTAAAATCGTTAGTTAAATTGCACTCAAAAATCGGGGCTGACGTACCAAGGAGAGAACCAAGCCCGACAACTACTAATCCACTCGAGCAAACCCGACAACCAAGGAAGGAGAAGACTTCGACCCAGATAAGGGGTACTGTTGTACAGGGGGGATCGCCACCAGCCCCTCTTGGGGCCTCGCTAAACAACGCAGGGATTCAAACTGCTGTCCCTTCAAAACCAGCGCCACGTAAAGGGAAACCGGATCCACCAATAAGCAAGAAAGTGTGCCGCTGAAGCATTGTAGGTGTTAGTCGCATCTCGACCCCTCTCCAACCCACGGCTAGTCCCAGGCACTTGATGGGCTTTTGAAGATAGTATACAGCTGAGTTCTTGGAGCCAACTCGAGTGTCATAACAGACTGAGACTTAAGAAGCAAAGCGGCGGTTTTGACATCCTTAAACGTGCCTTTACAAAAACAAAGTCTCTAATCGCCACATTCCTAAAGGTTATTAAGGCGGAGATGGCAACCCGCGGGAGGGATAAACAGCCTACGCCTAGCGGTTTCACTAAAGAAACATGTCAGAAGGATTTGGGGAAGACCGGTACCATCCCGAAAATAAAAATGCCTCTACCCGGTAAAAGATCGACACCCACATTCTCCACGGCGTCTAAAGCCCAGCAGCGAAAAATGGAGAAAGCCAGCGAGAGAGACAAAGACCTGAAGCTGGGTAAAGACATTCGCAGCGGCAACAACAAGCAATCGGAAAGAGATATCCCGGATAAAAAGAAAAACGATACCACCTACCGTCAGCCCTCAATGTCGGAAGTCTTCAGCGCCAAGGCATCCCCGGGGGCATTAGGTGCTGGCACGGCAATCCCGAAAAGCACAGCAACCCCTCTACCCGACGGATCTAGCAGCAGCGTCCTCGAGGACGCAAGCGGAGGGGTTGCCAGGCAACCAAGCCAAACAGTTCTAACGTTTCCTGCGGAGCGCCCGGCGGCAAGCCGGTCGAATGCTGCTGGGAGAGAATCGGAGCAGGGGAGCCAGGAGAGCCACGAAGAGCATTCAGATGCAGTAAAAGAGGTGAGAGAGAGCGCTGGCGGGGCCGGATTGACTGAGGCTTCGAGCACTGGACAAATGCTAGAAGCTCTGCAAGAAGTGGAGGCTGAGATTTTAGAGGAGCAAGCCCAACTTGTAAGAGTTATACAGAGAGACAGCGCTATGAGCCCCAGACCACAGAGAGAGCAAAATGTACTGGCAGACCCTGAATTTACAGAGGGAGCAGAGGGGGATAGGTTTTTCTCTGTCCCCGAAGAGTCAGAGTCCACGATAACAAGCAGCGAAGAAGAAAGAGATTCATCAGACTCAGGGTCAAGCTCAGGCGATACTGGTGGCTCTAAGGGGAGAGGTACGCAAAAAAAGCGCAAGGTGTCTTCTAGGAAAACAGGCTCTCCTATGAGCTCATTTAAGAATACTCATAAAAAACTGCTATGGGACTATTCTGCTACCTCCAGTATGTACAAGGAAGATGGGCAAGATGTTCAAAGTGAAGGTGGGAAGTTGGATATAATGTTTGCTACATTAAAGCAAATGCAAACAGAAGCCAGAGCTGAAAGCCGGAGAGCTAGACACGATACCAAAAAAATTCAAGCATCAATCAGGAAAATAAACAAAAAGTTTGAGGAAGTGGAGGAGAGAGTAATAGATGTTGAAGAGAGAACGGGCAGACTAGAGGATGAAGTTACGGATTGGCAGACAACTAGGGAAGAGCAGACGAAGATTGTGGAGGATCTACAATGGAAGGTGGAGGATTTGGAGAACCGCCAGAGGCGCAACAACGCTAGACTCCTTGGAATTGAGGAAGGGGCGGAGGGGCAAGACCCCAGAGGCTTTGTCATTAAGTTGTTAAAGGGAGCCTTCCCGGAGGTGCCATGGCTTTGGGAGCAAGAAGTAGAGAGAGCCCACAGGTTCCCGCTAACTGTAAAGAAAAGAAGAGATGAGGGTACAGGTACATTGCCAAGGGCTATACTAGTCTTCTTTGGAAACTTCCTAGCGAGACAAGAACTGATGGAGAAAGCAAGACCTGATTCGAGGAAGAAGGTTGAAGGAATAACATTCTTTGCTAGACCGGACTTTTGTCATGTAACTGTGGAGAGGCGGTGGAGACTTAGACAATTGATCGCAGCATTTCAGAGTCATGGCGCAGAAGCATACTTGATGTTCCCAGCAAAGCTAAAAGTCATTGCAGGAGGTAGAATTAGAATGTTCTTCTCAGAGATTAAGGCAGGGGAATTTTTAGAAGAGCTAAAAGAACAAGAAAGAGTTAGAAGGAAGTAAACAAGAGTTAACAAGAGATATATAGAAAGCTGGGAAATGATAAGAATGAAGAAAGGGTAAAGAGTAAAGATATTCAATTGCCTGGGTGGTAGGAACTGTTATGGGGAGAAGCTATGGAGTGGGGAGGAGAGGGGGGCGACGCTACATTGCTCAGTGGACACGCATAGGTCAGGAGTGACCTATTTGCCTGTCGTAGGGGGGTGGGGCAGCAGTCGGGGAGGGGGGCTTCAAAAGGGGGGGGGTGGTGAGGGGGGTTGGTGCACGGGTGATGGTCGGAGTGGTAATACAATACAGAGTTGCAAAAGTTATAATGAAGAGAGAAAATGTGTGATTAATTTTGAGAGGACAGATAAAGTGATGGAAAAAGCAAACTATGAGTTATGGCAATTAGGATAATTACGATTAACATCTGTGGACTAAATAATGGGGAGAAAAGGCAAAAGTTGGCTGCTCTACTACGCTTCTGGAAAATTGATATAATATGTTTACAGGAAACACATGTGGCTGTCAAGGACAAATTTATGTTGGAGCAAATGGGTTTTGAGGTTCTTGCTTATACAGGTCAGGAAGGGAGATGCAAGGGAGTGGCAGTCTTGGCGAGAAAAGGTACTGTGAAAGTTAAAAAGAAAAAGGAGGACTGTGAGGGGAGATGGGTATTGCTTGATATGGAAACTACAGCAGGAAGATGTACACTTATCTCATTGTACGGTCCAAATGATGATGATCCTGAATTATTTGAATTTTTGGATAGGGAATTAGCATTATGGTCAGAACCTGTGATATGCTGTGGGGACTTTAACATCAACGGTTTGGATGGCCTTATTGACAAAAAGGGGGGTAGATACCTTGGAAGGAAAAAAAAGATATGCAGATCAGTACAAAATCTTAGTCGGCATAATGCACTGGTGGATATGTGGGCGGAAGCTAATCCAGTGGGTATAGGCAGCACCTTCTATTCAGCTCCACACAAAACGATAGCGAGACTGGATTACTTTTTTATTTCTAGCTCACTTGTAGGTAGTAGTAGAATAGAGCGGCTCCCCAGAATACTCTCAGATCACAATCCGTTGGTTTTGAGTATACCAGTCCCCCAAAACAAAGAAATGCCAAGATCTACATGGACATTTGAACGAGGCTTGCTGAAAGAGAAGGAGTACATTACAAGAATGAATGCTTGGATAACACAATTCTGGGATATGAATAGGTACTCGGCCTCAGCAGATGTGGTCTGGGATAGCTTTAAGGCAGGTATAAGAGGGGAGACACTAAGTTACACAATAGCAAAAAATAAAAGGGAAAAGGAGAAAACGGAAGAGGAGATTAGAACCTTGGTGGCACTAGAAGAAGCTCTAGTTAATGCAGTAAGTAGGCAAGAACCCTTCGAACAGATTTTACTAGCCTTGGAAATACAGAAAGCAGAAACAGGCACTACATTGGCGCAGAAGATTGCAAGGAACTATCTAGCAAAAAAAGAGAAGTGCCACGAATTTAATGATAGGGTTGGCCACCTGCTGGCAATTAGAACCAGACAAACCTTAGCAGCAGGGGAGATAAAAGAAATCAGGGATAGTAGTGGGATAATTGTAAACAAGGTGGAGGAGGTACAGGAGGTGTTTAGGAGGTTTTATGAGGTCTTATACGAAACAAGACACAAGTATTGGAAACATAGAAGAAGAAAGCACGGAATATTTATTACAAAGGCCAAAGACTGGGTTAAGCACAGAGGAGAGGGATAAGTTAGAGGAGCTATTAACGGTCCAGGAGATAAGAGATGCAGTAGCTAATTTACCATCGGGCAAAGCAACAGGACAAGATCAGATACCTGCAGAGTTCTACAAAACCTTCTGGGATGTGGTAGGTAAGGATCTATGGGCAATCTGTTGTTTGGCACAGGGGGGTAGAATAGTACCACAATCATGGGCCAATGCGGATATTATAGTGATCCTAAAAAAAGATGAACCGCCAACAGAACCAGGCTCATATAGGCCGATTACTTTGTTAAATGCTGACGCTAAGATAGTTTCCAAAGCATTAGCTAATAGGCTGAGCAAGGTCATAGAGAGAGTGGTATCACCGGCACAACATGGTTTTATACCTGGTAAAGGGACTACTCAACATACCAGGCAGATGATCACTATTTTAGATGCAGCAGAGGCCTCAGGGGACCCTGTCGCGGTGATTTTTCTGGACGCCGAGAAGGCCTTTGAAGAGTCTCTTGGGCTTATTTATGGAAAGCCATGGAATGGGCAGGTATAGGTAAGGGATTTATTACAGCAATTCAGGCTCTTTATAAACACCCCACTGCTAGGATAAGAATTAATAAATCCTATTCAAAGACGGTAGCGATAGGGCGTGGGACTAGAAAGGGATGCCCAGCCTCGCCTCTACTATTTGCCATATATCTGGACCCGTTTTTAAGAAGTCTCACAGATAATATCAGGATCCCCCCAGTTGTATTGCATGAGAAAGAATTCAAACTATTTGCGTATGCAGATGACGTGGCTATCACAACATCAGCTCCGGAGGGAGCACTGATTGAAATCGAACAGGAGGCGAGAAAATTTGGTACATTCTCAGGGTATCTCATAAACAGAGGGAAGACACAAGTAATACAGAATAGATTCTCGACCTTTGTAGACATAAGAGTGGTCCCGGAAGCAACATACTTGGGAGTCAGGGTGAACGCGGATTTAGGGAAACTGGTAGAGATTAATATGGAACCACTGTTAGGGAAGGTTAAAAGAAATATGGAGAGGGTTAACAATTTACATCTGACATTAATGGGTCGTATTAATTATATTAAAATGGTTACCTTCCCAAAATTCTTATACCTGTTTAGAGCAATTCCCTTATTTTTTGATGGCACATGGTTTAATAGAATAGAAGCAACAGTGAATAGATTAATTTGGGCACAGGGTAAGACACGTAGGGCGTATAGATTTTTGACACTATCAAGGGAGAAGGGGGGATGGGGGGCACCAGATTTTAGATTTTACTATTGGGCGGCAGCTCTGCAATATTCCAAGGGGCTTTTAGGAGGGAGTGATCATCAGGATGAGGGAGCATGCCCAGAGAATGTCTATGAAGCACTGATGGGAAAAATGGCAGAGAATGCTTTTGTCACCACTGTGGATTTCGCCTATTTCAAACATACAAGGTTTAAGACTTTGAGTGCTGTATACAAAATATGGTGTGCAATTAAGAAGAAGGTAGAATTGGGAAGATATAATAGATATCTGAGGTTATACACGAATAGCGACCTTCCGGCAGAGATTTTTAGGGATGTTGTTATGAAAGAGTGGGATGGCAGAGGAATTAAGAAATTAGGCGACATGTTGGATGAGACAGGTGGGTTCTTGCTATTTCAAGTTATCCAATATAAATTTAAAGTACCTGGGAATAATTTCTTTAAATACTTACAAGTAAGAAGCTACTTTCATACAAAACAGGGGGGATCAGCAGGAATGACAAGTTGCAGGATAATGGATTATTTGGGGAGCAGTTTACGGTGCTCAATTAGACAACTGTATGTAGAATTGCAGGCATACAAAACAGATGATAGGGAGAAATATAGCGAGAAATGGGTGGAACAGGTAAGGGCCCATCCTGAAGCTCTTCAAGCATCACTAGATTTAGGTAGAACCGTTCTATGCTCAGCAACATTACAAACTCAACATTACAAGACTATTTATTCTTTATACTATACACTAGCCAGAATTGCACAATGGGGGGGTAGCACCGGAATAACTTGCCCACGCTGTAACTCAACGAGTGCTAATATCACTCATATGTTTTCACAGTGTCCACAGCTTTATACACTAAAATTGGCAATAGAGGAATTTCTGGAGAATTTTCTGGGGTTAAAAGTTAAATTAACGGATGAATTGACAATATTAGGCATCAGTATAGGAGATAATAATATACATACAGAATTTCTGTTCCTGGTCACAGCAGTTTTCAGGCTTATTATTGCGAAAGCCTGGAAAGATAAATTGGCGCCGACGTTTCAGATGTGGATAGCAAAGATATTACATATATATAATCTGGAGAAAGCTATTTACGATAGAAAAGGCAGAAGGGCAAGAATTTTGGGGGGCAGGATCTGGCTTCCCATCGAGCAGTGGAAGAACAGAAAGAGCTGAAAAATATGGGAGCTGGCATACTTTTTCAGGTTCTGCTTTGACCTGTTTCTATGTTTTCCTTTTTTGCTTTTGTTTGCTTTTTTTAGGTATGTAGCTGGCGGTATTATACAGACTGAAGGGGAATTATTTCCCCAATTTAAAATGCGGCACATGGCGCGTTTGCAGAGTGATTTAGATGTTTTTTAAAACAATTTTTTTAGAAAGGGTGCTGTGTGGCCCCCCCTTCTTTTTCCTTTTTTCGGGCCCTGGGGCCCCCATCGCCCAGGCCTGATCCCTTTAAAAAAAAAAATATATATATATATATATATCACCTCCCGTCTGATCCAAGTTTTAGGCTTCCGGGTGCTCTATGGCGGTGCAAGCGAGGAGCGGAAGGACCCGCCGTGCTAAAATTGATTCCGTTTTCCCTTTACAGGGAGTTGATTCCTCATGCACTGTCGTGTTCTTCAAAATTACACCACACGTTCTGTTGTCAGTTATCCGGTTTATTCGTTTTCATCACAGCAAGCCAGCTACACCTTACGCGTTTCGGTCTCTACGGAGACCTTGCTCACAGGTAAACTGAATCGACATTTTTTTACAATTTTAAATAAAGTGAAAGTGCTTATCTGTTACATCACTTCCTGTTAACTACACAGGATTTCTGGGACATGTAGTTTTATCGGGAAACATTATCATCATGTTATCCTTTTTATCACCAATGATTATATGCTATTGTCATTTGGGTCACAGTATTGAACCACATCAGTATTTGAATCAAAACGTAATAATTTTCATGTGCTAAAATAAAACCCTCCAGTGGGCATATACACAATTATTCCAAACCAATTTCGGCATCATACTGGTGCCCCTCTTTCTTAACCTTTATATCTATCTGTTTCACATTGAAGCCCTCTGGTGGGGTTTTAAATTACACCTTTTGGGTATCAATTTGGATCAAATTGCCCTCAATTTCAGATTCAATGTGCAATTCTAAATAGCATAAACAATTTACATGTCCTTCAGTGTGAAAAAAACAAATATAAAGTGAAGCAGTGCAAGTTAAAAATCTTTTTACAAAGGAGGTAACATTGTTACTCATCAATGTTCATTAGTCAGAAAAGAGGTTGTTTAAAGATGGCAATGTAGTTCTTCGTCCTGGTTGTGCCTATGCGGGCTCAATGTTATGACTCATGATGTGTTTTGATTCCTTCTGTCTCATTACTTTTTCACGATCACCCCCTCTTTGGTTTGGTCCAACACTTTCAATTCCATAGAATTTTAGTTCTTTCCAGTTGCTGTTGTGTTCTGTTTCCATATGTTTGGCCATTGCGTTACTGCGATCTGAGTTAATTGTAGCCCGGACATGTTCCAGGATGCGCAGTTTCAGTTCTTTTTTGGTGCTTCCAATGTACTTTAAAGAGCATGGATATTCCAAAGCATAAATGCCAAATTGGGTTTTACAGTTGATTAATTGATCAATTTTCCACGTTTTTTTGTTCGCCATGTCAAGTTCTTTGATATTTTTGGCAATGCAGCACACTTTGCATCCAGAGCATTTATAAAATCCCTTGGGTTTGTACCAAGCTTCAGGTTTTTTCTTTTCTTGGAAATGACTGTAAATTAATTTATCTTTTAAGATCTTAGCTCTCCAATAAGTCACATTGGGATGGTCCCCCACAATTTCCGCAATTTTTGTATCCATATGTAGGATGTGCCAATTTTTCTTCAGGATTTTGATTACTGATTGATTGGCTGTGGAGTGAGTGGTACTGAATCGAATATTTTGATCATCCGAATTAGATGTTTGTTTTTCTTTGAGTAGATCAGTTCTTTTGATACTGGAGGAGCGATTTAAAGCCGTTTGAATACTTGCAGGATTGTATTTGCATTTCTCAAATCTTTTGCTGGCTAATTTTTGTTCATGTTCCAGTCTTCCTCTTTAGAGCAAATTCTCTTTATTCGCAGGAATTCTCCGTACGGAATATTTTGAATTAGGCTGGTTTGGTGGAAGCTTTGAGCATGCAGTACCGCATTAGTTGCGGTACTCTTGCGGTGCAACATTGTTTCTATTGCATTATTTTCAATAAAGATTTCCTGCCCCAGGAACTAGCATTCAATCAAAAGACTTGGGAAAAAATAATGGGCCCTCCGAGAAGTCAGAATCAAAGAGGGAGAGGAAGAGGAAAAGGACGGGGAAACACGCCTCAAAACAAACCAGAAGAGGCAAGCGAAAGTACGGCACAACCTTCTGGTGCAAACCGCGTAGGAACCAACCGCGGCGGAAAAGCTGAAGACGGAAACCAGGACCCAACAGCCATCCTAATGTGGCGGTGGGTCTTTGGTGGGTCCGCTGCGGTTTTTCCGCATCCTCTGGGCCGGCGTTGGCTTCCGCCGGCCCGGAGGATGCGGAAAAATCACAATCGTAATGGGCCCCTGTTAGAACTGGCTATTTCTGGTTGGCTAAGGCTGACGCCAAAGCTAGGCAGAAACCACCATTCTAGTCAGGGCAAGGGAGTCACACACCAAGATAACCCCTGCTCACCCCCTTGGTAGCTTGGCACGAGCAGACAGGCCTATCTCAGATGCAATGTGTAAAGCATTTGCACAAGCACATACCAGCAACAACATCCTAGGCACACCACAAAAGGAACTCCACACAAGGTTATATAAAAATAACTTTTGTATTGTCAAAACACATCAGATAGTAATCACACAGTATACATTGTGCCAACAAGCACGGGCAATATTCACAAGGGATTATTTACACAGGACAGGACCACGTGGGCCACTGTCAGAATCAGCACTTCGTAGAAATAGCACTTCTAGAACTTAGAATAAGTATAGCACAAAATAACAATTATAAATCACAACCAGTAACTACTGGTGACAGGTAAGTACCACCTACGCAACCCTAAACACCTTAGGAGAATGTCACGCAGGGAACTAGGACCTCACTAGGACCACCTGTACTAGAAAGAACAACCACCTAAGTATCACAATACAATTAGAGGTATAAGCATGACACATTACACATGATGCATTACAACATTCAGAGGTGTAGGGAAGGAAAACACATGATGCATAAAACATACATTCAGCGGTGTAAGAACATGGCACATGATGCATCAAAACACATTCAGAGGTGCAGGGATGGAAAAACACATGATGCATAAACCAACATATTCAGAGGTGTAAAATCAAGGAAGACGCATGATGCATAAAAACATTCAGAGGTGCCAGAACATAACTCAATAGCGCAAAAACACATGATGCCCAAAAACATTCAGAGGTGTAAGATCAAGGTGCGTAATCATATTAAATGCATTACATTTCCTAGCACCACATCACATTGCGCAAACTCACATTAGGCAATTACCATCACATAGATAATCACATTCCAGCCCCCATCTAATAAAGGGACAAAGGAGCCCTGTGTCCAGAATGTCAGGGCGCGCTGCCAATGCTCCGACCACCTGACAGTGTCCCTCAAGAGCCTCTCAGGTCTTGCAAAACCATGGCCCCTCGAGCCTCGCTGGGCTCATAAATCAATTATGGGCGGGAGCCTCTCGGGGCTCGAAGAACAGAAAATGCCCCCAGAGCCCTTGTGGCTCTAAATCAATCATGTGGGCAGGGAGCCTCTCAGGCTCGATAAATATGCCCCCACGAGCCTCTCACAGACTCGTAAACGAGGTGGGGCGGCCCTCTGCCATCCGGGGCTGCCCTGACCCAGTGCCTCTAAACCGGCACCAACAGCAGCCGCACGGAGTCCCCCCCAGCCCTTCCTACTCACCGGGCTGTCTCTTGTGCGGGGCTCCTCCAGGCGGCGGCTTCTCTGCTGGGCGGCGGGGCTCTCCATGACACCGGAGCCCTGCCGGCACCTGCAGCCACGACTCTTCCTCTCTCGGGGCTCCCTCTTGGTCACGGGAGCCCCACAGCGGCCGCCGCCATCTTCTTCTCCGGTCTCCCTCTGGGCACGGGAGACCGGCAACACAGGCAATGGCTTCCCCCAGGCAGGGGGAAGCGGAAAACATGTCCTCCCGGCCCCGCCCACAACCAGGCGGTGGGGCGGACCTCTTCTTCTGGTGTTTCCTACGGGCTGCGGCGGTGATTCCGAGGGGCACAAAGAGGCGTGGGCACCCTCGGTTGCAATAATAAAAGTAGAAACGGGTGCGCACCCGTTAGATAATTAAATAAATACGGGCAAAGTCGCAGGGTAGGCACCTGCCAATCCTCACGTAAAATTCGTGACGGCGACACGCTCGCACTTCAGCAAAAAGCACTCTCCCAGCGCTATAAGCAATAAAGCAGCCCCCATGAGTGAAGGGGGCAGGAGAGCCAGGCCAAGGGGTCCCCAAAAGTCCTGGAGGAGTAAAAGTGGATCAAAACAGCTCCATGCAAAGAAGAGTCCTCCAGCATCCATCAGGAATCCAGGGGCTGGGCAGGGCTCAGGGAGGCAAGCCTTCCCCTGAGCCCAAGCAGCAGCACGCCCCTGGCAGGATTCAAGTCCAAAAACAAGAACATTTTGGAGGGGGACACAGCCCCTTTTTATACTATAAAATCCTTTGTCTAGCAGGGTGCAGGCAGTGTGAGAACCAGCTAGAACTGGTTATAGGGAATTCCTTTCACTGGCCAGGCTAGGGACATCAGACGCACCCCAGGGGGTGGAGCCAGCATTGTGTTGGGAAAACCCAGCCTCATTCAGGACCCTCAAACCAGACGGTCAATCCACAAGCAGGCCCAGGCTCACTCCTCCCCTCACATCAGCATGCTAAACACTCCATTCACCACCGGGGCAGACCGTTCCAGACTCTTGGAGCCAGGCTCACCAGCCAGCCTCAGCCAATCACACGCGAGACACAAATTACACAAATATGCCAACTTCTAAAAGTGGCACTTCTACACTAGACACATTCATGCCGCATATATCATTACGCAGCATTCAATCTCACGAGTTCGCACATACCAAACTCGACCCTGCACTCCCCACACATCAAGAACTACCATGGTCACAGATATTCCCCATGCATTCCTATGGGAGGGCAGGTCACTCACCACACATACACAGAGAGCTCAAGCACTTTACACTGTACCACAGTGAAAAAGTGCGCAGAGGCCTAAAATCACCAACACCAGGTCACAGAAACAGGCTAGGAAAAACAGGTGAACCTGCCAAAAGGGCCGGGTCCAACAGCCCCTATGTGTCAGATTTCAGTAAATTATGTGGCAAAAAGAAGAAAATTATGCAGCATAATGAAGCTCATTTTGCAATAGTATTAATTCATTATTTTGTAATTTTTACACTTGTGAACACTGTCTGGGCATTGATTGCACCTCATGAGTACCAAATTTCTATCCAAATACTGCAATAAGGAACATAACGATGACCAGTCAACTTTTGCAAAGAGGTTTCCACTCCGCAGCAACACGTGTTGCTGCATTTTTTGTAACGTTTGAAAAGTTTGGGCTACAAATAGATTTATTTTTCATTAAAATCTGCAGATTATGCTACAGATTATAGTTTATGTGGCAAATCCATGAATATTCAATAAAACTCGGCGGCTGCACAATTGCATAATTCCAGTGTCCCTGGTATGGCAGACTGCATGCATGTGTCCTTGCGGCACACAATGTTTGTGGTAATATCAGGGTACTCAACAGTAAAAACCAGCCCACCAGACTACAAAACTGGCCCACAGACAACCAAAAAAAAGAAGAACACTAACCTGTTGGAGCAGCCGTGCTGGCTCCACCATATAGCTCTACAGGCCAGACCGACCCTGCTAACACAACACAGCAGAAAACACTTAAATCAAAGTGATTTCTTAACTATTTCACAACAGGGCATAACCACTTTCAGTTTCACATGTTTGGTTTGAAAGTGCTTTTTCAGTATTACATGATCAAACATTTTATCTGTTTGACCAATCTGAAATGTTTTATTGGGGCCTCCTGTGGCACTAAAGTAATTGAAAGGCTAGACTGCCCTTGCCCTAAGGCACTTAGGGCATCTGTTGGCAAAGCACTTCCATTAAGTGGCAAATCTACATTAAACAGGTACGGAACAGGTTTGCTATTCCATCCTGAATTTGAGGTGAGTTGCATAAAAAGATGCATCACCTGATCACTGTGAATGTGGGGGTGGCCACTCACTTGGGGGATCAAAGAAGAACTCCATCTATAGCCCACAGCAGTTCCCTCTTTGCTGGGGGTGTGAACTCTCCCAATCAGAAGTAGCGGCAGAGGCCTCCCTGCTGTGCTCTTAGCCCAGGATAGGAGGAGAAGCACCACATGCTCAGCCTGCTCAGGCTGATCATTGTCATTCTATATGGAATGACACGGGCTGGCCAATAACTTGTGCTAAGTGAGGAGCCTGCCTCAAACCTGAAAAAAGTGGCTTAAATCTGGCCTCAGGTATTTGTCATCTGCCACCAGTGGATAGCCAAATTTGGTGTAATTCCGTTCAGCAGTTCGGGCTGTAGCTTTGTCTACAGTTTATTATGGAAAAATACATGGGGAAAACACGTTTTGGGACCCCCTTTTTTCCCAGCCCCCACTTAGTGAATCACCCCAAAACTTTCAAGACAGGAGCTGACCGGAGATGATCACTAGTTTTGAAAATTTCGCGAAGATTCGTCAACTGGCACCAAAGTTATTGGGAAAACAAAAAATGCGTTTCCTATGGCAACTAGGTCCTAACTATAAGTACCTCCTGGCGAATGCCAGTAGGTATTATATATATATATATATATATGTATATATATATATATATAGAAAACCACCTCCTCTCAAAAGAAAGAAGCAGGAGCCTCAGTGGGGAAGAGAAGCAGCAGCACCTTTATTCCAGACTAATGGCGTATGCATTTCGGCCGGTGTGGCCTCGTCAGCGCCTGCGGTGGTGAAAGCGGAAGTCCTGGCGTTCTGCAGCTTAGTAAGGCACCCAACCCACCAGTGATAGGTGCAGTGTCCTGGCTCCGCCCCTCAGCACAAAAGTCCTCGAATAGAAGGGTCCGTGTAGATCAGCGGACTCCATCTCCCAGGATGCAGCAGTGGCGCCCAGGTGAGTATGGCTGTGGAGCGGTCTTGAGATAATCAAGCAATTAGCAGAGGGAAAGGTGCGCTGCAAAGCGTCTGTAACCGCAGAGTGAAACACAGGGTGCAGCCTTGAGTCCCCAACGCCTCATCAACCATAGGGCCAAATCACCAATTGTAGCGTGAGCAAGGAAAATTAGCCCCAGCTCAGGTAGTGAAGAAATATTCCACAATGGCGCTTCAGGTGCGAGGCCCGCCGGCGGGACAGGAGACATTCAATACCTTGAATAAGAAGAAATGCCGAAGCAGGTTCCAGAGTCTCCGGGCCACTTGAAGATGAGGGAGCTCCTGAACCGCGCCTCTGGAAAGCGCGTAGCAATGTAGAAAACCACCTCCTCTCAAAAGAAAGAAGCAGGAGCCTCAGTGGGGAAGAGAAGCAGCAGCACCTTTATTCCAGACTAATGGCGTATGCATTTCGGCCGGTGTGGCCTCGTCAGCGCCTGCGGTGGTGAAAGCGGAAGTCCTGGCGTTCTGCAGCTTAGTAAGGCACCCAACCCACCAGTGATAGGTGCAGTGTCCTGGCTCCGCCCCCTATCTACTGGTGGTCGCCAGTAGATAGTCATAGTTAGGACCTAGTTTCCATAGGAAAAGCATTTTTTGTTTTCCCAATAACTTTGGCGCCATATGATGAATCTTTGCAAAATTTTCAAAACTTGTGAAGAGCTCCATTCAGCTCCTCTCTTGAAAGTTTCGGGGTGATTCATCAAGCGGGGGCAGAGAAAAAAGGGGGGTCCCAAAACACATTTTCTCCATAGGAAACATTAGACACGGCTACACTGCTGAAAGGAATGACACCAAATTTGGCAAAAAGGTAGCCCTTGGTTCAGAAAGAGACCTTTTTGTTAAATGGTATAAATCCGTTCAGTAGTCCTGAGAAATTTAAAAAAAGAGGTTGGAAAATCAATTTCCCATAGGAAACTTAAGACACGGCTACAGCTCGAACTGCTGAACGCAATTACACCAAATTTGGCAAAAAGGTAGCCCTATAGGCAGCGCCCCGTCATTGCAAACTGCTTTGCTTCATTAAAGTGAGAGCAGGGAAATCTGCTCTTGCTTCAATGAAGCAAAGCAGAATTGCTTTTCCACACGGGGAACTGCATGTCAGCAGCTCCTCATGGGAAAAAGCAATGCCGGCACCTGCAGGACACGGGGAGCTGGCGGGACCATGGGGGCATGTTGGCTCCCCCCACGGTCCCCAACGGATAGGGTCAGCCCCTGGGAATGGAGTCCCCGGGGCTAGAGTGGCCCTGGAGGGGGGCCAGGTGGCTCCCCCCCCAAAATAAAGAAATAAAGGCCAGCCCGGGGGATGAGGTCCGGGGGGCCAATAGAGGCCCCAGGAGTGGGGCCACGCAGCCTCCCACCATAAAAAAATACGTGGCCATGCCCCGGGGATTAGGTCCCCGGGCCGAAATTGGCCACGGGAGGGGGGCCCCCGCGGCACCCTTCCAGTTCACACATATATATATATATATATATATATATATATATATATATATATATATATATATATATATATTCACTGAAAAAACCATAGGTTTCACACCAGTTATAGTTAGGAATTAGCATTTAAAAAACCTATTAAATTCACTGAAAAAACCATAGGTTTCACACCAGTTATAGTTAGCTGGAAATTTTACTGATATAAAACCATTGAAATTCCCACGTTATAGTTAGTCGGACTCACTATAACTTGCGCGTGCAATGCACTGCTGATGACGTCACATATTACATCACTCATGACATGGTCAGTGACATCACTCATGACATCACTGATGACACCATCCTTGTGACACAGTGACAGACCTCCTCTCAGTGTAAAGTAACCCTTGAGACACATATTCAAAAATAGAAACTGAAATTTTTAAAAAATGGACATACCTATATCAGTTACAACAAGCAATTCTGTACTTCCACTATCTATATACTCATCCACTCATTCACCAACAGTTCTATATAGTCACTCATACATATACTCACTCATCATATGAAGAGATACACCTATACATTCTGTTACACACCGACATTCATCCAAAAGTTACTCACACACATATTCACACGTGCAAATAAACTATTGAACAACCATTTATTTGAAAATAGAGTTATACACACACTTCCACCTTACTTCTATTGAAAATTACACATATTTATTCTCTTAAACAATCACTTATAGAAACACATACTTATTTAAACAGGAAATCTTACAATCTCTTACTCTCACATATACTCACTTATATACATCAATATTCATATATACTAGATTAAAACATATGTAGTTACTGATAAAGACACTAGTGAGACAGTCATTCACTCACTAACAAACACATATAGACACTCATCCACCCATACAGTCCTGTACATATGCTGTCTTCAAAACACATACAAACAAAGAGTCAGTCACTCATGCATCTATGTGCTAAGTAATACCTCCACCAAACCATATAGACACTCATACTAATACTAATAAAAATATCAAATAACCCATATACATACGCATGTAGCTACTTATCAACACATGTAGCCACTTATACACAAAGTGAAACACTAATATATGTATTTAAATATTTAAACATAACTCACTAATATTTATTTTTCAGAAAGACACATATTCACTGGATGGTGTCATCAGTGATGTCATGAGTGATGTCACTGACCATGTCATGAGTGATGTAATATGTGACGTCATCAGCAGTGCATTGCACGCGCAAGTTATAGTGAGTCCGACTAACTATAACGTGGGAATTTCAATGGTTTTATATCAGTAAAATTTCCAGCTAACTATAACTGGTGTGAAACCTATGGTTTTTTCAGTGAATTTAATAGGTTTTTTAAATGCTAATTCCTAACTATAACTGGTGTGAAACCTATGGTTTTTTCAGTGAATTTCAAAGGTTTTTTAAATGCTAATTCCTAACTATAACTGGTGTGAAACCTATGGTTTTTTCAGTGTATTTCATAGGTTTTTTAAATGCTAATTCCTTTCTATATCGAGTTTCTAACCTTTTTTTTTTTTACAATTTGCTGTTTTTTTTAAGTATTCATTTTTTTTATAATTTTTTTTTTTTGCGCTCTGGGTGCGCGCTCGGGGAAGCTTTCAGCTAAGCTCTCCTGTAAGCTTTTCCGTGCGCTCATCTGAAAGCGCACCCAGAGCGCAACTGTCGTTCGTGAAAAAAAAATATGAATGAAAAGTTAATAATAATGCAAAACATTTCGTACCATACAAATAAAATTTGTTTTTTTTAATATGGAAAATGATTATGCATTTCTATTAAAGATTGATGACGTCACTTCGGCGCGCAACGTACGTGCCCTCGGAAGCGCATACGTGCGCGGCGCCTAAACGCACGCAAAAGCGCCTACGATCGCGCCACGTGTGCGCCCCGGAAGCGCCTACGATCGCGCTGCGTAAACGCACCCGGAAGTGCACCCGAGCGCGCATCGTAAGCGCGTCAGGTCATGTGACCCTAAAATAACACTTTTCATTGGTTGCTAACAGTTTTTTTTTACAATGAATGAAATCCCCACCCATTTCCTTCACTTCTTCTTTCACTTTTGTGACTGAAAGACCTGCCTTTTTTGCTGCTCCATATTCCTGGATTCATCATGGCTGCCAGATCATCCAGCAGTGAAGATGACTTCATTGATGAAGAGCCACCTACCCCAAAGGTGAAGGGACATTTCATCTGGAAATTCTTTAAATTTCCAGCAGACCAGAAGAAGGTGAATGCACCAAAAGTAGAGTGCAGGATCTGCAAAAAGGTCCTGTCACGGGGTAACCCCCCAAAAAAATACTCTTTTGGCAACTTCACCATGATTCGCCATGTGGAGACCAGGCACCCCCAGAATTTTGCCCGAGAAAGTGTCAGGGCTCTGGCACAGGAGGTTCCCAGAGGTGGGGCCTCTACATCAACAGGAGGAGCAACTTCTTCTGGAAGAGAACAATCTCAGGGGCAGGTAGCAAACATCCAACCTGCATTCAACCATGGGGTCGTCAGATGCAGATACTGCAATCAACTCCTCACCTATGGGGAGCAAAGTGTCCTGCTCATGGTTCGGGCATTAGAGAACCATCACTGCCCTTCCCACCCCTAATTTTTTTCTTTTCTTTTTGCTCCTGTTGAGCAGTTTCTATTCCCTGTTTTTGTTCCTCTTCAGTTAAAAGAAGAAAACCAAAAGTTCTTTTCAGAACTACCTCCAATTCTCATCAAAGAGCTATAATCTTAAAAAATGAAGAGTAAGTGAAATATAGTGCATTGATAATTGAAAGGAGAATGAGTAAGAAAGAACAGAAAGGTATGAGAGGTGAAAGGAAGTGAAGTAGGAGGACTGAAAGAAGGTGAGTGTTAGAAAAGAAATTTATGACACAGTGAATAAACTGGAGGCCTCATTTCTGAAAAGTGACGCATCGCTACGTGAAAATAGCGATGCGTCACTTATCTGGACGCAATCCTTATGACATTCCACATATGTCATATTTAATATATGACTAATCAATTCGCAAGGAGTTACAGATATGTCAGTATTTCTGACATATCTCTAAACACAAAAGTAACGCATTGCAGGAGTGCGTCACAAAAGTGACGCAACTCCAGTAATGTGTCCTTTCACATGGAAAAAGCACCATGTGAAAGGTTTGCTGTGAAGCAGGCGCAAGATTTTGGCGCAACTGCATCCTAAAAGTGACGCACTGCGTCATTATTACCAAGCTTTTTGCAAGGAACACCCCCTCTGCATGCATTATACCTGACACTATTTTTTAAAAAGTGACGCATCTAGGTACATGGGTCACTTTTTAAAACTCTGCGCCATATTGTATCTGCATCAGGTATAATGTATGCAGAGGGGGCAATCCCTCGCAAAAAGCTTGGTAATAACAACGTACTGAAATCTATGAGATTTCCCTGCGTCACTTTTAGGATGCTATTGCGTCAAAATTTTGCGCCGGCCTCGCATCACTTTTATGTTTACACATATGTCAGAAATACTGACGTATCTGTAACTCCTTGCAACATGATTCGTCATACATTAAATATGACACATCTGGAATGTCATAAGGACTGTGTACAGAAAAGTGACGCATCACACCAGCAGTGTAATAAAATGTGCCTCGTTGCACTATATTTAAAGGATGCAACAGCATCCTAAAAGTGACGCAGTGAAATCTCAAACATTTCACTGCGTCGCTATTACAAAGCTTTTTGTGGGGGAACACCCCCTCTGCATGCATTATACCTCACGCAGATATAATGTGGCGCTTGATTTTAAAAAGTGACCCATCTACCTAGATACCTCACTTTTTAAATATAACGCAACGCAACACATTTTTTTACACTACTGGTGCAATGCGTCACTTTTCTGTGCGCACTCCTTATGACATTCCAAGTAACGCATTGCTGGAGTGCGTCACAAAAGTGACGCAACTCCAGTAATGTGTCCTTTCAAATGGGGAAAGCAGCATATGAAAGGTCTTGCCTCAGTCTAACACCTGCTGTAAAGCAGGCACAAGATTTTGACGCAACAGCATCCTAAAACTGACGCAGTGAAATCTCAAAGATTTCACTGCGTCGCTATTACAAAGCTTTTTGCGGGAGAACACCCCCTCTGCATACATTATACCTGACGCTATTTTTAAAAAGTGACGCATCTAGGTACATGGGTCACTTTTTAAAACTCTGCGCCATATTGTATCTGCAACATGATTCGTCATACATTAAATATGACACATCTGGAACGTCATAAGGAGTGCGCACAGAAAAGTGACGCATAACACCAGCAGTGTAATAAAATGTACCTCGTTGCACTATATTTAAAAAGTGACGCATCTAGATAGATGCGTCACTTTTTAAATATTGCATAACAATGCGCATTTTTTTACACCGCTGGTGCGTCACAAAAATTGACGCACAGGAAGCGCAAAACTAACAGCGCAAGGCCTTCATAAATATAGTCCTGGATTTAGGGGGTCAGAGGGGGTCTACTCTTCCCCCTTATGATCCAATCAGCTTCCTGCGCGCAAGTCGCGTGTCGCGCCTGGAGCGCACTCCCGTGCGCGCACGGGAGAGCGCATATCCCCGCGCAAAACGAAAAAAAAATTTTAATGCCCTGCAGGACCCTATTTTAGTCCCTACATCAAACCTAGGGGGTCAGAGGGGGTCTACTCTTCCCCCTTATGGTCATTTGCCCCTTTTTTTTTCAAACCCCTTGTGTCTCGATTTTACCGAGACACAAGATGGCGGCCGCTCCGCACTGTTTAGAATGTTTACAGACAACTGAGATCCAATCAGCTTCCTGCGCGCAAGTCGCGTGTCGCGCCTGGAGCGCACTCCCGTGCGCGCACGGGAGCGCGGCTATAGATATATATATTTTTTTGAACCTAAATTACTCAAAATCCACTGGAGCACATATCTTGAGACATAGCAAAGGCACATCGGGCTACCAGTCCCTACAATTTTGCCAAGTTTGGTGGAAATCCATTCAGCCGTTCGGGCTAAAAGTGAAATCGACCGCCCTATGGAAATTAACATGGGGAAAACGCGTTTTGGGACCCCCCTTTTATCTCGGCCCCCGCTTGACGAATCCCCCCCAAACTTTCAGGGAAGGACCGGACCGCCATGAGACCATTTTCCTGAAAATTTCAGGCAGATTCGTCAACCGGCGCCAAAGTTATTCAAAATAGAATGTTGAGATTTAACATTGAAAATTATCCTAACTATAACTACCTACTGGCGACCGCCAGTAGGTAATATATATATATATATATATATATATATATATATATATATATATATATATATATATATATATTACCTACTGGCGCTCGCCAGTAGGTATATATAGTTAGGATTTTTTCCCTATGGGATTTCTGAAAATTCTATGCCTAATAACTTTTGCGTTTGTGGACGGAATTGGCTGAAATTTTCAGGAAAATGGCACATTTTGTTTCTGAGCAGCCCTTGGAAATTTGGGGGGGTTTTGTGGAGGGGGGGCTGAGAAAAAAGGGGGGTCCCAAAACGCGTTTTTCCCATGTTAATTTCCATAGGGCGGTTGGACTCACTTTTAGCCCAAACGGCTGAATGGATTTTCACGAAACTTGGCAAAATTGTAGGGACTGTTAGCCCGATGTGCCTTTGCTAGGTCTCAATATATGTGCTTCAGTGGATTTTGAGAAATTAACGTTTAAATCAAGATATATATCTGTAACAGCGCTCCGGGCAGCGATCCGGTTAGCGAACCTTTCGCGTATCGGAACTTTGCGATGCGAAGCTGATTGGCCCTCCGGTGTCTGTCAACATTCTAAACAGTCCGGAGCGGCCGCCATCTTGTCTCTCGGTAGGATCGAGAGACAAGAGGAGGCCAAAACAAAGGGGGAAATTACCATAAGGGGGCATAGTAGATCCTCGTTGACCCCCTAGGTTTTATGTGGAGGTTTTAAAAGGGCCTAGGAGGGTCCAAAAAAAAAAATGAAAAAATTTTTTTTTTGCGTGGTAAGCGCCAAGTTCGCGAACCGGAAAGCGTTCTGGGCAGCGAACTTTATGGATAAAAGAAAGAAAGACTTTTCTAATACTGTATGTTAATTGTTTGTTGTTTTTCTTGTTTTTTTTTGTTTTCTTTTTTTAAAGTGTTTTTTTTATTTTGATTCTTTTTCATAATTTATTAAACTTTCTAACATTTCAGTGTCTGAAATGTTATTATTTTCTTGAAATATTGTTTGCAATCGGTGAGGTTGCAAAATGTCCTCATTTGCAAGGAGGACATCTACTGCTTGGACACATTGCAGCAGTTCATTATCCAAGCTTTCATCCATAAATTCCAGGTCAATTTGTTCATTTAATTCCTGGCTGCTCTCTTGCAGGTCCATCTCAAAAGAAACTTGCTGCTCGCCTTCCATTTTGCCTGAAATTTGGATTAAAAAAAATATATATTAGTAGAGATAGGGCACTGTTGGGATTAATTTTAGATAGGCAGTTTTTATCAGTGAATTTATCTTTTGTCAGTGTATAGTATGAGAGTGGAAATAGGACTATAAAAAAGTGTATGTGATTTAACCAAGACAAGCCTAACTCCATTCATAACTATAACAGAGAAGTCTATCTAAATACATTACTACTACAGAGGGATAGTGTATATTTAGCAGAAAAAGCCTACTATATTAAGTTATACTGCACACTATATTAAATTATAACTTACCTTCACAAAGAAGTTGAAGTTTTTTGAAGCTATTGAAATAGGAGGTACAACAAGAAGTAGAAGTCAAAATGGCTGTGTTTCCTTCTCTCCCTTTATATATATACAGGTATATAACCAATCAAATGTCAGGTAATAAAAGTAGAAAATGAAAGTAACATTTTCATTGGTTGTCAATTCCAACAATTCAGATGTGTTTTGTGAAGTAATTTACCTCACGGTACTTGGAGAGGTCTACAGGCTAAATGGCTAAATGAAATTTCAATGAAATTTGTGAGAATGGAAGGGATTGTTATGTAGTATGAGCTAATCTATATTTGGTGAGAGTGTCTCTAGTCGTTTTTCTGTAAATTACTTTCCCACCTTTTTTTTGGACCGCTTTCCGGGAAGCGGCCCGGTTAGCGAACCTTAAGCGTCACGGGAGTCCACCATTTTGTGTTTCGGTCGCATTAAGATACAAGATGGAGGGCAAATAATGTTTAGAATGGGTAGAAGGGGTCATGGTAGACTTATCTTGACCCCCTAGGTTTTCTGAGCATGGCTGAGGAGGCTTATATGTGCGGGAAAAAAAACTTTTTTTAAAAAAATTCCGCGAGGTTAGCGAACCTTAAGCGTCACGGGAGTCCACCATTTTGTGTTTCGGTCGCATTAAGATACAAGATGGAGGGCAAATAATGTTTAGAATGGGTAGAAGGGGTCATGGTAGACTTATCTTGACCCCCTAGGTTTTCTGAGCGTGGCTGAGGAGGCTTATATGTGCGGAAAAAAAAACTTTTTTTAAAAAAATTCCGCGAGGTTAGCTTTCGGTTAGCGAACCGGGTAGCGCTCCGGGGAGCGAATTTTGTGGATAATTAGTGAAAAAAGTTAGAGAAAAATAATAATTGTGAGTGATCAGATGTAGGGTAGCTCTGAGAAGAGCTTTTGGGTTTATGGTACATTTAGGTACTTATAAGTAGGTACCAATGCACAGTCTTAAATTCAGAATGAAAATTCTGTTGCCCTCATCTGAGAAGTGAACTCCATCTCCTCTGTAGATATCTTGCATGTAGTAACGCAAGTTATTGTTGTACAGAGAGCCCATTCCATGGTCTCTCATGTAAGCTGAAACAGATTTGTTTACATGCTTCCTCGCTTTCTCAATTTGTGGACAAAATTGGTTGGACCACCTCCATTTCTGTCTTTGGCATATATTGGAATATACCAAGGCAGTTTGAGGAAAAAGTGCCATTAATTGCTCAAAGGTGTCCTTTAAAAGCATTTCCAGACCTACCCCTGTCAAAGTGCCCAAATCATTACCTCCACAGTGCACTATTAACAGGTCAGGTTTTGGCAAATGCATAAAGGTTTTCACCAATGGTATCAATTGGTGACATTTTAATCCTCTTTGGCCCAACCACTTAATTTCCACATCTTGTAAATTGAGGTTAGGTAAATTTCTGCTCTCAGCATACCTTTGAGCCCAGTGGATGTAACTATGTCCAACAATCCAGACCTTAAACATGGTGGGAGAAGGTTGTTCTGCAGTCAGATGAAGTGTGGTAATGAAAGGGCAGTTGAAACAGTAGGAGTTTCTAAAGAAAAAAAACTGTGGATTTCCAGTGCTATTGATTCATTAGCAGTGATTGGTGCATTTCCATTTCTGAAAACAGAAAGTTAGGGTGCATGGATGTGTTCTTTGAAAGATGTAATTTGAATGGTCAAGAAAGAAACATTTAATGAAAGATTGCACTGGATACGCAGGTGCACTGAGAGTTCAGAGTTCAATTGAAACATTGTTGTGTGAATTTGCAAACATGAGAGGTCTTCCAGGAGGTGGTTGCTATTGAAAAAAAGGCAGACAGGGCAGAGGGGGGAAGGGTTTAGATTTGAAAAAAGTGAGGGAAGAGGTATGATTGGCTAATATGAGAGATATGTGAAAAGAATATCTGTATTTCTGTGCTTTCAATAGCTGCAGCCTTTGGAGTGCATCCTTTTTCTTCTGCTGAAGACAATTTGGTGTATTTCTTAGACTGTTTTCAAAACTCAAAAAAGATTTGCTAAGGTGAGAAAAGATTTATTTAATTTAGATACAGAATAGTATGATTTAAGGAGAAAATGATGAAGAAAGCTGTGTTTTAAAAACGATTTAAGAAATCAATTTCATTTCTGGATATGTACTGCTAGAGCTTCATAGGTTGTTTTGAGCCATATTTATAAGGTATTTGAGTGTCTAAGATGTTATGTTTTCCTTTTAAAATGTAAAGTGTTCCTCATGGGGCAAGTGTCTTGTAAATATGCTCCCACTTGTGCTTGGCAAATTTAGATTTTGATTATGGGAGTTACCTAGCCATGTTAATAGTGTCCCAAAAATGGTGCTAGGGAATTGCAGAAAACACTTTCATGTGTCTCGAGGACATTTTTAGTCATTTCTTCATGAATGCAGGTATACAATTGATTTATATGCTGTGTTTAAAAATGAATTTTGAAATTAATTACATTTCAGGATATGTAGTGTTAGAGCTTCATAGGTTGTTTAGGGTCATATTTAGAAGGCATTTTAGTGTCTTTGATGTTATTTTTCCCTTTTTAAATGGAAAGCGTTCCTCATGGGGCCCTTAGCAGTTCTTAGCCATGTTATTTAATAGGAAGTGGATAACATGGCTAAGAGCATTTGCTGGAAAGTGCATGAATTTTGCTGACTTTTCTGCGATGTTATTTTTCCCTTTTTAAATGGAAAGTGTTCCTCTTGGGGCAAGTGTCTTGTAAATACGCTCCCACTTGCGCTTGGCAAATTAAGATTTTGATTATGGGAGTTACGTAGCCATGTTAATAGTGTCCCAAAAATGGTGCTGGGGCATTCCAGAAAACACTTTCATGTGTCTCAAGGACATTTTCAGTCATTTCTCCATGAATGCAGGTATACAATTGATTTATATGCTGTGTTTAAAAACGAATTTTGAAATCAATTACATTTCAGGATATGTACTGTTAGAGCTTCATAGGTTGTTTGGGGTCATATTTAGAAGGCATTTTAGTGTCTTTGATGTTATTTTTCCCTTTTTAAATGGAAAGCGTTCCTCATGGGGCCCTGAGCAGTTCTTAGCCATGTTATTTAATAGGAAGTGGATAACATGGCTAAGAGCATGTGCTGGAAAATGCATGAATATCGCTGACTTTTCTGCGATATTCATGCATTGCGGCCGTTTTTTTCACATTTGCAAGCACTTCTTAGACATGTTATCCAATGGGAGGTGGATAACATGGCTAAGAGCATTTGCTTCAAAGGTTGTTTGGGGTTATACACCATTTTTGGGAAATTATTAACATGCCTATCTAACTCCCATAATCAAATTCTAAATTTGCCAACCGCAGGTGGGAGCATATTTACAATAAATTTGCACCAGGAAGAACGTAAAATAGCATACTAGATACTCAAATGCCTTATAAATATGACCCAAAACATCTTATGAAGCACTAGTAGTGCATATTTCCAGAAATGTATTGGTTTTCATTTAATGATTTACTTCATTGGTAGGCCTTCACATGTTTTTTTATTTTGGTATTTTTCAGTGAAAATCTTATCTGCAACCATGTGTTGGCCTCACCTCAAATAAACAAAACAGGTGATGGACTGAATGTGGATGAATGACAAACATTTACCCCAGTCTAAAGATCAGGGCCTAAACAAATCTTTAGATAGGCTACATCTTATCGTCATCCATACTTAATGATTTAAAATATTAGGGAGTGATTTATGAGTGTTGTATGCCTTTTTTGTACCATTGAGTGTCATTTTTGTGATGCAGTGCTGGTGGAAAACATTTGCTATGTTAAATAATTAGTACGGCATTAAGTTTTAGATGACTGTTATTTATTTACTGTTTGCTAATAGTGGTTAATAACATTTTATATTATATTTTTCCACAGATTCAACTGCAGATTCTTTCATAGTTTGGAAAATGCCTTCCAAATGTCGAATACGAAAGGCTAGAAAACGTCAAAGACAGCAGGATGATGTTTTATTGCAGCAGTCCTCTTCCCCAAATACTTCTCAAAACACCAAGAAAGGTCCGGGTAAGAGCACGAAATCATTCTTAAGAAATATTTGTAGTAAAAAAAGTTTTGCTCAAAAAAATGTTTTAGTTCACAAAAAGAAAAGTAATTTAAATGGAAAGGAGAGACCCATCACAAATGTTACTGGTAGAGGAAGAGATAACTCTGTGCATGATAGTAGAAGGAAACAACAGTTTAGGGACATTCGAAGTCGTATGTTCCGTAATAGGATATTAGTTAATTTATTGAAAAGTATTAAAAAGAAAGGCCAACAGAAAGCGGCATTTTATAAGAAGAAGAAAAATGTAGAGAAAATTATTGATCATGCTTTTGAAATTAAGCGAAAGTTGTTTATTTTGGTAATCAATAGAATTAGGAAACTAAGCAAGGTAATTTCTGATTTCAAAACAAAAAGTAGATGGAAGAGAGTAGTAAATCGTACTAACTTTTGTGAAGTTTTTTCCGGAGAATGGATGCATAGTTCAAGTTCTGAGGCATTTTTTAATGAGGAGACTTATTTTCAGGATAATGATTTGGTGCATGCAGTTGACATCAGTGGGCGAGCTTATGAAGTGAAGGATGGTTGTCCAGTTGAAAAAGAACAACTTGTGACAACAGAGACAGAAGAGGCGCTAAGTGATGAGGTTTTAGGAAGACGTCCTAAGGGTCCTGTGTACATTTGGAAGTGTAGTTCTATTTGCAGTGTGCGACAGGTTTCCATCAATTTGCTTTGTGATTTTATACGGACATTTAATAAGAAAAGTTTGAAGCAGAAAATGAAGTTGTTGCAAGATTTAGATCCTTGCAGAGTGAGACAAATGACAGGTTTGCGTGGTCATTCACTGGCTTGTCTTTCCAGGAGAGTATGCCAGAGTGTTTTTCATCATTTCAGGATGCTAGCAGTGCATCATAATAAAGTGAGGAAATTAGTCAGAATGTTGTATTATGCTAAGAGTCCAGCAATTATGCTTAAACAATTATGTGCTGCTCTTTTGCATGGTTCTGAAATAGATGTCAAGAATATTTGTGAAGAAATTGAGTTTTGTTACTTTGGTAGTAAAGATGAGAATGTTCAAATTGACCCAGAAGTAGAAGGTAATGTTGAAGATAATGTACAGGTTTCCAGTACAGATAATTTTCAGAAGGAAATTGCCACGTTTCAGATGAAATCAAGTGAGAGGCCTAATTTCACTTGTGTATGTTGTCGACGCACTTATTATAAGAATCAGACTAAGTTAGTGGATTTATATGCAAAAACTGAAAGGGAAAATAATAGTGAATGGAAGGATTTTGCCACATACTTGATGGTAGAAAATTGTTTTGATTTGGGAGTGGACCAACGTGTGTGTACTTATTGTTGTAACAAATTAAACCAAAACCAGATGCCTGCTAGGGCAGTTCATAATAATCTGGAATTGGTTGAGATTCCTTCTGAATTGAAGGATTTAAATACTTATGAATCTATTTTGATTCAAAGTATCCATCCCTTTCAGGCTATTGTAAGAATGGAGCCTAAGACAGGGAAGTTGCCTCCAGCAGATTTACAGAGAGGATTAAAGGGAAGAGTTGTTTATTTGCCTCTAGATTTGAAGAAAAACATTAACACAATTGGAATAGAAAAAGTGGAAGAGGAACCTCTGGTTATCTTGGTTAACGGGGTTCCGACAAAGAATAAGAAAATATGGCAAGATTTAGTGGATGTTAGGAAAGTCAAAAAGGCAACAGTGTATTTGAAGAAAAATAATAAGTACTATAAGAATGTATATGTTGCAGAAGAGGAAGTAAGTGATGAAGAGGATAGCGATTTGTGTGCTGGCCAAATTGAGAAAGTAGAGGCCTCTAAAAGTGAAGAAATATATGAACATTATAGTGTTCATCCTTTGCATTCCAAGGAAGTCATGGGGAATGCTATTGAGTTGTTTCAAATGAAACAAGCCAAAGGGAGTCCCATTAGTGTTTGGGAGGAAAGTTTGGAAGCTCGGTGTTTCCCACAGCTATTTCCCACAGGTCAAGGAGGAAGATATGATGAGCGACCTCATCAAATCCCTGCGTCTGAATACCGGACTTTACGATTGTATGCAGAAGATGCTAGGTTTCGGCAATGCATTCCCTATTTGTTTCATCTCCTGTTTGAAAGCGATCTGTCTGGACTGTCATATGCAGTGAACCACATCTTAAAAAGTGGTATACAGATGCAAAACATCTCGGCAAGTGACTTTATGCATAAAGTCAATGTCCAAGACAGTATTTTGGATTCTCACTTAATTAATCTCATGGCGTGTCAGCGTGGTACTAATGAGTACTGGTACCGTCGTCATGGTGATTTAAAATGTATGCTGAGGAACTTAGGAACTCCAACATGGTTCCTCACTCTGAGCTGTGCCGAGTATGGCTGGGAAGACTTACTGGAATTTCTACGAGAGGCAAATGGAAATATTGAAAACATTGAATTCAAGACACCTGGAGAACTGTGTTCTTTGGATCCAGTGAATGTATGCAGGTACTTCAATCATAGATTTGAAGCTATGATGTCTTTCATCACAAATAAAAAGAATCCACCTCTTGGAGAGGTGTTGGATTTCTTCTGGAGAAAGGAGTACCAAGCAAGAGGTGCCCCTCATATACATATGTTGTTGTGGATCAAGGATGCACCTAAATTTGGAACAGATCCGGATGACTTAGTGATGAATTTCATAGAACAGTATTCTACGTGTGCTGTTCCAAACGCAACGGAGAAGAAAAGTCTAAGAGAACAAGTTCTACGTTTCCAAAGCCATCGTTGTGGAAAGTACTGTCGTCGTAAATTCAGAAACAAGGACAAGTTCTACACCAAATGTCGTTTCAACTTTCCACGACCGGTGATTTCTAAAGGAAGAGTGAACAGTTTGATGTCTTCTCTGCGACATAATGTGACGAGGAAATCACCCAAGAATACATACAATTTGAAAAGGAATGAAGAGTCCAAGTACATCAATGACTACAACCCAGTGATTTTGTCCATGTGGAATGCCAACATGGATATACAGTTTGTGGCTGACAACTGTATGGCTGTGGCTCGGTATGTGACATCTTACATCACCAAAAAAGAAAAGACCGAATTGAAGGATATGTGGGAGGACATTTCCCATGAAAAGAGCCTCAGCAAGAAGTTGTACAGTTTCAGTCTGAAGATGTTGTCGCATCGAGAAATCGGAGCTTACGAATGTTCTGATCGATTGTCTTCAGCAAGTCTCTATGCCAAATCCAGGAGTCTCGTTTGGGCGAGTCTTGGTCTTGCTGCAATGCGAAATCGAGTTCTAAAACCTGTTCGGGAAATTGAGTATTTGGCAGAAAAGGAACCAAACAGTACCGACATTTTGAAGACCAACATGTTGGATACATATTATCCAAATCGAAGCAGTCACCTTGAGAATGTTTGTTTATATGAGGTTCTCCAAAATTATATATTCAAGAGGAACATCAAAGAAGATATTGAGAAAGGAGTGTATGCTGTAATTGGAAGTGAGGGATGCCTGGTCAAGCAAAGAAAATGCCAATTAGTAAACCATCGAAAATTGAGTGGTGAATCTCCAGGAAAAAAGGAGTTTTTCTATTTAGCACTTTTGCAACTTTTCAAGCCTTGGCGTGCAGAAGAGGAACTGCTTGGAGATTTCCTCTGTTACGAAGACTCTTTCAATGCAGCCAAGGAGTCCATAGAATGTCCTGCTTTTTCTAAATATCAAGAAATGCTAACTTTGGAAATTGAGCAGGAAGCAACGATTGCAGCCGAGATTGCCAGAGACAGTTCTCAGGACAGTCAGAGTTCTGTTTCATTGAGTCAAGATCCACTTGGAGGACCTATTATCGAAAATGAAGCTGCCACTGCTATGAATGAAGTAGAAAGAGCCATGGCACATGCTCAGGAGGATTCAGTTAACTTAGAAGACTTGGAAAAACAACTCAACGTTGAGCAGAGGAAAATATATGATGAAGTTACCAAGGAAATTGAGCACGGATTAAGTCATGAGAAGAACAAGTGCTCATGTACATCGTTGAAGCCTGTCCGACTGTACGTGAGTGGAGAAGCGGGAACTGGAAAAAGTTTCCTCATTAAAGCAATCTCTTGTTATTTGCAGGAAAGGACTGAGTCATCGCTGTCTTGTGTTGTCACCGCTCCTACTGGACTGGCAGCACATAACATTAAAGGTATTACTTTGCATCGTCTACTGATGCTGCCGGTGGAGCATGACAACAAATTACAATACAACAAGTTATCTGGAGATGCATGCTGTGAAGTTTCAAGAGTCTTGAGGAAAATGAAACTACTTATCATTGACGAAGTAAGCATGGTTTCCAATGTCATGCTTGCCTTTGTGCATTTGAGAATGCAAGAAGTAGTTAAAACTGAATATGATGTGTTATTTGGTGGGAAACACATCATTGTTTTCGGAGATCTTCTGCAGCTGACACCAGTAAAAGGTCAACCTGTGTTCAAAATACTCACGCATGAAGATACCAGGAAGTGCCTAGGGAGCATTGGCAACGTCAATATATGGTTAAACTTCAATTATGCTGAACTGCATCAAAATATGCGTCAGGCAAAGGATGAAGATTACAAGAATATTCTACAAGATATTAGAATTGGAAAAGTGACCGAGCATGGAAAAGAAGCTTTAAATGCACGTTTACTGTCAAATTTATATCCCAAACAAGAGATTGAGCCTGAGAATATTTTTCAGAAAATTACTGAGAAGAAATCTGGGATATGTCTCATGCCAACTCTTGCAGAATGTGCCATCTTCAACAACAAAATGTTGAATTTAGAAAAGCAAGAGATTGTGAAACTTGAAGCTATCGACAAATTAGAGCATATGGGATCAACAATTATTTTGTCAGACAATTTGAAATCAAAATTGGATTCATTAGAGAAGACTATATCTAAGACAGCGGGTTTTGAAAAGACTTTGAATGTGTGTTTAAATTGCCGAATTATTTTGAGAAGGAATTTACATGTAGAAAGAGGTCTGGTAAATGGATCAATGGGTAATGTTGTTGATTTTGAGAAATACAAAAATAGAGATGAAATAGAATTTTTAAGAATTAAATTTGATGGCATTGAGGAAGTACAGCAAATTGGTCGTTGTTCTGCTAGGTTTTTGCTTGTTAAAGACTTATATGTTCGCCGTAAACAGTTTCCTGTTTGCTTGGCATATGCGGTGACAATCCATAAATCGCAAGGTTTAAGTGTAGACTGTGCATTGGTGAATATTGGCAGTTCTGTGTTCAAGGAGGGTATGGCATATGTGGCATTGTCACGAGTTAGAACTTTATCGGGATTGTACTTGATTGACTGTGATGTCACAAACATTTGTGCGGATCTAGATTGTGTTAAGGAATACAATAGGTTAAGAAGAGAGTATGCGCCACATTTGCCTCAATATCCTTTGTTTGAGAAACGTGTGGTAGGCCGGAAACGTAGAAATATCAGTAACAGTAGGGAGGTTGTTGCAAAAAGACTAAAAGTCAATGAACCGAAAGTTGTTAGCAGAAAGAAAGTGGATACTGTTGAAGAGATTGTTGGTTTTCAATTTGAAAACAGTTCTGGTGTCAACTGCTATGCAAATGTAGTTGTTAATGTTCTCTTTTCACTAGAGGGTTTAAAAGAACAGATTGTGTTCAATTCAGAACAAAGTTTATGCTGCTTGTTGAATTCTGTGTTAGAGAAATGTAGCACTGATGGAACAAAAGTAGAAAGTGTGTCTGAAGTTCGTTATCTGTTAGATGAATGTTCAGGTCAAACAGACTTCTCTGAAAATAATCAGCAAGATTGTCAGGAGTTTTTAATGTATATGCTTGATGTATTGCAAGATGAGGGTGTAGATGTAGATCACCTGTTTGGGCTTTCTTATCAATGGCAGCATGACTGCGAGAACTGTATGGTATCAAGTACTACTAGTGTAGACTCAGAAAGATTTATATATTTAACTTTGCCAGACAGTAAATCAGTGTCCTTTAATAAGCTAGTAAAAGCAGCGGATCACAACATGGAGTGTAGCCAATGTAAATGTCATATGATGTCAACATTATTTATACGTAGATATGGCCAGTATGTCATTTTAATGATTCAACGTTGTAGGCCTGATGGATCAAAATTGTCAACTTTAATAAAAAAAATTGTGGCTTCTCAGCTGTCAATATCAGGGAGGACTTTTGTTACTGTAGCAATTATCTATCACGATGGTCCATCAACAACATCAGGACATTATACAGCTTACTTAAAGTCTGGAAACGGCTGGTCATTCTGTAATGATTCCGTTGTAACTTTCAAAAAAAAATTGCCGTTTGACCTTAAAAATTCTTACCTGGTGTTTTTAAAACCAAAATTTTAAGTAGAGGGAATGTAAGTCTGCAATGCTGTCTAGATTAAAAATCCAACTATATAAACCTGATGCAAGTAAGTCTGCTTCATAGTAAGCAGTATCAGTGTCATAGGAAAAGGAGAACATGAGTGACAAAGAAGAGTAAGATATTAGTAGTCCAGGATTGTGAAAATAATCTCAAATATTTTATTTTTGAAAGTTGCGAAAATAGAAAATGTCGGGATTTGATTGGAAGAATTACAAGACTTGCGAATCGCGGCAACATGATTTGGCCTAGTGGAAACATGTGATATAATGAGAGAAGTTTTTTTTCTATGTAACATATTTTACGTATCGATGGAGGTTTTCTTTCAGAAAGTGGCGGGCTGAAAATATTTGTAGCACAACAGAGTGGATGCTGTTTATAGGAGATCGTTCGACGTCATTGAAAGTAAGTTAATTTTAAGGAGTTTTGAAATCAGATTTCTTAGGTTGTATGGGTTTTTTAAACACAGTCATTTTGATTGTGTTTTTTTTTCCCCGCTGTTACATGATGAATACCTTCAAGTCACTGATTTAAGTGAAATTTGATACATTCTGAGAACAGCAAAAAGAAACCATTTAACATGTATAATTAATGTTATGCTTTTTGTCCTTATGATATACATTTAGAAATGTGAGGTACATATGGGTAAACTGAGTTTTTTAAATATCAATTTTAATGCTTTCAGTGCTGTACTTCTGGGTAGTGTTTTTTTTAAAAAAAGAAAAGAGGGCTCACCTCAAAGAAAGCTCTTGAAAGCACACATCTTATTTGCATCCTAAATCAAGCATTTAAAATGTTAGACACAATTTTATGATGTCTTTACATCTTTTTTGCGCTGCTATTGCATCACTATTGTGAGACATTAGCAGTGCAAAAAAAGCACCATGTTCCAAAATAGGCCTCAGTTCATCAACATCAAGATACAGTTTCTTTAAAATATATATCTTTAGGATTGTGTAGGGGACGTAGAGAAGCAGAGACTTCTGTAAATGTCAAAGTTGTTGAAAAACTGTTTGTTTTTGAACCTTTTCCCTTGTCTTTTCTAATTTTTAAATACATGTTTTAATATTTTTGAAAATGTTTGTTCTTTGTTTTACAGATTGAAAGTATGAAAAAATATTTAAAAAAGGTAACAAGAATTATAAGGTAAATGCTTTCTACTCTTTTTACCCGCAATGCACTGCTGATGATGTTATTGACAGTATCTCTCATTTACTCTCTATAGCTGTCTTTCTTTTTACATTATTCTCTGTTTACTTCCCTTATACTAACTCTTCTTTTTTTTAAAAAAATATTTTTTTTGGTTCGCTTCCAGTTCGTGAACCGGTCAGCGAACTTGAAGCGAACCAAAAGAAATAGTGCTTGCCAGAGTCATAAACATTCTAGCAATTTTGTTTGAAAGGGGAGGTAGTTCTGAAAAGAACTGTTTTTTTTTGTTTTTGTTGTTTTTTTTTTTTTTTTTTTTTTGAACATTTTTTGATTTTTTTGTATTTTTAGAACTGTTTTATGTTTTTTTTGTGTTTTTTATGGAGGGGAAACAACAAAAAACAGGCATTGAAAACGGCTCAACTGGAGCAAAAAAAAAATTACTTCTTGGGTGCATTAGGGCATTTATGATTTTCGAATGCCGTATTCATCAGGTTGATGCTCATGTTGCCATAGGACAGCATAGCACCACAGTGTATACAAGTTAACTTCATATGTTGGAAGTTGGGTTGAATGTTTGGCACAGTTTCATGTGCCTCTCTTCCCGTCAAAGACTTTGTGGATGTAGATCTGGCCACAGGAGTTGTCGTGGGATTGTCTTGTAGATCCCTTAACTCAGCCCGGCTGTAGTTTAAGGGATGCCACCTGCTCATGTGTCGATGCATCGTATAGTTGCCCATACTGTATTTCTTCTCTGTGCCTCTCGACAATCTCTCATCACAGATGAGGCAGTTGACATATTTAGCATTCACCTTCTTTGATCCAGGAGGGATGGAGAAAAACTGCCAGATGAAACTTGTTTTTCGTTTTGAAAACCGGGGCAACTCTTGGACAAATTGTGGTTCCTCTCGGTCCTCTTCTTCTTCTTCCTCCTCTTCCTCCTCTCTGGTAGTGATAAATTGACTAGGTGGTCCTCTCTTCTTATGAGGAGGTGGAGGTGGTGGTGGGGGTCCACCAGCTGCAGCAAGTACAGAAGCCATTGTTCAATTCTAGCTAAATGGTCTTTCTCTCACCAAGATGAAAGTCAGAGTGAGGAAATAAGGAGGGGTTTACATGATTTGGGGAAAGCAAAAGTTCTGAACCAATGAAAAGTGTTATTTTTAGGTCACATGACCTAGTCATACATCATTTGGAAACCAAAAGTGAAATGAACCAATGAAAAGTTTGATAAACAAGTCACATGACCTGTTCCGCTTACGTTACGCGGTGCGCGCCGCGTCCCAGATCGCTTCTGGTTCGCGGTCCGGAGTACTTCCGGGAGCGCTAACGCGGCGCGTCATTAGACGCATTACGCGATAACGTGATACGTCGCGCTTCCGCGACGCGTCACAGTTCCGCTAACGTAACGTTGACCGGTTCGCCGACTAGATCGCGGCATCAAGATGAGCTAACGGAAAGCTTCCCGGTTCGCGAACTAGAAGCGAAGAAAAAAAAAATATTAAAAAAAAAATTATCAATAAACATCTAAAAATATTTTGGGATTTAAAAAAGAATACATTTTATAGCTACAGATGTTAGCTTTTAAAAAACCAATGAAATTCACAGAAAAAACCATAGGTTATAGACTATATATAGTTAGAAATTTGCATTTAAAAAACCATTGAAATTCAATGAAAAAACTATAGGTTATAGACCATATATAGTTAGGGATTTGCATTTACAAAACCTTATTTTACTCGCACAAAACCATTGAAATTCCATATATAGTTAGTTGCGCTAACTATATATCGCGCACCCGCAATCCACTGCTGATGATGTCACATATTACATCATTCATGACATGGTCAGTGACATCACTGATGACATCACTGATGACATCTCAAATGACATCACTGATGACATCACTGATGACAACACCCAGTGACTGTATGTTTCTGTAAAGTTGAAATATGTCTTACATATTGAAGAATGAGTGGATGTATAAGTGTCTGGATGAAGGATTTAGTAGGTGCATGACTGACTGTATGAGTGAGTGATTAAATGTGTCTCACTGAGTGCATGGGTTAGTGACTAAACTGTCTTAATTTGTGCATTATTATGTCTGTTGTTCTGTAAACTGCTGCATGTGTTGATAAGTACCTATATGAGTAACTATATGGGATATTCATTGGTTGCCCAAGTATTTGTATGGGAGACTGAGTGTGTGTGTGGGTGGCTGGGAGGTGTGTGAGTCTGTGCATAGATGTGTAAGCAGTTGATTCACTAGGTGTATGAGTTCAAGAGTGCATGTGGAAACAGCTATATGGACGGTTGACTGTGCATGGGTGTGTTGGTGAGTGAATGGATATCTCAGTGCTACATGTGCAAGTAAATACGTATGTAAAACACAATACATGTGAGAGATGACATATATAAATAACTGTGGATAAGAGCCAGTGAATGTGTGAGTGGCTGTATGGATCACTGTGAGCTTGTATCAGGGATTGTATAAGAGAGTAAATATGTCTAAGAATATGTTTGAATAAGTAAGGTGTGTATAACTGTATAGTTGAGGAAATGGAGTGTGATTGATTCTTTCCATGACTGACTAGGTGTGTGAGTAACTCCATGGATGAGTAACAGTCTGTGAGTGTCTGTTTATACTGAGTGTATGTAAGGTTATATTAGAGTCTGAAGAGGTTCATTGTATTATCACATGAGTGATGTCATCAGTGATGTGATCAGTGATGTCAAATGAGATGTCATCAGTGATGTCAAATGAGATGTCATCAGTGATGTCATTTGAGATGTCATCAGTGATGTCATCAGTGATGTCACTGACCATGTCATGAATGATGTAATATGTGACATCATCAGCAGTGGATTGCGGGTGCGCGATATATAGTTAGCGCAACTAACTATATATGGAATTTCAATGGTTTTGTGCGAGTAAAATAAGGTTTTGTAAATGCAAATCCCTAACTAAATATGGTCTATAACCTATGGTTTTTTCATTGAATATATATATATATATTACCTACTGGCGGTCGCCAGTAGGTATATATAGTTAGGATTTTTTCTCTATGGGATTTTTGAAAATTCTATGTCTAATAACTTTGGCGTTTGTGGACGGAATTGGCTGAAATTGTCAGGAAAATGGAACATTTTGTTTCTGAGCAGCCCCTGACAATTTGGGGGGGTTTCATCAAGGGGGGCCGAGAAAAAAGGGGGGTCCCAAAACGCGTTTTTCCCATGTTAATTTCCATGGGGCGGTTGGCCTCACTTTTAGCTCGAACGGCTGAATGGATTTGCACAAAACTTGGCAAAATTGTAGGGACTGTTAGCCCGATGTGCCTTTGCTAGGTCTCAATATATGTGCTCCAGTGGATTTTGAGTAATTTAGGTTCAAAAAAAGATATATATCTGGGCGGAGCCTAACCACACATCTGATCTGATTGGCTGTCAGCACTTCATCCAAGAAGTGTTGGCAGCCATCTTGGGACCAATATACATGATAGCACCTCATTAAAAAGCATTGTAGTTAATAGAGGGTTTTAGGACTTTAGTTACATTATAAATCATTTGTGGATGGTACCATACTCGTTTTAGGAATTGTGGTGGGTTCTAAGGTGATTTTACCATGTGAAAAAACCTTCTGCTGTGATATCATGAATATTGTTTGAAAGAAAACTAATATCTCATGATTTTCCCACAGTGGTTTGGAAGGGGATCTATAAGCTAAACTGAAAGCATATTTTCTGTAAATTCACATTATCTATCTCAGCCATGTGAAAATGAAGTCTGACATTCTCAGTAAAACATGTACATCCAACAAGGACAGAGACTGTCAGTTGATTCCTTTGTGTTCTACTGCAGCCTCCTAGAGTGTTCTAAAGAACAACTAGAGCGCTAACAGTCCTACTTATTACAAAGGTATGGCACACCTGAAGCCATCTTGATTGGAATAAAGTGGTAACTCTTAAAACATTTAATTTAAAAAGAAACAACATGAGGGGGTATATTTTGCCATAGAAAGTATGATTAGTGCTGCAGAATGAAAAATTAGGGCACATTTTGAGTGACTTCTCAAATCCTTTTCTATTTCATTAAAACATTCTGACATGCAGTCTCCCAAAATGGCCACCAGAGACAAAAGAGCCCAAATGTAGCCCAAATATCACCCAGATGTAGCCCAAGTATAGCCCAATGACAGAATGTCCCAGAGTGTTCTAAAGAACAACTAGAGCGCTAACAGTCCTACTTATTACAAAGGTATGGCACACCTGAAGCCATCTTGATTGGAATAAAGTGGTAACTCTTAAAACATTTAATTTAAAAAGAAACAACATGAGGGGGTATATTTTGCCATAGAAAGTATGATTAGTGCTGCAGAATGAAAAATTAGGGCACATTTTGAGTGACTTCTCAAATCCTTTTCTATTTCATTAAAACATTCTGACATGCAGTCTCCCAAAATGGCCACCAGCGACAAAAGAGCCCAAATGTAGCCCAAATATCACCCAGATGTAGCCCAAGTATAGCCCAATGACAGAATGTCCCAGAGTGTTCTAAAGAACAACTAGAGCGCTAACAGTCCTACTTAATACAAAGGTATAGCACACCTGGAGCCATCGTGATGGGAATAAAGTGGTAACTCTTAAAACATTTAATTTAAAAAGGAAAAAAATGAGAGGGTATATTATGCAATAGAAGGTATTATTAGTGCTGCAGAAAGAAAAATTAGGGCACATTTTGAGTGACTTTTCAAAGCCTCTTCTATTTCATTAAAAAATTCTGACATGCAGTCTCCCAAAATGGCCACCAGAGACAAAAGAGCCCAAATGTAGCCCAAATATCACCCAGATGTAGCCCAAGTATAGCCCAATGACAGAATGTCCCAGAGTGTTCTAAAGAACAACTAGAGCGCTAACAGTCCTACTTATTACAAAGGTATGGCACACCTGAAGCCATCTTGATTGGAATAAAGTGGTAACTCTTAAAACATTTAATTTAAAAAGGAACAAAATGAGGGGGTATATTTTGCCATATGAATTATGATTAGTGCTGCAGAAAGAAAAATTAGGGCACATTTTGTGTGACTTCTCAAACCCTCTTCAATTTCATTAAAAAATTCTGACATACAGTCTCCCAAGATGGCCACCAGAGACAAAAGAGCCTAAATGTAGCCCAAATATCACCCAGATGTACCCCAAGTATAGCCCAATGACAGAATGTCCCAGAGTGTTCTAAAGAACAACTAGAGCGCTAACAGTCTTACTTATGACAAAAGTATGGCACACCAGAAGCCATCTTGATTGGAATGAAGTGGTAAGTCTGAAAACACTCAATTTAAAAAGGAACAACATGAGGGGGTTAATTTTGCCATAGAAAGTATGATTAGTGCTTCAGAAAGAAAAATTAGGGATCATTTTGAGTGACTTCTCAAATCCTCTTCTATTTCATTAAAAAAATTCTGACATGCAGACTGAAACATGCACTTTGAATACCAGCAGCAGACGTCCCTGGTGAGCAGTAGCTTTACTACAGTGTTCTAATGTGCAACTAGAGTGCTAACATTCAGAATTTATGGCAAATATGTGACACATCTGAATGCCTTCTTGATGGAACCAAAGTAAACAAGCATTGAAAATGCAATAGATCTCGCCCTCGTTTAAGTTAAAGCCATTCTGTTTGTAATGAGGTGGCTTTTTAGCTTTGCTTTTATTAGTGTTTTTTCAACGTTCATGTAAATAACATGCATCTGTATGCATATAAGTATATGTATGCATGCATTTATGTTTGTATTTATATAGATATACAGATGATATATGTTTATATATGTATGTATATATATATATTCACTGAAAAAACCATAGGCTATAGACCATATATAGTTAGGAATTAGCATTTACAAAACCTTGAAAATTCACTGAAAAAACCATAGGTTATAGACCATATATAGTTAGGAATTAGCATTTACAAAACCTTGAAAATTCACTGAAAAAACCATAAGTTATAGACCATATATAGTTAGGAATTCGCATTTACAAAACCTTATTTTACTCACACAAAACCATTGAAATTCCATATATAGTTAGTTGCACTAACTATATATCGCGCACCCGCAATCCACTGCTGATGATGTCACATATTACATCATTCATGACATGGTCAGTGACATCACTGATGACATGATGACATCTCAAATGACATCACTGATGACATCTCACATGACATCACTGATGACATCACTGATGACATCTCATTTGACATTACTGATCACATCACTGATGATATAATTCATGTGATAATACGATGAACCTCTTCAGACTCTAATATAACCTTAGATACAATCAGTGTAAACAGACACTCACAGACTGTCACTCATCCATGGAGTTACTCACACACCTAGTCAGTCATGCAAAGAATCAATCACACCTCCATTTCCTCAACTATACAGTTATACAAACTTTACTTATTCAAACATATACTAACACATATTTACTCTCTTATACAATCCCTGATACAAGTTCACAATGATCCATACAGCCACTCACACATTCACTGGCTCTAATGCACAGTTATTTATATATGTCAACTCTCACATGTACTGTGTTTTACATATGTACTTACTTTGACATGTAGCACTGAGATATCCATTCACTCACCAATACACTCATGCACACAGTCAACCGCCCATAAAACTGTTTCCACATGCACTTTTGAAACCATACATCTAGTGAATCAACTGCTCACACATCTATGCACAGAGTCATACACCTCCCAGCCACCCACACACACACTCAGTCTCCCATACAAATACTTGGGCAACCAATCAATAACCCATATAGTTACTCATTTAGCTACTTATCAACACATGCAACAGTTTACAGAACAACAGACATAATGATGCACAAATTAAGACAGTTTAGTCACTAACCCATGCACTCAGTGAGACACATTTAATCACTCACTCATACAGTCAGTCATGCACCTACTAAATCCTTCATCCAGACACTTATACATCCACTCATTCTTCAATATGTAAGACATATTTTAACTTTACAGAATCATACAGTCACTGGATGTTGTCATCAGTGATGTCATCAGTGATGTCATTTGAGATGTCATCAGTGATGTCATCAGTGATGTCACTGACCATGTCATGAATGATGTAATATGTGGATGTTTACGGGGGGCGTGGCTTGGGCGCCGATGGCGATGGTCGCCTGAGAGCTCGGCTCCGGGACTAAGCCCGAAATTATCCTGAACATCGGTGGCTGAGGGGCACCCCAGACCCCGATTTCGGTTGAGCGAGGCGACGACACCCTGCCGAGGGCCCTGGTGGAGTTTGGACGGGGGTGGCTTTGAAGAAATGCCGAAGTTTGCGGAGTGGCGGAGGACGACCCAATATGGCGCCCGGACCCCTTTGTCCCCTTGAACGGGCCTACGGAGTTGAGGAGGTCTCGCGGATGTCGCCCGGCACCCGGCTTCACCAGCCTCAGTGGCTTTAGGCATTGGACATTGGTTGGATCGGACCCTCCACAGCGGGACCATACTCGATTGGACGACCAGGCGGGTGCCCACGCGTTAGAGGGCGCCGGGCACGGGTGCCCTCAGGTCCAGGCGGTGGACTGCACCGCGACTCCGCAACTAGCTGCGAGTTCCTGGCCACCCCGACTACATGGATGGCGCGACACTCGGGCGCCACAGGACAACCGGGGGAGTTGGTGGCCCTTGCCCCAGAGCTGTAGTGGGTGAACGGGCCTGCCCGACTCGGAGACGGGTGTCTCCGCCCCCTTATCGGTGCCCTCGGACGCCGTGGCGGTGGCGTGAGCCGAAACGGCGGAGTCTCCACAGGCTCTGGAGAAGGAGGTCGCCCATTCCGGACCGGAGGGCGAAATCCCGGGAAAGCCGTGCTGGACACTTGCACACGGAGACGCCTACTCCGGGACCTTTGCGGAGAGCCCCTGGCAGCATGGGGAAACCTAAAGGAGCCAAGGGATCCAGCCAGGCCACCTCGGACTCTGAGGCCCAGGACAAGGAAGAGCATGGAGATCCTAAACGACCTGGTGGCGCACCACTCCAGCAACAATTCGACCATGTACTGGAAGCCATAGAGGCAACTCGGTCGGCTCTACAACAGGACATTGCCCAGGTGGCGACTGGCCTGGGCCTCCTTAGGGCAGACCATGGTAAACTCTCAGACCGGGTCAAGGAGGTGGAGAGCACGGTGAAGACTATCGAACCGGCGCAGAGGACCCTGGCTGCGACGATCAAGGATGCCATGTCCCGAATCGAGACCCTCGAACGGAGGGCGGAGGATGCGGAAGGCCGAAACAGGAGGAATAACATTCGGGTAGTGGGCCTACCGGAAAAGATCGAGGAAGGCGATGTGGTGCGCTACTTGGAGACCTGGCTCCGAGACACGGTGGTCCCGGAGGGCCTGTCCTCCTTTTACACTCTAGAACGGGCCCACAGAGTTCCAGCGCGGCCCCCACAGCTGGGACGAGCCCCGAGGCCGGTGGTGGCGCGGTTGCTCCATTTCCGGGACAGAGATCTGATCCTAAAAGCCGCCAGACACAATGGCCCGTTCCAGGTTGCAAACAGTCAGGTGAATATCTTCCCTGACTATACCTACGAGACGCAGCGCAAGCGGTTCTCCTTCCTGGCGGTTAAGCGTGAACTCAGGAGTGAGGGCATCCAATATTCACTCCTATTTCCCGCGAGGCTCCGAGTCATTGTCGACGACAAAACCCAGTTCTTCGACACCCCGGAGGAGGTCTGTGACTGGCTCGAACTGTACCGAACGGGGAAGGATGGTTATAACGCCTCGACCCATCAGGCGGAGGAGCCGGAACAAAGGAGGCGCTCTAAAAGGGTCAGGAACCGCCGCGGCCGCACGGGAGGGCCCTCGACAGCGGAGACATCATCTGAGCGGAGGGGAGTGTTGGAAGTTCTGTCGGAACTGTCGGGAGCGAGGGGCGAAGACATCGAAGAGGAGGAAGACAACCCGGGTGCTCAGGGGGCACCATCGGACTCGGAAGACTCAGTGGCAGACAGTACCCACACACCGGTGATCACACCGAAATCGGTGGAGGACCTTTTGGACGGACAAGGGTAATGGGATAGGTTGCCTTGTTTTGGGTTGGGGCCCGGCAGGGGGGAGGCGGCTGCCGTTCTTTATTGCTGACAATGGGAGAGGGAGGGTTGGGAGGCTTCTGCTCTTGCCCCGAAAGATTTTGACACAGGGGGGGGCTTATTATAGTCCTGGTGGCCTGGGCGACGAGGGCCCACTGCCTCCGCTCAGCCCGCACCTGGCCCATAAGGCCTTCCTACGGTGGCGACCGTGGGACTAGTGGGGTTTTTGGGGTTGTTCTTCATAGAAGTTTGGATGGGATCTAGATGGCGCAGTTTGGGTCCTGTTCTGGGGTGGTTGGGAGGGGGTTTTGTTGGTTTTTGGGGGGTTTGGATCTGGTTGGGGAAAATGGCCGCCCTCAGCGCTGGGAGAATTGATGTCCTTTTTTTGTGGGGACCCGGACGGGGAGACTGTGCAAGAACACTCTGGGACAATGGCTGATGTTGCTAACTTGAAATGTATTACTTGGAATGTGAGGGGGCTTCACACTATGTCCAGGCGTCACAGGGTCCACGCTTATTTAGTGCGTAGGGGAGTGCAAATGGCGCTGCTGCAGGAGACGCATCTGAACAAGGCGGAAGGGGCGGCGCTTCAGCGTAGGTGGCGAGGGCAGGTCTTTTCCACGGCGTACTCTGCTTATGCCAGGGGGGCGCTAATATGGATCAGGGCAGGAGTCCCCTTCCAGGTCACGAGGACAGTGTTGGACCCAGAGGGGCGTTTCGTGGCCATATCAGGCACGCTGGGAGGGAGGGACTTGAATGTTTGTTGTGTGTATGCCCCTAATGTGGACCAGACTGCCTTCCTTTCCAGGTTATCGGGCTCGTTGGCTCACTTTTTCGCCGGTCCCCTCCTGCTGGGGGGAGACTTTAACTCCGTGGTAGATGTAGACATAGACCGCTCGCATCCCCCGCTCCCCGATTCCCCGGTCCGGCGGACGGCTAAGTGCCGTCAAGATTGGCAGACCCGCTGGGGTTTGACGGACATCTGGAGGGCGCATCACCCCGCGTCTAGAGATTATTCGTACTTTTCGAGCCTTCATGAGCTGCATGTCAGACTGGATGGCTTTCTTGGTTCATCCGAATTAGTCTCGGCAGCGGCCCGATCTGAGTATCTATCGCGGACCATCTCGGACCATAACCCCCTCCTGCTGGACATTCGCTGGTTCCCTGGGACGCCGGCGGTACCCACCTGGAAGATGCGCCCCGAGATCCTCGAGGACAGTGTCTTCAAGGCAGACCTAGGGGAGAGAATCACGGATTATTTTGCATCCAACGGCGGCTCCGCGAGTACTAGGGCGTTCGAATGGGACGCTTTCAAGGTGGTGGTGAGGGGGTACTGTATCTCTAAGAAGGTGGGCATGCGGCGTGTTATCCTGGCTGATCTGGACGCAGCGGACCGCACGCTCCGCGAGCTCGAAATTAGCCGACCCGGACACCCGGAATTGCAAACACAAACAGTAGAGGCGAGGGAGAAGGTGGCGGTGGAGGTCGAACGGCTCCGCTGTTTCGATTACAAGGCCTACACGGTCCGATCTATAGCGGAGGGCGACAGATCGAGCGCGTTACTGGCGTGGTTGGCCAACCCTGCGCGCCAGTCCCAAACGACGACTAGGATGCGTAGGGCGGATGGGACTGAGGTGTGCACCCAACCGAGATTCTTAATTGCTTCCGGCATTATTACGAATGCTTATACCGCAGTCGCTCCGCGCGTGACCCAGACCGGCTTGATAACTATCTTAGCCCGCTGGAACTCCGCACAGTGGAACAAGAAGTGGCGGACGCCCTGGGATCTGACATCGGCTTGGGGGAGATCCGCGGGGCCATCAAACGGATGGCGAGGAACAAGACCCCGGGCCTAGATGGCCTGCCGGTGGAGTTCTATGCAGCTTATGCTGACCTCCTGGCCCCTCGTTTACTGGTGGTCTACAGGGAGGCGAAGAGGCTGGGTCGCCTCCCCGGCTCGATGTGTGAGGCGTTGGTGGTTCCTCTCCTCAAGCCAGGCCGAGACTCGTCTGACCCGGGGTCCTACCGTCCCCTCTCAATGCTGACGGTGGACTACAAAATATTGAGCAGCATCTTGGCCTCGAGGCTGTTAGGACATATGAGCTCCCTAGTACACGAGGACCAGGCCGGTTTCATCCCACGGCGAAATACGACCATGAACATCCGAAGGTTGTTTCGCTTGCTCGGGGAACCATTCGTGGATGCCCCGTCCCCGGTAGTTTTGTCGGTGGACCTGGAGAAGGCTTTTGATAGCCTGGAGTGGGACTACTTAAGCGCGGTATTGCGAAAATTCGGCCTCGGGGAAGGATTTATCAAGTGGACAGCAGTTCTCTACGCTTCCGCTTCAGCCAGGGTTAGAGCGGGCCCTTTGATTTCATCGCGATACCCGGTGGAGCGTGGCACGCGGCAAGGGTGCTCTTTATCCCCGCTTCTCTTTGCACTAGCGGTGGAGCCACTAGCGATGCATCTTCGCTCGGGAGCCCACTATACGGGCTTACGGACAGCGGCGGGCCCGCATTACGTCTCGCTCTATGCGGACGACCTGTTGCTCTTCCTGGAGGATCCGGTCATCGCATTACGGGGAGCGGAATTAGCGCTTACGGAGTTCGGAGACGTCTCAGGCCTACGTGTGAACTGGTCTAAGACCTGCCTCTTCCCGATGCGTAGGGGTGTCCCCACTCCGGCGCTAAGTAAGGAGATCAGATGGGAACCCGACTGCTTTAAATACCTTGGGGTATTTGTGTACCACGACCAGCCCGACCTCCTAGACGGAAACATTGCCCGTTGCATACGAGCACTCCGAGGCAGCATGGACTTTTGGGCCACGCTGCCGCTCTCCGTGGCAGGACGCGTCGCCCTGCTCAAAATGGTGGCGCTCCCCCGATTATTGTATTACTTTCGGACTTTGCCGATCTGGGTCCCGCCGGCTACGTTTCGCCGCTTGCGTTCCATGGTGGTCGGGTTCCTTTGGGGCACGGGCCGGCGGCGGGTGGCCCTCAATACCCTGATGAGGCCGAAGGACGAGGGGGGGCTCGCTGTGCCGGACTTCGAGAAGTATTACCTAGCGGCACAGCTCCAGACATACACCCAGGAGATAGCCAGGGAGTTCAGAGGCCGGGAAGACGGTAGAGGGACGGGTATGGCCAGGCACGTCCTCTCCTTTATCGCGCTGCGACAGCGTTTGGTCCTTCGGGACCTGTCGATGGAGGAGCGGACTATCCGACTCTGTTGGAATCGGGCTCATAACAGAGGTCACCTGCGGACCCCATACGCACCTGAAATTCCATTGGGGATGCTGACGGCCCTCCCCCACGGAGGAGACTGGTCACGACTGGCGGACTGGGAGGATTCGGGTTTACAGCTCGTCGGGGACCTGTATGAGGACGGAGTGCTCCTGTCCTTTCAGGATCTCATTGACCGCTTTGGGATCTCCCGGGGCGACTTTTTGCTGCACTCGGCCATTGTGCGAGTGATCCAGGCGCACTGGCAAAACGGACTAGAGGAACCTCAATTGTCCCAGGTGTGCCAGTATGTAATGATGTCGGCGGGCACAGTGAAGGCGGTCACTTGCCTTTACGGCAGGCTGATTACCGAGGGGTTGGTCCCTCTCACCACACTGAAGTCCCGCTGGGAAGAGGACATCGGTAGGGAGATCCCGGAGACGACCTGGTCCCAGCTGGTGAGGCGAGCATGGAAGGGTACACGTAGCGCCCGTTTCCAACTGGTCCACTATTATGTTCTCCATAGGGCGTACCTGACCCCGGTTGAGATCAGGCGTTATTTTGCCACGGCTTCGGCGGAATGCCCTAGGTGCCCGGCTCAGGAGGCGGACCTCCTACACATGTTATGGGCCTGTCCAGGATTGACGTCCTACTGGCAGGAGGTGGCGGCGACTTTGGAAGAGGTGACGGGGAGGCACTTATCGTTCGATGCGGCGGTGGGGCTATTGCACTGGTTCCCCCATACCCCCCGGAATAAAATCACCAGTAAATTTATCGACCTGGGGCTCCTACTTGCTAAACGAGAGGTGACCAGGAACTGGAAGGCACGTGCTGGTCCTGCAGGCGGCAGATGGCACGGTGAACTTTTGAAATGGGCGGCGGGGGAGAGCGCGCTGCGATATCAGTTGGCTTGGAGGCAAAGCAATGAGAAGGCGCAGGAGGCCGCGTTAGAATGGGAAACGCTGGTGCAGGCCCTCAGGGATTATTGTGCCCCCAGCGACTCCGAAAGCGAAGAAGCAACTAGACCCGAGTCCCGTTAGACACTAGCATTAACAGCACTATTACCTTCCCCGTGGGTCAAGAAGTGGATCCTAAAGTGATAAGCTCCCTGGCGCTGATGGTGGGGGGGGGGGAGGGGGGAGTTTCATAATGACTGGAAGTTTGAGGGGGGGGTACCTCTTGGGGGTTGGGGTTTGTTTAGAAAAGCAGAGGACGGACAGTGTATTATCCGGACCAGCTCCCGCATCCTACTGACCCCAGCTACATTCGCCGCCCAACCCCAGGGATATGGGCTGCTTGGCTGTATAGTAATGCTATGGAAGGGGGTCGGTGGGCTATATCTGGTAAAAGTTGGCTATAATATGATGCTGGTCGTTACTGTATTGTTGTACTGATTCCTGCAATAAAAATATATTTAAAAAAAAAAAAAAAAAAAAAAAAAAAAAAATGAATGAATGATGTAATATGTGACATCATCAGCAGTGGATTGCGGGTGCGCGATATATAGTTAGTGCAACTAACTATATATGGAATTTCAATGGTTTTGTGTGAGTAAAATAAGGTTTTGTAAATGCGAATTCCTAACTATATATGGTCTATAACCTATGTTTTTTTCAGTGAATTTTCAAGGTTTTGTAAATGCGAATTCCTAACTATATATGGTCTATAACCTATGGTTTTTTCAGTGAATATATATATATATATATATATATATATATATATATATATATATATATATGTATATATATATATATATATATATATATATATATATTACCTACTGGCTATCGTCAGTAGGTATATATAGTTAGGATTTATTCCCTATGGGATTTTTGAAAATTCTATGTCTAATAACTTTGGCGTTTGTGGGCGGAATCGGCTGAAATTTTCAGGAAAATGGCACATTTTGTTTCTGAGCAGCCCTTGAAAATTTGGGGGGGTTTCATCAAGGGGGGGCCGAGAAAAAATGGGGGTCCCAAAACGCGTTTTTCCCATGTTAATTTCCATAGGGCGGTTGGACTCACTTTTAGCTCGAACGGCTGAATGGATTTGCACGAAACTTGGCAAAATTGTAGGGACTGTTAGCCCGATGTGCCTTTGCTAGGTCTCAATATATGTGCTCCAGTAGTTTTTGAGAAATTAACGTTCAAAACAAGATATATATCTGTAACAGCGCTCCAGGCTGCGCTCCGGTTCGCTTACTTTTCGCGAAACGGAACTTTGCGTGCAGAAAGCTGATTGGCTCTCCGGTGTCTGTCAACATTCTAAACAGTCCGGAGCGGCCGCCATCTTATCTCTCGGTAGGATCGAGAGAGAAGAAGAGGTGAAAAACGAAGGGGGAATTTAATGAAAGGGGGCAAGGTATACCCCTCTTGACCCCCTAGGAATGTTGTTGGGGTTATTAAAGGGTCCCGTGGGGAAAATAAAAAAAAATGATTTTTCACGGTAGAAGCGCTTCACGGGCCGCGAACTGGGCCGCAAACTGGTAGCGAAACGGGAATTCGCCATTTTGTGCTTCGTTTTAATTAAATTACTAGGTATAAGGGGGTGCGGGAGACGTATCCTAATCCCCTATGTTTCCTGAGGGTGGCTGAGGAGGCTCATATATGTTGATACATCTCTTCCAGCGGCTGTGCGTGAGCTTTTTTTTTTTTGCTGCGTGACAGTCCGGAGCGGCCGCCATCTTATCTATCGGTAGGATCGAGAGAGAAGAAGAGGTGAAAAACGAAGGGGGAATTTAATGAAAGGGGGCAAGGTATACCTCTCTTGACCCCCTAGGAATGTTGTTGGGGTTATTAAAGGGTCCCGTGGGGAAAATAAAAAAAAAAAAGATTTTTCACGGTAGAAGCGCTTCACGGGCCGCGAACTGGGCCGCAAACTGGTAGCGAAACGGGAATTCGCCATTTTGTGCTTCGTTTTAATTAAATTACTAGGTATAAGGGGGTGCGGGAGACGTATCTTAATCCCCTATGTTTCCTGAGGGTGGCTGAGGAGGCTCATATATGTTGATACATCTCTTCCAGCGGCTGTGCGTGAGCTTTTTTTTTTTTTGCTGCGTGACGTCTGTTAACGTTCGATTCGATGGAAATCAGGAAGTGTTGACAGCCAATTTGTCACTGCGATAAAATATTTTGTTATAAATGAATCCTTATTGATAAACATTGTCTGCGCCATCTTGCCTTTTTTCCAATGGCACAATTTTGTCGTGCACGGCAGCCATTTTAGATGCCAGGCTGGTCCCAGGCTATCACCTACCCCTGCGGATGTAGTTTATGGCCCCAGCTGTAGAGAATCCAGACATGCCAACCCTCCCGATTCAGGCGTGAGACTACTGATTTCAGTGCTAGTCTCCCGCCTCCCGATTTCTGCAAGCAAAAACCCGGGGGCATATTACCAACAACTAGCGATAATTTTTGTCTCTAACTTGTTTAGAGACAAAAATTATCGCCGCACATCGGCGATTTTTATCGCAGATAAACCTTGCTATTATCGCAGAAAAGTCAGCGATATTCATGTATTATCGAGCAAATGCTCTTAGCCATGTTATCCACCTCTCATTGGATAACATGGCTAAGAACTGCTCAGGTCAGGTGTTAGCTTTTGGAGATATTCGCGCTTAGCGCGAATATCTCCAAAAGTTGGTAATAGCAGATAGCGATGTTAGGGACTGTTTCCAGTCGCTAACATCTTGGCACGCCCACTTTGCATGTCATTAGTGATAAGTATCACTGACATGCAAAGCGGGGCCCAAGATGGTCGCTATCTCCTTTTAGCTGTCACTAACTGGTGTTAGCGACAGCTTGGTAATAGGGAGATAATTTTATCTCCGCTTACTTGGCTTTTAAAGCCAAAAAAGCGGAGATAAACCCCCTTGATAATATGCCCCATGATTCCTCGGGGGTTTCAGCTGACAGGGCTTGGTATTGTGTTACGTGGTAATTCTTCCAGGAAACGTCAGAGGGTCGATGCAGGGGTTCTAGAAGGGGTGATAAACCATTTAAGCCTCATGAACAAGCGCATGGTCTTTTAAAGATCTGTGAAGTACTCGGGGCAGCGGTGTTTGTGTGTCCTCTTTCAGGAGCGGGCGGGGGGGGGGGGGGAATGCCAGCAACTTCCAGGCTAGGCAGTGTTCAACACTTGCATCACCCTTTCTCTGCCTGCTATTGCGCTCCATGCTTCGGAAAGGTAAGAAAAAGAACGTGCATTTGAGTTTGAAATGTCCGATCCTGTAGCAGTACACTTGCAAAGCCCACACATGACAATAACCCAATTCAAGGCCCCATTCACCAGTTTTTAAAAAAATATATAACACTCCAACAAAGTAAGATTATAAAACTTTATTAACTTTTAAATATAATGAACGGAACAAAAACTGTAAAAACATTTAAACATTTTTCACCCAAAAAAGCAACAATGGTCAGAAGCTGTCTTTTGTGCGAATAGTCCCAAGGCAGCACAACGTGCTGAGTTCTGGACGGCACCCAGGTGATGTCGCCTGGGTGCCGCACTGGTTTTGGGATCCTACAATGCTGCTCCGAAAATTGGCGTGGGGCATCCCGGGTGGTGCGGGGGGAGGCCTCGTCAGTAGCGGTCTGTTGTGCGAATAGTCCCAAGGCAGCAGAACGCGCTGAGATGTTGATGGCACCCAGGTGATGTCCAGTAAACTGCCGCACTGGTTTTGGTATCCTACAATGCTGCTCCGAAAATTGGCGTGGGGCGGCCCGGGGGGGGGGGCGTGGGGGAGGCGGCGTGAACGGGCCTCCCCAGGTGGCGGCCATCCAGCTGAGTTGCGCCCGCTCTTGCGGCTACAGCGTCTCGCTCACCATGTTGTTGAGTTGCTCCCACTCTTGCAGTGCAGCGATAGGCGGCTGCCACATGACTCTTAAAATGGCGGACGGCTCTTCGGTTTTGGGCCTGGTCCACTAAAATGGCCCTGGGACACCTTGGAACTCGGACGCTTGCCTGCTAGGGCTTGTGCTCCATTCTCGAAAAGCGTCCCCTCAGCCGTGAAGATTCTACAAAAGTCTTGGGGGCCCTCGACTCCTGCAGGCTTCCGGTGGGGAGCGGCTGCCATGATTGCTCGCGGAATGACCACGACGGAGCTAAGCGTGGGCGGAAAATCCGTTCCGCTCGCGGATTTTGCGGATTTTCGGGAAATCAGCAATCCGCGAGATTTGCGGATTTCCCGCAAAATCCGCAAATTCGCACAGAGCGGATTTTTTTGGCGGCGCGCGGCGTTGGTGATACAATTTTTGCGGCGCGCGGCGTTTATCATCGTTTGCCGAGTTGTTTTTCTCGATATTTTGCGAGTGCTGCGCCATTTTGGATCTTGCTGTGTGATCCCGCGGGAATTTGGCGAGCGCGATTACATCATCGCGGCTTGCCAACTTGCACAGCGAGAGTTTGTCAACGCGAGTACGGCGAGATCACGTCTCGCGGTACTTCGCAATTGCGAGATTTGAGATGCGGCGAGCGAAAATATAAATTTGCAATTCTGCACAAGAAATCCACCAGCAAGCAGCATAAACCTTCTAGAAATGATGATTTTTATGTGAATAACTCCTTAGTTTGACATTTGCCTGCACTTTTTTAGCGAGGAGTCCATTTTGGGGAGGGGGCAGGGGGGTGGGAGGAAGGAAGTGCCCCATAGTCTTCAACTTCCTGTTCCTGTTCAGCAGGCTCCTCCCAGTGCTTTGTCCATCTCCTGGTCACTTTTCATTTGGATGTGGACCTGGAAGGATTACTTTTTGTGGATGCTGCTGGATCTTTGGATTTGAGGCCTTTTTGACTTTGTTTGGATCACTGTTGGATTAGAAATTTTACAAGTAAGTTTGTTTGGGGCATTACAGTTGCTGCAACTAAAATTTTGGGATTTTCGATTTTTGGGCTGTTTTGGGGCCTTTTGCCCAGGGGTACTCAGTGGTGGGTGGACTGATTCTTTCTGTGGGTTGTCTTGAACTTAAACATCATGGAGGCCATAGATGAATTGGGATTGTGCTGATTTTTCTGTGTTTTTCGATTTTTTTTTTTGTAAAATTTTGTGTTTTTCGATTTTTGACCTGTTGTTGGGGCCTTGACCAGGGGTAGTGAGTGGTGCATGGGCCTAGTCTTTCTGTGGGCTGTCTTGAATTTAAACATCATGGAGGCCATGGATGGAATGGGATTGTGCTGATTTTGCAGTGTTTTTCGATTTTTGGGCCTGTACTTGTGGCCTTTTCACCAGGGGTATTTGAGTCTAGCATGGGCCTAGTCTTTCTGTGGGCTGTCTTGAATTTAAACATCATGGAGGCCATGGATGGAATGGGATTGTGCTGATTTTGCAGTGTTTTTCGATTTTTGGGGGTGTTCATGGGGAGGGACATGCCATGTGGCTGGTGGCCATTTTGAGTGCAGCTACAGGCACTGGCCATGTGCTGGCAGGCAAGTGGCCATTTTGAATGCAGGCTTTGTTGTTAGGCCTCCAACCATTTTGCCTACTTTTCAACCTTTATTTATGCCCAGGGGTAGTGAGTCTTGCATGGGCCTAGTATTTCTGTGGGTTGTCTTGAATTTAAACATCATGGAGGCCATGGATTGAATGGGATTGTGCTGATTTTGCAGTGTTTTTCGATTTTTGGGCCTGTACTTGTGGCCTTTTCACCAGGGGTATTTGAGTCTAGCATGGGCCTAGTCTTTCTGTGGGCTGTCTTGAATTTAAACATCATGGAGGCCATGGATGGAATAGGATTGTGCTGATTTTGCAGTGTTTTTCGATTTTTGGGCCTGTACTTGTGGCCTTTTCACCAGGGGTATTTGAGTCTAGCATGGGCCTAGTCTTTCTGTGGGTTGTCTTGAATTTAAACATCATGGAGGCCATGGATTGAATGGGATTGTGCTGATTTTGCAGTGTTTTTCGATTTTTGGGGGTGTTCATGGGGAGGGACATGCCATGTGGCTGGTGGCCATTTTGAGTGCAGCTACAGGCACTGGCCATGTGCTGGCAGGCAAGTGGCCATTTTGAATGCAGGCTTTGTTGTTAGGCCTCCAACCATTTTGCCTACTTTTCAACCTTTATTTATGCCCAGGGGTAGTGAGTCTTGCATGGGCCTAGTATTTCTGTGGGTTGTCTTGAATTTAAACATCATGGAGGCCATGGATTGAATGGGATTGTGCTGATTTTGCAGTGTTTTTCGATTTTTGGGCCTGTACTTGTGGCCTTTTCACCAGGGGTATTTGAGTCTAGCATGGGCCTAGTCTTTCTGTGGGCTGTCTTGAATTTAAACATCATGGAGGCCATGGATGGAATAGGATTGTGCTGATTTTGCAGTGTTTTTCGATTTTTGGGCCTGTACTTGTGGCCTTTTCACCAGGGGTATTTGAGTCTAGCATGGGCCTAGTCTTTCTGTGGGTTGTCTTGAATTTAAACATCATGGAGGCCATGGATTGAATGGGATTGTGCTGATTTTGCAGTGTTTTTCGATTTTTGGGGGTGTTCATGGGGAGGGACATGCCATGTGGCTGGTGGCCATTTTGAGTGCAGCTACAGGCACTGGCCATGTGCTGGCAGGCAAGTGGCCATTTTGAATGCAGGCTTTGTTGTTAGGCCTCCAACCATTTTGCCTACTTTTCAACCTTTATTTATGCCCAGGAGTAGTGAGTCTTGCATGGGCCTAGTATTTCTGTGGGTTGTCTTGAATTTAAACATCATGGAGGCCATGGATTGAATGGGATTGTGCTGATTTTGCAGTGTTTTTCGATTTTTGGGCCTGTACTTGTGGCCTTTTCACCAGGGGTATTTGAGTCTAGCATGGGCCTAGTCTTTCTGTGGGCAGTCTTGAATTTAAACATCATGGAGGCCATGGATGGAATAGGATTGTGCTGATTTTGCAGTGTTTTTCGATTTTTGGGCCTGTACTTGTGGCCTTTTCACCAGGGGTATTTGAGTCTAGCATGGGCCTAGTCTTTCTGTGGGTTGTCTTGAATTTAAACATCATGGAGGCCATGGATTGAATGGGATTGTGCTGATTTTGCAGTGTTTTTCGATTTTTGGGGGTGTTCATGGGGAGGGACATGCCATGTGGCTGGTGGCCATTTTGAGTGCAGCTACAGGCACTGGCCATGTGCTGGCAGGCAAGTGGCCATTTTGAATGCAGGCTTTGTTGTTAGGCCTCCAACCATTTTGCCTACTTTTCAACCTTTATTTATGCCCAGGGGTAGTGAGTCTTGCATGGGCCTAGTATTTCTGTGGGTTGTCTTGAATTTAAACATCATGGAGGCCATGGATTGAATGGGATTGTGCTGATTTTGCAGTGTTTTTCGATTTTTGGGCCTGTACTTGTGGCCTTTTCACCAGGGGTATTTGAGTCTAGCATGGGCCTAGTCTTTCTGTGGGCTGTCTTGAATTTAAACATCATGGAGGCCATGGATGGAATAGGATTGTGCTGATTTTGCAGTGTTTTTCGATTTTTGGGCCTGTACTTGTGGCCTTTTCACCAGGGGTATTTGAGTCTAGCATGGGCCTAGTCTTTCTGTGGGTTGTCTTGAATTTAAACATCATGGAGGCCATGGATTGAATGGGATTGTGCTGATTTTGCAGTGTTTTTCGATTTTTGGGGGTGTTCATGGGGAGGGACATGCCATGTGGCTGGTGGCCATTTTGAGTGCAGCTACAGGCACTGGCCATGTGCTGGCAGGCAAGTGGCCATTTTGAATGCAGGCTTTGTTGTTAGGCCTCCAACCATTTTGCCTACTTTTCAACCTTTATTTATGCCCAGGGGTAGTGAGTCTTGCATGGGCCTAGTCTTTCTGTGGGTTGTCTTGAATTTAAACATTATGGAGGGCATGGATGGATTGGGATTGTGCTGATTTTGCAGTGTTTTTCGATTTTTTTGTGCTCTATAACTGAACTGATGTTCCTCTGTCTTCCATTTTTTTTAGGTGCACAAGACTCAAGAGAACCACCAGTGCCAGGAAGAAGTCCTGCAGCGGTGTGTGTGTGCAGCATAACGTCACGCGACGTCACGTCTGGCCTCAGACAACTCTACAATTCGTGCAACTGCGGCCTGCTGTCTGACCTGCTCTGAAGAAGATGGCCCCGCCCCCAAAGAAAGTTCTCCGTAGCTCCTCTAGCAAGAAAGTTGCTAGTAAGGAGCAGAAGAAGCAAGTTACCAAGGAGGCTGGTGTGCCACCCGCCACTTTTTTTGGGAGCAAAAAAAAAAGTACGCCTGGAGCAGCAGGATCTGCTGGGGACCAACCTGAGAGCAGCACCCCTGCTCCATTGGGTTCAGTGCCTCCACCACCAAGGCAACTTAAGTCAAAGCCCTTGAGTGCTTCAGAGGCAGTCAGTGTACTTCTCCAATCACCATCGACCAGTGATGTTGGCTCATCGCAAGAAAGTAGCAGCAATGTCCCTGAATCAACACAGGTTGTTGTAACTCATCTGACAAGTGTTGAACAACCACAGCCGCAACAACACCATGTGCAAGTACACGCCCAAGTACATGTGGAAGGAGAGGCAGCAAAAGGAGATGCGCAAGCAAAGGTGCATGGAGATTCACAAGTGCCCACAATAGTTGTTCCTCCCGAAGTAGGGGCACATTTGGAAATCGACATTGAAGCTGAGGTATCATTGGAAGCCACTCCTCCTGATGATCATTCATTGTCTTCCACATCCCTAGCAAGGAAAAGATCAAGGGGGGTGTCTACATCTTCTTCAAGCCCACCTCGTTCTGGTGCAAGTGATCTGTCTTGGGAACCACAACAACTGCGGTCTGACAGTGAGGCAGAGGCACACCATGATCTGACACCGGCACCTAAGCGTAAAAGGAAGGTCGTCCAAAAACTCAAACCTATGGAGTGTGATGAGGCTCAACAAGAAGTGACAGATACTGCTGGTGATGAAGCCTCTCACGATGACGACGAGCCAGTCATCACAAAGGTCACTGCAGCCCCACCGGGCATGCAGCAAATAGACATTTTGACCCTATCCCGAGAAGCTGCTGAGCGTGATGATGATGTCGGCGAGGAGGCAATGGAAATGGAATCATTAGATTTGGAGTTAAGTAGTACACCAAAACCTACCGCTTCCATATTTCTTCGCAAGAAGGTACCCACCTCGTCCTCGACCTCAATTCGTGGTGGTGAAAGTGCAAAACGTACTGAAGTTCGGCAATCCACATCCTCCACTTCATCTGTCATTAGCAGCAGGACCACCACCACCAGTATCGCCGCCTCCTCCGGCCCCCGAAGACATTTCAAGTCTCCAGTTTGGGACTTCTTTAGTGTTTGCCCAAAAAAGGAAAACATAGCCATTTGTAGCCTTTGTAAGCTTCGATTTAGTCGTGGTAAGCTTGGTTCTAACTATGGTACCGGAGGCCAGAGAGGTCATCTTGAGAGAAGGCACGCTGTCGAATGGTTTCCGCACCTAGAGGCGGTCAAGAAAGCCGGAATTGCACGTAATGAAAACGTTGATTTGTCATCTGCTGATGACGAGGAGGTAGAAGAAGACGATTCAAACACTTCACTTACACCCAGTTCCCATGTCAGCAGCACACCCCATGGGAGCCACACTAAGAGTCTGGGAGAGAGTGAGACATCAATGCGGAAAAGTTCATCAGCGAGCGTAACTGGGTCGAAGAGATCATCATCATCCCGTAAATCATTGGTCCAGGGCAACATTAAAAAGATGTTGTTTACAGAAGCGCAATATGAACGCAACCACCCAATGACCTGTCTGTATAACACTAAGCTGGCTAAAATGCTAGCTCTGGACCTTCTCCCTTTTTCTTTTGTAGAAGGGGTTGGTTTTCTAGAATTAGTGGCAGTGCTCTGCCCTAAATGGAAGGTTCCTAGCCGGTTCTATTTTGCCCGAGTTGCGGTTCCAGCACTACATGAAGATGTTCTGAAGGTGATTGGGGCAGCTTTGCAGAAGAGTGCTGTTCACACTATACATCTGACAACAGACATGTGGACCAGTGGCGCAGGCGCTGATTACATGTGCATCACTGCACACTGGGTCTCTTTTTCAGGGGCTAAAGCAAAGCTAAACTCAGGTGTTGACACTAACATTGTTTTTAAAGGTGCTCGGAAACATGCAACACTAGCCATGTTTGGTTTGGAGAAACGTCACACAGCAGAAAACATTTTGGATGTCTTTAACACAAAGGTCCTTAACTGTCTGTCCCCACTAAAACGCAAGGTTGGTTATGTTTCCACTGACAATGGCTCCAATATAGTTAAGGCCATGAGGGACGGTTACTATTTCAGAGTGCCGTGTTTGGCGCACTGTATAAACCTGGTTGTCCAAAAATTCGTGGGTAATAAACGCAGTGCAGCGTACAGTGTATTGGAGAACTGCCGAAAAATTTGCAAGCATTTCAGGCATTCTTTTAAGGCCCGCAAGCAGCTGAGGAGCATGCTATATCAATGTCAAATGCCAGTGAAAGCACTCATCCAGGAGGTGGTAACACGTTGGAACTCAACCTTCTACATGCTTGAGCGTCTGTATGAGCAGTATACGCAACTCGATCAATATTTCTTGAAAGAGGGTATAGAGGAGCTGAGGATGGGTGGGCCGCAATGGAACATAGTTGAAAGCCTAACACGCATGCTTCGTCCTTTTGAGGTCTTCACGCGTGCAGTCAGCAAGGAGGACTCTAATTTGGGAAAAGCTATCCCATTGTTGTACATGCTGGAGGACCAACTGAAGGAGGTGTGTTCTGTGTTTCGAAAAGATGACAAAAAGAAAGACTCTTTGCTTCTGGCTGAGCAATTATTAGAGCTCCTACAAGGTGATGAACGTCTTAAAAAGATCCACTCAGAACAGCATTACATTTGTGCTACTATTCTGGATCCACGCTACAAAAAGGCGCTGGCAGGCAGAGCATTCTTTCCTTTTGCTGATGAAGATGTTACAAAGTACAAACGTTGGCTAGCCTTGTCAGCCAAGAAGTTTGAAACAGAACGGCTGGAAATTGAAGGAAATGGCAGTACATCAGCAGGCCATCCCCAGTCAAAACAATCCACTTCTGCACCTGTGGCTGTGGCACAAGTGACCTCTCAGCCGTTAAAGACACCGGCAACCGGATCATCTGCACGAAAGACAACAGAAACATTGGAGGCTGAAGAGGATTGGCTAGCTCTGCGTGGGTTTGGTTCTCAAAAGGTCAGAGGCACAGCAAGAGCTACGCAAAGTGGAGGAACCTTGGAGGAGGACCTTGAGTCGATGGTGAAGGACTATCTGAATGACTCCACAGAGGTCTATGTTAATTCTGACCCATTGGCGTATTGGCATGGGAAAAAAGAATTGTGGCCACAGCTCACCAACCTGGCTTTAAACTACTTGTCTTGCCCACTCGCAAGTGTGTCTTCTGAACGGGTTTTCAGTGCGGCTGGTGGGATTGTAACTCCCAAACGGAGCCGCCTCTCGCCCAAAAATGTGGAGAGGTTAACAATGATCAAGATGAATCAGCACCTCATACCACCAGATATAAGAGTACGAGAGAGCGTGCCGGATGAAGAGGAGGTGGCCAGCACCATAGATGAGGGAATTTCTACTCTGTCAGGTGGCACTGACCTCACCCTGGCTGAATTCGCAGAGTATGATGACGAAGCCTTATTCTTATTCCTGGACCGTGATACCGACTTCGAGCCCTGAAAATGAGACAACGAATCAATAACTTTCTTTTTCATCCTTATTCACTTTTATTCCTGTGTGTCTGTCTTTCTTTGTTGTGCACAGTTAATATAATTCAAACTTTAATCAGATAATCACAAAAACAAGCCCATCAGCAGAACTGTCTTCACTTGTTTGCTAATTTATTTGAAGGTGCCGCAGTCTGCATTCCTCAGGTTCACAAGTTCAGAAGAACATGCTCCTCTATCCTCCTCCTCCAGACTCCTATTTCCATCAAAGCAGAGGGCTGGTTTACGCCCAATGAAGAAAGACTCAGCACTTGTGGGGGTGTTGTTCTACCTCTTTGCAGGTGAGTTGACGGGTCTGGGGCCATTGCTGGGAAGCACTAAAAGTGGTTTGTGCCAAATCCGAGGCGGAAAATTTTTTGTGTTTTTGATGACTTGCTTGCCTTTGAGGTGCTCTTAGGGGGGGTTCCGTCTGTTTGTGGGTGAGTTTCGTGGTCTGAGAGCATTGCTGGGACACTCTAATCTTGATTGCATTTGCTTTTCAGGAAATCCGTCGTGCCAACCCCGACTTATGGCCTAGCTACGCAGCGCGTTTGGACCGAAGGCCCAGAAATATTGCAAGTATGAGATTTTGCTTTTGGCCTGTTTGGGGGTGTTATGCTTCTTGGCGGGTGGGTTGCCGGGTCTTGGGGCATTCCTGAGAAGGTCTAATACCGGGTAGAAGTGGTTGGTACAAAATCCAGGCCGATTTTTTTTGGGGCTATTTCTGACATTTTGCTCTATGTAGCGTTTTCGGGGGCCTGTTTGGGGGGCTTCCTGGTGTTTGTGGGTGAGTTTCGTGGTCTGGGAGCACTGCTGGGACACTCTAATCTTGATTGCATTTGCTTTTCAGGAAATCCGTCGTGCCAACCCCGACTTATGGCCTAGCTACGCAGCGCGTTTGGACCGAAGGCCCAGAAATATTGCAAGTATGAGATTTTGCTTTTGGCCTGTTTGGGGGTGTTATGCTTCTTGGCGGGTGGGTTGCCGGGTCTTGGGGCATTCCTGGGAAGGTCTAATACCGGGTAGAAGTGGTTGGGACAAAATCCAGGCCGATTTTTTTTTGGGCTATTTCTGACATTTTGCTCTATGTAGCGTTTTCGGGGGCCTGTTTGGGGGGCTTCCTGGTGTTTGTGGGTGAGTTTCGTGGTGTGGGAGCACTGCTGGCTATATATACTTTACTTTGCAAGAGGTTTGAAGCAAATCCATGGTGGCTGAGGGGACTTAGGGCCTAGCTGCAGAGCGCGCGCGGAGTGATTTGGGAAATTTGTGAAAAAGTGACTAAGTCCCCATTTTTGTACTTTTGCTCTTTGGCTGTTTGGGGGTCTTCTACTCGTTTTCTCCTGGGTTGACGGCTCTGGGGCCATTGCTGGGAAGCTCTAATACCGGATAAAAGTGTTTTGGACCAAATCCCAGGCGGAATTTTTTTTGTGTTTTTGATGACTTGCTTGCCTTTGAGGTGCTCTTAGGGGGGGTTCCGTCTGTTTGCGGGTGAGTTTCGTGGTCTGGGAGCACTGCTGGGACACTCTAATCTTGATTGCATTTGCTTTTCAGGAAATCCGTCGTGCCAACCCCGACTTATGGCCTAGCTACGCAGCGCGTTTGGACCAAAGGCCCAGAAATATTGCAAGTATGAGATTTTGCTTTTGGCCTGTTTGGGGGTGTTATGCTTCTTGGCGGGTGGGTTGCCGGGTCTTGGGGCATTCCTGGGAAGGTCTAATACCGGGTAGAAGTGGTTGGGACAAAATCCAGGCCGATTTTTTTTTGGGCTATTTCTGACATTTTGCTCTATGTAGCGTTTTCAGGGGCCTGTTTGGGGGGCTTCCTGGTGTTTGTGGGTGAGTTTCGTGGTCTGGGAGCACTGCTGGGACACTCTAATCTTGATTGCATTTGCTTTTCAGGAAATCCGTCGTGCCAACCCCGACTTATGGCCTAGCTACGCAGCGCGTTTGGACCGAAGGCCCAGAAATATTGCAAGTATGAGATTTTGCTTTTGGCCTGTTTGGGGGTGTTATGCTTCTTGGCGGGTGGGTTGCCGGGTCTTGGGGCATTCCTGGGAAGGTCTAATACCGGGTAGAAGTGGTTGGGACAAAATCCAGGCCGATTTTTTTTTGGCCTATTTCTGACATTTTGCTTTATGTAGCGTTTTCGGGGGCCTGTTTGGGGGGCTTCCTGGTGTTTGTGGGTGAGTTTCGTGGTCTGGGAGCACTGCTGGGACACTCTAATCTTGATTGCATTTGCTTTTCAGGAAATCCGTCGTGCCAACCCCGACTTATGGCCTAGCTACGCAGCGCGTTTGGACCGAAGGCCCAGAAATATTGCAAGTATGAGATTTTGCTTTTGGCCTGTTTGGGGGTGTTATGCTTCTTGGCGGGTGGGTTGCCGGGTCTTGGGGCATTCCTGGGAAGGTCTAATACCGGGTAGAAGTGGTTGGGACAAAATCCAGGCCGATTTTTTTTTGGGCTATTTCTGACATTTTGCTCTATGTAGCGTTTTCGGGGGCCTGTTTGGGGGGCTTCCTGGTGTTTGTGGGTGAGTTTCGTGGTCTGGGAGCACTGCTGGCTATATATACTTTACTTTGCAAGAGGTTTGAAGCAAATCCATGGTGGCTGAGGGGACTTAGGGCCTAGCTGCAGAGCGCGCGCGGAGTGATTTGGGAAATTTGTGAAAAAGTGACTAAGTCCCCATTTTTGTACTTTTGCTCTTTGGCTGTTTGGGGGTCTTCTACTCGTTTTCTCCTGGGTTGACGGCTCTGGGGCCATTGCTGGGAAGCTCTAATACCGGATAAAAGTGTTTTGGACCAAATCCCAGGCGGAATTTTTTTTGTGTTTTTGATGACTTGCTTGCCTTTGAGGTGCTCTTAGGGGGGGTTCCGTCTGTTTGCGGGTGAGTTTCGTGGTCTGGGAGCACTGCTGGGACACTCTAATCTTGATTGCATTTGCTTTTCAGGAAATCCGTCGTGCCAACCCCGACTTATGGCCTAGCTACGCAGCGCGTTTGGACCAAAGGCCCAGAAATATTGCAAGTATGAGATTTTGCTTTTGGCCTGTTTGGGGGTGTTATGCTTCTTGGCGGGTGGGTTGCCGGGTCTTGGGGCATTCCTGGGAAGGTCTAATACCGGGTAGAAGTGGTTGGGACAAAATCCAGGCCGATTTTTTTTTGGGCTATTTCTGACATTTTGCTCTATGTAGCGTTTTCAGGGGCCTGTTTGGGGGGCTTCCTGGTGTTTGTGGGTGAGTTTCGTGGTCTGGGAGCACTGCTGGGACACTCTAATCTTGATTGCATTTGCTTTTCAGGAAATCCGTCGTGCCAACCCCGACTTATGGCCTAGCTACGCAGCGCGTTTGGACCGAAGGCCCAGAAATATTGCAAGTATGAGATTTTGCTTTTGGCCTGTTTGGGGGTGTTATGCTTCTTGGCGGGTGGGTTGCCGGGTCTTGGGGCATTCCTGGGAAGGTCTAATACCGGGTAGAAGTGGTTGGGACAAAATCCAGGCCGATTTTTTTTTGGCCTATTTCTGACATTTTGCTTTATGTAGCGTTTTCGGGGGCCTGTTTGGGGGGCTTCCTGGTGTTTGTGGGTGAGTTTCGTGGTCTGGGAGCACTGCTGGGACACTCTAATCTTGATTGCATTTGCTTTTCAGGAAATCCGTCGTGCCAACCCCGACTTATGGCCTAGCTACGCAGCGCGTTTGGACCGAAGGCCCAGAAATATTGCAAGTATGAGATTTTGCTTTTGGCCTGTTTGGGGGTGTTATGCTTCTTGGCGGGTGGGTTGCCGGGTCTTGGGGCATTCCTGGGAAGGTCTAATACCGGGTAGAAGTGGTTGGGACAAAATCCAGGCCGATTTTTTTTTGGGCTATTTCTGACATTTTGCTCTATGTAGCGTTTTCGGGGGCCTGTTTGGGGGGCTTCCTGGTGTTTGTGGGTGAGTTTCGTGGTCTGGGAGCACTGCTGGCTATATATACTTTACTTTGCAAGAGGTTTGAAGCAAATCCATGGTGGCTGAGGGGACTTAGGGCCTAGCTGCAGAGCGCGCGCGGAGTGATTTGGGAAATTTGTGAAAAAGTGACTAAGTCCCCATTTTTGTACTTTTGCTCTTTGGCTGTTTGGGGGTCTTCTACTCGTTTTCTCCTGGGTTGACGGCTCTGGGGCCATTGCTGGGAAGCTCTAATACCGGATAAAAGTGTTTTGGACCAAATCCCAGGCGGAATTTTTTTTGTGTTTTTGATGACTTGCTTGCCTTTGAGGTGCTCTTAGGGGGGGTTCCGTCTGTTTGCGGGTGAGTTTCGTGGTCTGGGAGCACTGCTGGGACACTCTAATCTTGATTGCATTTGCTTTTCAGGAAATCCGTCGTGCCAACCCCGACTTATGGCCTAGCTACGCAGCGCGTTTGGACCGAAGGCCCAGAAATATTGCAAGTATGAGATTTTGCTTTTGGCCTGTTTGGGGGTGTTACGCTTCTTGGCGGGTGGGTTGCCGGGTCTTGGGGCATTCCTGGGAAGGTCTAATACCGGGTAGAAGTGGTTGGGACAAAATCCGCGCGGAAAAGCCTTTAGTTTTGGCACTTTTTGTAACTTAGGGTTTGTTAGGGTTAGCCCTAGCAGCAGGATTGCATGTGTTTCGGGGTGTTCTAGATTTTTCAAACTGAGTTCTGGGGTCTTAGAGCACTCGTGAGAATGTGTAATTTTGGTTGCAAGTCATTTGAAGAAAATCCATGGTGGGAAAGGGGGGATTTGGCATAGTTAAAGAAAGCCTTTGCCACTATTCTTAACTTAGGGTTCGTTAGGGTTAGCAGTATTTCTATTGCATGTGTTTGAGTGGGGGGGATTTCGAGTCTTGGAGCGATGCTGGCTATGGCTACTTTTGCTTGGTTGCTTGCAAGTGGTTTGAATGCAATCCACGGTGGGTAATGGGTAATTAGGGTACTTCGGCCTACTTTTACTTTCAAAGTAAGTTTTGTCACCAGTTTTCTGCTAGGCCTCGTTTTTTGAGATTTGATTGGGGGTCTTCTACATTTTTGCGACTGGCTTTAGTAAGGGTCTGGGTGGGAGCACTGCTAGGAAGATCTAATTTTGTTCTAAAACACAGTTTACAGCCTACATACCTTATATTTATTTATCAGTGGTGTTGTAATATTATATCACTTCCTGTTTTTCGTTGAATAATTACAGGCCGGGTTTCAGTCTCTGCAATGGGGAAAAAAGGATGGAGTCAGGCTTCACAGTAGCGAGCCACAATTCAGCATCAGGCAGGCAGTGGACAGGGTGTCTTCTGGTGACCAACATCGATGGACGAAGCGTCGGCTGCAATGGAGGAGTGCCGCTAATAGGAGGATTTTTTTTCTGCGGGCAACTTACTTACCACTTCCAACAGGACCACTACAACCACATAGATACAGTATCCCTTGCCTTTTTCTCTGACTGTGACTGCATTTCTTGGCTCTCTCTCTGCTTCTACATTGATCCCTTAACACATCACTTAGTCCACTCCACTATCACATCTGCACCACACATAGTCATTTGTAAGTGCTCCTACGTAATTCGCAAGTCGCAGCACGCCCCAGGCCGTAGAGGACTGGGATGGCCCCAATGATGAAGCATGTCACCAAGGGGCAACCCTGGTGAGTGAGGGGACACCTAGAAAAAAAGCAATTTCTCCTTTTCTATCTACTATACCTTCTGTCAGGTTACGCAGCCCCTAAGCGCCTACCGTACTATGAAACTACATTTCCCATGAGTAGGCGGGAGACTTGCAGACTATTTAGTGAGACTATATGAGAGTACCCTTGTATGTTAGGACAACACTTCACTGATGCCTGTCTTGTCTTCTGTTACAGGTATCCTTTCCCTGCTGACCCTACCTTTACCCATCCCACATTTTTTATTTTAGTTTGTTATTTTTCTCCCCCGCCTAATGCCTCGAACACCCTGTGTTTACACTTCTGGGTGTTGGTGACATTTGGAGGTGGAACCATATTTGCATCGACTGGATCACGGGGAGTAAACCTGACACCTTCCAGACCAACCCCATTGAGTGTTGTTGTGAATGGATTTATAGTGACCAGCAAGGCTCTCAGGTATCTGGCTACAAATACAAATAATTAAGGATAGGGGAGTGTTTTTTCTGCAATATTGTTGCGAAAATTGGTATGTCCTTTACAGAAGGATAGGGTTTTATGTGCCTAACAGGTCTGGGTCTTGTATTCGTATGTGGTATTATGAGTGGAGGGCGACCTACGACTAGCTTTACCCTCTAAGCTCCTGTGTTTTTGAATACTGTGAACGGCGGATTAGCCGTGAGAGCGCATTCAGCTTGATGTTCCAAATTTTATCTTAGTGCACCGTGTTTACGCTTTTCACCTGTTTTGTGTGTTTCCGATCGCATACACCATTCACTGAATTTTCCCGGAATTTTTCTTGGGTTCCCCAGGTTGGTTCCTTTTCCCTCTTCTTGGAGTGCTAGTTAGCTGTCTCCCACCAAACTATGGACAAGAACTGTCTGGCCTTTACAGATGCACAAATAGCTGCAATTTTGGCTGCACCCTCACTATTGTCAGATACGCCATTGTTGGGTAAAACATCTGTAAGGGAAGAATGGGAGAAACTGAGTAATTTAAGAAAGAAGCAGATCAGAGTAGCATTACATGGGGCATTGATGTCAGAGTATTTTACATCAGGAGCCTCACCTGCCAGCCTCTTAGTAAGAATAGAACCAAGAATTTTCTTAGACGATAAAAAGTTCAGACTGGACTGGAGCTACATAGCTAATAAATGCACCAGGGACTGGCTAATTTTGATAATTAGCACAGCCCAGAGATTGAGCGAGGAACTCTTGAAGGAAATTCTGGAGCTAGAGGAGACAATAAAACGTGACAGTACTTTTACGGATGCCAAAGAACAACTGAGCAGAATACAGGAAGATCTAACTGAGTACAAGACATACATGATAAATCAAAAAATCAAAGGGCTCCAGAAGAATCTACAAAGATACACACATGAATGGGCTTTCCCATATGTAGCAGACTCACATTACCAGACAGTACCTGAACAAGCCAATCAAACTAACCAACAACGCAGAGGCTGGGGAGGTAATAGACAACAACAACCTACACAGAAACGTACTCCGGCCAACTGGTCGTTTGACAACACGTCTAGTGAAGACGAGCAGGACAGACCTCAAGGGAACCGAGTGCGTTTCAATCAACAACCACAGAGTGACGCAGACTTGGGCACATTACTACGTTCTTTTTTAGAACAAGGACAGGGGACCAACAGGGGAGGTGGACAGCCAGGGAGAGGAAGAGGAAGAGGCAACCGACCGCCCCAATGGCAAACCTTCTCCCCGAGATTGACCAGGAGCAGGGGCAGGCAACCCCTATAAATAATATAGTGGTCAATCTTTCTGACCATAAGTTATCAGAGAGTGAAGAAAAAATCCTCAATAAAGGTTTAGGGTTCGTCCCCACACCCACACATGACCCTTTCAAATGCAGGTTGGAATTTTTTGAAACAGTTCGAAAAATAAAACTTAAAAAATTCTTTGCTAATCAACCACAAGACAAACATGAGAGTTTTAATACAAATCTACGGAAACCATCCACTTTTACTCCATCCAGCACAGTTGTGGGTCCTGAAGTTGTGGTTTTCGAAACCAAAGTCTTACAAGACATTGAAGACCTAGAATCACAAGACAGGAGCAGGATATATAAGAACATGTCCAAAGCAGATTGGGAAGCGGTCAAGACCCTACAAAATAATGTGGAAATAACAATAAAAAGTGCGGACAAAGGGGGTGCGGTGGTTGTGCTGAATACCAGGGACTATGAGGCAGAGGTCCTACGCCTACTCAATGTCAGGGCCAACTACCAGCCACTGATAAAGGACCCCACTCCGGAGTTACTCAAACTCATCAAACAAATGGTGGGCGAGGCACTTGAGAAAAAATGGATCACTAAAAAAGAAGCAGAGTTCCTGGTGAATACCAGTCCCAGGACCCCTGCGTTCTATGTTCTACCAAAAATACATAAGCCTGCCAGGCCCCCCCCTGGCAGGCCTATTGTATCAGGGATACAATCGGTTCTGGAGCCGCTCTCGCAATTCGCTGACTATTTCTTGCGGGAGTCGGTGGTAACCCAGAAATCCTTTGTTAAGGATACCACGGACATCCTCAACGTGTTGAGTGAGATGACGTTTGACTCCACATTTGAATTGTTAGTCACGATTGACATAGAGTCATTATATTCCTGTATACCTCAGGACGCCACGCTGGTGGCAGCAGCAAGGGCCCTGAGTGCACAGGAATGGTTTTATGATGCGCCGCAGACTTTTGTGCTGCAGTGCATCGAAATGGCACTCACACGCAATTTCTTCTGCTACAAGGACAAATTGTTTTTGCAAACCACGGGCACCTCTATGGGGGCTACAATGGCGCCTAGTCTGGCCTGCATTTATGTAGGCCAGTTTGAAGAGCACATCATCTATCCCAACACCAATCCCTTCAGAGACCATATACGTCTCTGGAGGAGATATATAGATGATGTGCTTTGTGTGTGGACTGGAGAAGAAACTAAACTGTTGGAATTCCTTAACTGGCTAAATGGACAGGACCAGAGCCTCAGATTCACTTGGTCCTACAGTCGGGACACAGCGGTATACTTGGACTTAGACATCAAAGCCATCGGACAATCCCTAAGTACCAGTGTACATCAAAAAGAAACTGATAGGAACTCCCTATTATCATACCAGTCCTATCACCCACGGGCCCTCAGGGACAATTTGCCTGTGGGCCAATTTCTCCGGTATCGTAGAAATTGTTCAACCACTGAAACCTTTAACGAACAATCACAGGCGTTAGGTGAAAAACTTTTGCAGAGGAACTATCCATCAAAAATCATCAAAAACGCAAGGAAGCGAGCGCTGAACACCCCTAGGAGTGCTCTCTTAGAGAAAAATAGAAAAGAGACTAGTGAATGTTTGCCTGTGGTATTGACCTTCGACCCACTTGCAACAAAAATAAGGCAGTCAATACGCAAGCATTGGGACATCCTATCAAACAAAGATTTCAAAATGCCGCCCCCTAGATTTGCCTTCAAGCGCTCAAGTAACTTGAAAGACAAGCTAGTGCACTCAAGAATGCAGAACCCCAGAGACACGGGCAGGACAAAAATTACGGGCCACCATCCGTGTGGCACGTGTTCGGTTTGCCCCCTGACTTCAAAAGTTAACAGCGTCACGTTGAGGTCAGGCAAAGAGTGGGAATTAAGACAGTTCAGTAACTGTAATACTACCAATGTAGTGTACAGACTAGACTGTGAGTGTGGATTACAGTATATAGGTCTTACCACACGTAAGGTAAAAACTCGCATCCAGGAGCATATTAGCACGACCAAAGCAGGGAAGCTGACGACAAAATTGGTACAGCATTGCTACAGTAACAAACATACCTTTAAGTGGCTGGTTTTGGAAAAAGTCATGGGAGACACTAATACAGTGGAACGTTTACTCACTTTCAAGGAGGCAAAATGGATTTTTCAGGAGAAGAGTGAAACATTGGGCCTTAACGATCTCCTTGAATGGAACAAAATACATTGATTTATACATGCATCTGTGTCTCTCAAAAAGTAATTTTTACCTGGGTGGGACTCAGTGTATTGATTTCATTGTTCCCAATGGATCTAATTGCCCACATATGAAACTGAGTTTGAATCTGGGAAGCTGGTCCATGATACACTGTCTTAACATTCTTTTGTTCTATTGGTATGTGTATGAGGCTGTCACGAGTCCGTCTCCCTCTATTTCAGTACCCTTCAAGTAACACCTGGGTGCGTATAACATGGCAATTCCAAATAAATTATAGAATAATGTGACATGAGGCATATTAAGAACTTGCCCAACAGAACATAAGTAGTTTTCAGACTATCCGTCTGAATAACAATGTTTAGATTAATCAAGAGCAAAAACATGCCTTAGGCATGCGGACTAAATCCGACTTGAAATCACCACACGGGTAGTATGACAACACGATATTGCGTTGGTGCTAAATAATGCTAAAAAGCCTCTTTCGACTTTTTGTTTTATCGATTTTAACACAAGGTCCTTGAATCTCGCGAGAAAGTTACCTCGCAACGGTCTCTTTGTACCTTCGAATGATAACTAGCCATATCCAAGATGGCGGTAATGCTATCGCGAGACTACGCGTGCGCAGTTACGCTTATCTGTGAGCCGGTTTCGGAAAGAACACACGGGCTGATGATACGGCAGAGGTTTTCCACTATAGCGGTAAGGAGTTGGGGCTCCGGTTCTCCCAGAGCTGTTGTCTTTCTAGTTAGGAGTTTCTGACTAAGGAGAGGATGAGGGTTGAATATGAATGGTTCATTACTTCAACAAGGCTCGCTGGGAATGCCCTGATTAAGTAAACACCAGTCGAGAGAGCGACTTGAGGAGTCCTTTTGCGAATCTCAGAATCACGAAATATCTGAGTTCAGTAGTAATCATTATTTAGCCCTGAATAGGTAACCACGAGCGGGAGGAGCGGATGAAGAGTCCTTGCATTAATTTTGAAATTACTGGCATGAAGAAGCAGGATTGTTTCTAGACTTTATAATACACTACAAGACTAGAACAAATGAGTCTGAAAAGTTAATGCTATGTAGGTATTAAACTAGAGGTGGTCTTGCCCCCGGACACACATAACTGATTTTTGATTTATTTTACCCGCAGAAAATTGATGGGAAAATTCCTCTATGAACACATCTTTATTAGATATCTATCCAGCGGCCGGTACGAGTGAAATGGCCGTGAAAGGGTAAATATCGGATAGGTGTATGCGATGCGGTCTTGAAGTGGCTTGAGTCCCACACGCAGGTTGCTAATCATGGTGCACGTATTTTTATTTCATTTCAGTTGTGCAGACTTAATGGTCCATATGCAGTGGTATTAATATATATGACGCCCTGAAGAAATTGCCAAAACTTCTATATGGCAATGAAACATGTCGGCAAGTATAGTAGTGATGGTTGGATAGTTAGTGACCTCACTTACTATTTTTAGAGTTTCACACCCAACACAAGAAAAAGAATAAAGTGATATATCTGTGTTGCTGTGTGTTATGTGTTTTTACATGTTGTTGGATTCTGTGTAGATCACTACTTTGATCTTCTTTTTTCACTGCATATTTTCTTTTACACAAATTCTTTGTGTGCTCTGGACACTTTTCCTTTCCTTTTCTGAGCTTGAAAACACCAATGATGATAACAGGGCAATCCTGGTGAGTACCTGCCAGGTTCCCGTTGGTGGTGCGCCCGTGAGGTGTTTTCTCGCTCTCACTCATTTTTTTGTCATTTATGTAACACGGGTGACTCTAAAGTGTGGAAGTGTTTGTGTCTCACAACTGAATTGATGTTTTTGGAACAAGCGTTTGTTAAATAAGGCACCGTCCAGGGCTATACCTACTACCCCAAATAATTAAGGATAGGGGAGTGTTTTTTCTGCAATATTGTTGCGAAAATTGGTATGTCCTTTACAGAAGGATAGGGTTTTATGTGCCTAACAGGTCTGGGTCTTGTATTCGTATGTGGTATTATGAGTGGAGGGCGACCTACGACTAGCTTTACCCTCTAAGCTCCTGTGTTTTTGAATACTGTGAACGGCGGATTAGCCGTGAGAGCGCATTCAGCTTGATGTTCCAAATTTTATCTTAGTGCACCGTGTTTACGCTTTTCACCTGTTTTGTGTGTTTCCGATCGCATACACCATTCACTGAATTTTCCCGGAATTTTTCTTGGGTTCCCCAGGTTGGTTCCTTTTCCCTCTTCTTGGAGTGCTAGTTAGCTGTCTCCCACCAAACTATGGACAAGAACTGTCTGGCCTTTACAGATGCACAAATAGCTGCAATTTTGGCTGCACCCTCACTATTGTCAGATACGCCATTGTTGGGTAAAACATCTGTAAGGGAAGAATGGGAGAAACTGAGTAATTTAAGAAAGAAGCAGATCAGAGTAGCATTACATGGGGCATTGATGTCAGAGTATTTTACATCAGGAGCCTCACCTGCCAGCCTCTTAGTAAGAATAGAACCAAGAATTTTCTTAGACGATAAAAAGTTCAGACTGGACTGGAGCTACATAGCTAATAAATGCACCAGGGACTGGCTAATTTTGATAATTAGCACAGCCCAGAGATTGAGCGAGGAACTCTTGAAGGAAATTCTGGAGCTAGAGGAGACAATAAAACGTGACAGTACTTTTACGGATGCCAAAGAACAACTGAGCAGAATACAGGAAGATCTAACTGAGTACAAGACATACATGATAAATCAAAAAATCAAAGGGCTCCAGAAGAATCTACAAAGATACACACATGAATGGGCTTTCCCATATGTAGCAGACTCACATTACCAGACAGTACCTGAACAAGCCAATCAAACTAACCAACAACGCAGAGGCTGGGGAGGTAATAGACAACAACAACCTACACAGAAACGTACTCCGGCCAACTGGTCGTTTGACAACACGTCTAGTGAAGACGAGCAGGACAGACCTCAAGGGAACCGAGTGCGTTTCAATCAACAACCACAGAGTGACGCAGACTTGGGCACATTACTACGTTCTTTTTTAGAACAAGGACAGGGGACCAACAGGGGAGGTGGACAGCCAGGGAGAGGAAGAGGAAGAGGCAACCGACCGCCCCAATGGCAAACCTTCTCCCCGAGATTGACCAGGAGCAGGGGCAGGCAACCCCTATAAATAATATAGTGGTCAATCTTTCTGACCATAAGTTATCAGAGAGTGAAGAAAAAATCCTCAATAAAGGTTTAGGGTTCGTCCCCACACCCACACATGACCCTTTCAAATGCAGGTTGGAATTTTTTGAAACAGTTCGAAAAATAAAACTTAAAAAATTCTTTGCTAATCAACCACAAGACAAACATGAGAGTTTTAATACAAATCTACGGAAACCATCCACTTTTACTCCATCCAGCACAGTTGTGGGTCCTGAAGTTGTGGTTTTCGAAACCAAAGTCTTACAAGACATTGAAGACCTAGAATCACAAGACAGGAGCAGGATATATAAGAACATGTCCAAAGCAGATTGGGAAGCGGTCAAGACCCTACAAAATAATGTGGAAATAACAATAAAAAGTGCGGACAAAGGGGGTGCGGTGGTTGTGCTGAATACCAGGGACTATGAGGCAGAGGTCCTACGCCTACTCAATGTCAGGGCCAACTACCAGCCACTGATAAAGGACCCCACTCCGGAGTTACTCAAACTCATCAAACAAATGGTGGGCGAGGCACTTGAGAAAAAATGGATCACTAAAAAAGAAGCAGAGTTCCTGGTGAATACCAGTCCCAGGACCCCTGCGTTCTATGTTCTACCAAAAATACATAAGCCTGCCAGGCCCCCCCCTGGCAGGCCTATTGTATCAGGGATACAATCGGTTCTGGAGCCGCTCTCGCAATTCGCTGACTATTTCTTGCGGGAGTCGGTGGTAACCCAGAAATCCTTTGTTAAGGATACCACGGACATCCTCAACGTGTTGAGTGAGATGACGTTTGACTCCACATTTGAATTGTTAGTCACGATTGACATAGAGTCATTATATTCCTGTATACCTCAGGACGCCACGCTGGTGGCAGCAGCAAGGGCCCTGAGTGCACAGGAATGGTTTTATGATGCGCCGCAGACTTTTGTGCTGCAGTGCATCGAAATGGCACTCACACGCAATTTCTTCTGCTACAAGGACAAATTGTTTTTGCAAACCACGGGCACCTCTATGGGGGCTACAATGGCGCCTAGTCTGGCCTGCATTTATGTAGGCCAGTTTGAAGAGCACATCATCTATCCCAACACCAATCCCTTCAGAGACCATATACGTCTCTGGAGGAGATATATAGATGATGTGCTTTGTGTGTGGACTGGAGAAGAAACTAAACTGTTGGAATTCCTTAACTGGCTAAATGGACAGGACCAGAGCCTCAGATTCACTTGGTCCTACAGTCGGGACACAGCGGTATACTTGGACTTAGACATCAAAGCCATCGGACAATCCCTAAGTACCAGTGTACATCAAAAAGAAACTGATAGGAACTCCCTATTATCATACCAGTCCTATCACCCACGGGCCCTCAGGGACAATTTGCCTGTGGGCCAATTTCTCCGGTATCGTAGAAATTGTTCAACCACTGAAACCTTTAACGAACAATCACAGGCGTTAGGTGAAAAACTTTTGCAGAGGAACTATCCATCAAAAATCATCAAAAACGCAAGGAAGCGAGCGCTGAACACCCCTAGGAGTGCTCTCTTAGAGAAAAATAGAAAAGAGACTAGTGAATGTTTGCCTGTGGTATTGACCTTCGACCCACTTGCAACAAAAATAAGGCAGTCAATACGCAAGCATTGGGACATCCTATCAAACAAAGATTTCAAAATGCCGCCCCCTAGATTTGCCTTCAAGCGCTCAAGTAACTTGAAAGACAAGCTAGTGCACTCAAGAATGCAGAACCCCAGAGACACGGGCAGGACAAAAATTACGGGCCACCATCCGTGTGGCACGTGTTCGGTTTGCCCCCTGACTTCAAAAGTTAACAGCGTCACGTTGAGGTCAGGCAAAGAGTGGGAATTAAGACAGTTCAGTAACTGTAATACTACCAATGTAGTGTACAGACTAGACTGTGAGTGTGGATTACAGTATATAGGTCTTACCACACGTAAGGTAAAAACTCGCATCCAGGAGCATATTAGCACGACCAAAGCAGGGAAGCTGACGACAAAATTGGTACAGCATTGCTACAGTAACAAACATACCTTTAAGTGGCTGGTTTTGGAAAAAGTCATGGGAGACACTAATACAGTGGAACGTTTACTCACTTTCAAGGAGGCAAAATGGATTTTTCAGGAGAAGAGTGAAACATTGGGCCTTAACGATCTCCTTGAATGGAACAAAATACATTGATTTATACATGCATCTGTGTCTCTCAAAAAGTAATTTTTACCTGGGTGGGACTCAGTGTATTGATTTCATTGTTCCCAATGGATCTAATTGCCCACATATGAAACTGAGTTTGAATCTGGGAAGCTGGTCCATGATACACTGTCTTAACATTCTTTTGTTCTATTGGTATGTGTATGAGGCTGTCACGAGTCCGTCTCCCTCTATTTCAGTACCCTTCAAGTAACACCTGGGTGCGTATAACATGGCAATTCCAAATAAATTATAGAATAATGTGACATGAGGCATATTAAGAACTTGCCCAACAGAACATAAGTAGTTTTCAGACTATCCGTCTGAATAACAATGTTTAGATTAATCAAGAGCAAAAACATGCCTTAGGCATGCGGACTAAATCCGACTTGAAATCACCACACGGGTAGTATGACAACACGATATTGCGTTGGTGCTAAATAATGCTAAAAAGCCTCTTTCGACTTTTTGTTTTATCGATTTTAACACAAGGTCCTTGAATCTCGCGAGAAAGTTACCTCGCAACGGTCTCTTTGTACCTTCGAATGATAACTAGCCATATCCAAGATGGCGGTAATGCTATCGCGAGACTACGCGTGCGCAGTTACGCTTATCTGTGAGCCGGTTTCGGAAAGAACACACGGGCTGATGATACGGCAGAGGTTTTCCACTATAGCGGTAAGGAGTTGGGGCTCCGGTTCTCCCAGAGCTGTTGTCTTTCTAGTTAGGAGTTTCTGACTAAGGAGAGGATGAGGGTTGAATATGAATGGTTCATTACTTCAACAAGGCTCGCTGGGAATGCCCTGATTAAGTAAACACCAGTCGAGAGAGCGACTTGAGGAGTCCTTTTGCGAATCTCAGAATCACGAAATATCTGAGTTCAGTAGTAATCATTATTTAGCCCTGAATAGGTAACCACGAGCGGGAGGAGCGGATGAAGAGTCCTTGCATTAATTTTGAAATTACTGGCATGAAGAAGCAGGATTGTTTCTAGACTTTATAATACACTACAAGACTAGAACAAATGAGTCTGAAAAGTTAATGCTATGTAGGTATTAAACTAGAGGTGGTCTTGCCCCCGGACACACATAACTGATTTTTGATTTATTTTACCCGCAGAAAATTGATGGGAAAATTCCTCTATGAACACATCTTTATTAGATATCTATCCAGCGGCCGGTACGAGTGAAATGGCCGTGAAAGGGTAAATATCGGATAGGTGTATGCGATGCGGTCTTGAAGTGGCTTGAGTCCCACACGCAGGTTGCTAATCATGGTGCACGTATTTTTATTTCATTTCAGTTGTGCAGACTTAATGGTCCATATGCAGTGGTATTAATATATATGACGCCCTGAAGAAATTGCCAAAACTTCTATATGGCAATGAAACATGTCGGCAAGTATAGTAGTGATGGTTGGATAGTTAGTGACCTCACTTACTATTTTTAGAGTTTCACACCCAACACAAGAAAAAGAATAAAGTGATATATCTGTGTTGCTGTGTGTTATGTGTTTTTACATGTTGTTGGATTCTGTGTAGATCACTACTTTGATCTTCTTTTTTCACTGCATATTTTCTTTTACACAAATTCTTTGTGTGCTCTGGACACTTTTCCTTTCCTTTTCTGAGCTTGAAAACACCAATGATGATAACAGGGCAATCCTGGTGAGTACCTGCCAGGTTCCCGTTGGTGGTGCGCCCGTGAGGTGTTTTCTCGCTCTCACTCATATTTTTTTGTCATTTATGTAACACGGGTGACTCTAAAGTGTGGAAGTGTTTGTGTCTCACAACTGAATTGATGTTTTTGGAACAAGCGTTTGTTAAATAAGGCACCGTCCAGGGCTATACCTACTACCCCAAATAATTAAGGATAGGGGAGTGTTTTTTCTGCAATATTGTTGCGAAAATTGGTATGTCCTTTACAGAAGGATAGGGTTTTATGTGCCTAACAGGTCTGGGTCTTGTATTCGTATGTGATCTGGCTACAGAGACCTTATGTTGAATATAGTTATCAATATTTCCACCCACGCCCTGTACTGTCGCATTCTTTCTTCCACAGTTGTCGAAAGTACTAATTACTTTTAACTGACATGCATGCAGTTACAGTAGTGTATGCACTTTCAAAGATTGATGGATAGGTTTGTACCCAAAGATTTGTTTATGTTCACAATTGTTCGTCCATGCTGTGCTACTTTTTCTTGTCTCCCAAAACCTTTCCCAAAAACCCCCGTACCCATCCATTTTTCAAACCCTAACCCTCTTCCCCCGGGCTGTGTGGTTTTGATTGATGTGTGACTAAATTACAGCAATAAATCCACACACTTGCTGGGGAGGATAAGGTGATAGCAACAGGCTGGTGAAGAAATCCGAGGATATATTCTTACTCTGCTTGACAAAGACCCATGGCTAATGTCAAAGAACTTCAACCGAATTAGTTATACTTTAACATTTGTTAGGCTACAACGTGGCACTGTTCTAGTGTACTTCTGTCACCTGCTATATTCTGTATTGTACCTTTGTATTGCTCAGGAGGACAAACCAGATTTCATTTTCTTTTTTTCATAGGCAAGCAACTGCCACTGTGTCACACCACTAGTACCACCGCTATGAGGAAATTTTATCCGCCCAGGATTGCCAACCTTATTTGCTGTTTCCCGTGGAGCCAGCCCTGGGCCTAGCCCTACTTGCAAACAGAAATTACAGGTAAGATAGGCGTTTGGTTGGAGGTAGTATAATGGAGTATTAGGAGAGACGAGAGATTTGATTGACGGTAGTACTACTAAAGTCCTAGGACTATTCAGGAAAACAAACTTACTGTTATGTTAAACCCCCACCCACCAGACTCAAAAGCAGTAAAAAACAGGTATGGTCAGATAAAGTTTCAAAAAGTATATTTTTATAGCCCTAACAAAAGAATCTCCCGCAAGACCCTCCCTAACCCCAACGATTGTCCTTCAAAAGTCCCCAAAAATCACAACTCCCAATTCCCACCCCCCAAAAGTCTCTAAAAAAGGGGCAAGGGACACTATGGCAGGGTGCTGTTGGAATTAGCAGCCAGGGCATCATGCTCCTTGCGGAGGGTGGCAAGTTCGAAGCGGAGGCCCTCCACCACGTTCTTATAATTATGGACCTCCTGCTCCAGGTAGGACAGTCTGAGGGATAAGCGGCGCCGGTGTGCCTTGCAAATCCTGTGAGGGGCAGCTGCTTTCTTTGCTGCTGGGCGGTGGCGTTTGGCTTTGGTAGCCCGGCTCCGTACCGCTGGAGCACTGCGCTGGCTGGCAGCCCGCACGGAGGAGGAGGCAGCTGTCCCAGTGGACGTTGTTGTTGTTCCAGACTGCGTCTCCTCCTCCTCCAGGGACACCAGCCGCCGATATTCAGCAACAGTGGCATCCAGCCTCCGTTGCCGGGCCATTCGAGCCTGCTCCTTCCTCCTTGATGGTGTCTTGGATTTGGAAGGAGCAACTACATGAAAAAAGAAAGACATAGTCTGTAACCAATGCTCCTTAAGATTAACACAAAATGATTGAGCAGAAAGTTGTCACAGTACAAGTAGCAAATTGAAAGCACAGTGCATAACTATTGAGGACAGTATCTATGTAACCTCCGACTTCTTCATCCTTGCTCTAACATTAGTGGGAGTTTAAGGAACAAATTCTACGAGCACTATGGACTTCTATTACAGTCGACTATGACAGTACACCACTCTTATTCTTCTTCTTCTCTCTTGTTTAGGAAAATTGGTACGTTATCTTATGCAAGCCGGCATAATGCCAGCGCAGTGAACTTGCACCCGAGAAAAACAGACGCACACCATGGTGAGTGAGACAGACTTGCGTTACTGTACCGGTCCAGTACATGCAGGTGGTGAAGCTCTTACTTTTCTATTACGGGTGGCACTGAGAATACTCTGTTAAAAGGGCTACTGCTTAATTAATTTAGCTTTCACCCTACAGTGCAAATGAGTATTAGAAAAGGAAAATGAAGAAGCTAAATTATCTGATTATCTATCACTTCACATGGGATGTATTTGATGACATATGGGATGACTTAGGTGCTTTGCTTATTATTGAGTGAACAGTGATACCCCCACACATGAATGACGTACTACTACTAAACTAAAGTTATTAAGGGAGGTAGGGAGTGCCCACCGTAATAACTGGATATATGCTGTGCTTGCAGTTGCAATACAAACTACTGCTACTATTCATGGTAGTCTTTGGACAACGTTACAACTTCTTTTCCTTGCCTTTCCTACACTGGAACGGACGTGCGGGACGGGTGCGGTGTTACATGCTCTTCAAAGTAACACTTAGTTCATCCAGTGACCGTCTACTCTCTCTAGATTCACATATGCTATCTAAGAGTCAGATAGTACCATGAATGATCCAGGCATCCATCCATTCAAAGTATATTGCACACATACAGTTTCTGTCTCACCCACCCAGGCTGTTCTCCTTCCACCCATCCTTGCTTCATCATTCACCCAGCCATGCACCATACCATTTTCTTACCTTCCCAGCCACCTCGGGGACCAAGCAAACACATATCATTCTTCTTTGCCAGTCATCATTACATTTCTCGTGCTTCCACACTTACTTACACCCTTCTTTCGCTTTTCGTTCATCCCATCCATCAAGTTCACCTCAGATCTGATTGGGATTCTTCTCGCCAAAAACTTCACAGCTAAGTCGAAGTACATTTAGAGGAGGCTACTACCTGCTTTTTTTATAATACACCCGTGCAGAAAGCACACTCTACAGTCTTCAATCTCAATGACTAAGGAATGTATAGCTTACCTCTGCCCACCACCACCGTGTGAACCCTCACAGGCATGTCCTTTTCCGGCACTTGCACCGCCTCCTCCCCAGAGTTGTCCTCCTCATCCAATGCCACCACCTCCGCGCTGGCCCCGTCTCCAGATGTTCCACCTACAAAGTACATTTAATAATGTTAGAATACACCACTCACTACTATATAATATTTGGTCTAGGAGGAAGAAAGAAATGTGAAAAAAAGTGTACAATTTAATAATTTTTGACTGTGTACTCTAGAGTAAAAATGTCCCTTTTTCCAGGGAAGGCTGTTGTCTTGCTGCACTTTTTGGCACAACTGATGAATGTTTGCTTTTTACTTTTTAACACGCACCACTTTTTCTCCTAACAGACAGAACCTTGACTTCTAAGAACACGAGCAGGATCAAGTTCAAACCAGGTGAGAGCTCGGCTCGACCACAAGAAATGTGTCCAATTAATCGTCAGCACTAAGCACTTTTCCATTTTCAGTTACACGTTCACTTTTATGACAAACTTGAATTTAATAAATGTGTTTACTTTTAATAAAGCTTTTAAACTTAAATAGACTCTGTGGTTTTTGGTCCTCCAGACTAGAGTGGATGAGCTAAAGGTTTTCGAATTTTTGCAAGCATGAGTCCGTGCCTCTGCCATCGGTGACTTTGGGAGCTAAATGACTCTGCCACACTATCTAGTCAGTAAGGAGATTGGGGGTTCAACTACAAAGTCTGTTATCACTGAGGTATGTGGAAAGTCTAACAGTTACAGCACCAATTATAATTGATAAGCTAAGCGATGCATTATTTAGTGTCCATAGTTCTGTTTGTGCAGATTTGTCCCTGCAACAGTAGTAGAATGGATTGTCCTATCCAAACCAAAAGTAAAGTAGTATCTTATTATTTCTTGGTGGTGGTCATTCACCTTTTTATTGTTGGCAATGGTCAAAGCATAAACATTTAGAATACTTGAAAAGACATTATGGACAATCCCAGAGGACTACACTCAGTGCATAGAGCTATTGCTGACTAGAATGGGAGTCCAATGGAAATGCCAAATGTGCAATCTTAGTTAGCTACACAGACAGACTAATAAGAATAATCTAGTAATACCACACGGAGTCATAGGGATAAGAATTTAGATCCTGTCTACAAGAAGATCAAAGACGATTTAGAAAAAATCGAATGAGGAACGCTAGGAAAAAATAAGTACTCTATATTAAAATTAAAACTTACTGGGGCCAGCAAAGGAGCCCTCGACTGCCCGGTCCTGGCCTGCATCGACAACAGCACCCTCCTCCTCCTCCTCCTGTGTCCTCCTCTTGCCCCTGGGGGAAGCTGATGTACAACATGAAAGAAAGAAAAACAGAAAACATGGATGATATTTATTTCTCAACCAAATCAAACATTTAAAAAAGAACTAACAAAGTAACAAAATATTTTTGCGAAATAGCAAATAGGGAACGACTCCACGGGATATATTATTGACCAATCTCATGTGGTCGACTACATCATTACTTTAGTATTGCTTGATTTGCGGACCGTCGAATTGGAAACTACCCTATGTAACTCACTAAACAAAGTACTAAAAAGGTTTGCCTAGGATTGGCAGGCAGCAGTCCGCAGCACGCAAAGTGACAGCCAAAGTCCATCGTGATTGAAGATCAGCGACAACACTAAAGTTTCCTACTACATTCACCAGTCATTAAAATACTCAAACTATTAATCCACCACCACTATTTCTTCTTATCGCCATGTGTACAAAGGAAGGACTGGACTTGAGTCTGTAGGGGCTGATTTATAAGGCCCTTGCGGCTCTTTTGCTCCATTGTTGCGTGACTTTTGTGACGCAGCGACAGCACAAAAGAGGCGCAATGGTGCGGCGTATATTAACAACGTGACGCATCTGGGAGATGCATCACGTTGTAAAGCCCTGCGCCAATAGGGGTGTTCCGGCGCAAGGGAGGGCGTTCCTGCGCAGGAACGCATCCTAAAAGTGGCTGAGGGAAATCTACAAGATTTCAATCAGTCACTTTGAGGACAATGATGCGTGACTCAAACCCTGCGCCTGCTTGAAGCAGACGTACGGCTTGACGCAGCATTGGGGAGATAGGGCACCCCAGAGAATTGATGGAGCTGCACCATCGTTGCGACGCAACTCCAGCAATGCGCCACCTTTACGGCACAGATGCGTAACGCTTTGGTGACGTTTTGGGCCCATGGCGCGCCGCATTGTAATACGGCGCACCATGGGTGATGGTGGCGTGACGCACAATTACTGGCGCATCCCTGCAACTTTGCAGGGATGCGCCGGTAATTAAAAATCTGAACCTTAGTGTGTAGCATTGCGCAGTTCTTTCAACTACACTCATACATAATTTCACAGGCCAATGAAATGAACACAAAATCTAAAACAAATAAGCATAGTAGCAACACTACTGAGAAGGAGAGCAGTGTACCTGAAATGCACAGAAGATTTTGAAATAAAATGTACCTACAATGTAATGAGCAGCATTATTGCTCTTGGTAAAAAACAAAAATTTGCAATATAATAACACAGCAGGAGAAAACATAGTAGTAAAGACATAGCTACTACTACTCACCAAGCCCGGGGATCTCAAGGCCAAGGAGGTCGAGCAGATCTCGCTCACGGGTCAGGACATCCGTCCAGCGGTGGGTGGCCTGGTTGTAGGTGCGCCAGACCCGAGAGTGGTGGTAAATGGCCTGGCACACCTTCTCCCACCGCTTCCGGCGCTCCCGGGCCCCGTACCCGGCACTGATCTTGCCGCCTCCCATGATGGTCCTGGGGAGGCGGCGCTGAACATAAAAAATGAGTTGGGCCACCTCCTCCGGGGTAAAGATCTCCCGTGGCATCACTAGCTCCCCCCTCAAACGCCCGCACGGGAGCCGGACACGGGGTGCGGGACCCTTCCCCTTCTTGGGATGCTTCCCGGCTCCCTTCACCATGGTCTGGGCGGAAAGGAATAAAGAAAATAGAATAGGGAAGAGAAGAAAAGAAAAGAGTTTACAAAAGTAGTTTAAAATTAACCAAAAGTAGCAGTAAACACAAAAATATAGGGCTAGAAAAATAGAGGGATAGATAATAAGTAAAATAGATAAAAAAAAACTTCAAACAAGCAAAGGATGGCAGAGATTGACAGAGGATACAAAGACCATGCCCAGAACCATAGCAATGAATGAGAAACAAGATGGCCGCGCCCGTTCACGACCGCGCGGGTAAGTTCGCGCGAGATTTTCCTTGCGAACACGCGCGAGACTGTACTGGCAAACCGCGGACTTTGCGAGATTACACTTCGTGCCCGGAAACGGAAATACGTCAGGCAAACAAGATGGCTGCGCCCTTGAACGACCGCGAGGGTAACTTCGCATCTTGCGCTATGAGCGGCTCGCAAAAACGCACAAAACCTTGCCAACTAACACGCCACAAAAAAAACAAATTGCATATTCGCACGAATTTGCGGCTTCCGAATCCGATCTTGCGCGTGTTCGCACCCCGCGAACCCCGCGAAATTGCAGAAAAACGAGTTTTTCAAAAGTGAAAGCACTCGGCAGGGGCAAGAGTTCAAACTCATCATTAGTAACAATTCCCGGTAGTGCTTCCTGACTGGGGCCCCTCCAGAATTCAGTTGCTAGTTGCAACAATTGTATGACCCTGCTCTGACCCTCACAGCAGGCTCATACAATAGCTACAAGTAGGCCACAAAGAAGGTCCTGGGGAAAAAAATGCACTGCAACAGAAAGCAAAATTACAGATAAGGAAGCAGGTGCCAGACTGGAATTTTAAAACAGTGACACATTAATAAACTAACCCCAAATTAATTCATCTGAGTTGAAGCAGGGATGGTGTGCTTGCTTTTCCCCCCCATAATCTACAGTAATGATGAACCAGAGGGTGGCATTGATGTAACAGAGGGTTGCAGTGGTGAAACAGAGGGTGCTGGGAACCTGTGATGATGAACCAGACGTAGAAACAACATAATTCGCGACCGTTGCGCGACGAAATGTAAGTTCGCAATTGCGAACTGGTACGAAACCCTCGCGAACTGGCAGAAATCCTTGCGAACACAAAAAAAAAAAAAAATCCGCAAATTCGCAAGAATTCGCGGATTTTGCGGATTGCTAGTTCGCAAATCCGCAAAATTCGCGAACGCGAGATCCGCAAAATTCGCCCATGCTTAGACGGAGCCACGAGATGGTGGTGCTCTCATGCTGACGCCAGCTTCAGTCTGAATGATCCAGAAACAAGGTGGGGCTTTCATCGTTTGGGAAAAAAAATGTTCTAAACCAATGAAAAGTGTTATTTTTAGGTCATATGACCAAGCCTTCCATCTTTAGGAAACCAAAAGTAAAATGAACCAATGAAAAGTTTTATAAACAAGTCACATGACCTGTTATGCGGCATAGGGCTACAAAAAGCGTAGAAAATCCGTTGGCACGTGAGGCGGCGTCAGTAGCGGACCGATGTGCGAATAGGCCGAAGGCAGCACAACGTGCCGAGATCCGGATGGCACCGAGGTGGTGTCCAGCAAATTGCCGCACTGGTGTGGCCATCCTACAATGCTGCGCCGAAAGACGGCGTGTCCAGCTGAGTTCCGGTCACTCTTGCGGTACAGTGACTCGAACGCGCCGAGATCCGGATGGCACCGAGGTTGTGTCCAGCAAGTTGCCGCACTGGTGTGGCCATCCTACAATGCTGTGCCGAAAGTCGGCGTGGGGTGCCCCGTTGGCTTATGAGGTGATGTCAGTAGTGGACCGATGTGTGAATAGGTCGGAACCAGCACAAGGCGCCAAGATCCGAATGGCAAGTCCTGGATGTTGAGTGCCATAGTTGAGAGTTCTGAGCAGTGCTTGTAAGACTATCTGAAGCTTATTTGCACCTGCTGCAGCTTCACTATTGCCCAAGGTGGTGTCCAGCAAATTGCTGCACTGGTGTGGCCATCCTACAATGCTGCGCCGAAAGACGGCGTGTTCAGCTGAGTTCCGGTCACTCTTGCGGTACTGTGACTCGAACGCGCCGAGATCCGGATGGTACCGAGGTGGTGTCCAGCAAGTTGCCGCACTGGTATGGCCATCCTACAATGCTGCGCCGAAAGACGGCGTGACCAGCTGAGTTCCGGTCACTCTTGCGGTACAGTGACTCGAACGCTCCGAGATCCGGATGGCACCGAGGTGGTGTCCAGCAAGTTGCCGCACTGGTGTGGCCATCCTACAATGCTGCGCCGAAAGTCAGTGTGGGGTGCCCCGTTGGCTTATGAGGTGATGTCAGTAGTGGATCGATGTGTGAATAGGTCGGAACCAGCACAAGGCGCCCTGCACTGTTGAGCTTTTTTCAATGCCTGTTTTTTGTTGTTTCCCCTCCATCAAAAACAAAAAAAATATATAAAACTGTGCAAAAATACAAAAAAATGTTTAGAAAAGCAGTGCTTGTTAGACTGTCTGAAGCTCTTTTGCACCTGCTGCAGCTTCACTATTGCCCTGGTGTGGCCAAAGATCGCCCATGACATAGGCGGCCGGCTCCCGAGGTCCGGCGGAACTTTTTTCCTTTTCATTTCTGCTTCTTGTCCCACAATCCGTTTCACCTGAAGACACGACCAGGTTCCTGAATGTGTGCAGGGGGACGCTATTGATTGAATGAAAATGGCGGCTTGACACAAAGCTGACTCAAGCGTTGCTGTTGATGCTATACAGACAAAAATTGGTTTTCAGTTTGTACATTCTTCAGGATTTTTTTTTCCATCCAAGGCTAATTGAGAGTTTGTAGAAAAATGGCTTCAGATTTTCCACATATTACTCTTCAACATTCTTCCTAAATGTAACAATGTGAGACTCACTAGGAGAACGGCTGTTTATCTTTCCTTTCAAAATGCTGCCAACAATATTTTCTGAATGGAAGACACCATCTTGTAGCATAAAGGGCCGAAAGGGGTTCTGGTCTGGCCGATTGTTGGTGGAGACATTTTGACTATATCTTGGACCTGCCCGGCGTCGCCCAAAATGGCGCCGGTATAAATGGGACTCGTAACTCCTTGCCCGCAAATGTATATCTAGAAAATTTTATTGTAAGTGGCCCTGTCTTATTTTAATTAAAAAAAAAAAAGTCCACTGATTCCGCAACTGTTAGACACCTTAGTTCTTGCAACCTAATGGCCCGCTCGTTACGTTCCTCTACAGTGTAAATGTCTCCTCATCATATACAATTTCAGTTTGCTCCGTGGCCGGCCCACGTGGTTATAGGCCCGTATTTGTATACTGACATTTTCACAATAAAGGTTTTTAAAACAAAACACGGTAGTAGTATTTACATTGGTAAAGTTTTTACTTTTAGTCACTGTTTTCGAATCAGTAAAAGGCAAGTGAAATAAAGCAGTCCAATTACATGACGGATAAAAGGTATAATATGTAGGAACGCAGTAAAGATAAATGGTCAAGGGCAGTTGTGTTTTCCACTCCTGCAACATAAAGTGATCGATAAGAATCTGATAATCAGGCGTATCGGCGACTAAGACAGCAGGCCGAGTCTCTTTTACTCAACGGCTCCGTCATGGAACGAAGAAACGCCCTTTTTCTCGAAAAAGGAATATATTTTACTTGCAGGACAGTTGTAAATTTTCCGGGAAAGTACATTAGCCTGGAATAGTATAACATATGTTTAAAAAAAAATAATGTTCGAAAACAATAAAAAGCGTAATTTTTAGGTCATATGACCAAGCTTTTCATCATTAAAATAACAAAAGTAAAATGAACCAATGAAAAGTTTTATTAACAAGTCACATGACCTGTTATGCTTACGTTACGCGCTGCGCGCCGCGCCTCGGATCACTTCCGGGTGCGCTAACGCGGCGTGTCATATAACGCATTACGCGACAACGTAGGTCAAGAATATAGTCAAAACGTCTCCACCAACCAGCGTTCGGAACACAACCCCTTTCAGCAGTCCAAAAAGTTCTGTTAAATGACAACAGAGGGGACAGGCAACAAGAACCATCAGTCAAAGAGGGGAGGGCAAGTTCTTCTCTTCCGGGTCATGTTGGGGCGCTACCGGAACTGATCGAATTGGTAGTCTACAGTGTTTCTGGATGTTTCAGACTAAAGCTGGCGTCAGCATGAGAGCACTACCATCTCGTAGCTCCGTCGTGGCCATTCCATGAGCAGACATGGCAGCCGCTCCCCACCAGAAGCCTGCGGGAGTCGGGGGCCCCCAAGACTTTTGTAGAATCTTCACGGCTGAGGGGACGCTTTCGAGAATGGGACCCAAGCCCTATCAGGGAAGCGTCCGAGTTCAAAGGTGTCCCAGGGCCATTTTAGTGGACCAGGCCCAAAACCGAAGAGCCGGCCGCCATTTTGAGAGTCCTGTGGCAGCCGCCTATCACTGCACCGCAAGAGCGGGAGCAACTCAACTACATGGTGAGCGAGACGCTGTAGTCGCAAGAGCGGGCGGTAAACAGCTGAATGGCGGAAGAGGCACAGTGTAGCAAAAGCGGGCGGAATGGCAACTGAAACGGTAAAGGGGCGCCCCACTACAGCGTGTCTTCAGGTCAAACGGATTGTGGGACAAGGTCCAGAATTGAAGAGTCATCAAAAGGCAAAAAGTTCCGCCGGACCCCGGGAGCCGGCCGCCTATGTCGGGGGCGATCTCAGGCTACACCAGTGCTATAAGACTTGGGGAGGGTGTCGGAGCCAAGCGTCTTCTCCGAGTCCATGGCCATCACACCGCCCCTCGGGGGCCTCCGTCAAGCTGTTTAGGAAGGTAACATATCACATTGTTTTCAAATGCAGTCAGGTCCACAAACGACACTCACTTACTTTGAGAATAGTGAAGCTGCAGTAGGTGGAAATAAGCTTCAGACAGTGTTACAAGCACTGCTCAGAACTCTGAACTATGGCACCCAACATCCAGAACTTATGCCATTTGAGAATGGCAGTGACATTGAAGCAACTCAGGGACCAAAACCATTAACGTACTTTCACGTATGAAAATCTTACTTGGGGAGGGGGCAGGAGCGAAGCGCCCCCTCCCAGTCCGCGCCACCACACCGTATGTTGAAAATCTGAAGCCATCGTTCTACAAAGTCAACCAACCTTGGATTGAAAAATCTAGAAAAATGTACAAACTGAAAACCAGTTTTGGTCTGCACAGCATCAGTAGCAACGCTTGCTATCAGAGTGCATGAGTTTCATGCTCGATCGATTGAGCTAGCCGGATCGGGCAATAAAAAGTATAAAATAGTTATGTAAATAGTTATTTAATAAAATGTTTTACCCTGTTTCTTTGCTGGTGTGTTGTCTATATTTTTAATATTTGCATAGGGTTTGTCGTTATTTTGGGCGGGGTGGGTGACGGAGTCGAGCTGTCTTGCAGCCCTCATGGTGTGGAGCTCAGTTCATCTCACTATTTTCGTATTTCTCATGAAGGGTTGTTCCTAATATTTCTATTTTAGCGAGGTCAAAAAGAGATCCAATTAGTGGCCTACTGATTTTGCTCGATTACTTTTATTTTTTTACACGATTTTTCACTATCTGCAAAGACTAAACAGAGTATTGCGACTTTGTGCTTGTTTGTAAATAGAGAATGATCCAAAGAGAACCAATTCTAAAACAGTAAATGCTTGGATAACAATCAATCAAATGGAGAGACAAGCAGGCACGACGGATTACAACGGGGGTAAAGGTCTGCGCTAACTACCGTTCACTATCTGCAAAGAGAGAGTACTACTAAGAGAAAAGAGGGGAGGGGGGGTGCAGCGTTCAAAGCACATCAGCGTGCATAAATACGAAAATGTTTTTATCTAGCACGTACTTGACATTTTAAAGCTTTTCATATTTGCTATTAAAAAACCATTGAAATTCACTGAAAAAACCATAGGTTATAGTGGATATATAGTTAGGAATTTGCATTTACAAAACCTTGAAAATTCAATGAAAAAACCATTGGTTTTAGGCCATATATAGTTAGGGATTTGCATTTACAAAACCTTATTTTACTCGCATAAAACCATTGAAATTCCATATATAGTTAGATGCGCTAACTATATATCGCGCACCCGCAATCCACTGCTGATGATGTCACATATTACATCATTCATGACATGGTCAGTGACATCACTGATGACATCACTGATGACATCTCAAATGACATCACTGATGACATATCAAATGACATCACTGATGACATCACTGATGATATCTCATTTGACATTACTGATCACATCACTGATGACATCATTCATGTGATAATACGATGAACCTCTTCAGACTCTAATATAACCTTAGATACAATCAGTGTAAACAGACACTCACAGACTGTCACTCATCCATGGAGTTACTCACACACCTAGTCAGTCATGCAAAGAATCAATCACTCCTCCATTTCCTCAACTATACAGTTATGCACACCTTACTAATTCAAACATATCCTAACACATATTTACTCTCTTATACAATCCCTGATACAAGTTCACAGTGATTCATACAGCCACTCTCACATTCACTGGCTCTTATGCTCAGTTATTTATATATGTCAACTCTCACATGTACTGTGTTTTACATATGTACTTACTATGACATGTAGCACTGAGATATCCATTCACTCACCAATACACTCATGCACACAGTCAACCGCCCATACAGCTGTTTCCACATGCACGTTTGAACCCATACATCTAGTGAATCAACTGCTCACACATCTATGCACAGAGTCATACACCTCCCAGCCACCCACACACACACTCTGTCTCCCATACAAATACTTGGGCAACCAAACAATAACCCATATAGTTACTCATATAGCTACTTATCAACACATGCAACAGTTTACAGAACAACAGACATAATGATGCACAAATTAAGACAGTTTAGTCACTAACCCATGCACTCAGTGAGACACATTTAATCACTCACTCATACAGTCAGTCATGCACCTACTAAATCCTTCATCCAGACACTTATAAATCCACTCATTCTTCAATATGTAAGACATATTTTAACTTTAGAGAAACATACAGTCACTGGATGTTGTCATCAGTGATGTCATCAGTAATGTCAAATGAGATGTCATCAGTGATGTCATCAGTGATGTCATCAGTGATGTCATTTGAGATGTCATCAGTGATGTCATCAGTGATGTCATCAGTAATGTCAAATGAGATGTCATCAGTGATGTCATCAGTGATGTGATCAGTAATGTCAAATGAGATATCATCAGTGATGTCATCAGTGATGTCATTTGATATGTCATCAGTGATGTCATTTGAGATGTCATCAGTGATGTCATCAGTGATGTCACTGACCATGTCATGAATGATGTAATATGTGACATCATCAGCAGTGGATTGCGGGTGCGCGATATATAGTTAGCGCATCTAACCATATATGGAATTTCAATAGTTTTATGCGAGTAAAATAAGGTTTTGTAAATGCAAATCCCTAACTATATATGGCCTAAAACCAATGGTTTTTTCATTGAATATATATATATATATATATATATATATATATATATATATATATATATATATATATATATATGTATATATATATATATATATTGATTCTGTTTTCCCTTTACAGGGAGTTGATTCCTCATGCACTCTCGTGTTCTTCAAAATAACACCACACATTCTGTTGTCAGTTATCCGGTTTATTCGTTTTCATCACAGCAAGCCAGCTCGACCTTACGCGTTTCGGTCTCTACGGAGACCTTGCTCACAGGTAAACCGAATCGACATTTTTTTACAATTTTAAATAAAGTGAAAGTGCTAATCTGTTACATCACTTCCTGTTAACTACACAGGATTTCTGGGACATGTAGTTTTATCGGGAAACATTATCATCATGTTATCCTTTTTATCACCAATGATTATATGCTGTTGTCATTTGGGTCACAGTATTGAACCACATCAGTATTTGAATCAAAACGTAATAATTTTCATGTGCTAAAATAAAGCCCTCCAGTGGGCATATACACAATTATTCCAAACCAATTTCCTCATCATACTGGTGCCCCTCTTTCTTAACCTTTATATCTATCTGTTTCGCATTGAAGCCCTCTGGTGGCCTTTTAAATTACACCTTTTGGGTATCAATTTGGATCAAATTGCCCTCCATTTCAGATTCAATGTGCAATTCTAAATAGCATAAACAATTTACATGTCCTTCAGTGTGAAAAAACCAAATATAAAGTGAAGCAGTGCAAGATAAAAATCTTTTTACAAGAGAGGTAACATTATTACTCATCAATGTTCATTAGTCAGAAAAGAGGTTGTTTAAAGATGGCAATGTAGTTCTTCGTCCTGTTTGTGCCCATGCGGGCTCATTGTTATGAAACTCATGATGTGTTTTGATTCCTTCTGTCTCATTACTTTTTCACGATCACCCCCTCTTTGGTTTGGTCCAACACTTTCAATTCCATAGAATTTTAGTTCTTTCCAGTTGCTGTTGTGTTCTGTTTCCATATGTTTGGCCATTGCGTTACTGCGATCTGAGTTAATTGTAGCCCGGACATGTTCCAGGATGCGCAGTTTCAGTTCTTTTTTGGTACTTCCAATGTACTTTAAAGAGCACAGATATTCCAAAGCATAAATGACAAATTGGGTTTTACAGTTGATTAATTTTGTTCGCCATGTCAAGTTCTTTGATATTTTTGGCAATGCAGCATACTTTGCATCCAGAGCATTTATAAAATCCCTTGGGTTTGTACCAAGCTTCAGGTTTTTTCTTTTCTTGGAAATGACTGTAAATTAATTTATCTTTTAAGTTCTTAGCTCTCCGATAAGTCACATTGGGATGGTCCCCCACAATTTCCGCAATTTTTGTATCCATATGTAGGATGTGCCAATTTTTCTTCAGGATTTTGATTACTGATTGATTGGCTGTGGAGTGAGTGGTAATGAATCGAATATTTTGATCATCCGAATTAGATGTTTGTTTTTCTTTGAGTAGATCAGTTCTTTTGATACTGGAGGAGCGATTTAAAGCCGTTTGAATACTTGCAGGATTGTATTTGCGTTTCTCAAATCTTTTGCTGGCTAATTTTTGTTCATGTTCCAGTCTTCCTCTTTAGAGAAAATTCTCTTTATTCGCAGGAATTCTCCGTACGGAATATTTTGAATTAGTCTGGTTTGGTGGAAGCTTTGAGCATGCAGTACCGCATTAGTTGCGGTACTCTTGCGGTGCAACGTTGTTTCTATTGCATTATTTTCAATAAAGATTTCCTGCCCCAGGAACTAGCATTCAATCAAAAGACTTGGGAAAAAATAATGGGCCCTCCGAGAAGTCAGAATCAAAGAGGGAGAGGAAGAGGAAAAGGACGGGGAAACACGCCTCAAAACAAACCAGAAGAGGCAAGCGAAAGTACGGCACAACCTTCTGGTGCAAACCGCGTAGGAACCAACCGCGGCGGAAAAGCTGCGGACGGAAACCAGGACCCAACAGCCATCCTAATGTGGCGGTGGGTCTTTGGTGGGTCCGCTGCGGTTTTTCCGCATCCTCTGGGCCGGCGTTGGCTTCCGCCGGCCCGGAGGATGCGGAAAAATCACAATCGTAATGGGCCCCTGTTAGAACTGGCTATTTCTGGTTGGCTAAGGCTGACGCCAAAGCTAGGCAGAAACCACCATTCTAGTCAGGGCAAAGGAGTCACACGCCAAGATAACCCCTGCTCACCCCCTTGGTAGCTTGGCACGAGCAGACAGGCCTATCTCAGATGCAATGTGTAAAGCATTTGCACAAGCACATACCAGCAACAACATCCTAGGCACACCACAAAAGGAACTCCACACAAGGTTATATAAAAATAACTTTTGTATTGTCAAAACACATCAGATAGTAATCACACAGTATACATTGTGCCAACGGGCACGGGCAATATTCACAAGGGATTATTTACACAGGACAGGACCACGTGGGCCACTGTCAGAATCAGCACTTCGTAGAAATAGCACTTCTAGAACTTAGAATAAGTATAGCACAAAATAACAATTATAAATCACAACCAGTAACTACTGGTAACAGGTAAGTACCACCTACGCAACCCTAAACACCTTAGGAGAATGTCACGCAGGGAACCAGGACCTCACTAGGACCACCTGTACTAGAAAGAACAACCACCTAAGTATCACAATACAATTAGAGGTATAAGCATGACACATTACACATGATGCATTACAACATTCAGAGGTGTAGGGAAGGAAAACACATGATGCATAAAACATACATTCAGCGGTGTAAGAACATGGCACATGATGCATCAAAACACATTCAGAGGTGCAGGGATGGAAAAACACATGATGCATAAACCAACATATTCAGAGGTGTAAAATCAAGGAAGACGCATGATGCATAAAAACATTCAGAGGTGCCAGAACATAACTCAATAGCGCAAAAACACATGATGCCCAAAAACATTCAGAGGTGTAAGATCAAGGTGCGTAATCATATTAAATGCATTACATTTCATAGCACCACATCACATTGCGCAAACTCACATTAGGCAATTACCATCACATAGATAATCACATTCCAGCCCCCATCTAATAAAGGGACAAAGGAGCCCTGTGTCCAGAATGTCAGGGCGCGCTGCCAATGCAGCGCCATTCAGGGATGCACCACCGGCGCAAAACCTAAACGTTGCAGGTGCCCACTACTTGCTGGGCACCTGGGAACATCACAAGACCTAAACGGTGCAGCTGCCCACTAATTGCTGGGCAGCTGGGAATCAAAACTGCGACAGGGTCCTCACTGGCCCTAGAACAGAACTGCGCCAACTGTTGGAGCCACACAGGCTCTGAAAACACTCGTGTCACATTGCGCAGAACGTTGGAGCCACACAGGCTCTGAAACTGGTGGGGAGAAACACAGCGTGGGAGCCTCGGGGCTCCGACCACCTGACAGTGTCCCTCAAGAGCCTCTCAGGTCTTGCAAAACCATGGCCCCTCGAGCCTCGCTGGGCTCATAAATCAATTATGGGCGGGAGCCTCTCGGGGCTCGAAGAACAGAAAATGCCCCCAGAACCCTTGTGGCTCTAAATCAATCATGTGGGCAGGGAGCCTCTCAGGCTCGATAAATATGCCCCCACGAGCCTCTCACAGACTCGTAAACGAGGTGGGGCGGCCCTCTGCCATCCGGGGCCGCCCTGACCCAGTGCCTCTAAACCGGCACCAACAGCAGCCGCACGGAGTCCCTGATTGATTGGCTGTGGAGTGAGTGGTAATGAATCGAATCGGTGCCTGCCGCTTTCTGCATACAAATGCAATGTATTCATTTTTACCATTGCGGCGGGTGCAGCTTCAAGCCGCACCCACCGCAATGGTAAAAATAGAGGATGTGACCGCCAGGGTGGCAGTCACATCCTAATTGGACAGGAGGGAACTCTGCAGGCCATGCGGAGGTTCCCTCATCCTCTATGGTCGCGGACGGACTCAAGTCCGTCTGCGATCATAATGGGCCCCTTAGTTTGACCCTCCCCTGCTGCAAAATTCCAGTGGCCCTTGCCATACCTTGCACGACTTCTATGCAGTGTATCTTTATAAGTGCAGTCCTGCCCTGATTTACAAATGTGGGCCACCTTTTTAGCGTCCTGATTCGCGACTAGGGCCACTTTTATTTTGGTGTCCAGGCCGGTTGTCCGTACCAGTCTGACCCTCCTTCCAGTACTCAATACTTTCTTGCAGGTCAAACAATGAGGCTGCTGTCACGAAGGTGTCCCCCCAAAGGGACAGGGGTGAAATTTTGTTCATAAGAAAACTATAGGAACTGTGATTCGGAGTACGGGACGCAGGGTCAGAGATGTGACTACAAAGGGCTGCCGCCCCCCAATTTTGGTAGAACCAGAGAAAAACAGACACTTTTTACCATATGCCTACAATGGGTCTTCAATTGCACTTCAGCAAGGCTTGTGCATTTTCTATCTACACATGTCCAGGGCTAGCCCAACTTTTCTTCAGCAGCCTTTGAAAGGAACAAGCAGATAGGTCCAAACAACCTCACTCTTTCCCAATCCACACCATAGTGGAATGAAACACTGTCCATCCTTTCCTGACTGCTCCTCTTCATGATGGACAGATCAGACTGCCCCACTACATTTGTAGCAGACTTGTGAGTAACTTGAGGTGCTGCCTTCCATGATGAGCCCAGTTTGTGGGAAAAAAAGACCATGAAAAGCAGAAGATATATACAAGGCTCCCGGCTCAAGGTATGGCTCAGACACATTTTGTACCTATGCTGCATGTCTTCTTTGAGCCATATTTAGTACATGTTTTGTTTAGTATCCAACAAGTCTTTTCAATCTCTTCACAGCATTTTGACTCAATAAATTTGGATTATCAGTCTGCAGTCAGGTGAGCTGGATGTTTTCTTTTGACCATAAATCCAAAAATAAATTTTGTTGTATTTTATCTAAGTGAGAGGATGTGGGATTATGGCCAGAGATGCCGACTTTGGAACTGGGGTACCAGCTACAAGCCTTGGTATTAGCTCAACATCCTGAGATTCTGGGGAAATCACTTACGGCATATTATCATAGGGTGTATCGCCTTTGCACCACGCAACGGAATGCAAAAGAGACACAACCCTTTTGTTTGACTTATCAAGCCATGCAAGTCCCCCTTGCTCGGCCCTGAATTGCTTGATAAATCCAGAGTAATGCAATGCAGCACAATTTGCTGTGTGTAACTCTGCCCTAGGAAGATGTTCTTTGGGTGAAGCGTGGGCATTCCCACACATCCACCCCTTGATTCTGAGGCATTCCCAGATTTACCAATACTGGTAGACCTGGTAATGCGTCAGAATGCTCCACTTTCCAAGGGAGGCGTAACGAGGAGAAATATCTTTATTTTTCCTCGTTACTCCCTCTTTCTATGTATGCTGCATTATGCAACACACCTGGAAAGAGGAAAATGCCTTTGAGGATTATTTTTGTGGAGGACGGTGTCCCTTCCAGTACAAAAACAATCCTGCCTACAACCCAGGCACCCTTACATAATGGTGCAAGGGTGCCTGCATTGCCGCTAGCCAGCCCATTGTGCGACAGCACTGGGAAAAGACAGGAATGTGCCGTATTATGACAAATATGGTGCATTCCTGCCCTTTCCCTGTCACACAGCACAGATGCACTACGCTGCATGACTTTTTGTTAAATAGGCCCCTGTATCTTCCTGTCCCTGCTATATAAAACTGCAAAACAAAAAAAAAGAGTCCTATCTCCTCTTATTAGGCGCTTCCAGCCATGTTCTCACACCCTAATAGAAAATAAAATCACTGGAATCAAAATAATACCAACCCAGTCACACTCATCATGTTATGAACCTTGAAAGGATGAAAAATAGATTCTGCAGAGATTCAAACCATGACCTCCAGGTTGCGTTTGGCTTTTGGCAGCGGATGCCTTGACTCCCTGAGCTACCATACATTAGGCTGTATTTGACAAACCCTGCAATTATTTTGTGTTTATCAACTTCAAATCTTTACTGACATTTCTTATTTTTGCCACATGATGTACACTTCATGTACATAAATACAACTAATACATTGATGATCTTGAAAAACTTTCTTTCAACATAAATGTTTATATTGCAAAAAAAAAAATAAACTGAATACGTAACGCACCTCTTTAAATACTGCTGAGCGCTCGAGGCCAGTTGCTATCACGAGTTTATTTTCTATGCATATAATCTGAACTCACAGCATCATATTGTATTAAGTTCACCCAAGACTATGTTTAATGCAGATTTTGTTTGATCATTCCACCACACTAACATGGCGTATTCCCATGCATTCACGTATTGACACATCGTGTTTAATAGTCTGTTGTTGATTTTTACACCCGTCGCGCTCAGTAACTCGTCATTAAAAAGAGCAGTTGTATGTGAGGTGGCGTTCCGATTCGTCTATGCACCGAGCGTTCGGATCCGCGAGGAAGGAGAGAGGGTCGACCGGAGAATTCAAAGTATTGCCGTGGGCAGAGAAAGGTAAATATCCTCAGAGATATGACTGACCATCATCGTTTTCACACACGATGCTTAGAGAGACTGATGCTGTTTTTTGTCATCTATAGTTTTCTACACCACTGAGTTTGGTACAGTCACGCCATGACTTTGTCAGTCGCTACTGCTCGCAGCAGTATTTAAAGAGGTGCGTTACGTATTCAGTTTATTTTTAGGCATTGTCTTTATTTGTCCGTGGTTATGACAGTACCAATTGCCCAACAGAAGTGCCTGGGACATGGACACCAGTGTAGATTTAAGTTTGCGTCTCTTTCGCTTGTTGTTTTAGATGGGACTCCCCTAAGCGGATTCTCCGGTCGCAAGGAAGTATCTAACAGGTCCCGCGTTAATAATCAGCAGCAGTTATTTACATCCGGATTGCACCTTCTATCGGTGTCTTCACGATCTCAGTAAGTTGGGCTGGTTCAACGTGTTGTTTTTTGGTTTTCCGCCATAATAGTGTTACAGCCAAGACTGAGACAGATTATTCTTTGTTATAGGGCGACGGATCAAAGTTTTTCACATTGATACTCTTGAACACCATTGCTCTTTCTAATTATTCTCGTGTTGTTAAAGTGAGTATGATACAAATGATCATGTTGACCAATTCAGAGTTTTTTTTCTAAAACCGACAGTTAGCATCTATAACTAACGCACATGTTGATATGCTATGAACCTTGTATTTTTGAAGCACCCCATTTCATTTGTGTGATAGAGATAATTTTTTCTTTTTTAGGTACCGCCCCTGACGAAGGGCCAGGCGGCCCGAAATGCATTGGGCAGGATAAACTATGAGCATTTTTTTGCAATATAAACATTTATGTTGAAAGAAAGTTTTTCAAGATCATCAATGTATTAGTTGTATTTATGTACATGAAGTGTACATCATGTGGCCAAAATAAGAAATGTCAGTAAAGATTTGAAGTTGATAAACACAAAATAATTGCAGTGTTTTTTCATAAATAATGTGTCATATGCATGTTTGAACCTGATGAAAGTAGTAAACATTTTCCCATTGTGGAATCGCAACAGTGCGCAGAGGGCAAGCGGTCACGCTTGATTTCTTGTACATTCATTTCATTGATGCAGCCAGGACACAGCATCTCCTTCTGCAGCAAGCGTAGTAGATTGTGTGTAATAGAATATTTTTTGAGTATTGTTTAAACTTAGGAGTGCCTTTCCCATCACTAATTGTTGTATTTGACAAACCTGCATCTAAACTCTGAATCTAAACTTTGTATAAAAAATTGCTTATTTTAATATCACTATTTCACTTCAAAACTCTGTGATTGTACATCTTTATCAGAGCGAGCAGAATGAAGGCCACAGGCAATGTGTATTGGGTACCCGAGGCGGACCCCCCCCCCCCCCCCCAGAAAGTTAGTGTCTCCTACTACACCATCCCTCTACTACACTTACACTTCCTCGCACTCAACACGCTCACAACTGCACCACAGCTCTCGCATCAGCTACGCCCACAGCACCTGAACCCTCTGACATGCAACTTCTCTTGGGAGCAAAGGTTTGTATTAAGTCTACCAACTAAAAGGTACACCTGGAGGGAGACAAATTAAAGTTAATAATGCTACTGCCAATGCCATTGAGCTCTATCTTTGTTCAGCAGCACTGCTTCAAGCACTATCATTCATAATATAGGGTGAGAGTTGTGATAACTGTCTATGATGTTGACTGCCAAATTCTGCTTGAACAATGTGTATATTTGTTTTCTAGTTTTTTCATCTTTAAATAAGTCCTTCTATATGTGAGTATTTGCTTAACACTCATATGTGTTATACAAAGCAAAGAACATAAACCTAGTTTGATCTGTACTTCTCTTGGCTGTCGATTTTGGAATTTCAGGATCTCATTAGATGTGTCTGTAAAACTGACCTTTTGTCCCGAATTTATGTCCTAAATTTTTACCCTTTGTCCTGAATCTTTACAGCTACTGCCCTGAGTTTGCCTTCTTGCCAGATGGCAAGAAGGCCAAGAGACCTTATGGTGAACGTGCGCTGTATAATTGGCCTATAACATAACGACAACAACATAACATGGTGGTGTGTGACCTCACCGTGACCAACCTTGCGTCTGTACTTATCTGGCCCGACCTTACTGCCCTTGCGTCACTGGTTCTCTGGTGCAATGCCTCGGTAGTGAAGCTTTGAGAGTCACTGATGAGAGGACTACTAGGTCTTTCAGATTTGATTGTCAGGGAAGAGGAGCCGAATTGTTCAATTTGTTCGCCTGCTTGAGGATCCTTCAGTCGAATGTATAACGCCGCCACACTGAAGTGCAGTTCGAAGTGCAGCACTGAAGTAGTGCACTTGATGCACTTGTTTGACATCAGTCAGGTTTATTGGCACTTGAGTTTGATTTCTACCTTACTTACATTTTACTTGCCCTGATTTCTGACATCGATGCCTTCTTCAAAATGTGTAAACACGTATTTAGTGAGGGGCTAACTTCTTAAAACTGCAGGTGTATGTTCTAGGTTATTGATGCTGCTGAATTTCATTTCTACCTGTTGATTTGTATCTTGAAGGCACTGCATTTAGCCAGCTCTTTTTTTGTGACGGGTCTGTGTGTGTTGGTGGAGTCTCCAGAGTGGCTTTAGCTGCCAGACCACAGGGGCATGGGAAGAGAGAGCAGGGGCAGAGGCGCCACTAGAGCCAAATTTCGGGGGGGGGGGGGCTGAACCTTTAATCCGTAGGCAGAGTGGAGCTGCAGGGGCTCTTAGAAGGGGTGAAACAACTACAAGGCCTAATTAACATTTAAAGACCTGTGAAACGTTCGGGTGCGGCTCTGTGTGTGCCCGGGATCTGCCTCATACCGGGCTGCCACACACGACGGGGGGGGGGCTGAAGCCCGGTGAGTTCAGTGGGTGTTGCGCGCCTGAGCAGGGGTGTACCATTTGAGCTAAATCACAAAATTGTTTTTTTTTTGCATCAGTAGGAACACTGGGGCAGATATACTATTTTTTCACGTAACACACTGCAGAACCCGCAAATGCTGCGCTGCGCTATGTGAAAAGGAGAGAGGAGGAGGGCGCTCTATTTACTAAAATAAGGCGATCTCCTCACCTCTCACTAGCGTCGGCGCTGATATCAGCTGCCATGTGTCACGGAGACACCTTTGCACCCTTCCAGTACAATTGACTATGCACAGACTCACTGTAACCATTTCCCCACTTTGTGTGTGTGCTGTGAAGTGCAGCATAGGTGCAAAGTCGGGAAAGGAAGGAGACATGAAAGCATATCTCCTTCCTTGCACCTACTTGAAAAGGGCGTCGTTTTCTCACTCTGAACAAAATCGACTTTATTTAGTAAATTGGGTTTAGCATGAGAAACCTTGGGTGGTTGCATCAGAATGCCCATGCACCACCCTTAGTACGCCCCCATGGTGCAATGTAATGCAAAGCTTCGCATTATTTTTCCATTATTTCCAGGGCTAAACAAGTTACGCTGGTAAATTTGGAAAAAAAGATTTTGCACTGTTTTGCATCACTTTTGTGACCCAAACACGACTCAAAATCTTAGTAAATCTCCACCATTGTGTCTACTAGTATTATTGCAAGAAGTCTCTGTTTAATGCAAGGAGGGCAGCTGAGATTGTTACTTCCTTTAAACAAGCATTTCCAAAGCCGACAGGTCTTGCATTTGGGATCTATTGGTTTTGCAGGTGGGAAAGCAATGGGAAGTATGCAGGGGAAGGGAAAAGCGGCACTCCAGTAAGAGCATCATGGGGGCTATGGGAGAAGCACACAAGTGGAAAATAAAAATGAAGTGTTTGAGAGCGAGTTTGGTGGGTGGATAAGCGCGAGAGACAGTTTGGAAATGATAGAAACTGTCATGCAAAGAATGAGGCAGACATTTGGCAGAGGCGCACAAAGGGGACAGAGATGTTAAACACATCCACACTCATGGTGTGCTTAAGCAAAAAAGAAAAAAAGTAGTTCCTTAAAAGTGATGATTTATGTCAATAAGGTTATTGGTGTACATACATAGTAAATGTTGACAATTAAATCAATTTCTCCTTGTATTTAGGCGATAGGACACTTCAAAGAAAATGCTTATTATGTAAGGTCATGTATTTAAAATATATTTCTACAATAGTGACCAGAGTCGGTATTGCAGTACCAGCGAAGGTATTTAACTGAAATCTCTATAAAAAACCATTTTGTCTTTATTATGTATGGCCCGGGTTCACTGAGCTTTTCGGGCTCACCCTTCTTTTTTTAGGTCGAGCAGACCTAAAAAGCATGCGAAGCATGCTTTGTCTGCTCGACATCTTTTGTTGGCGTGTTAGGGGGAATGTGAGACAGCGATCGCCAACGCACCTCGCTGTCTCAGATTCCTCCTCGAGGGCGCGCACGTCGCCGTGCACATCCCCTGCCTGCCATTCACTCTCAATCACACACAGCCACACTCACGCATGTGCGCACACACATAAACCCACGCAGGTACAATGCATACACACACACACGAGCGCCCATGCACGCACGCACATACATACATGCAGAGACACCACCCCGCACACATACACACACGAGAGCACTGAGGCCCCCCCAGCCCTTTGGAACTTACCGGGCCAATCTCGGGGGACTTCACTCACAGCACGTTCCTTTCCCGGGGCTCCCACTTGGTCAAGGGAGCCCCGCAACACTTCCGCAACCTCCTGCTGGCGGCCCCGGGGCTCTCCACCGCTCACAGGAGCCCCGGGCCGCAAGACGGATTTACGCCTCCTGCCTCCTCTTCCGGTCCGAACGCGGCCACGCCCCCGTCACAAGGCGACCTTGCCTGACTTCCGGTGCGGCCGCGACGGGATTCACTGCTGGTTTTTAAAGCACTGAAGAATTAACTAATGTCCGCAGCGCAGTATTGTACAATGAAAACCAGCACATATCTTCAGTGACGCCTTGTTGTGAACTTGTTTTTAAATGGTATCCAAGAGATTCAATACATTTAACAAATGACTAGCACATGTCTACCCAGATAAATGAGTATTTTTTAAAGCACCCTGTAATTAACGTTAATTACAACGGTATGAGATAATTTATGTAGAACATACTGGCAGTGGGCAGCAACGTTCTGAACACACTTAGCAAACTATCATCTGTGACCAAAAACATGCTTAGCTTTGTCTGGCACCCTCAGGGCATTTTAGGGGAACGTTAATGGTTTTCTGAAGGTGTCCCACCCACTTCGAAATGCGCTGCTTTTTTTTTATCGACCACCCCATTAGGTGAGGCCACCATGTTGGCAGATCATTGTTTAGAGTTATACTAACGCAAATGCTCGAAGATGCCAACGCATTGTCCTTTAAAGGAGTGTTCTCTTCCAGCAAGGAGCAATTGTTTTTTTGTGATCAGTAGCTATGACCGTGGACATTATTTCTTCTCCAGTGCCTGAACAAACATGATCTTGCTTGTATGTAATGCTAGAAGCGAGAAACGCCCGCAAACAAGGGACAATTGGTTTGCTCTCTGTAAAACGTAGTAACCCTATTCAACGTATTTATCATTACTTCGGCACATGAAAGGGCATATAAATCTATGCACACGAGTTGCCAACTCCAACATGGCACCAGGCGCGGATGTCAGAGACGGCCATGTTGATGTTGGCATTCTTTAAAGTTACTTTGTTACCCATGGGAGGGGGTTTCTGACGCAGGGTGCTCCGTGCGTGGAGGGGCACCCAACAGTGGGTGGGGCACCAGCTGTGGGTCAGGGTGGGAACAGGGATGGCGGACAGAAGGTGAAGCAGATCCCTAGGGAAGGGGCAATCTCTCGGACCCTCGGCGAGCAAAGGAAGCCGGGAGTTATGTGGACTTTCATAAGATTTGCCTCCGTTTCTCTGGCGCCTAACAGCCTCCTCTCCTGTCAGCTCCGCTTGCAGGTAGGAGGGCGGTGAGAAGTTACCCGTGTGTATTCCCCTGAGGCAGGCTCTGCTCTGCCTTGCTCCATAAAGGCACCTTATGTATATAGTGCTGGGGAAATAAAGTGCTGGTTGTGCTATAAGTAACCGCAACTATTTCCATGGCAGATCAGCTGCTGGGAGTGCAGGCAGCATGGCCCTGCACCAAGACTCTGGCAGGAGCACTCACTCGATGCATGTGTCTCTGTTTTGTAGATCGACTCTGCAGAGTCGTGAATAAGTTTGCAGGGAACTCATTAGTATTTTTAAATGGGCTGTAATCCCCCCAGCTCTTCAGTGTGCCCAAGTGTGTAGAACTGTAACTGTCTACATAGTGAATGTGAGGATCGCGGAGCCTGGTGAAAGAATTCCCGGAATCCAGTGCTTATAGTGGGCGGGCACGGGGTACCTGCACTATATAATTTGCAAGGCACTTCTCAGCAGGGGTGCAATACTTTTTAACGACAGCATACTGGCACTTCTCAGTAGAAAACAGATGCTAAGGGATAGTGAGTACCTGCTCTTTTATATTTTATTTCTAGCACTGTCCGAATCCGATACGTTTATTAAGAACATACCTAAAATTGAAATGCAACATGTAAGGTGCTAGTCTGAGAGCTGAGAGCAAGTCTTTTTCACCTAGACATACACGATCTGTAATGGTGTGTAGGATTGTTTGAAAACGTTGATTTATCAATGTCATTTAAGTAGGTGCAGGATTTCAGGTTGGGGTTGTTAACATGCACGGAGGTTACATTTAATTTGAGGTCATGATCATTTTACTTTGCTCCATGCACGTGATTCACCAAAATGCTAGGGGTAGCAGAAGGGACATCATACGCCGTTTGACCTTAATGACATCACAGGTGTGACATCACATAACCAATGACCCAGAATTTTGCAAGAAGGTCCTGTCACACAACAATAAGCCTGATGACATCACAGTAAGTGAGTTTATCTTGCTGCATTTATCAATGAAGGCTGAAACTGTACGTTGTTGGATTAATAATTCATATATTTCGATTTAGGTTAGACCTAGTGCTTCAGATAGGATGAAAAAGGGTCTCTAAAAAGGGCATGGCAAAAGAAGTGTAACTAGCAATTTCTTCAAAGAGGCATGGGCTATGTATTTGAGAGCGTGGCTTAAACATGTACACTGAAATCTTGTGCTTTACGCAGCATGCCACCTGACCGGCATTGGGTGTCTCTGTGAGTTTATTTGCAATGCAATAGGTCTCACTTTTGCGAGAGTTTAAGCTATTAGCATTGTAAATGACAATGCCTTTTATTTATGTTTTAAAAACAAAAACATAAATAAAAGGCATTGGCATTTACAATGCCAATAGCTCTAACTTTAATAATGCGAGACCTATTGCATAGCAAATGCCTGTTTTTATTGTGCCCGCTACACCTATCAGCAGGCCGCCAAGACTTGGAACTCCCTCCCGACCCACCTCCGCCTGACCCAGGACCACCTTGCCTTCAGGAAACAGCTCAAGACCTGGCTGTTCGAGCAGTAGCGGACCCCCCCCTCCCCTAAGCGCCTTGAGACCCTCCGGGTGAGTAGCGCGCTATATAAATGCCTTGATTGATTGATTGATTGATTGATTATACCATCAAACAATCACATACAGCCTGCCACATAAGAAAGAAAGCTGTGACTACAATTTGTTCTACAATGTCAGTGAATGTGTTTGCCTTGCCTCTCATTTTGAGGAAGAATTACTTAAGGAGATGACAGAGAATATACAAGCAATCAACAGTATGGCCTGGGAAGCAGTACCTGCAATATAGCTCTTCTCTCAGTATGAAGTTCTTGACATGGTTGTAGACTGGAAGCAAGGCCTTACTTTGTTTCAGCCTGTTCCAAGGCCATCCCTTCACATGTCAAGATACTAGCTGATCTACTTCATCATGTATGTGTATCAGGATATTATCATGCCCCTGTCACTAGTGTAAAGGTAACAGGTGTCAATGTAATTCTATGCTATTGCCCCCTTTCCACTGGCGCCATTGATAGCGCCTACATGGCACTTACTTCATCCACCCCATCAATGGGGGGTCTGTGAAGCCATCGGCTGCTTCATCAATGGGCACGCTGCCTTTCGTTGGTGCACATACAACACCTACATTTTCAGACAATTCCTTCTTGCATGTCCGCTGGTTGCTGGGGATTTTAGAGGAATATATGACATTACTCCGCTAACAATCACTCCGCATACCATCACCACAAAATTTTTACCACGCAAATGTAATCACCCCGTAATTTATGACAACGCAAACTTTTACCACAACTATACTTTTACAACGCATGCCATTACAACGCAAAGGCATGCGTGGTAAAGGTATACGCCTAGTAAAAGTTTTAAAGGTAAGCGATAGTACCCTGAAAAAAACACTAACCTACACTACACAAGCACTACCCTACACTACACAAACACTACCCTAAACCCTGAAACACTACCCTACACAACACAAACACTACCCTACACTACCCTAAACCTTAAAACACTACCTTACACTACACAAACACTTCCCTACACTACACCAACACCACAACACTACCCTAAAACACTAGCCTACACTACACTAGCACTACCCTAAACCCTAAAACAGTACCCTACACTACACATACACTACCCTACACTACACCAATACCACAACGCTACCCTAAAACACTACACTTCACAAACACTACCCTGCACTACAAAAACACTACCCTAAAACCTAAAACACTACCCTACACTACACAAACACTAGCCTAAACCCTAAAACACTACCCTATAACACTACCCTACACTACACAAACACTACCCTACACCAAAACACTACCCTGAAATACTACCCTACACTACACAAACACTACCCTGCACTATACAAACACTACCCTAAACCCTAAAACACTACCATACACTACCCTACACTACACAAACACTACCCTAAACCCTAAAACACTATACTACACTACACTACACTACACAAACACTACCTTAAACCCTAAAACACTACCTTACACTACACAAACACTTCCCTACACTACACCAACACCACAAAACTACCCTAAAACACTACCCTACACTACACTAGCATTAGCCTACACTACACCACAATACTACCCTAAAACACTGACCCTACACTACACAAACACTGCCCTACACTACACAAACACTACCCTAAACGCTAAAACACTACCCTACAATACACAAACACTAGCCTACGCTACACTAACACTACCCTAAACCCTAAAACACTACCCTACACTACACAAACACTACCCTACACTACACCAATACCACAACACTACCCTAAAACACTACACTACACAAACACTACCCTGCACTACAAAAACACTACCCTAAACCCTAAAACACTACCCTACACTACACAAGCACGAGCCTACACCACACAAAAACAACCCTAAACCCTAAAACATTACCCTATAACACTACCCTACACTACACAAACACTACCCTACACTACACCAAAACACTCCCCTAAAATACTACCCTACACTACACAAACACTACCCTGCACTACACAAACACTACCCAAAACCCTAAAACACTACCCTACACTACACAAACACTACCTTGCACTACACAAACACTACCTTAAACCCTAAAACACTACCCTATAACACTACCCTACACTACACAAACACTTCCCTACACTGCACCAAAACACTACCCTAAACCCTAAAACACTACCCTACACTACACAAACACTACCCTACACTACACAAACACTACCCTAAACCCTAAAACACTATCCTACACTACACAAACACTACCCTGCACTACCCTAAACCCTAAAACACTACCTTACACTACGCAAACACTTCCCTACACTACACCAACACCACAAAACTACCCTAAAACACTAGCTTACACTACACTAGCACTACCCTAAACCCTAAAACACTACCCTACACTACACAAACACTACCCTACACTACACCAATACCACAACGCTACCCTAAAACACTACACTTCACAAACACTACCCTGCACTACAAAAACACTACCCTAAACCCTAAAACACTACACTACACTACACAAACACTACCTTAAACCCTAAAACACTACCTTACACTACACAAACACTTCCCTACACTACACCAACACCACAAAACTACCCTAAAACACTACCCTACACTACACTAGCATTAGCCTACACTACACCACAATACTACCCTAAAACACTGACCCTACACTACACAAACACTGCCCTACACTACACAAACACTACCCTAAACGCTAAAACACTACCCTACACTACACAAACACTAGCCTACGCTACACTAACACTACCCTAAACCCTAAAACACTACCCTACACTACACAAACACTACCCTACACTACACCAATACCACAACACTACCCTAAAACACTACACTACACAAACACTACCCTGCACTACAAAAACACTACCCTAAACCCTAAAACACTACCCTACACTACACAAACACGAGCCTACACCACACAAAAACAACCCTAAACCCTAAAACATTACCCTATAACACTACCCTACACTACACAAACACTACCCTACACTACACCAAAACACTCCCCTAAAATACTACCCTACACTACACAAACACTACCCTGCACTACACAAACACTACCCAAAACCCTAAAACACTACCCTACACTACACAAACACTACCTTGCACTACACAAACACTACCTTAAACCCTAAAACACTACCCTATAACACTACCCTACACTACACAAACACTTCCCTACACTGCACCAAAACACTACCCTAAACCCTAAAACACTACCCTACACTACACAAACACTACCCTACACTACACAAACACTACCCTAAACCCTAAAACACTATCCTACACTACACAAACACTACCCTGCACTACCCTAAACCCTAAAACACTACCTTACACTACGCAAACACTTCCCTACACTACACCAACACCACAAAACTACCCTAAAACACTAGCTTACACTACACTAGCACTACCCTAAACCCTAAAACACTACCCTACACTACACAAACACTACCCTACACTACACCAATACCACAACGCTACCCTAAAACACTACACTTCACAAACACTACCCTGCACTACAAAAACACTACCCTAAACCCTAAAACACTACCCTACACTACACAAACAGTAGCTTAAACCCTAAAACACTATGCTATAACACTACCCTACACTACACAAACACTACCCTACACCAAAACACTACCCTAAAATACTACCCTACACTACACAAACACTACCTTGCACTATACAAAAACTACCCTAAACCCTAAAACACTACCCTACACTACCCTACACTACACAAACACTACCCTAAACCCTAAAACACTACACTACACTACACAAACACTACACTACACTACACAAACACTACCTTAAACCCTAAAACACTACCTTACACTACACAAACACTTCCCTACACTACACCAACACCACAACACTACCCTAAAACACTACCCTACACTACACTAGCACTAGCCTACACTACACCACAATACTACCCTAAAACACTACCCTACACTACACAACCACTGCCCTACACTACAGAAACACTACCCTAAATGCTAAAACACTACCCTGCACTACACAAACACTAGCCTACACTACACTAACACTACCCTAAACCCTAAAACACTACCCTACACTACACAAACACTACCCTACACTACACCAATACCACAACACTACCCTAAAACACTACACTACACAAACATTACCCTGCACTACAAAAACACTACCCTAAACCCTAAAACACTACCCTACACTACACAAACACGAGCCTACACCACACAAAAACAACCCTAAACCCTAAAACATTACCCTATAACACTACCCTACACTACACAAACACTACCCAAAACCCTAAAACACTACCCTACACTACACAAACACTACCTTGCACTACACAAACACTACCTTAAACCCTAAAACACTACCCTATAACACTACCCTACACTACACAAACACTTCCCTACACTGCACCAAAACACTACCCTAAACCCTAAAACACTACCCTACACTACACAAACACTACCCTACACTACACAAACACTACCCTAAACCCTAAAACACTATCCTACACTACACAAACACTACCCTGCACTACCCTAAACCCTAAAACACTACCTTACACTACGCAAACACTTCCCTACACTACACCAACACCACAAAACTACCCTAAAACACTAGCTTACACTACACTAGCACTACCCTAAACCCTAAAACACTACCCTACACTACACAAACACTACCCTACACTACACCAATACCACAACGCTACCCTAAAACACTACACTTCACAAACACTACCCTGCACTACAAAAACACTACCCTAAACCCTAAAACACTACCCTACACTACACAAACAGTAGCTTAAACCCTAAAACACTACGCTATAACACTACCCTACACTACACAAACACTACCCTACACCAAAACACTACCCTAAAATACTACCCTACACTACACAAACACTACCTTGCACTATACAAAAACTACCCTAAACCCTAAAACACTACCCTACACTACCCTACACTACACAAACACTACCCTAAACCCTAAAACACTACACTACACTACACAAACACTACACTACACTACACAAACACTACCTTAAACCCTAAAACACTACCTTACACTACACAAACACTTCCCTACACTACACCAACACCACAACACTACCCTAAAACACTACCCTACACTACACTAGCACTAGCCTACACTACACCACAATACTACCCTAAAACACTACCCTACACTACACAACCACTGCCCTACACTACAGAAACACTACCCTAAATGCTAAAACACTACCCTGCACTACACAAACACTAGCCTACACTACACTAACACTACCCTAAACCCTAAAACACTACCCTACACTACACAAACACTACCCTACACTACACCAATACCACAACACTACCCTAAAACACTACACTACACAAACATTACCCTGCACTACAAAAACACTACCCTAAACCCTAAAACACTACCCTACACTACACAAACACGAGCCTAAACCACACAAAAACAACCCTAAAACATTACCTTATAACACTACCCTACACTACACAAACACTACCCTACACTACACCAAAACACTACCCTAAAATACTACCCTACACTACACAAACACTACCCTGCACTACACAAACACTACCCTAAACCCTACAACACTACCCTACACTACACAAACACGAGCCTACACCACACAAAAACAACCCTAAAACATTACCCTATAACACCACCCTACACTACACGAACACTACCCTACACTACACCAAAACACTAGCCTAAAATACTACTCTACACTACACAAACAATACCCTGCACTACACAAACACTACCTTAAACCCTAAAACACTACCCTATAACACTACGCTACACTACACAAACCCTACTCTAATCCCTTAAAAATTAACACCCACCCCAGGCCCATTACCCCTTACCTCTCTCTCCTTGTGGTTTCTCTCTCCTTCTGTTTCCTGCATCACGTCATCTTTCTGTGAGGGGTGGTGCACATCGATGTGAGTAAACGGAAAAGCCTCTTTCCTCACAACGACGTGGATCGCCAAAATTCTTTTTTTTATACAATGTATGTGCATTTACCATACATACCTTTACAACAATTTTCGTTGTAAAGGCATGCGTGATAAATGCACATGCGGTGTAAAAAAATGCAGAGTAATGGTATGCGGTGTAGGTGCACTATGCGGAGAAAAGGTATGCGGGGTCAAAGTCTCCATTGTAAAAAATTAGTTGTAAACGATATTTACCATTTTAGAGGCATAGTAGCTAGATACATTAGCCTAACTCACGCAGGAACTGCATTCTTGACTTGGGAATGGCTTCAGAAACATAATCCGTTATTACTGTGACCTATCCCAATAAACGTATGCGAGTAACTTTCACTGTTTGCATGTATAGAATGTGTGCAGCATTCTCATGGTAACTAAATTATAACAAATACCACATGTCTTTGTTGCAGCTAATCCCTGTGCCATCCTCTCTGCCCAACTCCTTACCCACTTTTTAAATTTTTTTGTTAGGCTCGGGGAGATTAAGTCATTTGCCCAGAATCACAGGATGTTCAGTTTCATTGCCGAGACTCGAACCCGATTTCCCAGATTCGAGGTTGGCCGCCCTAGCCGTTAGGCCAACTCCTCTCCCCTTAGGATATCCAACCATCATTCCTTAACAGAAGTACACTAAGCCGCACAGACATACACGAGCCAGCGCTGAGCACACATTTGACCTTTCTCAAATTATGCTTCAGATGTCTTGATTTCATGGTGCAGTGAGGGTGCTCCAGTACTCACCAAAAATGGTGTCCAAGATCATGTCAAGCTTGTGCGTGTTGCATAACAGCCATGCATACAGTTTAAATGTCGACTTTCCCTTGGATCTAAGACCCCTCTAAGGGTCGCGACTGGTTCACAAACCAGAGGTCATGGTCGGCAGGTGTGCATCCAACTAGTGACCTCACTTTTTATCCTTTTCAGAAGGCAGTCAAGGAGAAAACAGGGAACTAATGGCACAAGGGTTAAAAAAGCAAACGGGCCTCACCCACTGGGTGTGGGTGTAAAAGGATGCCATAATAAATGAGGAAGAAGATGAGAGCACTAGAATGGGCAGTGCACCCACCCATAGAGGGACAAAGTCACAATACTCAAGATTAAGAGTGGAGCTTGAAGATATCACAGAGAGGGGGGGGCTCGGATACCATATGCCAAGAGGAATGCAATGATGGGGCTGGAGGTAGAGCTACCCCAGAAGAACAAATATCTGAGATACACCCGGGACAAGCTCCTTGATCATATGGGCCAGAAACGACTCAATCAAGAAGTGAAGAGGCCCCACTGCGCGTGAAAGACCCTCAAAAGAGAGAGCGCCTGCATGAGGTGCATGACCATGAAATGACACCCTGTATCCTCCTCCCTCAACATCTGGAGATGATCCCAGTGCAGCTTCATAAGGATGGAGAGGCCTTTATCTGTGTTCTCCAGATTCCAAGTTTGTCTCTCTGTCAACTTCAGGAAGTCTTTGAGGTGTGTGAAGATGTTGCGCATGTTTATCCAATTCCACTTAAGTTCCCTCCACAGTAGTGTGAACTGATATTCCCAGAGTACAGCATTTGCTTACGTCCTCCACCCTGTATCCCCTGTCTCTACAAGCATGACTGGCTGACACATACAGCAGCTTTCTTTTATTTAAAAAAAAGGCTGACATCGGGGAGCTTGTGAGGTTGAGATCGCTCAATGGGGGCAAAGTCAACTTTATCTGGAGTTTCCTCCCCATCAGATGATGAAGAGAAGGCCAGAGTTACCCTTGGGTGTGAGAATGGAACGGCGGAGGCATAGCTGCCACGTTTTCAGATTGCTTATGTGCGATATTTCTATGGTTTCAGTTGGCGTATGAGTGACATCCTAATATCAAATGTGTAAAATTTCGAGTTACACTATCTCATGAGCAAATCAAAGTAATAACCAATATTCAAACTCATCTCTGTAAGATTTCTCACTGCATCCAGACTTGTCGCACAACAATGAATATATACACCTACTGCTAGCCAGACCTATTGATGTTGCCAATGCTTGGTAGCAGTATCAGATCCATAAGTGATAACAACGATTGTGTTGTGAATAAGTGGAATTTAACATGTTCCAGTCTGAGAATATAAGACTGTCAACTAAATTGACTAGGTCTGTGAAAAGGGTAATGCCCATCAGAGTGCCTCAGTCACTCCTGTTCACACCCCTTCCATCTGCAGTCTCTCACTCTGACTGTTCTCCCGGTATATTTTTGAAATCCTCCATATACATATTTCACGCTGTCTCCTTTTACACCGCTGCCTTTTCGCTTTCCCTATTCGTGTTCTTTCCTACCTGTAAGTCTCTCTTCGCCCTGCTCTCTCACACCCACACATTCTTTTTCTTTCTCTCTCTTCACATGTAAATATAATATTTCCTATTCCTCTATTTGTGCTGCCAGTATTCAACGATGTACCGCCTCCACACAAAATGTTAACTGCCATTATCACATGTGTGATAATTGAGTGTGTGCTCTTCCGAGAGGCTACAATATTGGTGAACATGTAGTCAAACAAGGTTATGACCCCTGCGACAGGCAGTGTGACACTTTCTTTCTGACTTCAGTGAAAGTAACTAAGACAACTTAGCTGGGCCATGCGGATTTCCTTAGCAACAAGATGCCTCATCTCGGCCTGGCTTATAATAACTGCCTGGGGCAGCACAGCAAGCACACTGGCTGCTGAGTGTATCTGACCTCACAGAGCTGCAGCTGGCTGATCACACATATAGGAGCTATACTTATGTGTGGCATTAGCATTTCAGTGTGGTGATGCAAAACAAGCACTACAGTTAGTTACTTGCCAAGGTTGTGGGGGGCTGAGGTATGTGCCGGTAAGAAGATGGTTGGAGGGGAGTCCTTCACAGCCAGAAAGAAAATCATTTGCTTTTAAGCTGGTGCTTTGGACCTTGCATGAGTAGATCCCTAAAATGGAGACTGCAGGCCAGCCATGAAATGGTACTGTAGGAGTCATCTTGTGTGGGGTGTCCTATGGGTGTGAGGGTTGAGGAAATGTGAGAGACAGACTTGCATTTTGATGACTTGCTTTGCTGGCAACATTGACTAGCTCTGTTGTTCTCTTTATTTTGTTGGTAGTTTATCTTTTATGTTTTCATTCCTATTATCCATGGTAGCTGTGGCAGGATGATATCCGTTTTGTGATCTTGAGAATCCACAAGAGGTAACAGATTTCAATAAAGAATGAAGGGGGATCAGGGATCCACCCCTACAGACTGAGTTGCAGCTCTCATTCATATGACTGCCATTATGAGATGTCAACTGAAGATACCTACCAGGGTGTGGGGCAATATACTATGTCATAGTAGGGTGTCAGTTCTCAGACTGTGTCACTGTGTGAGACCTGCAGGGTGAGTTATATTAAGAGTCCTTCGTTGACCAGCAATTTGTTGCAGATCCTATTATTCTCAGCAGCCCTCTGTCGTTAGTATTGAGTTGTTTGCTACTCTATCTCATTTCTTTTAAAAGTATTTAAATAGAACAAGACGTTTACAAAAAATCCGCTACCTACAAAAGAAGGGTGTGTGTGTGTGTGGGGGGGGGGGGGGGGGGGGTGACACCGTCATTACTATCATTTTTAGCAGCCAAGATAATATATAGTTGGAGAGCACTTAGATTGTGTTCAGCTTAAGTGACTAAAACATGCATTCCAGTGTGAGTGATGCACTGAAATACGTTTCCAATTGTAGTGGAAGTTAAGCACAGAAATGCATGCAGAGATTACTATGAAATGTCCTTTAGTTTTAGGATGGCTGTGACTAATATAGTGATGTTGATTTTTGTGACGTGGGGCCAGCTACTTCTATCTTATTCATTCATAGATCGAGTTTGGCACATACCTAACATGCCTTAGTGACTTTATGTTGGTCAGCTTTATTTAATTGATTATTAATTTGAGTATCAACTGAGGTTGTTCATGCCTTCATTATCCATTCCAAGTCCTTCTAAACTTCCAAGAAATCCTTATTACCTTGTCCAATTTGTATATTAAGTAGTGAATCTTAAGATTGCCACGTGTGGCCTGGATCCAAAGATCCATGCGTTATACAAAATTTACAAATTCTACAAATTTTACAAGTGTGACATTTCTGACACTTTTACTGTGGGGTACTGGATCTTGCAGAAAATGGGTAAAGGTATAGTGGTTTGAGAAGAATATGTCATGAAAGTGACATTTTCTACTTGAACCAGTTTTGTTACCAATATCCGGCTGCACAATCAATTTTCACGTAATATGTCACAAAGTGACTGTTTTTAAATCTCAACACATTTTGCGAAATCTTGCATTTAGCATCATTTTTTTCAAATTTAACAGCTAATCCATTAGATTTTTTAAGAGTGATTGCGACGCAACACAATTCCAGAATAATCACTCATATGATTTTAGTTTAAATTGCCTTAAATTGTATACATTTTAATTTGATCAAATTCTTGTAATGAAAGATCGAAGGATAGTGTATAACTGGACACTATAGTGGAATACCCAAACTGCAAAATGGTTCAGACTTTGAACATAAAATACGAATTTGTAGGCGAGGCCTTTACTGGATTCTGTAAACTGCAGGGACTAAATTTAATGAATTCACATTTCTGAATAGATCAAAGGTGAGCAGCATATCCCCCAATTCAGAAAACCGGGGTATCCTCTAAATAAATGTATAGATTCCTGATCGGCAGTTAATGGAAGCGGATAAGAGAGCTGAAGCAGCGTTCCAATCTCTTTGTTATAAAGGGGGTTGATGCAGGGCTCACAGAATCAATTGACTAGAGTTATACTTGTTGCAGTTTAAAGCATTTATATCATGCAATACATTTTAATTATGCAATTTCCAATACATATTTTCTTACTTAAAAAATACAACTCAAAATGAGTGTGAGGGGTTAACTTCATATGAACGTTAATAAGTAACAAACCAATGAATAAAGACTAGTTCAACCCATTTACAACGTTGAAATTGTGTAATACACTTGAAGAAAGTGTATCTTATTTGAGATGGTTTGGCTTGGGTAGGAGGCAGCTCCCCTCGACGCCGGCACATCCCCACTGCCAGCGAGGACAAAGACATCGCATCGAGAGCAGTGCGGCTCGATTATGATGGATCGCCTACATCCAGTGCTGCACAGCGAAGACACATCTCCGAGTGCACGGCTCAACAACGACGCATCACCTACGAATCCTAAGGATCGGAATCAATGCATCGCATCCCTGCTCCACGTATCTTGCCCTCGATGCATCCTTCGACCAAGGTACTTTCTCAGCGGGACAAGGTTAGTCCCTGTATCCGACCCATGCTCCATCACTATAGGCCTGAACTTTTGGATTCACCTCGGTCAAGCGTGACCAGATAGTTCTGGTTGGCTCTTTATGCTTTTAAGCATCATATATCAAGATAGTCTTTAAAAATAAATACCTCTGGTTTTACTTATTGAATTTTTGCCATTTTGGTCTTGTTTTTTTCAATAAATTAAGCGATATCATTCTATTCAAGTGTGCTATATTTTTGTGTGGTGGTTGCACAGCTTTTCTGGTTTCAGTTTTGCTCAAATACTTTGCCTCTGAAGTTAAGCCTGACTGCTCTGACTTACCCTGACTAGGATTGGTGTCTCTACTTGGACAGCGTACATACCTCTGCCAACTAGAGACCCAATTCTAACAATGGGAATGGAGAAAGTTATCATTTTCAGATCAAGTTGTCAATTTCTTTTCAAGTGCCGCTAGGAAAGCTTTGAAGATCGAAAAGTCTTCACCTCTGAAAGGAGAGTGTTTTTTTTGTTGTTGAGGAAGTTAAGGGCACCAATTTTTTGGAGTGATAAAAAGAGGAAGATGATACAGTAAAAGAGAGATATGTTTTTATAGCTGTCACAAGTTAGAGGAGAGATGTGGTGGCAAGCAGCATAGATGCCATGAGAGTCATACACTTTTTTGCCTCAGGGACAGTGAGGATGAAGTAAAAGTATTTTTAGAGTACAGGAACTTTTGATTTTATGAAATTTACGTTTATAGTATTCTTACTTATAAAGTAAGGGTTTTCTGCCATCCACTTCATCCATTGATCTGCTGTTGTTTCATTCACATATTTCTAGCATCCACTGCAGCATACATCTTGGGCAAGGGGCCATCCCACCTCGGCCACTGGCTGACAGCAATGTGAGTATAAGCATTGGGCTCATTTACTATCAGCTTCCATATTCATAAGGAGCAAATGTAGGCATGCAAACAGTTTATTTCTGCAGTCACAATCGACGTGTCACAGATCAGCCTGACAGCGAGCTCATGTTTGCGTGTTGGTGAGGTCACTAAAACGTCTGCAGACTTCCCCAGCACAGCAGCATAATTGCAGTTTTAGTTATTGTGCTTAACACAGAGTGGCTTCTAAGGAATGTTCCACTGACGAAAGCTATCCCAGCTGTACCAAGTCACTTCCAACCCCACAAGCACAACTCCAAGAAGGATATACAAAACAGTATAGCACAAACATAAAGTGCTATCTATGAGCATCTGATTAGTTTAATCAAATTGAATTGAATTGAATAGGGAGATTATAAAATGCGTACTGTCACTCCGAAAGGATCATCCAGGCGCTATCCAGTTAAGGTCATGCAGGCAGGCTAGAGAAAGGTGGAACCTATATAAGAGAATGACAGACTTCGTCTGGTATACCAAAGATCCTGGGGGCATATTACCAACGTTTAGCGATATTTACCGCTAACGATGCTTAGCAACAAATTTTTTAACGCTAAGCATCGCCAGAAATTATCGCAGAGATAACTTGCTATTAGCAAGGTTTATCTCAGTAGTGATAAAAATCCTCGCACTAACTGCCAATTGAGAGATTATCTCTGGAAAACCAACGATAATCTCTCGAAGTTTGGCGTTAGCTTGATAATAGGGGCTCACAAACTTAGCCATGATATCCACCTTCCATAGGATATCATGGCTAAGTCAGGAAAATACCAGGTGTTAAAAAAGCAGTGCTAACCGCGGTTAGCGCTGCTTTTTTTATCACTAACAGGGTTAGCGAAATCCTTGATAATAGGAGAAATGTCGCTAAACAACATTTCTCCTATTATTTTTCTCTGGAACGCCCCCTTTGCATCTCATTAGAGATGCAAGGGGAAGCTTAGAGAAAAAGGGTGCTAACATGCGAATTTGCGTGTTAGCACCCTGTTGCTAATAGGGAGATAATTTTATCTCCGCTTTCTTGGCTTTTAAAGCCAAAAAAAGCGGAGATAAATCCCTTGATAATATGCCCCCACGTCTTTAAAGCCTTCTTGAACTGTTTTTCTGTTTCGAAGCATCTCAGTTTGTCTGGCATAAGGTTCCAGGCTTTGGTTCCTAAAACTGTTACTGATTTCTCTCCCCGGGGTTTGTATCTATAGCAGGGGGTTTTGAGGAGATGCGCTGAAGAAGATCTGAGGGTCCTAGTTGTAGTATAACGGGTAAATCTAGCTGACAGGTAGGTTGGACCCTGTTTGTGTGCTGCTCTGAAAGTGATTAGGAGGATTTTGAATAAAAATCTCTTATGCAAGGGGAGCCAATGGAGAGATTTCAGAGCCCTCGATGTGGAGGACCTACGGGGAAGTTCTTCAGTGTTGATTTATTGATCCCTGCCAGAAGACTGTAACAATAGTCTAAGTGTGAGAGAATCTATACCACAGCCACTGTTTTCCTAGCCGTTAGGGGGATCAAGTCAAATAATTTTTTAGGAGTTTTGATTAAACCAAAACAAGTCCTTGCCACTTTTAGTACATGAGGTTTAAAAGAAAGGGGAGCATCAAATAGTACTCTCAGGTTTTTGCTACGTCAACAGTAACAGGGGGAGGTATATTGTCAATTTTTTATTGTATAAAATTATTTAAAATTATTACAAAATGCATTTAGATCATCATAGGACATAAAACATGTGTTAAAATATTGGCAAATAGAACTGTTTGTCAAATGACAGGGGAGGTATAACATCATCCGGCCACCAGTCCCTGGGTTGATGTGGTCAGATACATTTTTTAATCCTTTTTTGCACTGCGGATTGTGATTTCACCAGAATGAGGGGTCGTAATCTATGGATGACGGAGGATTACAGGTAAGTAAACATATAAATACATAAATAAATAAAACACATTTTGGTGTGCGCACGGCATCCCCAAATGCGATGCAGTGCACGCAACAAAATTTGTTCTATTTATTTATATATTTACTTACCTGTAATCCTGCGTAATCCATAGATTACTACCCCTCACCCTGCCCGTCCCCTCGTCACTGCCCGGCAGCTACTCCCACCACCGACTGCTACTGCTCCCCAGTTCTCAAGTGCAGAGTTCTGACTGTTAGGCCACATGTCCTCCCTGACATGTTATACTATTTCTGTCCTTCAAGTACCACCTTCTGTATGCTCATTCTGCACTGTAATGTTCTCTCATCATGCCCCATCAGCCTCCTTCTGCCTCCATTTTTTTTCACCCTAGGTGGAAGCAACATGATTGGCTTTAAATCCGTTCTCCTCCTACTTCTGCTTGTCCTAAGAGTCTCCACAAATGTTGTTTTCGCCCTTCCCTTGGGCACTACCCATTTCCGGCACCGCCTGCTATCAGCGTATACACCGTCGCTGCAAGGGGTATTATTTACTATAAGGGCTTGAAGCATTGCTCACCATTCATTCTCAGCCTTGTCACTCTTCTTTGCTGCCTTACAATTGGCTAGTACTTGCTGGGTGTCAATTATTTTTCTTTCAGTGAAGCGTGGACCAAGCACACATTGATTCATCTTAATTAGTGTCCATTCGCTGCTCACGCTGTGATTGAGAGACTATTTCTTCTTCTCCTCCAACCCCCCTTGTGCATGGTGATTTTTCTCCCTCGCACCCACACCTTCTCCGTGTTGCTTTTTCCCATCCCACCATGACCCCCATACCAACATCTGAGACAGTAGTCATAGAGACACCGAATTTTCAACTCTGGAATATCATTGGTTTAAATCTTTGAAAGTCTGTTCTATATGCCTCTTTTCACAACAAGTTGATTACTACTGAAATTCTCTATAATGATGTACTACTGAGCAAGTTATCTGCTACTCCTGTTTGGAAAAGGTTTTTAACATTTGTAACCCAACAAGGCCACTCCACACTGCTCCACGCAAAGCCACTTCACTCAATGCCACTCCACTCAACTCAATGCCACAACACTCAATTAAGTGCCTCTCCACGTCACACAATTCCTCTCCATGTCGCACAATGCCTCTCCACACCCCACAATGCATTCCAATCCACTCCACATTACTCTCCGTGCCACTCCATTCCACATTACACAATGCCACTCCACGCTATGTAACAAAATACCGTTCCACTCCACACAACACTGCTCCACTTCACTCTAAGCCATTCCACTGCACACAAACAATGCCACTCCACTTAAGGCCACAACACTACATCTCTCTCCATTATTCTCCACATAATGCCACTCCACTCAATGCCACTCCACACCACACAATGTCACTCCACTTCATTCCAATCTGAGCCACACAATGCCACTCCATGCCAAACAATGCCACTCCATGCCACACAATGCCACTCCACAGTAACTGTATTTATATAATTATTACTACCCCTGATGAGGCACTGAAGTGCTTGGCAGAATGCCACTCCACTAAATGCCACTCCAAGCCCCACAATGTCATTCCACGCCACACAATGCCATTCCACTCAATAACACTCCCCTCCAATCAATGCCACTCGACTCAACGCGACTGCTCGCCACACAATACCTCTGCAGTACACGCCACAGAATCCCACTGGACGCCACTCCTCCAAAGCCAATAGATTCTCACATAGGCGAGGCCTAATGGTTTTGTCAATGCTTGCTTGTTTTTCTCTCTTAGAGGGAGGTCTGTATGATAGGTAATCTTTAAGTTCTGAAACGTGGCTGATATGCTGGGCAGGGAGACCAAGCACTTTCAAATAGAATTCAATTTTTCTGTTTTTTACGTTCACTGAAACAAGATACAACTCATCAGAGGTGAAGAGAAAGCAATCATGATTTCCTCTGGGAATCATCTACATGGGTGATAACTTTTCATTTCTCATTCGATTCAAAGAGAAAAAATTTAACTTGCCTATCAGATGGCACTATGCTTGTTCTGCATAATTATGTGCACTTACATTTCAGAAGCAGTTGAAAGCTCCACGTCTGCCAGTGACATAGGAAACTGCATATGTATCACACAGTCTGTTAGTGTGCAGATGTGAGAGCATATGCGCTGGGCGCATATCTAAGAGTGCACATTTACTATCTGTATAGGAGTAGCCATAGTAAGCCTTAACATGTGCGTGGGAGTCTGTACATATGCCAATGCGAATATACATGCATGTTAGAGCTTGCCTGTAGGTGTACCCAGGCGTACAACGCCCATAGGGCTCAAAGGGCTTCAGCCCCACCCCCACCTGTCTCGTGTGTGTCAGCCCGGGCTGAGACTGCTTCCCAGGCACACACACAGACAGTTTTTGAGCTGCTGTAGAGTTGGCTGGTCTGGCGTCCGTCTAATTGCAGCTGCACCCGAGTACTTCACGGGTCTTTAAAAGACTTGTTAACGAGGATTTGTTGTTTTTTTACACCTTCTTAGAGCCCTGCATCTCATCTCTGCCTATTACTGGAAGAAGTAGCCCTCACGCCGGACATTTTTACTTTTAGTTGGTGGTAAGTTACGATTTCCTTTAAAAATGCACATTTCAGCATTTTTTAAAGTGCCATGTGACGCGCATACATGCCCTTAGGGCACAGCTTTCCAAACTGTGTGGCGCGACACATTACTGTGTCGCGCCCCAGCCGTAGGTGTGTCGCAGGGTTAGATGACTTCTGCCGGCAATCGGCAGAATCGAGCTGCAGGGGCTCTTAGGAGGGGTGAAACAACAACAAAGCCCCATTAACATACACAAGGTCTTTAACGACCTGTGAAGTGCTCGGGTGCGGCTGTGAGCGGGCCCAGGATGCCACACACGACGGGGGGGGGATTGAGTGGGGGCGGAAGCCCTGTGATGCCAATTGGGGGGGAGGGCATTGCATCATCTGCATTATTTGTCGATCCTGCATATCTCCGTATAAAAAAGCCAGTAACATTTAGGCCCTAGATGTTACTGGCTTTTTTATACGAAGATATGCTTACGTTATGTATGGTGCATTTTTTTCTGTCTTTTGGTCCGCCGTTGTTTTCGTTTTACGCCGAGCAGAAGGTGAGCTTAGGCCAAGTGCCCTATGAAAGAAATGACCGAAAATGAGGAACTAATTCTATGTTTAAGAGTACTCGTTTTATTGAAGAAAAGCATTTCTATTCACGTGCTTTCCCCACTTTCTTTAACGGATTGTAGACATTAATTTCTATAAAAATGATTAGTGTTGCTGCATTTTTGGGTTCCTTTATTTCCTCAGTTTTGTTCTACCTATAAATAGTAGTTGTGTTCCTGCATATGGTACTTTGGCATCTTCTGTATGTGTATTCTGTGCATCTAAATACATCACGCTTCCTCTCCTTCCTCCGCATCACTGTCACTTCACTCTCTTCTTGTGCAAGTACTTCCTTTTGTCGCCTCCACTTTACCATCACCTCTCCCACGTACACAAACACACAATACTTGTTCTATTCATTGAGCGCTGTCAATGTTTTGAGAGCTGTGTACAGGGCCAGACTGGGAGCCGAAGGCAGCCCTGACAATTTTCTCGGACCGGTCCTGGGGGAGTTGGGGTGGCGGGGTGTTGGGGTTGGCTGGCTGTCTGGCCTCTGGGGAAGCACTGCCTGCCCTGGCAGGCTGGAAACGCTTGTATGCTGCTTTTGTTACCTGGGGGCAATATTCCAGCACAGCTGCAAACCCGGCCCCCAGTAACAAACCGGCACCGGTGTGTGTGTGTGGGGGGTGTGTGTGGGGTTGTGTGGGGGGGTTGTGTGTGTGGGGTGTGTGGGTGTGTGTGTGGGGGGGTGGGGTGCATGTGGGGTTGTGTGTGGGTGTGTGGGTGGTGTGTCTGTGGGGTGGGGTGTGTGGGGTGTGGTGGGGTTGTGTGGGGTGTGTGTGGGTGGGGTGTGGTGGTGTGTGGGGTGTGTGTGTGGGGTGTGTGTGTGTGGGTGTGTGTGTGGGGTTGTGTGTGGGTGTGTGTGGGGTGGTGTGTCTGTGGGGTGGTGTGTGTTGGGTTGTGTGTGGGGTGTGTGTGGGGGGTTGTGTGGGGTGTGTGTGGGGGGGTTGTGTGGGGTGTGTGTGGGTGGGGTGTGTGTGGGTGGGGTGTGGGGGTGTGTGGGGTGTGTGTATGGGTGTGTGTGTTGGGTGTGTGGGGGGTTGTGTGTGGGGGGGTTGTGTGGGGTGTGTGTGTGGGGGGGTGTGGGGGTGGGTGTGTGTGTGTGTGGGGGGGCTTGTGTGTAGGGGGTTGTGTGGGGTTGTGTGTGGGGGGGTTGTGTGGGGTGTGTGTGTGGGGTGGTGTGTCTCTGGGGGGTTGTGTGTGGGGTGGGGTATGTGTCTGTGGGGCCCAAACCTGCCATAGGTGGTTCGGGCTCGCTCGCTGTGCTTCCTCACATTACCGTGTCCCTGAATTTTTTTTCACAGAAAGGTGTGTCACCAACATGAAAAGTTTGGAAAGCTATGCCTTAGGGCATGCATGTGCGCCACATGTTCACCCATGCATATTTCCGGGGTGCAACAGAATGTCCTTTAGACACCCCTGCACCCTTGAAATTATTCTCAATTTGGGATTTTCAAATTGCGAATCGCAAAATTGAGAATACCTTCCCATTCATTCCTATGGGCCTCCTGGCCCATAGAAATGAATGGGAAAGCATTCCTTAATTGTGATTTGCAATTTGCTAATCGCAATTAAGGAATACTAATAATTCACTAAAATAAAGCGAATTCGTACATACATACCAATTTGCGATTCTGAAATAGCGTTTTCTTAAAAATCGTTATTTCAGAATCGCAAATCGGTACCTTCATACATATGGCCCTTGGTTTTAAGGTTTTAGCTATGACCTTTTCGTTTTTCTAAACTTGTGTGTGCAATATAATTACTATAGGGACTTTCAGCAGTCAATCTTTATCATGTGGCTTGTTGTTGTGTGATTCAAATATTTCTTCTGCCCACTACAGTATACAACATAGGCAGGGGCGGCTCCTCCGTTATGGCAGAGGAGCGTTGCCCTACTGCTAGAACCAGCAAAAGCATGTAAAATAGAAGGATCATAAGGCAATACATAAAACTGCTTTATCATTTTATTTTACAATGGAGCTGCAGCTGAGAGTTGAGGGTAGGTCCATCTCATGAGGGACAGCAGCAGGAGGAGTGGGGGGCACAGGGCACTGCAAGTGCACATTTTAATTTGGCTGGCCGTCTTAGGGGGCCAAATCGACATTTGCACTTGGATATCTTCAGGTTGTTGCTTGGAGATATCAACAGGGCTCATGAGCACAGGCGCCCACAGCCTGCTGGAGCATGAAACCAGTCTGTGCCTCCCAATCCCGGCATTTCTCTCATGCTAGGTAATACCAGCATGAGAGCAGCGTCCAGAATGGCGCAAGGGAGTCTGGGAGCCTGTGTGTGCATCATCAGGAGCTGAAGAGGCAGTGAAGTTGTGGGTGGCAGGCTGCAGGTAAGTTTTAATTTTAAGCGTTTTTGTCTCCAGCACTGCCCCATTACTTTTCCCTGCTAGCTGCCACCCCTGAACACAGGGAAATGGGTCAGCCCTTTTCAGCCAGTGGTTAACTTCACTGTGAGTAATGTGGGGATGGTATTACACTTGTAAGGGTCGCTGCTAGCTTACCAGTCCAATAACGCAGACAAGAGCTAATATAGTTGCACTGAAGAATATATGGGACACATTATCCCCACCATACATTAGGTGTTAAATTTCGCAGCACAGGTTCTGTACAGATACTTTGTGTCACAAATGAAAATGAAGAGCAAGACACCAAGGATTTGTAGCAATTTGTGGGACTGGTGATAGTGTGACTATGTATCATAAAAAAAAACTTGCTGCTGTACATTAAAGGTATGTTGCAAGTCACCTTAGAGATCGATGAGGAAGGAGGCAGAAGGCAGACTTACTTTATAAGGTCATGGAACTCTGAGTTGACTTGCAATAGCCTTTTAATGTACAGCAGAGAGCTAATTATTTTTATAATACCTAGTCAAACCTTCACCCTTCCAGCAAACTGCTCAAATCCTTTATGTCTCACTCTTTCGTGTTCATTTCAGACTAAAGAATCTATACAGAACCGGTTCTACGAAATCTAACACACAAAAAGGCAGTTATTGTTGTTTGCCAAAAGTTATTAGTATCAGTTTCATGTAAATCAGATTTAACCCTTTCGCTGCGACGGCAATTCCGCTGCAGCGCTAAGGGGGTGGGGCGGCCGCGTGGCGCTCTGACGCTTATGACGGAACCGCTCCGTCATGGCCCTCGGGTGGGCTGTGTTTGTGACGGAGCGGTTCCGTCATGGCCCGCCCGTTCTTTAGAACGTCAGCGCAGGCGCGAAATCAGCTCCGTCACGAGCACAGCCCACCCGAGGGCCATGACGGAGCGGTTCCGTCATAAGCGTGGGAGGGGTTAAAAAACATTGCGTTAAAACATAGAGAGGTTCTATTTTTCCTGTAATTACACATATTGCGGACATAAACATGTTGTCATAAATATATCTCCTATCTTGTGAATGCTTTTCATTTTAGAAAAACATATCAGAAGAAAGAAAAGCCAGTTCCCATTTTCCTTATTTAAATTGTAGCTGCACTTATGCTCAGTGATTTTGCTGCTGGCTCCAACAGTGGGGGAGTTGTGGTGTCAGAACTCAACTGTAATAATATATTACAGTTGAGTGGCTGCGACATTTCTTTATTAAAAGCAACTAGACACATCAAAAGTCGTACACAATACGGAAATTAGAGACTATACACATTACACGTCGTCTTTAATACGGAAATTAGAGATAGGCATTAAACATTTTTTTTTTTTTTAGAGGACCCCATCAGGGGCGGCCTTTGGCATGTGCAAGCTGTGCACCTGTACAGGGCCACAAAACCCTAGGGGCCACCACGCCAAGATATATCCTTAATATAATAATCCGCTGAGGATGGGTACATATTTGCGTGACGGCCTCTGGCAGGGATTTGGTGTCCTCAGGCTCTGTTAAATTGATACTCGCACTACTCACCCGCAAGGGTCTCAAGGCGCTTGTACGAATACCGCTGTGGAACCCATCTTGGCTTTCGTGTGAGGCGTCCACTCCTGGGCACCCCCAAGGTGGAGGCCAGGCATCCTTAGCGGTGTGGGGGCCGTTGTGGAGATTAAGCAAGCTATTGCCCAGAGTTGCAGAGTGGGACTCCATGATTGGAATAGGCACCGAGGCGACAATTATCCCACTTCCACTTCCAAACACCCTGACCCCCCCCTCTTCACTGGCCTCCGTGCTCCGCCCCGCCCGGCCCCCCTCTTCCGGGGCCCCCTACCCACGCTCCCTGCCCAGGGCTTCCATGAGTCTAGAGCCGCCCCTGACCCCATATATTGTATCTAAATTGTGATAATTCGTATGCCTCTCAGGACATGGGCAGACAGGCTTACAAATGTCATAATTGAAAGTTTTTTAAGGGTCCCTATCATAATGTTTTTGATCACACTCCTCACATGCCCCAGCGTGGGTATGACAACAGGATACGTGTGTTCGCCACTTCCGCTACGTGAGCGGTGCTATGATGCCGCTGATCAGCCTGGAGTGAAGGCCGTAGTTATGATATCAGCGTCACTTCCGTAATAGGTACAGTCAGGCGCTGCCCTCCGGCCTGAAGTGTGAGGTGCAGGCTCTAATGAAGATGCCTCTCGGAGTGAATGCTTCGGACGCTAATGTGCAGTGATGAGGACGCCAGGCAGTGAAAGGGTTTCTGCGCGGTGCCACTCTCGAGAAGAAATGCTGGTTGCGAGCAGCCCCTGGGCTGTGAAATGCACCGGTCGTGCCTGCTGAATACAGAGTAGCGCGGGGCTGCCTCCAGCACCCGTCAGCACTTAGAAGAGATTCAGCTTTCACTGAGAAAATGGAGGGCTGCTGACGGCCAGCGGCGAACGGGGGTTTTAGGATCAGAGAACCGTCTTGGTTCGCATCATCTGGGTTTTATTGGGATAGGTCGTTACCAGTCCCGTAGAATCGCCACCTTTCTTAGAACAATATACAACCTTTTGTATTCGTTTTGCTGTTCTGGGCCAGCCAGGAGCTGGTAGGTGTAAATTCATTTGTAACTTGGGAATTATTTCTCTGTTTGCTCTAGTAATCATTCTAAAAGGGATTTAGACGGATTTCAAATCATTTGTAACTGATTCCTTTATAGGTTTATTGCTTAAGGTTTATGTTTCAGGAGGATAAAAATACTAAATGTCACTCTTTTTGCCAGAGTTTTTACAGGCTTGGACCAGGCAGGAACTAATAAAAGGCCAGGTGGAAACCCCACACTTCGAACGAAATTGTCCACTCACAATAAGAGCGTATTTTTTGCCTTGTAATGATTGGAATCTTTTCAAGCTCCACTCCACAGGAAGCTGTGCCAAATAAATTTAGCATGAAACTTAGCTTGATATGGAATTCAATCAGAAGAATGCTTTGCAGGGCCACAGTAGAAAAAACAGTGTTAATTTTTTAACCGTAAAGGATAGGTTAAAATTAAGTCTACGCGAGTGTGTTGCACGCATGACGTGCATACTCCTGTGGCTCACAGATTACCTTTTCCAAAACATACTTTCAAGGGAATATTCGTGTGATTGTCATTACATGAAGCAAACGTCAAGGTGTACCCTTTCCACTACTAGGCCAGCAGTACCTACAATGCCCCCTGTTGAATGCATGCAGTTAGCAATCCCCTTTTGTCTTCCCTGGAAATTTCATACCTTCAGCGGCCACTATGGGGCACTGCTGCTTTAATAACCTAAAAATGTATTAGACAAATATATGATTGACTGTTCTCTCCCTCCACCCCTCTCCCCTTCCTTTGCCACCAATAAGTATAGTACAGGTCCAAGGCCGAACTGGGAATGCAACCCAGCCCTGGCAATTGAGACGGACCGTCCGCGGAAGGTGTGGGGGGTGCTAGTGGGAAACACTGCTGCTGCTTTTGGTACAGGGGGCCGTTATTGCAGCACTGCTGCAAAACCGGCCCCCTGTACCAAAATTGTCCCCCACCCTTCCGGCCCACTGGGAAAATGCCCGGTGCTAGCTACAGCCAGTCTGGCCTTGTATAAGTCACCAGCTGTGCTCTACGCATTATATAACATGAAAACGCACAGCTAGTTTCTGGCTCTCTTCTTCAAGGATATTTATGCAATCTATCTGAAAACCACTGGAAATACCGCACTGTCTACGATTCTTCCCAATGCAGATTTCACCTGGTAAGACCTGATGAAATCGGAGCAGGGAAAATGGGCAGGAAAGAGCGACAGCAATCGTATGCTGAAACTCCAGTACCAACCAGGTTATCCCTTAACATCTCAAGCACATAACCGAGTGGTAATACCGCTCAGTGGCATTACTACACCTTCCGTATCAATATTTTTTCCAGTATTATTACTGCCCAGAAATACCATAATATTTCAGAAAGAGGATTTTCTCTAGTTTTATGTTTGATAATGTGCCACATACATATGGGTAGTTGCGACTCTATATATACATTTACTGTAACATCTCCGTATCTAAACTGCTAGCTTTTTTGCCCCACCACCAAAATGTGTTCCATTCCTCAACTTCCTCTAGCCACAGCCTTCCTCTTAATCATTTTTCAGTCCACTACCCGCTGTACACAGACCACTTCGTCAGTCCCATTGTCATTGGACTCGCTTTGGGCATAAATCACAAAAGCAAACTTACACCTTTGTGTAAGGTTTCTCTTTTTTGGCATTCACAAACAGGGCCAGCTTTAGGGAATTACGACCGGTGTGGATGCACTGGGCGCTGAGAAGTGGGCGTGGAGAAGTGTGGCTCAATAGTGGAGAAGTGTGGCTCAATGATTGGAGCTGCAGACCCTGATGCTGTAGTGTAGTTCCTATTTTCCCTATAGGCCCTGCGCATTGGAATAACATAAACAGCAGTGTAGACGTAGAAGTGCGGTTTTCCAGGTCTCTACTGACTATGTTAGACTTAATTGGGTTTGTACCAACTAGCTCAGAGGTCACTGGACACTTTCTTGACTGAGTAGGAAGTGATCAGCTTCCCTGGCACAGACAAGAAGGGATTCAGTTTTCCAACAACCGCATAAACATGACAACTTTGCTCCTTAGAAAAAAAGTCAATCTCTAGAGTCGTGTGAAACAATAGACAGCTATTTCTCTTAGTCAGTTGTGCAGATTAATTTCACCAAGATGCAGAGAATAGAGAGACGGGCGTTTTCAATAAAAGGTATTATTTATTGAACAGTCTTTCTTCTCATGCAAGAGAAATGAATTGCCACAATTGCAAGACTTGTTATTATAAAAAGTGCGTACCGTAAAAGGAGGATTGTGAAATAATACTGTAAAAGCATTGATATGGTTTCTTAGCCATACAATGGCTAAAATGAATAAAATATATACATTCATATATACATTTAGCTAACGTCCTCAACTGGTGCTTCTAACTAGGCCTACCCCAGTGTACCTGACCTAAGCCTAATACTTGGGAGGGAGTAAGTAGTAGTTTAAGTTAAGTTGGTTTTGCCAAGGGTTTGCTTCAAGAATTCTCTCTAAGGGTTTAGTCAACACCATACCTCTGGAATAGAATGTTGGAAGGCTGGTATCTCCTTCCAGGACTCGATATCCCATTTTACCCGCAAGGGTAGGCTGGAACGCCGGAGCTGGATTTTCTCGGCAGGAGAAAAGGCAGCGTCTTTCTCAGCGCGTCAAGGAGGAGAAGGGGCAGCGTCCGTGGGCTTCTACATTTGCTGGGCTCTGCAAGGGACAGCTGTTCTGCTCCTATTTTCACCACCACCGCTGTGTTTGCTTAAGGCAACGTTGGTATTATTTATACCTGGAAGGTGCCTTGTTTGACGTAAGTTTTTGGACATAAGACGTCAATAAAGATGTCACTAAGAACCGGTCGTTCTTACAGTGCTCATTAGAGTTCTATTACTAATCAAAACATAGCAAGCGGGGCTTTCCCAGGTTGCTGGGGGTTTTAACTGTTGAAAGAACTCGGTGTGTAATCTAGGAATCTAAGATAGTGGCTTCTGCTGTGTCATCTACTGTAATGAGCTGCAGAGGTGAGGTTCTGAAATATGTCTCTGATCGTTTATGCCAGAGACGAGTTTCTGAAATATGGCTCTGATCGTTTATGCCATTATAGGGGTATGGATGGATTATAGCCGTATTGGGGCATAAGGTCACAATATTGATCGGGGTCCTAGATTAGAACACGACACCCACTCCACAAATTTATGTCCATCAAATTACTAAAAACTAAAGCAATAAGATGCATGTGTAATACTTCCCACCCCAAAATACATGTTGCATTTGAAATGGTGTATTTGAAATACATGAAAATTTAGGTGCTGTACATCTTTAAGCATAGAAATCATTCAAAATCATAGCATATGAAAATAGTTGAACGATTTTGCGAAAAAAAAATTACACATGAAATATCTCTTTATACAGAAAAGAAGGGCGAGATAATTTCATCACATATAAATGCATTTGTTGTAAAATGTGCTAGAGGCTGAGGTAAAGTTATTTTGTCTCTAGATTTACTAAAAATAGAAGTTCTGTTCTTTAAGAATAGTTCTACTTTAAGCAAAGGTTTTCGTGCCAGAAAAAAAGGTAAATATTTTGAAAAAGTGTTCAATTAAAAAAAAAAAAATTCATGGTGAACAGGGGAATAGAGTTCCAACGCTTTTCAGTAGTTTTTGTTGATCAAAACTGAAGGCCGAATTCAGAGTTCATTGGAACGCTGTGCGCCAGAATGCTTTTTCCAAAAACTCATTGTTGTTGTTCAGGGGAGAACATCATATCAGACAGGCTCTTAAAGAACAGGTCTACATATTCAGGTGACAGTTCGACCAAGTTCGATAATGCTGTAACTTGGCAGGTGTGAGAATGATTGCTATCATCGATGTTTGGATCAGCAATGCTCACAGAAGGCCATACCTGGGTGATGTTGCTTTCATGTATCGCTTCACTGCCGCCACCTAGTCGTAGCACAGGAGTCTCAACGAATGCCGTCATCAGGATTGGTAGCTGCTGGGGACAACACAATGCGTGAGCCGTTACAAGACTTAGCAATGTATCGATATCCATTGGTACTGCTGATGTTAGTGCAAGACAGGTGTCTAACACGCATTCTTCGCCGCATAGCATACATCGAAGCACAGGTAAGATGCAGGTCTGCCATATAGGTCTGAATGAAAGAAACCAGGTCATGTTCAGATCTCTCAGCCTGGCCAATCCAAGGACTCTAGTTATGCGGTCCCGGTAGCGTACTGCTTGGATCGTTTCTTCCATCCCTGCCGGAGTCATGTCTGTGTTTTGGCTTGCCATATCGGAGCAGGAGGGTCAAAAATAAAATGCCTGCTACAAGTCCCAAAATCAGGGGTATGCCGCTAAAGACTGAATGGACAAAATTGGGAATAATGCCCAGAATTGCTTTGAATGGTGTTAACAGTCCCAAAAAAATTGTCTTAAATACGTTTGAGATACCTACGGCATCTGACATATTTAGAATTTGGCTAAGCATTTCTGTGAAATGCACGGGGCAATTTGTTGATAAAAGGTTATGTATCTCTGAAGCTGTCCTTGCAATTTGGAGATCATACGTCTCTTTTGATGACGTGATGGGCATTGTTGTCTGTAAAAGCACAGACTTCATTCTGCTTAAAGTATCAATTCGTATAGAAGAGACATTCAAACGAGGCCAAATGGGAGTCTCGGAGTCTCCAGGGCCGTTTGGAAACAATGCTTGCATACAGCAAGTGACCATGGAAGTTACGCTTACTAGATATGCTTTCCCTGGCAGCAAGCCACAACAGCTGTGATCCGTTATTAGAATGTAACTCCCGTTAGAGAGTTGCTTAAAGAAAGGCTCTATCTGCGTTGCAGGTGTGACATGTTGGTGGCATGAAAGGTTGTTTGAAGTTCCTTCACAGGCCCTGTGTAAATTAATACCCTGGTACAAAAGTATACCACTTAGTGAATGTTTGCAGTTTTCACCACTAAGAAATACATTTTTGTTACTGTCACTATAGCAAGTGTGTGTATATGGTAATTTCCATGCTGACTTAATATACCCTTTACCCAAACGTTCATACTGGCCAGTCGGTATATATTCAAGGCACTTTTTAAATTGGAAAGTTGTTATCGGAATTGTGATAATCCCGTGTATTATCCATTCAATGACAGGTCTTTCTGACATTGTCAATGGCAATCTCTCAAGTTTTTCGATGCTCAGGATTGTATAGTCTGCTCCTTTCTGGGCAAGCTGATTTGTTTATCAGTAAGGTTGAAGATGGAAAACAATGACGGTGTGTTGATTAAACGCCATGGCACATAGCCTGAACGAAGATTTTGCAGCGTCCAGCCTAACTGTACAATAGAACGCAATTGCGACTGGCCATGTTGTAACATTAGCAAGTCTTTATCTATTATATCTATGGCAGATGATACAATACTGTCCAGTGAATATATTCTGGAGGACAGAGTCATTAACCCATTGTCCACAACAGAAAGTGATTTTTCCAAATTAATACGATCAATTTCTCGTATTTTTTCAGCTGTTTCAATTTGTGTTACTTTCCTAGCCTCGTTGTAAGCCGCATATATACTGGTCGCTATGAAGCGTTTTTGACGCTGTTTGCGTGGTCCCAGAATGAAATCGAGCAAATCAGCCCCATCTTTAAGTAAAGATAAGTGTTGCTTAATTTCTGCCAGTGTGGATGTTACTAGCCATTCGAGGCAGAGTTTCCCTACACTGTATGTTGTTACTATCCCTGGATGTTGTCTCTGGGAGTATCTAGGGTCTGGTCTGGTCATTTTTAACCCCTGTGTTTTATTCAGGAATCTATCTTGACAGTTATTCATGGTAGTAGGCCAGATTAACCACTTTTTCCAATCAGGATGTGTTGTGTTTAGATGTAAAATTTTAGGTACGTCTATTTCAATAACTGTTGTTGCATTATCAGGTATTGGCTTTGGAATAGATGGTTTGTTAAGGTCTTTGATCTTAGCTAGGCCAAGACAGGTTGTTTGGTGAATTGTCTCATTTAAGAACATTATTTGTTCTGGGATCATGCAGGCTCGAAATAATGCTTCTAGGCCTTGTACCTGCCACTCTTTTGTACCCCAGATGGTTTTTGTTTCAATGTTATTTTTCCAAAAATCAAAACCAAATGTCATAATTTTTTCATAAAATGCTTCTGAATATATCAATTTAGTATTTGTCAACATGGTTTTCGTCCCTGTTTTATCCAACAGTTTATAATAAAACGTTTCTGCATCACTTGTGTTAAACCCTGAGAAGTACTGGAATTTCTCATAGAATGTTTTAGAACTACTTTTAGGTGAAGTAGCACAATGTTCCCATTGGTTATATTTAAAACATGTCTAGGTTGTGCAGATTTATGTAAGTAATGGTCTCCGTAATGTGAGAAGCAGTACATCTGTTCATAATTAGACGAACCTTGTAAATAATCATGTTCTGTAAATCTTGCTGACAACACTAAATCAGACATCATATTATTTATACTTTCAAAATCCCAATCATCAGAGAATGTACTCGGTTTTACAAAGTCACTTAAAGAAACCTTGAACTGGTGAGGATATTTCAAGATCTCGACCGGGCCATATATTTCATAGTCAGTCTTGTCCCATACTAACCCCCGGGTATTGGAATTGCTGTGACATTTACTGATGATAGTCCTCTTTTCTTCACATGAGATGATCTGTGTGGTTTCAGGACTAAGTTGATGTTCTGACTTGCTGTGTCCATTGAACTGTATTTTCCCTCAATGAATTTTCCCAAACAAAGTACCATGATGAGCCAAAGCAGGAGGAAACACATATCTAGCCCTAACGAAAACTCTAACCATGGGGAAGTAAGGTAAATTTCCTTGAGTTGATGAAAGAGTTCTGTTGCTTTTTCTTTAAAAGTCTTTGTTTCTGGCTTTACTTCAGGGTCGTTTTGATCTTCAGAAAAGGTATCAAAGTTGATGAAATAGCCAGAGGCAGTTCTGTCAATTGTTGGAATTGTTTTCTCAATTTGTCTTTCGGTAGCACATTCTGATGCCACATCATTGTAGACTGGTGTTTCATGACGAACTGTTTCAATCTGTGTTTCAAGAGGCACGAGTTCCATGGCATTATTGCATAGTCCTTCTCTGTGCATTGTAGGTTTATCAAATGTGATTAGTCTTACAGTTTGAACCTCTTGGATTGTTGCGAATTTGGGTATTCTGTTGTTTCTCGGGAGTCCACTGGGCCTACTGTTGATTATAGGCCACATGCTTGTGGTTTTACCAGGTCGATTGATACAACTCGGTTCTCTTTTTTACCAGCAAGAGGCGGTAGTACTACTGATCTTGTTCCGTTGATTGCCAAGACAGGTACTGCTTTTCTGTAAGAAGGCCCAAATTCCTTCTTCACCGCTATTTTCTCTCTGGCTAGATCCCCAATCTTTGGAATCCAGACAGGTCTTGCTGGGACAGGTGGTGTTTCTTCAGTGGTAGTTGACTGTTGCTTTAACTTTATGTTGCTTAAGGATTTCCTTGTTTCATTCAAGTCCTGTAAAACAGCCAAATGATCTTTGATGTCAAAGTCTTTATTCTTATCATTTACCACTGAAGCCTGACTATCGAGGTCCTGAACATGCATTCTAGTTCCGAACAATAGTTCGTACGGGCTGATACCTTTTAGAGAATTTCTTGGCAAATTATTTAGACTAAGTTGGACATTTATTAAATGTTTGACCCTCCCATCACCCGAACCTAATACCTTCGCTGTTATAAATTGCTTTATGTCTCGGTTTTTTCTTTCCACTACACTGTTCCCCTCAGGGTGTGATGGACAAGAGTATCTCAACCCAACGCCCATACTGGCCATGGCCTCTTTATAAGCTCGAGAGCTGAAAGCAGGACCCTGGTCAGAATGCAACATGGCAATTGTGCCGATAAAGACTCGCAGATCTTTTATAACAGTTTTGGCGTCAGCCGAGTGCTGGGGCCACATTTTTTAAGTGAATCTAGTCTTAAATAATTAATAGGACGCGGGTTTGCATATAGACAGCATTACCCTGTCTATAAACGGTAAATGGGTAACAGGCAGGACCGGTTCATTATTGCGATCCCTGTCACAGTCGGGACAGTTCTTTACAAATATTTGATGTTGCACGCTCATCCCCGGCCACCAGTATACTGATTGTAATTCAGTCAGAGATTCCTTCATCTGTTTGTGCCTTGGACCTTCACCCATGTGTGCGTCTGCTATTAATAACTTTCTCCGGTTCATGTTTGGGATTACCCTACCCCCCACTCCAGGGATTCGAGCAAAAGGAACAGAGTTTGCATCAATTACGTATGCATAATTGAGTGGATAGTTCACGGGTAGTGCTGCACAGTAAGCATGGGCGGAAAATCCGTTACGCTCGCGGATTTTGCGGATTTTGGGGAAATTCGCAATCCGCGAGATTTGCGAATTTCCCGCAAAATCCGCAAATTCGCACGCAGCGGATTTTTTTGGCGGCGCTCGGCGTTGGTGATACAATTTTTGCGGCGCGCGGCGTTTATCATCGTTTGCCGAGTTGTTTTTCTCGATAGTTTGCGAGTGCTGCGCCATTTTGGATCTTGCTGTGTGATCCCGCGGGAATTGGCGAGCGCGATTACGTCATCGCGGCTTGCCAGCGATGGTTTGTCAACGCGAGTACGGCGAGATCACGTCTCGCGGTACTTCGCAATTGCGAGATTTCAGATGCGGCGAGCGAAAATATAAAATTTGCAATTCTGCACAAGAAATCCACCAGCAAGCAGCATAAACCTTCTAGAAATGATGATTTTTATCTGAATAACTCCTTAGTTTGACATTTGCCTGCACTTTTTTAGCGAGGAGTCCATTTTGGGGAGGGGGGCAGGGGGGTGGGAGGAAGGAAGTGCCCCACAGTCTTCAACTTCCTGTTCCTGTTCAGCAGGCTCCTCCCAGTGCTTTGTCCATCTCCTGGTCACTTTTCATTTGGGTCTGGAGCTGGAAGGATTACTTTTTGAGGATGCTGCTGGATATTTGGATTTGAGGCCTTTTTGACTTTCTTTGGATCACTGTTGGATTAGAAATTTTACAAGTAAGTTTGTTTGGGGCATTACAGTTGCTGCAATTAAAATTTGGGAATTTTCGATTTTTGGGCTGTTTTGGGGCCTTTTGCCCAGGGGTACTCAGTGGTGGGTGGACTGAGTCTTTCTGTGGGTTGTCTTGAACTTAAACATCATGGAGGCCATGGATGGATTGGGATTGTGCTGATTTTTCAGTGATTTTCATTTTTTGGGGCTGTACTTGTGGCCTTTTCACCAGGGGTATTTGAGTCTAGCATGGGCCTAGTCTTTCTGTAGGTTGTCTTGAATTTAAACATCATGGAGGGCACGGATGGAATGGGATTGTGCTGATTTTTCAGTGATTTTCGTTTTTTGGGCCTGTACTTGTGGCCTTTTCACCAGGGGTATTTGAGTCTAGCATGGGCCTAGTCTTTCTGTGGGCTGTCTTGAACTTAAACATCATGGAGGGCATGGATGGAATGGGATTGTGCTGATTTTGCAGTGTTTTTCGATTTTTGGGGGTGTTCATGGGGAGGGACAGGCCATGTGGCTGGTGGCCATTTTGAGTGCAGCTACAGGCACTGGCCACGTGCTGGCAGGCAACTGGCCATTTTGAATGCAGGCTTTGTTGTTAGGCCTCCAACCATTTTGCCTACTTTTCAACCTTTATTTATGCCCAGGGGTAGTGAGTCTTGCATGGGCCTAGTCTTTCTGTGGGTTGTCTTGAATTTAAACATCATGGAGGCCATGGATGGAATGGGATTGTGCTGATTTTGCAGTGTTTTTCGATTTTTGGGGGTGTTCATGGGGAGGGACAGGCCATGTGGCTGGTGGCCATTTTGAGTGCAGCTACAGGCACTGGCCATGTGCTGGCAGGCAAGTGGCCATTTTGAATGCAGGCTTTGTTGTTAGGCCTCCAACCATTTTGCCTACTTTTCAACCTTTATTTATGCCCAGGGGTAGTGAGTCTTGCATGGGCCTAGTCTTTCTGTGGGTTGTCTTGAATTTAAACATCATGGAGGCCATGGATGGAATGGGATTGTGCTGATTTTGCAGTGTTTTTCGATTTTTGGGGGTGTTCATGGGGAGGGACAGGCCATGTGGCTGGTGGCCATTTTGAGTGCAGCTACAGGCACTGGCCATGTGCTGGCAGGCAAGTGGCCATTTTGAATGCAGGCTTTGTTGTTAGGCCTCCAACCATTTTGCCTACTTTTCAACCTTTATTTATGCCCAGGGGTAGTGAGTCTTGCATGGGCCTAGTCTTTCTGTGGGTTGTCTTGAATTTAAACATCATGGAGGCCATGGATGGAATGGGATTGTGCAGATTTTTCAGTGATTTTCGTTTTTTGGGCCTGTACTTGTGGCCTTTTCACCAGGGGTATTTGAGTCTAGCATGGGCCTAGTCTTTCTGTGGGCTGTCTTGAACTTAAACATCATGGAGGGCATGGATGGAATGGGATTGTGCTGATTTTGCAGTGTTTTTCGATTTTTGGGGGTGTTCATGGGGAGGGACAGGCCATGTGGCTGGTGGCCATTTTGAGTGCAGCTACAGGCACTGGCCATGTGCTGGCAGGCAAGTGGCCATTTTTAATGCAGGCTTTGTTGTTAGGCCTCCAACCATTTTGCCTACTTTTCAACCTTTATTTATGCCCAGGGGTAGTGAGTCTTGCATGGGCCTAGTCTTTCTGTGGGTTGTCTTGAATTTAAACATCATGGAGGCCATGGATGGAATGGGATTGTGCTGATTTTGCAGTGTTTTTCGATTTTTGGGGGGGGTTCATGGGGAGGGACAGGCCATGTGGCTGGTGGCCATTTTGAGTGCAGCTACAGGCACTGGCCATGTGCTGGCAGCAAGTGGCCATTTTGAATGCAGGCTTTGTTGTTAGGCCTCCAACCATTTTGCCTACTTTTCAACCTTTATTTATGCCCAGGGGTAGTGAGTCTTGCATGGGCCTAGTCTTTCTGTGGGTTGTCTTGAATTTAAACATCATGGAGGCCATGGATGGAATGGGATTGTGCAGATTTTTCAGTGATTTTCGTTTTTTGGGCCTGTACTTGTGGCCTTTTCACCAGGGGTATTTGAGTCTAGCATGGGCCTAGTCTTTCTGTGGGCTGTCTTGAACTTAAACATCATGGAGGGCATGGATGGAATGGGATTGTGCTGATTTTGCAGTGTTTTTCGATTTTTGGGGGTGTTCATGGGGAGGGACAGGCCACGTGGCTGGTGGCCATTTTGAGTGCAGCTACAGGCACTGGCTATGTGCTGGCAGGCAAGTGGCCATTTTGAATGCAGGCTTTGTTGTTAGGCCTCCAACCATTTTGCCTACTTTTCAACCTTTATTTATGCCCAGGGGTAGTGAGTCTAGCATGGGCCTAGTCTTTCTGTGGGCTGTCTTGAACTTAAACATCATGGAGGGCATGGATGGAATGGGATTGTGCTGATTTTGCAGTGTTTTTCGATTTTTGGGGGTGTTCATGGGGAGGGACAGGCCATGTGGCTGGTGGCCATTTTGAGTGCAGCTACAGGCACTGGCCATGTGCTGGCAGGCAAGTGGCCATTTTTAATGCAGGCTTTGTTGTTAGGCCTCCAACCATTTTGCCTACTTTTCAACCTTTATTTATGCCCAGGGGTAGTGAGTCTTGCATGGGCCTAGTCTTTTTGTGGGTTGTCTTGAATTTAAACATTATGGAGGGCATGGATGGATTGGGATTGTGCTGATTTTGCAGTGTTTTTCGATTTTTTTGTGCTCTATAACTGAACTGATGTTCCTCTGTCTTCCATTTTTTTTAGGTGCACAAGACTCAAGAGAACCACCAGTGCCAGGAAGAAGTCCTGCAGCGGTGTGTGTGTGCAGCATAACGTCACGCGACGTCACGTCTGGCCTCAGACAACTCTACAATTCGTGCAACTGCGGCCTGCTGTCTGACCTGCTCTGAAGAAGATGGCCCCAAAGAAAGGTCTCCGTAGCTCCTCTAGCAAGAAAGTTGCTAGTAAGGAGCAGAAGAAGCAAGTTACCAAGGAGGCTGGTGTGCCACCCGCCACGTTTTTTGGGAGAAAAAAAAAAGTACGCCTGCAGCAGCAGGATCTGCTGGGGACCAAGCTGGGAGCAGCACCCCTGCTCCATTGGGTTCAGTGCCTCCACCACCACGCCAACTTAAGTCAAAGCCCTTGAGTGCTTCAGAGGCAGTCAGTGTACTTCTCCAATCACCATCGACCAGTGATGTTGGCTCATCGCAAGAAAGTAGCAGCAATGTCCCTGAATCAACACAGGTTGTTGTAACTCATCTGACAAGTGTTGAACAACCACAGCCGCAACAACAACACCATGTGCAAGTACACGCCCAAGTACATGTGGAAGGAGAGGCAGCAAAAGGAGATGCGCAAGCAAAGGTGCATGGAGGTTCACAAGTGCCCACAATAGTTGTTCCTCCCGAAGTAGGGGCACATCAGGAAATCGACAATGAAGCCGAGGTATCATTGGAAGCCACTCCTCCTGATGATCATTCATTGTCTTCCACATCCCTAGCAAGGAAAAGATCAAGGGGGGTGTCTACATCTTCTTCAAGCCCACCTCGTTCTGATGCAAGTGATCTGTCTTGGGAACCACAACTGTGGTCTGACAGTGAGGCACACCATGATCTGACACCGGTACCTAAGCGTAAAAGGAAGGTCGTCCAAAAACTCAAACCTATGGAGTGTGATGAGGCTCAACAAGAAGTGACAGATACTGCTGGTGATGAAGCCTCTCACGATGACGACGAGCCAGTCATCACAAAGGTCACTGCAGCCCCACCGGGCATGCAGCAAAGAGACATTTTGACCCTATCCCGAGAAGCTGCTGAGCGTGATGATGATGTCGGCGAGGAGGCAATGGAAATGGAATCATTAGATTTGGAGTTAAGTAGTACACCAAAACCTACCGCTTCCATATTTCTTCCTCGCAAGAAGGTACCCACCTCGTCCTCGACCTCAATTCGTGGTGGTGAAAGTGCAAAACGTACTGAAGTTCGGCAATCCACATCCTCCACTTCATCTGGCATTAGCAGCAGGACCACCACCACCAGTATCGCCGCCTCCTCCGGCCCCCAAAGACATTTCAAGTCTCCAGTTTGGGACTTCTTTAGTGTTTGCCCAAAAAAGGAAAACGTAGCCATTTGTAGCATTTGTAAGCTTCGAGTTAGTCGTGGTAAGTTTGGTACCAACTAGGGTACCGGAGGCCAGAGAGGTCATCTTAGGAGAACGCACGATGTCCAATGGTTTGCGCACCTACACGCGATCAAGGAAGCCCGAATTGCACGCAATGAAAACGTTGATTTTTCATCTGATGATGACGAGGAGGAAGAAGACGATTCAAACACTTCACTTACACCCAGTACCCCTGTCAGCAGCACAACCCATGTGAGCCACACTAAGAGTGTGGGAGAGAGTGAGACATCAATGCGGAAAAGTTCATCAGCGAGCGTAACTGGGTCGAAGATATCATCATCATCCCGTAAATCCTTGGTCCAGGGCAACATTAAAAAGATGTTGTTTACAGAAGCGCAATATGAACGCAACCACCCAATGACGCGTCTGTATAACACTAAGCTGGCTAAAATGCTAGCTCTGGACCTTCTCCCTTTTTCTTTTGTAGAAGGGGTTGGTTTTCTAGAATTAGTGGCAGCGCTCTGCCCTAAATGGAAGGTTCCTAGCCGGTTCTATTTTGCCCGAGTTGCGGTTCCAGCACTACATGAAGATGTTCTGAAGGTGATTGGGGCAGCTTTGCAGAAGAGTGCTGTTCACACTATACATCTGACAACAGACATGTGGACCAGTGGCGCAGGCGCTGATTACATGTGCATCACTGCACACTGGGTCTCTTTTTCAGGGGCTAAAGCAAAGCTAAACACAGGTGTTGACACGAACATTGTTTTTAAAGCTGCTCGGAAACATGCAACACTAGCCATGTTTGGTTTGGAGAAACGTCACACAGCAGAAAACATTTTGGATGTCTTTAACACAAAGGTCCTTAACTGGCTGTCCCCACTAAAACGCAAGGTTGGTTATGTTTCCATGGACAATGGCGCCAATATAGTTAAGGCCATGAGGGACGGTTACTATTTCAGAGTGCCGTGTTTGGCGCACTGTATAAACCTGGTTGTCCAAAAATTCTTGGGTAATAAAGGCAGTGCAGCGTACAGTGTATTGGACACCTGCCGAAAAATGTGCAAGCATTTCAGCCATTCTTTTAAGGCCCGGAAGCAGCTGAGGAGCCTGCTATATCAACGTCAAATGCCAGTGAAAGCACTCATCCAGGAGGTGGTAACACGTTGGAACTCAACTTCTACATGCTTGAGCGTCTGTATGAGCAGTATACGGAACTCGATCAATATTTCCTTAAAGAGGGTACAGAGGAGCTGAGGATGGGTGGGCCGCAATGGAACATAGTTGAAAGTCTGACACGCATGCTTCGTCCTTTTGAGTTCTTCACGCGTGCAGTCAGCAAGGAGGATTCTAATTTGGGAAAAGCTATCCCATTGTTGTACATGCTGGAGGACCAACTGAAGGAGGTGTGTTCTGTGTTTGAAAAAGATGACAAAAACCAAGACTCTTTGCTTCTGGCTGAGCAATTATTAGAGCTCCTACAAGGTGATGAACGTCTTAAAAAGATCCACTCAGAACAGCATTACATTTGTGCTACTATTCTGGATCCACGCTACAAAAAGGCGCTGGCAGGCCAAGCATTCTTTCCTTTTGATGATGAACATGTTCCAAAGTACAAACGTTGGCTAGCCTTGTCAGCCAAGAGGTTTGAAACAGAACGGCTGGAAATTGAAGGAAATGGCAGTACATCAGCAGGCCATCCCCAGTCAAAACAATCCACTTCTGCACCTGTGGCTGTGGCACAAGTGACCTCTCAGCCGTTAAAGACACCGGCAACCGGATCATCTGCACGAAACACAACAGAAACATTGGAGGCTGAAGAGGATTGGCTAGCTCTGCGTGGGTTTGGTTCTCAAAAGGTCAGAGGCACAGCAAGAGCTAAGCAAAGTGGAGGAACCTTGGATGAGGACCTTGAGTCGATGGTGAAGGACTATCTGAATGACTCAACAGAGGTCTATGTTAATTCTGACCCATTGGCGTATTGGCATGGGAAAAAAGAATTGTGGCCACAGCTCACCAACCTGGCTTTAAACTACTTGTCTTGCCCACTCGCAAGCGTGTCTTCTGAATGGGTTTTCAGTGCGGCTGGTGGGATTGTAACTCCCAAACGGAGCCGCCTCTCGCCCAAAAATGTGGAGAGGTTAACAATGATCAAGATGAATCAGCACCTCATACCGCCAGATTTCAGAGTACGAGAGAGCGTGCCGGATGAAGAGGAGGTGGCCAGCAACATAGATGAGGGAATTTCTACTCTGTCAGGTGACACTGAGCTCACCCTGCCTGAATTCGCAGAGTATGATGACGAAGCCTTATTCTCATTCCTGGACCGTGATACCGAGCCCTGAAAATGAGACAACGAATCAATAACTTTCTTTTTCGTCCCTATTCACTTTTATTCCTGTGTGTCTGTCTTTCTTTGTTGTGCACAGTTAATATATTTCAAACTTTAATCAGATAATCACAAAATCAAGCCCATCAGCAGAACTGTCTTCGCTGGTTTGCTAATTGATTTGAAGTTGCCGCAGTCTGCATTCCTCAGGTTCACAAGTTCAGAAGAACATGCTCCTCTATCCTCCTCCTCCAGACTCCTATTTCCATCAAACCAGAGGGCTGGTTTACGCCCAATGAAGAAAGACTCAGCACTTGTGGGGGTGTTGTTGTACCTCTTTGCAGGTGAGTTGACGGCTCTGGGACCATTGTTGGGAAGCTCTAATACCGGATAAAAGTGGTTTGGACCAAATCCCAGGAAGAAATTTTTTTGTGTTTTTGATGACTTGCTTGCCTTTTAGGTGCTCTTAGGGAAGGTTCCGTCTGTTTGTGGGTGAGTTTCGTGGTCTGGGAGCATTGCTGGGACACTCTAATCTTGATTGCATTTGCTTTTCAGGAAATCCGTCGTGCCAACCCCGACTTATGGCCTAGCTACGCAGCGCGTTTGGACCGAAGGCCGAGAAATATTGCAAGTATGAGATTATGCTTTTGGCCTGTTTGGGGGTGTTATGCTTCTTGGCGGGTGGGTTGGCGGGTCTTGGGGCATTCCTGGGAAGGTCTAATACCGGGTAGAAGTGGTTGGGACAAAATCCAGGCCGATTTTTTTGGGGCTATTTCTGACATTTTGCTCAATGTAGCGTTTTCGGGGGCCTGTTTGGGGGGCTTCCTGGTGTTTGTGGGTGAGTTTCGTGGTCTGGGAGCACTGCTGGGACACTCTAATCTTGATTGCATTTGCTTTTCAGGAAATCCGTCGTGGCAACCCCGACTTATGGCCTAGCTACGCAGTGCGTTTGGACCGAAGGCCGAGAAATATTGCAAGTATGAGATTTTGCTTTTGGCCTGTTTGGGGGTGTTATGCTTCTTGGCGGGTGGGTTGGTGGGTCTTGGGGCATTCCTGGGAAGGTCTAATACCGGGTAGAAGTGGTTGGGACAAAATCCAGGCCGATTTTTTTTTGGCTATTTCTGACATTTTGCTCTATGTAGCGTTTTCGGGGGCCTGTTTGGGGGGCTTCGTGGTGTTTGTGGGTGAGTTTCGTGGTCTGGGAGCACTGCTGGGACACTCTAATCTTGATTGCATTTGCTTTTCAGGAAATCCGTCGTGGCAACCCCGACTTATGGCCTAGCTACGCAGCGCGTTTGGACCGAAGGCCGAGAAATATTGCAAGTATGAGATTTTGCTTTAGGCCTGTTTGGGGGTGTTATGCTTCTTGGTGGGTGGGTTGGCGTGTCTTGGGGCATTCCTGGGAAGGTCTAATACCGGGTAGAAGTGGTTGGGACAAAATCCAGGCCGATTTTTTTTTGGCTATTTCTGAAATTTTGCTCAATGTAGCGTTTTCGGGGGCCTGTTTGGGGGGCTTCCTGGTGTTTGTGGGTGAGTTTCGTGGTCTGGGAGCACTGCTGGGACACTCTAATCTTGATTGCATTTGCTTTTCAGGAAATCCGTCGTGGCAACCCCGACTTATGGCCTAGCTACGCAGCGCGTTTGGACCGAAGGCCGAGAAATATTGCAAGTATGAGATTTTGCTTTTGGCCTGTTTGGGGGTGTTATGCTTCTTGGCGGGTGGGTTGGCGGGTCTTGGGGCATTCCTGGGAAGGTCTAATACCGGGTAGAAGTGGTTGGGACAAAATCCAGGCCGATTTTTTTGGGGCTATTTCTGACATTTTGCTCAATGTAGCGTTTTCGGGGGCCTGTTTGGGGGGCTTCCTGGTGTTTGTGGGTGAGTTTCGTGGTCTGGGAGCACTGCTGGCTATATATACTTTACTTTGCAAGAGGTTTGAAGCAAATCCATGGTGGCAGAGGGGAGTTAGGGCCTAGCTGCAGAGCGCGCGCGGAGTGATTTGGGAAATTTGTGAAAAATTGACTAAGTCCCCATTTTTGTACTTTTGCTCTTTGGCTGTTTGGGGGTCTTCTACTCGTTTTCTCCTGGGTTGACGGCTCTGGGGCCATTGCTGGGAAGCTCTAATACCGGATAAAAGTGTTTTGGACCAAATCCCAGGCGGAAAAATTTTTGTGTTTTTGATGACTTGCTTGCCTTTGAGGTGCTCTTAGGGGGGGTTCCGTCTGTTTGTGGGTGAGTTTCGTGGTCTGGGAGCACTGCTGGGACACTCTAATCTTGATTGCATTTGCTTTTCAGGAAATCCGTCGTGGCAACCCCGACTTATGGCCTAGCTACGCAGTGCGTTTGGACCGAAGGCCGAGAAATATTGCAAGTATGAGATTTTGCTTTTGGCCTGTTTGGGGGTGTTATGCTTCTTGGCGGGTGGGTTGGCGGGTCTTGGGGCATTCCTGGTAAGGTCTAATACCGGGTAGAAGTGGTTGGGACAAAATCCAGGCCGATTTTTTTTTGGGCTATTTCTGACATTTTGCTCAATGTAGCGTTTTCGGGGGCCTGTTTGGGGGGCTTCCTGGTGTTTGTGGGTGAGTTTCGTGGTCTGGGAGCACTGCTGGGACACTCTAATCTTGATTGCATTTGCTTTTCAGGAAATCCGTCGTGGCAACCCCGACTTATGGCCTAGCTACGCAGCGCGTTTGGACCGAAGGCCGAGAAATATTGCAAGTATGACATTATGCTTTTGGCCTGTTTGGGGGTGTTATGCTTCTTGGCGGGTGGGTTGGCGTGTCTTGGGGCATTCCTGGGAAGGTCTAATACCGGGTAGAAGTGGTTGGAACAAAATCCTCGCGGAAAAGCCTTTTGGCACTTTTTGTAACTTAGGGTTCGTTAGGGTTAGCCCTAGCAGCAGGATTGCATGTGTTTCGGGGTGTTCTAGATTTTTCCAACTGAGTTCTGGGGTCTTAGAGCACTCGTGAGAATGTGTAATTTTGGTTGCAAGTCATTTGAAGAAAATCCATGGTGGAAAAGGGGGGATTTGGCATAGTTAAAGAAAGCCTTTGCCACTATTCTTAACTTAGGGTTCGTTAGGGTTAGCAGTATTTCTATTGCATGTGTTTGAGTGGGGGGGATTTCGAGTCTTGGAGCGATGCTGGCTATGGCTACTTTTGCTTGGTTGCTTGCAAGTGGTTTGAATGCAATCCACGGTGGGTAAGGGGTAATTAGGAAGGGGGTACTTCGGCCTACTTTTACTTTCAAAGTAAGTTTTGTCACCAGTTTTCTGCTAGGCCTCGTTTTTTGAGATTTGATTGGGGGTCTTCTACATTTTTGCGACTGGCTTTAGTGAGGGTCTGGGTGGGAGCACTGCTAGGAAGATCTAATTTTGTTCTAAAACACAGTTTACAGTACACCTAGCTTGAGGGGCAAGATCCGCTACATTAATTTGCCCATACTTATTTATCCTTCAAAAGGTGACTCAGAGTACGCACTTTCAAAAATATTGTACTGTCTACTAGGAAAATCAAATTGTGACTTTTTGCACTCCACAGCCTACATACCTTATATTTATTTATCAGTGGTGTTGTAATATTATATCACTTCCTGTTTTTTGTTGAATAATTACAGGCCGGGTTTCAGTCTCTGCAATGGGGAAAAAAGGATGGAGTCAGGCTTCACAGTAGCGAGCCACAATTCAGCATCAGGCAGGCAGTGGACAGGGTGTCTTCTGGTGACCAACATCGATGGACGAAGCGTCGGCTGCAATGGAGGAGTGCCGCTAATAGGAGGATTTTTTTTCTGAAGGCAACTTACTTACCACTTCCAACAGGACCACTACAACCACATAGATACAGTATCCCTTGCCTTTTTCTCTGACTGTGACTGCATTTCTTGGATCTCTCTCTGCTTCGAAATTGATCCCTTAACACATCACTTAGTCCACTCCACTATCACATCTGCACCACACATAGTCATTTGTAAGTGCTCCTACGTAATTCGCAAGTCGCAGCACGCCCCAGGCCGTAGAGGACTGGGATGGCCCCAATGATGAAGCATGTCACCAAGGGGCAACCCTGGTGAGTGAGGGGACACCTAGAAAACAAGCAATTTCTCCTTTTCTATCTACTATACCTTCCAGACCAACCCCACTGAGTGTTGTTGTGAATGGATTTATAGTGACCAGCAAGGCTCTCGGGTATCTGGCTAAGTACAGAGACCTTATGTTGAATATCGTTATCAATAATTCCACACAGGCCCTGTACTGTCGCATTCTTTCTTCCACAGTTGTCGAATGTACTACTTACTTTTCACTGACATGCATGCAGTAGTGCATGCACTTTCAAAGATTGATGGATAGGTTTGTACCCAAATAATTGTTTATGTTCCATTGTTTGTCTATGCTGTGCTTTTTTTTACAGGGTGTCTTCTGGTGACCAACATCGATGGACGAAGCGTCGGCTGCAATGGAGGAGTGCCGCTAAAAGGAGGATTTTTTTTCTGCAGGCAACTTACTTACCACTTCCAACAGGACCACTACAACCACATAGATACAGTATCCCTTGCCTTTTTCTCTGACTGTGACTGCATTTCTTGGATCTCTCTCTGCTTCTAAATTGATCCCTTAACACATCACTTAGTCCACTCCACTATCACATCTGCACCACACATAGTCATTTGTAAGTGCTCCTACGTAATTCGCAAGTCGCAGCACGCCCCAGGCCATAGAGGACTGGGATGGCCCCAATGATGAAGCATGTCACCAAGGGGCAACCCTGGTGAGTGAGGGGACACCTAGAAAAAAAGCAATTTCTCCTTTTCTATCTACTATACCTTCCAGACCAACCCCATTGAGTGTTGTTGTGAATGGATTTATAGTGACCAGCAAGGCTCTCAGGTATCTGGCTACAGAGACCTTATGTTGAATATAGTTATCAATATTTCCACCCACGCCCTGTACTGTCGCATTCTTTCTTCCACAGTTGTCGAAAGTACTACTTACTTTTAACTGACATGCATGTAGTAGTGTATGTACTTTCAAAGATTGATGGATAGGTTTGTACCCAAAGATTTGTTTATGTTCACAATTGTTTGTCCATGCTGTGCTACTTTTTCTTGTCTCCCAAAACCTTTCCCAAAAACCCCCGTACCCATCCATTTTTCAAACCCTAACCCTCTTCCCCCGGGCTGTGTGGTTTTGATTGATGTGTGACTAAATTACAGCAATAAATCCACACACTTGCTGGGGAGGATAAGGTGATAGCAACAGGCTGGTGAAGAAATCCGAGGATATATTCTTACTCTGCTTGACAAAGACCCATGGCTAATGTCAAAGAACTTCAACCGAATTAGTTATACTTTAACATTTGTTAGGCTACAATGTGGCACTGTTCTAGTGTACTTCTGTCACCTGCTATATTCTGTATTGTACCTTTGTATTGCTCAGGAGGACAAACCAGATTTCATTTTCTTTTTTTTCATAGGCAAGCAACTGCCACTGTGTCACACCACTAGTACCACCGCTATGAGGAAATTTTATCCGCCCAGGATTGCCAACCTTATTTGCTGTTTCCCGTGGAGCCAGCCCTGGGCCTAGCCCTACTTGCAAACAGAAATTACAGGTAAGATAAGCGTTTGGTTGGAGGTAGTATAATGGAGTATTAGGAGAGACGAGAGATTTGATTGACGGTAGTACTACTAAAGTCCTAGGACTATTCAGGAAAACAAACTTACTGTTATGTTAAACCCCCACCCACCAGACTCAAAAGCAGTAAAAAACAGGTATGGTCAGATAAAGTTTCAAAAAGTATATTTTTATAGCCCTAACAAAAGAATCTCCCGCAAGACCCTCCCTAACCCCAACGATTGTCCTTCAAAAGTCCCCAAAAATCACAACTCCCAATTCCCACCCCCCAAAAGTCTCTAAAAAAGGGGCAAGGGACACTATGGCAGGGTGCTGTTGGAATTAGCAGCCAGGGCATCATGCTCCTTGCGGAGGGTGGCAAGTTCGAAGCGGAGGCCCTCCACCACGTTCTTATAGTTATGGACCTCCTGCTCCAGGTAGGACAGTCTGAGGGATAAGCGGCGCCGGTGTGCCTTGCAAATCCTGTGAGGGGCAGCTGCTTTCTTTGCTGCTGGGCGGTGGCGTTTGGCTTTGGTAGCCCGGCTCCGTACCGCTGGAGCACTGCGCTGGCTGGCAGCCCGCACGGAGGAGGATGCAGCTGTCCCAGTGGACGTTGTTGTTGTACCAGACTGCGTCTCCTCCTCCTCCAGGGCCACCAGCCGCCGATATTCAGCAACAGTGGCATCCAGCCTCCGTTGCCGGGCCATTCGAGCCAGCTCCTTCCTCCTTGATGGTGTCTTGGATTTGGAAGGAGCAACTACATGAAAAAAGAAAGACATAGTCTGTAACCAATGCTCCTTAAGATTAACACAAAATGATTGAGCAGAAAGTTGTCACAGTACAAGTAGCCAATTGAAAGCACAGTGCATAACTATTGAGGACAGTATCTATGTAACCTCCGACTTCTTCATCCTTGCTCTAACATTAGTGGGAGTTTAAGGAACAAATTCTACGAGCACTATGGACTTCTATTACAGTCGACTATGACAGTACACCACTCTTCTTCTTCTTCTTCTCTCTTGTTTAGGAAAATTGGTATGTTATCTTATGCAAGCCGGCATAATGCCAGCGCAGTGAACTTGCACCCGAGAAAAACAGACGCACACCATGGTGAGTGAGACAGACTTGCGTTACTGTACCGGTCCAGTACATGCAGGTGGTGAAGCTCTTACTTTTCTATTACAGGTGGCACTGAGAATACTCTGTTAAAAGGGCTACTGCTTAATTAATTTAGCTTTCACCCTACAGTGCAAATGAGTATTAGAAAAGGAAAATGAAGAAGCTAAATTATCTGATTATCTATCACTTCACATGGGATGTATTTGATGACATATGGGATGACTTTAGGTGCTTTGCTTATTATTGAGTGAACAGTGATACCCCCACACATGAATGACGTACTACTACTAAACTAAAGTTATTAAGGGAGGTAGGGAGTGTCCACCGTAATAACTGGATATATGCTGTGCTTGCAGTTGCAATACAAACTACTGCTACTATTCATGGTAGTCTTTGGACAACATTACAACTTCTTTTCCTTGCCTTTCCTACACTGGAACGGACGTGCGGGTGCGGTGTTACATGCTCTTCAAAGTAACACTTAGTTCATCCAGTGACCGTCTACTCTCTCTAGATTCACATATGCTATCTAAGAGTCAGATAGTACCATGAATGATCCAGGCATCCATCCATTCAAAGTATATTGCACACATACAGTTTCTGTCTCACCCACCCAGGCTGTTCTCCTTCCACCCATCCTTGCTTCATCATTCACCCAGCCATGCACCATACCATTTTCTTACCTTCCCAGCCACCTCGGGGACCAAGCAAACACATATCATTATTCTTTGCCAGTCATCATTACATTTCTCGTGCTTCCACACTTACTTACACCCTTCTTTCGCTTTTCGTTCATCCCATCCATCAAGTTCACCTCAGATCTGATTGGGATTCTTCTCGCCAAAAACTTCACAGCTAAGTCGAAGTACATTTAGAGGAGGCTACTACCTGCTTTTTTTATAATACACCCGTGCAGAAAGCACACTCTGCAGTCTTCAATCTCAATGACTAAGGAATGTATAGCTTACCTCTGCCCGCCACCACCGTGTGAACCCTCACAGGCATGTCCTTGTCCGGCACTTGCACCGCCTCCTCCCCAGAGTTGTCCTCCTCGTCCAATGCCACCACCACCTCCGCGCTGGCCCCGTCTCCAGATGTTCCACCTACAAAGTACATTTAATAATGTTAGAATACACCACTCACTACTATATAATATTTGGTCTAGGAGGAAGAAAGAAATGTGAAAAAAAGTGTACAATTTAATAATTTTTGACTGTGTACTCTAGAGTAAAAATGTCCCTTTTTCCAGGGAAGGCTGTTGTCTTGCTGCACTTTTTGGCACAAATGATGAATGTTTGCTTTTTACTTTTTAACACGCACCACTTTTTCTCCTAACAGACAGAACCTTGACTTCTAAGAACACGAGCAGGATCAAGTTCAAACCAGGTGAGAGCTCGGCTCGACCACAAGAAATGTGTCCAATTAATCGTCAGCACTAAGCACTTTTCCATTTTCAGTTACACGTTCACTTTTATGACAAACTTGAATTTAATAAATGTGTTTACTTTTAATAAAGCTTTTAAACTTAAATAGACTCTGTGGTTTTTGGTCCTCCAGACTAGAGTGGATGAGCTAAAGGTTTTCGAATTTTTGCAAGCATGAGTCCGTGCCTCTGCCATCGGTGACTTTGGGAGCTAAATGACTCTGCCACACTATCTAGTCAGTAAGGAGATTGGGGGTTCAACTACAAAGTCTGTTATCACTGAGGTATGTGGAAAGTCTAACAGTTACAGCACCTATTATAATTGATAAGCTAAGCGATGCATTATTTAGTGTCCATAGTTCTGTTTGTGCAGATTTGTCCCTGCAACAGTAGTAGAATGGATTGTCCTCCTATCCAAACCAAAAGTAAAGTAGTATCTTATTCTTTCTTGGTGGTGGTCATTCACCTTTTTATTGTTGGCAATGGTCAAAGCATAAACATTTAGAATACTTGAAAAGACATTATGGACAATCCCAGAGGACTACACTCAGTGCATAGAGCTATTGCTGACTAGAATGGGAGTCCAATGGAAATGCCAAATGTGCAATCTTAGTTAGCTACACAGACAGACTAATAAGAATAATCTAGTAATACCACACGGAGTCATAGTCGAGGCAGGATAAGAATTTAGATCCTGTCTACAAGAAGATCAAAGACGATTTAGAAAAAATCGAATGAGGAACGCTAGGAAAAAATAAGTACTCTATATTAAAATTAAAACTTACTGGGGCCAGCAAAGGAGCCCTCGACTGCCCGGTCCTGGCCTGCATCAACAACAGCACCCTCCTCCTCCTCCTCCTGTGTCCTCCTCTTGCCCCTGGGGGAAGCTGATGTACAACATGAAAGAAAGAAAAACAGAAAACATGGATGATATTTCTCAACCAAATCAAACATTTAAAAAAGAACTAACAAAGTAACAAAATATTTTTGCGAAATAGCAAATAGGGAACGACTCCACGGGATATATTATTGACCAATCTCATGTGGTCGACTACGTCATTACTTTAGTATTGCTTGATTTGCGGACCGTCGAATTGGAAACTACCCTATGTAACTCACTAAACAAAGTACTAAAAAGGTTTGCCTAGGATTGGCAGGCAGCAGTCCACAGCACGCAAAGTGACAGCCAAAGTCCATCGTGATTGAAGATCAGCGACAACACTAAAGTTTCCTACTACATTCACCAGTCATTAAAATACTCAAACTATTAATCCACCACCACTATTTCTTCTTATCGTCATGTGTACAAAGGAAGGACTGGACTTGAGTCTGTAGGGGCTGATTTAGAAGGCCCTTGCGGCTCTTTTGCTCCATTGTTGCGTGACTTTTGTGACGCAGCGACAGCACAAAAGAGGCGCAATGGTGCGGCGTATATTAACAACGTGACGCATCTGGGAGATGCATCACGTTGTAAAGCCCTGCGCCAATAGGGGTGTTCCGGCGCAAGGGAGGGCGTTCCTGCGCAGGAACGCATCCTAAAAGTGGCTGAGGGAAATCTACAAGATTTCAATCAGTCACTTTGAGGACAATGATGCGTGACTCAAACCCTGCGCCTGCTTGAAGCAGACGTACGGCTTGACGCAGCATTGGGGAGATAGGGCACCCCAGAGCATTGATGGAGCTGCACCATCGTTGCGACGCAACTCCAGCAATGCGCCGCCTTTACGGCACAGATGCGTAACGCTTTGGTGACGTTTTGGGCCCATGGCGCGCCGCATTGTAAATACGGCGCACCATGGGTGATGGTGGCGTGACGCACAATTACTGGCGCATCCCTGCAACTTTGCAGGGATGCGCCGGTAATTAAAAATCTGAACCTTAGTGTGTAGCATTACGCAGTTCTTTCAACTACACTCATACATAATTTCACAGGCCAATGAAATGAACACAAAATCTAAAACAAATAAGCATAGTAGCAACACTACTGAGAAGAAGGAGAGCAGTGTACCTGAAATGCACAGAAGATTTTGAAATAAAATTTACCTACAATGTAATGAGCAGCATTATTGCTCTTGGTAAAAAACAAAAATTTGCAATATAATAACACAGCAGGAGAAAACATAGTAGTAAAGACATAGCTACTACTACTCACCAAGCCCGGGGATCCCAAGGCCAAGGAGGTCGAGCAGATCTCGCTCACGGGTCAGGACATCCGTCCAGCGGTGGGTGGCCTGGTTGTAGGTGCGCCAGACCCGAGAGTGGTGGTAAATGGCCTGGCACACCTTCTCCCACCGCTTCCGGCGCTCCCGGGCCCCATACCCGGCACTGATCTTGCCGCCTCCCATGATGGTCCTGGGGAGGCGGCGCTGAACATAAAAAATGAGTTGGGCCACCTCCTCCGGGGTAAAGATCTCCCGTGGCATCACTAGCTCCCCCCTCAAACGCCCACACGGGAGCCGGACACGGGGTGCGGGACCCTTCCCCTTCTCGGGATGCTTCCCGGCTCCCTTCACCATGGTCTGGGCGGAAAGGAATAAAGAAAATAGAATAGGGAAGAGAAGAAAAGAAAAGAGTTTACAAAAGTCGTTTAAAATTAACCAAAAGTAGCAGTAAACACAAAAATATAGGGCTAGAAAAATAGAGGGATAGATAATAAGTAAAATAGATCAAAAAAAACTTCAAACAAGCAAAGGATGGCAGAGATTGACAGAGGATACAAAGACCATGCCCAGAACCATAGCAATGAATGAGAAACAAGATGGCCGCGCCCGTTCACGACCGCGCGGGTAAGTTCGCGCGAGATTTTCCTTGCGAACACGCGCGAGACTGTACTGGCAAGCCGCGGACTTTGCGAGATTACACTTCGCGCCCGGAAACGGAAATACGTCAGGCAAACAAGATGGCTGCGCCCTTGAACGTCCGCGAGGGTAACTTCGCGTCTTGCGCTACGAGCGGCTCGCAAAAACGCACAAAACCTTGCCAACTAACACGCCGCAAAAAAAACAAATTGCATATTCGCACGAATTTGCGGCTTCCGAATCCGATCTCGCGAAATTGCAGAAAAACGAGTTTTTCAAAACTGAAAGCACTCGGCAGGGGCAAGAGTTCAAACTCATCATTAGTAACAATTCCCGGTAGTGCTTCCTGACTGGGGCCCCTCCAGAATTCAGTTGCTAGTTGCAACAATTGTATGACCCTGCTCTGACCCTCACAGCAGGCTCATACAATAGCTACAAGTAGGCAACAAAGAAGGTCCTGGGGAAAAAAAATGCACTGCAACAGAAAGCAAAATTACAGATAAGGAAGCAGGTGCCAGACTGGAATTTTAAAACAGTGACACATTAATAAACTAACCCCAAATTAATTCATCTCAGTTGAAGCAGGGCTGGTGTGCTTGCTTTTCCCCCCCATAATCTACAGTAATGATGAACCAGAGGGTGGCATTGATGTAACAGAGGGTTGCAGTGGTGAAACAGAGGGTGCTGGGAACCTGTGATGATGAACCAGACGTAGAAACAACATAATTCGCGACCGTTGCGCGACGAAATGTAAGTTCGCAACTGCGAACTGGTACGAAACCCTCGCGAACTGGCAGAAATCCTTGCGAACACAAAAAAAAAAAATCCGCAAATTCGCAAGAATTCGCGGATTTTGCGGATTGCGAGTTCGCAAATCCGCAAAATTCGCGAACGCGAGATTCGCAAAATTCGCCCATGCTTACTGCACAGTCACCTTTTAAGGACGTCTTTACTGCCAGCATGGTTTCCCCGTCTATGTATTTTTCTGAATGCTTTTTTGTGGCTACGGAAGCCGGTTTAGTTGCTTCCGCTGTGGCTGTATTAGCCAATGAATTCCCTGCAACGTGAACGCCATCACGTTGATGACTCAGAGTGTGTATCACGTGAGTCTTTTGTAGTTCTTTCTGTAAAAGAACTACCTGTTTCCAAAGCATTTTATGCTTGATTGTGGCACCTGTGTCATCTTTGTGATCATTTTGAACCCAGCTCTTTAACTTATTATTGTAAGAGTTGACGCAAAAATGCGAATCGCACACGATTAGTGTCAGGAATTCACGTTCTGCATTTTCAAGCGCCATCTTTAAAGATCTGATTTCAGCTCTCTGAGCCGAACAGTTTCTTACTGATTCAGTTTTTGTTATTTTCGGTCTGAATTTACTGAAGAGCCAGCGACCTTTAACAATCGCGCAGGCTGCATCGTAGGATTTGTTTTCTACATTGTAGTGCTGTACAAATCTGTCTGTATAGATTAAACAGGAGTACTGTTGGAGAGGCAGAATTTCGAATTGCAGAGGATATTCTTGTTCATAAGTTAAATTATTCCGTTTTTTCATGTGCGGGGCGAAATAGTATTTCACGTTGTCCGCAGCAAGAGAATTTTCCCACTGTATCCATTTCGGATCCAGTGACACTGTAGGCAAGTTTACTGGGCTGAATAGCGCCTCGAAGGCGGATTCCGCTGTGAGTACATTGATCCTTTTGCCATGTGCTAGTTCTCGTACATTCGCAATTGCAGTTTGTACTGCTTTCACAGTATTTTCTGTGAGACTGAATGTTTTTTCTGCTTGTGTGTAAAAGTCAGATTTGTAAGCTATTGGTACCGTTTCTCCCTCATTAGAGGTCAGGTACGTGAATCCGCATCTTCCTGGGATGACTCAGATTACAAGGTTGGGTTTGTTTGCGCGTGTTTCTAATTTTGTTTTTGCTAACATGTCTGTTTGCAATGATCTCAAAATTTCTGTGTGTTTTTGAGTCCAGTTGATTTGTTTAAAATCAAGTTTAATTAGTGCATAGAGAGGTTTAACCCTCTCCGCATAATTTAGAATGTAAGTTCTTCCGAAATTCAGGAAGCCTAGAATTGATTGTAAGTTCTTCAGTGTTTTTGGTGCTTGGAGTACAGCGCACTTCTCTAAGAAGTTGTCCGCTAGGCTTTTCCCTTCACTTGATAATTCGTATCCTAAAAATAGTACTGTCAGATGGGCAATTCAAGACTTTTTAAAGTTGAATTTGTAACCCTCTGCTGCGAAACCAAGTATTATGGTATTCACTCTTTTCAAGTGAGTCTCCAAGTCGTCGTCTGTGAGATAGATATCATCCACATAGGATAATGCCTCATCATCATATATTTGTAGTAACTCTGTTACTCTGGCTGAGAATAGTCCTGGGCTGTTCTTGAATCCCTGTGGGAGCCTACAGAAATTTTTCTGTGACCCCATTACTGAGAAAGCGGTCAAGTATCTGCTTTCGGGTGCAATGTTTTGACAAAAGAAACCATTAGATATGTCTAATGTCGTTTTATATTTTTTGCGAACTATGTTATTCATTAGTGCAGCACTATGCGAGTTCTGTACCGCAAAGGTTTTGCAACATGAATTAAGATGTCTGTAGTCCAAGACTAGACGATATGAATCGTCCGGTTTGGAGACAGGAAACAAAGGATTGTTCATTTGAGAGGTGCATGTTTCAATCACCCCCTGGTATTCAAGTTGATCTAAAATCTCCCTGACTTGTTTTTTAGCTTCTTGCTTAATGGGATACTGCCTTTGTGCAGTCGGTTGACTTTTTAACTGGATTTTGTGAGGAGGAAAGTCCTCATCCCATCCTACATGGTTTTTATATAATGCTGGTGCATGGGCTACTGCCCATTTCCTTGCATATATATATTTAGTGTGAATCGGAATGTGATTCGAGAAGGCAGGCATAATCATTTCTTCGCCACGAGGGCACTCCCTGACAAACTCTGGGGGCCAATCTTTTTCAGCTAACAGGATGTCATAGCCTTTTGAGAGGTTATCCCAAAATAGATCCCTTATTTTCCTAGTCTTATCTCCCTCTATATGCAGTGTTATTTCGTATATCTTATGAGGTTCGCTAACTCTGGTGTCGGCAGTTTCTACTTGAATGTATTCATTCGTGTCCACTGTCTCCAGATGACTCATCAGGATCTTGCGAGCTATGGTGATTTCTGCTGCACTGTCTAGCATTGTCTGTGCCCACTCCCCGTTTTTCAACTGTGTCCTCAGTATTCTCGGCATGTTCGATTACTCTAATACTGGCTACCTTCTTTCTTGGAAATTGTGATTTTTTACTTTGAGCAGGTTCCTTGTCTTTGGACTTGGTGTGCTCTCCTGGGTCTGACCCTCCTCTTCTTTCCGATTTCTGCGAAAAAGATCGAGAGGGACGTGTATCAATACTTTGATATCTATCAGGTTTTTTCAAGTTATCCCTATTTCTAAGGTTGTATCTTTTCTCAGAGGGCTCCCTCTGGGGAGACTGGTGTTCTCGAGTCGGAGTTCTTTCCCTCCGTCGAGGAGACCTTCCTCTGGACTGGAAAACTTTTTCCTTGGGAGTGGATTGTTTATTTCCATCCCAGTTCTTTTTAGGAGTGTTTGAATTATTTTTAATAAATAATTTTTCAGGATTTTCGAGCAGTTGGGGTTTTACTGGTTTCCCACCCAAGCTGTCTCTACCTAATTCTTCATAACATTTTTCTATAATTCTGGCAAGCTCAATTGGTTGATCTGTTATATCTGTTTCCTTCAACTTCTGGCGGATCGCCGCAGATGCTGCTTAGCCTTTTATATTGGCTAGTAATATAGCCGAGACCTGTTTGAAGTCATTCAGTAATTTCATACCAAGAGTTAAAGCAGGTTCTGGACCGTATTCATTCTGAATCTGTTTTAGCACTTCTGGTATTACCGCCATTGATGGAACACCATGTGTTTTTGTGTAAATGGAAGCAAAGACTGTACCCCAAGTGTCACAGTCTGTTGCAGTCCGCATTACATATTGGACTAACTGTCTATGTATTTTGATTAATGTTTTTAGCTGTGCTAAAAGTTCTTCTTTCGACATTTTTGCAATGTCCGGGTGTGGTGTGTAGCTGGCTAAATCCGGCCACATTGCTCCTGGTCTACCTAGTGGATCAAGCCTGGTAATATGATCATTGTGATTTAGGGCGCCTTTAAACCAGAGCAGGTGCTCTTGGTATTTTAATGGGATTTCAATCTCCTCGAAAGGAGCGTACTCTTTCGGTGGATCCTCTATTTTGTAATAGTGGAACTCATGTGTTGCAGCGTTTGCCGCTGGAAATTTTATCCAAGAATAGAATACCTCTGTCTGCCGATATTCGTGTGCCTCTATCACGAAGACGACTGTGCCACCTTGTGTGGTCAGTCCGTTTTCTATACGTTTTAACGTTATATTTTTTCTTGTGTTGACCGGGGTGATTATTGCACCCGATTCATTAATTTCATCGGAACTCTGCTGAGTCGCATTTACTGCGACATCAGTGGTTCCGGAGTTTCCGCCTTCTCCTGGCATTTTACTGTCAGGAAGGTCTTTTGTTGCAGATCAGGTTTCAAGAAAACAAAGATTAGGTGCACAATATTTTGGAACACTGTATCCTTCAACGTTGAATAAACCAGAAGCTTTACATAGGAATCTCTTCCTACTAAGTTCGGGCGTATTTTAACCTTTTACCCACTCCAGACGTCTATTGGAGTATTTACGGGAGAAAGGGTCTGTGTGAAAAAGCACGACATTGGAATAACATAAACAGCAGTGTAGACGTAGAAGTGCGGTCTTCCAGGTCTCTGTTGACTATGCTAAACTTAATTGGGTTTGTACCAACTAGCTCAGAGGTCACTGGAAACTTTTTTGACTGAATAGGAAGTGATCAGCTTCCCTGGCACAGACAAGAAGGGATTAGAAGGGATTCAGTTTTCCAACAACCGCATAAACATGACAACTTTGCTCCTTAGAATAAGAGTCAATCTCTAGAGTCGTGTGAAACAATAGACAGCTATTTCACTCAGTCAGTTGTGCAGATTACTTTCACCAAGATGCAGAGAATAGAGAGACGGGTGTTTTCAATAAAACGTATTATTTATTGAATAGTCTTTCTTCTCATGCAAGAGAAATGAATTGCCACAATTGCAAGACTTGTTATTATAAAAAGTGCGTACAGTAAAAGGAGGATTGCGAAATAATACTGTAAAAGCATTGATATGGTTTCTTAGCCATACAATGGTTAAAATGAATAAAATACATACATTCATATATACATTTAGCTAACGTCCTCAACTGGTGCTTCTTACTACGCCTACCCCAGTGTACCTGACCTAAGCCTAATACTTGGGAGGGAGTAAGTAGTAGTTTAAGTTAAGTTGGTTTTGCCAAGGGTTTGCTTCAAGAATTCTCTCTAAGGGTTTAGTCAACACCATACCTCTGGAATAGAATGTTGGAGGGCTGGTATCTCCTTCCAGGACTCGATATCCCAGTTTTTCCCGCAAGGGTAGGCTGGAAACGCCGGAGCTGGATTTTCTCGGCAGGAGAAAAGACAGCGTCTTTCTCAGCGCGTCAAGGAGGAGGAGGGGCAGCGTCCGTGGGCTTCTAGCATCTGCTGGGCTCTGCAAGGGACAGCTGTTCTGCTCCTATTTTCAACACCACCACTGTCTTTGCTTAAGGCAACGTTGGTATTATTTATACCTGGAAGGTGCCTTGTTTGACGTAAGTTTTTGGACATAAGACGTCAATAAAGATGTCACTAAGAACCGGTCAATCTTACAGTGCTCATTAGAGTTCTATTACTAATCAAAACATAGCAAGCGGGGCTTTCCCAGGTTGCTGGGGGTTTCATCTGTTGAAAGAACTCAGTGTATAATCTAGGAATCTAAGATAGTGGCTTCTGCTGTGTCATCTACTGTAATGAGCTGCAGAGGCGAGGTTCTGAAATATGGCTCTGATCGTTTATGCCAGAGACGAGTTTCTGAAATATGGCTCTGATCGTTTATGCCATTATAGGGGTATGGATGGATTATAGCCGTATTGGGGCATAAGGTCACAATATTGATCGGGGTCCTAGATTAGAACACGACAATGCAGAGGTCTAGCCCGGGACCAGGGTTCAATTCCCCGCCTCGGCGGGTCTTGGGCTCAAAAAATTCCACGGACCTGATAATTCTCACCTCGGTGCCTGGTTCCAGTCATGGAGTCCCACTCTGCAACTCTGGGCAATAGCTTGCTTAATCTCCACAACGGCCCCCACAACGCTAAGGATGCCTGGCCTCCACCCAGGAGAGGACGCCTCACAGGAAAAGCCAGGATTGGTTCCACAGCGGTATTCGTACAAGCGCCTTGAGACCCTTGCAGGTGAGTAGTGTGCTATACAAGTATCAATTTACATATACATTTACCTCAGGGGGATCGCTGTGTTTAGCAGAAACTTATGACCGGAGAGATGAGAGGCACTTTTGCCTGGTGGTAGTGAGAGAATCTGAGGAGGCGGTCTTGGGGCATGGAGGCCCCAAAAAGGATTGTCGCACTGAGCGCCACCAGCTCTAATGCCGCCCTGTTCACAAAACTGCAATTTCATTGTTAGTTTACAATTGCTGAATCACTGGTGTCAGGGCGGAGAACTCTGCACATAAAAAGATCATTCAGGCCTCTTTATTTGTGGAGTTCTCCGCCCGACTGCAGAGTCGCTGAAGTCGTAAACGTACTATCAAATTGCAGTTTTGTGAATGCTGAAAACACAAAAGTGTGCTTTTACCTTTGTGAATCAGGCCCTCTGTGTCCATCAGATGAATGCATTTTGACAACCGAGACGAGTGATTAGAAACAGCATTGTCAAAAAACAGTATAATGATGAGAAGAAATACCAGTAAAATGGCACGAACACAAGAACGGTCTCCCATAACGAGGATCCTTAAGTCATTGTCCTAGGGTATCAGTAGATGCCTCACAGATGAATAATAGTGAAATTGTCACCCACCTGTCAATCATGGTGAATTATGGGTGACAAGTACTTGAGGATACATTACTATTTCAGTGATTTTACCGGGAACAATTTCACAATGCCAGTTTTGACCCATCAGGGACAAGTTAACAGTCTAAATGTATGTTTGTTCCTGCTATCTTCAAATGCATGCGACACTATATGAACGCATGTTTTGGGTTCCAATTCACATATTACAAGTATAGTTTTATCAATGGTTGGTGATAACAACAGTCACTCATCTTGGGTTAAAGAAAAGTTTCAGATGCAAAAATTCACTAGTTGGATTATCTTAACTGCAATACTGAAATGAGACACTAGGGGCAATATTTACTACTTCGCGCAACGCAGTGCAGCAATAAAATGTGCTCTGCTGCAGTGCACAAAAAGGAAAAACAGACTAGAGCCATATCTACTAAGAATGGATTGATGCTGGTGCACAAACAGGATACTTTGTGCAACACAGTTTTTGCACCATGGTGCAGAGGTGAATCTGCGCTGCCTAGAATAGGATTTGTACTGGAATTATTATTCTTTTTTTGCTACTTCCTATGCTTAGACAAACCCAGAAGAATCCCCTGTATTGGATATGTGCTATGCACCACAGTACACGTGCAGGATTAACACATTTTAAAAAAAAGAAATAACCACATTTCCCTTTGTTTTCACCTGTTTCAAGAAGGTGTTAGTTTTTTGCACAAAGCCCGCTCTGACTATTTTAATCGTTTACGCTTTACATCAAAAGATATGGGTATTTGCGCTGATACTCCCCTGTAATGGCCCATTGACACACAGCAACACAAGAAGCACAAATGGTATTTTTGTGCTGAGAAAATGGCACCTTTCAAGGGTAAAACTCCTTTTGCTTTGGATAGTAAATATACTTTCAAAGACTTTAAGTCCTTCGTGTCACTTTGCACAGGGGCAAAGACTTAATGATTCTGGGATAAGATGTCCAGAATGTGTGGTCTTAGGCTGGAACATACCCAGAGGTACATCAAGGTGTCCAATTAACTGACTGCTGTCTCATTTTTAGTTTGCCACCTTTCTTAACCTAGATCCACATTTCAAATGAAGCCCATGCAAGAAGAACACATACCCCCAACTACCTGAAGGCTGGCTGAACATGCACTTTAGGGACATGGGCATCTTCCTCTTATCCAAAATCATTGCTAGGACAAAAACATGTTGATAGTCTTATCTGTTATCTATCCTTTATGCAAAGGTAATGGAAGAATAATTTCCTGTGCTACAAAAGATTTTTCTTCTACTTCGTGGATGCACTAGTGGGTGGCAGAAGGGTCTGGCACAGGCAGCAATAAGTGGTGGCTGCTGGGTAAGGGTGGCATTGTTGACATGAATAAATGTGTCTGCCCATTGGATAATGATGACCCTGGATCAATGGTGCTCATCCTTGACTTCATTGGTTACTGGTCTATTAGGGCCTGGGCAGTAGCTGCACCAAAGCACTTTACAGCTACCCCTCATGAGACTCATTAGCAAGTGAAGGGCAGTACTCTAGTGGTCAGCTTAGCCAATAACTCCTTTGCACGTGCACACAGCATGTAGTCAAAAGATACTTGAATCACTGGCCTCATTTTATATATACTATACCTGTAAAAGCATAGTGTTTCACAACTGCTAAGCTCCAGGATACCCTCCTGGATGATACTGCGCTCTACACATTTACCTGATATAACATAACATAAGTAATGGGCAGTGCGAGCATGAGGCTTCTCTGGAACCTAGACCTCCTTTGATCATCCATCCTCTACTAATTGCCAGTGAAGGTGGGGTCCCAGTGCTTAATTTGAGCTGGTGCTTTCTGGTGCTCAGCACCAGCATTTAATTGGTTTCTGGTGCTAGGCACCAGCACCTAATTTTCAACACCATACTTAGAACAGTCTACCACATGGTGGCACTGCTCATCAAATTTAGAGATGAGCAGAACAATGGTTATTTAGAAATACAATATATATTAAAACTGCTAATGCCTGGTGGCTAGCGACCAGACAAGATGGCCGCAATGTAACTGAGCTCCGTGGCAGATGGGGCCTCCAAGCATCAATCCGCTCACTAATCCTGATCAAGATTCAGTGCTGCCCCAGGATTCGTGTCCCGGGAAGCCCCCGGCATCAAACGTGCTGCTCTGAACCCCCGGAGCTAAAGTCATCGCCGACATCTGTGCCCGCAGACATCGCGGTCTGGGCTCATGCTGCCGCCGGGACCTCAGGTGAATACCCACCCCGGACAGAGGTAGGCGGAGCTGGCGGTTAGAGGCGCTGGGCGCGGAGACTTGGAGAAGCGCCGACTCTGCCTCGCGGCGCCGAGATGCGCCTGGAGACCATACCCGCGTCAGGAAGCACGGACAGTGAAGCGCGATTTCTGCGGTAAATGCTGACAGTACTCAGCGGAAACCCGCTGGATCACGCTGGCAGGCATACTGTGAATGGCATGAGCACCCCAAAAGGCAAGAAACAGTGCGATAATGGAGTATCCCCAGTGTGGCGATATTTAACCTGGGCCCCCAGAGTTTGAGATCATTGTAAGATACCGCCGAAAATTTGCAGCCTGCGACCACATTGAAGCCGGGGCGCTCGAGTAGGATTGACCCCGAACAAAGAAGGGCAGGGGCGGTGCTGGCCACAGGGACTCATCGAGTACAGCCTCTACATTCAGACCTGGTTTGCTGCTGACCCGGCAGCGGGGGGGGAAACAGAAACCTGAGAGCATGTTATCAGCAGGACATTTTTGAATTTGGAGAACATTTATTTCTTCAAACAAAGGGAGTTAGCATGGGAGTCTCTATGGCTCCCTCAATAGCTAATATATATATGGCTGCATTTGAGACTAAACATATCTTCAACGAGATGGCCCCTTTCTTCGAGTCTGTTTCTCATTGGTACCGATACATAGATGATATCTTTTTTGTATGGACCAATGGGGAACAGACTCTGGAGGAATTCCTCCTGTGGCTTAATGAAGCAGACGAAAATCTTCGGTTTACTGCCCATACCAACAGAAATAAGGTAGAGTTTCTTGATATTTACATTAAGAATAATGAAGGTACATTAGGGGTAGATTTATACACCAAACCGACCGCAAGGAATACTTTGCTACATTTTAAAAGTTACCACCCTAAATGCCAGAAAGACAGTATTCCTTTTTCCCAATTCCTTAGAGTGCGGCGCAATTGCACCAACCTATGAGATTTTGACCTCCAATCAGAAAATATGAAGAGAAAATTCATCCAAAGAGGGTATCCACATCGCCTGGTTAGAGAGGCTTATAAAAGAGCTAGGTTTTACGACAGAGATGCACTCCTAAATTCACAAAAACTGAGAACAGGCCCAAAATTAGTCTGTATAACTAAACATTCGACCTTGGATGCAACCGTCAGGCAAATAATTAATTCGAATTGGCATTTGTTGAACTTAAATAACACCCAACAGAAGATGGCAAAACCAATGTATGCGCATAGGCGAAATAAAAATCTTAAGGATCAAATTGTCCGTTCCAGATTCTCTAAAAAAACAGAAAATCCGCCTTTTTTGCAGAGATCCTTTGAAAATAAGAACGCAGTAAAAGGTACCTCCAGTTGTGGCTCGTGCAAGTCATGTAATAGTATCCTGACAGGAGAAACTATGACCTTTAACAATATCAAGATACAAGCAAAGGACTTATGGACATGCAACACACAAAACATAGTCTACCTAATCACATGTCCCTGTAATTTGGGATATGTAGGAGAGACAGCAAGAGCCATAAAAACTCGACTGACTGAACACAGATCAGCGATAAAAACAAAGAAGGTTACAGCACCATTAGTTAATCATTTTATAGACTTCAGACATTCCCCTGAGGAAATAAAGTGGCGGATTTTAGAAAAGATACACACACCAAATAACATGGGAGGTGATAAAGTAAGAAAAAAACGAGAAATATACTGGATTTTTACCCTTGATACATTCGAACACGGTTTGAACCAGGAATGTCCCTGGGAAAATGCCATAATATAAGAAGTTGTTCTTTATATCAAGGATACCCTCTTTAAAATACAGATACCTTTTTGGTATAATGCTTTAAATAGAGGATGATTGAGTTCACTCTGAATGTAATAAGAAACTGACTCTAACTATAATCCAGTCTAATATGATTGAACCAGACCCCAAAGACTTTTCTAAGAAAAGACTCCCCCTATAGATTCATAAATAATAAGCATTCTCTTTCTTCTAATGAAAAATAATAATTTGAATGAATATAGCATCACTATATCTTTAAATAAGGGTAGTGCAAAAGACAGACAACTTCAGAAGCACTATATCTTTAAATAGGGGCGGTGCTATAGATAGATGACATCAGGAACACTCAGTATAAATACCAATGGAAAGGCAGCTTAAAAATCCCTTCTTCTCTCCAAACCCACCGGTACCTGATGGAATTACGACAACAGAGAATACTTTGCAGGTAAACGCATTTATCCCCCTGGCCCCTTGTTCCTTAAGGAATTACTTTTTTACTTTGTAAGACAACATAAGTTTGACTTACTACCGTCTAATTTTCGTAGATTCCTATAAGGGGATAGAAAACCACGTCCCGCGGAAAGTGTATGCTCCGTGACGCTAATACTGCACTCCGCGTAAAGAAAGACTGGTTTACATCGTGAGAGATCAGCATTAGAAACGGAACCTCTAAGAAATGATCCTCGATAGAAGAATCTTAAAAGGTAGGAATATGCGCTGCTACACAGGGCAAACTGTGTCAGACATAACCCTCATGAAAACAACAAATACTCATTAGTGTCTCTATTTCTCTAAGGGTAACATGGGAACATCGGTTAATTCCGCGGCGTCTCAAACATTCCCACCAACATCATTTACCGGCATCACACGTGGTACCGCTTCACCCTGAAAGCAATTTACGAAGCGGTAAGAAGTATAGTAGTTTTACATTTATAAAGATTCAGCTTCAAAGAGTTTGTGCTATATCTTAACCCATAGTCACATAATATCTTTTAGCAGAGAGTACGGGTCTTCAAAACGAAGTAGAATTTACGTAAAACTCAGAACACGAGGAGTGAGAAGGGAGCAGTGAAATCTCGAGGAAAAGGTACGCGATATTATGTAAATAGCACATCGCGACTATTCAAATTAGGCTTTTAACTTCACCATGATAAAATACAAAGAAGTGAAAGATTCAGAGATGTAATTTGTGTCTTTTCAGATGTCACATACCGCATTAAATGTATTTAAAGGTGCCTCACTCTTCGTGTACTAGAATGAAGAACTAAAGACCTTTTAAAAAGTCACACCAGGTAATAGAAAGGATACTGAGCGCATAACTCGACATTAGAATTAAACATGCAAATGAAGAAAGATAATGAATTGTTAGGGAACACTAAAGTATGTATAGAAAAACAAGTGAATGAACAGACATTTTCTTGGATAGGTGTGCTTTACGAGATATACCAGCCATATGAAGAATAGGATTATGTTCTTGTATCTTTGAAAACCTAATTTCCTCTTTCCTACTTCTTCGATCTATATTTGCTTTCCTGAGAATTTATGATCTAGACTTGAGGTATGGGAGATAATGTAAAACAGTGATACAACCACATGTCATGTATTGAATACGATGAGATCAACAAAATGTGTTTAACAAAGTTTTATTAAATATAGCAAATGTATCAAATGTATAGAAACAACTTTATATGATAAAAATATCCCCCTTCCAATGTTACTTAGTCAACAGAGGAAAGATGTTCCTAAAGTCGCCTTTCTTTAGGTACCTCCATTTGAGTATAGATCTCTTACACTAAGCTATGTATAAAGAGACGTTTTAAGCTCAGAATCTTGAATGAAGATTAATAACTGAACTGAAAGTCTTGTTGTTGCTACTAGCAAACAGAATATGAATATGAACTAAAACACTCTTTTTTATGTGTAAATAAGAACTAAAAATGTCCTATTCTTTCTAGAGAAATTGGCTGCAAATATAATTGTCCTGATGAAGACACCACAACGTGTCGAAACGCGTTGACAGACTACAGCCGCAGCAATAGTAGATAGGACAAACAAAACTGTCCTTTGAGTGTTTTTAATCTATATGTTTTATTTATAAAAAAATATCTGTTTTATTGCATCAATTTATCTTGTATACAAAATATAATTGTAAAATCATCTTCTTTTTTAATTAAAACAAACCTTTTTGATATCAATGGTACTGTTGTGTTATAGTTTATGCTCAATCCGGAACAGAATCTGTCTGCACATAGCTAGTGTTGTTTCTTTGTAAGTTAGCCTGGGTTGATACCTTCGCATTGTACCTTTTCCCTGACCCAGGATCTTCATCCTTACCAGGGGGCCCTTGATACATCACAAAAACAGGGGCATATCGCGCCAGTGGGACCTACCCAGCACCTCTCGGGTGGCAAGACTGGGGCACGAGGTTGTGATTGCCTGCACAGCCATAGGCGCGCATCACTTGAATGCAGCAGCTGGAGTGCCAGTTTTCTCAAGAGTACACATCAACTCCAATCTGGAGGCAGGAGCCTGGAAGAATATACTGTGGGGTCCACCGGGCCCACTGTCGCGATGCAGTGCCGGCGTGGGCGAGACAACGCTTAGATACAGACAACAGACGTACGACCCTCGGCCGGGAGAAGCCTGGGGACACTGGTCGGTGAACCTACGAGAGGAGCAAATCGGACACAGAGATGAGCGGAAGAGGGCCCAAAGTGCAGCAGAACCCCAGGCTAGATAAATATGCCTACACAAAGGACTCCACCGGAGCACTGGCCAACGCCCGACAGCCAGACGCACCAGAGGTCACTCTCCGGGATGTGATGGCGGCCCTATGGACTATGAAGTCATCGATGGGCACGATCTCCATGGACGTCGCCCTAATACAGGCAGACTTCGCTAAAATGTCGGACCGGCTGGTGGAGGTCGAGAAGTCAACTGCGGGGGTCTCGACAGACACGGAAATGCTGCAACAACAGGTACAGAGACTTGAAGAGGACAACAAAATGATGAAGGCCAAACTGGATGATCGAGAAGGCCGCTCTCGGCGAAATAATGTGCGCCTTGTAGGAGTGCTGGAAACTGCAGGTGGACCAGCCCTAGATTTTTTTGTAGAAGACCTGATCCAGATCCAACTAAAGCCGCGGGGGCTCTTCAAATTCTTTTCAGTAGAAAGAGCGCACCGTGTACCAGGAGGCAAACCGCGCCCGGGAGCACCGCCACGGCCGATATTGGCACACATTTTCAACTTTTGGGATCACAATGCAATCCTGCAAGCCGCACGCATCGCACCGCCAATAAAGTAAGCATGGGCGAATTTTGCGAATCTCGCGTTCGCGAATTTTGCGGATTTGCAAACTCGCAATTCGCAAAATCCGCGAATTCTCGCGAATTTGCGGATTTTTTTTTTGTGTGTTCGCGCGTGTTTCTGCCAGTTCGCGAGGGTTTTGTACAATTTCGCAAAACGCGAACTTACCTGTCGGGTCGCAAGTTTTGCGAACTTGTTGTTTCTACGTGTCCGGCCTGTTTGGGACACTCTTCTTCATCACTGCCACTCTCTGTCACCACTGCCACTCTCTGACTACTCATGCCACCCTCTGGCCCACCCATGCCACCCTCTGTTTCATCACAGCACCCTCTGGTTGTCCAGTTTTACATTATTGTGGCAAAGCAAAGCACACCTTACCTGCCTCAAGTGACCTGAATTAATTTGGGGCTGATTAATGTGTCACAGAATATTTTTTTAGCTGGCACCTGCTTCCTTAGTGCTTCCTGATTAGTGATCTTTTGCACTTGCTAAGTGCTTTCATTGTTGCAAAATTAGTTACAACACCTGCCCTGCCCCAACTGACAATAATGAATTAGGGGCTGATTAATGGATTTGAACTTCCAGCCTGGCTCCTGCTTGTCTCCCTTAGCTGTAATTCAGGACCTTTGTGGCATATGTGTAACTATTCTGAGGTTCAGAGCAGGGTCAGATAATAGTTGCAACTGGCAACTGAACTCTGGAGGGGCCCCTCAGGAAGCACTACAGGAAATGGCTACTAATGATGAGCCTGAACTTTTGAACCTGGTAAGTAGTTTCAGTTTTGCTAAGATCGTATTTCTGCAATTTAGCGCTTATTCGTGGGGCGCGAAGTTGTACTGGGAAGCCGCGAACTCACGCGAACAGTGCGAGCAAGCCATAAAATCCTCTGCTCGCGGATTTGCGGATTTTGCGGGAGATTCGCGAATCTCGCGGATTGCGAATTTACCGAAAATCCGCAAAATCCGCGAGTGAAACGGATTTTCCGCCCATGCTTACAATAAAGGTAGATAACTCAAAAGTCAACTTTTATCCTGACTATATGTCAAGAATTCCTGTCATGCGAGGGGAGGAAAACGGTAACCAGCGAAAACGGACTACATCTCCCAGGATGCTTAGCGGTTGAGAGGTTATGTAAACAGGAGAGCTGTTACATAACTCAAGGAAAACACGCCCTTATGTAAACAGGAGAGCTGTTACATAACTCAAGGAAAACACGCCCTTATGTAAACAGGAGAGCTGTTACATAACTCAAGGAAAACACGCCCTATAAAGGGAGGAACCGGGAGGTACAACGCTGTCGGATATTGTGTTTACACCGACGTACCTGCTTCGTGAAGAGCAGTGTTCCGGAGTGGTGCTCCAGTAAGGCAAGAACGGAGGTAGGTCGAGTCGTTACTCCCTGGGCCGTGTCTTGCCCCATCGTCACCTGTGAAGGACCCGGAAGCTCTACCGGTCAACCATTGAGTTTCGCTTTTTGACTCGGCTTAGTCAAAGCGCAGTGGCGCTTTTGCTGGTTGGAGTCGTAACTCCCAGCCCGACCAGAGATACAGGGACTGCCAGCTGTAACGCACACCAGGATGTGTTTGCCGCGTTACAGACTCGGAAGTCCACAGGATCGATCGAGCGGCTGCTCTCGGTTCAGTCTTCTTGCTTTTGATTGGGGTATCGGTGACGCATCACCAGGAGGTGACTCCGCGTCCCGGTGCAGTCTGAGGAAGAGGTTGAGCGGCTGCTCTCTTCAGGTAGAGACCCCGGCTGGGTGTTTCCCTGACTCCTCGATTCTCCCCAACACTCTTCGTGCCCCTCACAGCCTACCGATTGGCATTTTCGGCCATTTCATTTCTGCCCTCTGTTGGCATACGCCGGGATCGGCGTATATGCAGAGGACGGTTAGGACCATCCGTGCTGTGGGCTGGTAACGTACTTAGCCTGGAGGATTCCAGTGACTATAACTTTTGTTTACTCTTTGTATTATTTTTGCCTTCATTAAAATAACTAACCCTTCACAAGTGGTTGCGTCCTCATTATCGTGTCTGTTAAACGATCCTGAGACGTTCAGGGCGTTACAAAATATCCGACCTTAATAACACTAACTGTCTCCCGGTCGATAACAGACATGGCAACACTTGATGATGTGCTGGCTGCTTTAGCGATCGTGCAAGTTGAATTGGCTGCCTCTAGGCAAGAAACAGCCGATGTAAAAGGCAGACTGGATGCTATCCAATTGGACCCGCTCACGCCCAGCACCTCCCTCACGAACCAGACCCCTGCGGTAGTAGTGGAAATGCCGGTAGCCATCCCCTTGGCAACACCAGAGAGGTACAGTGGGGATCCTAACACAGTGCAGGTATTCCTCACACAAGTGGCGCTACATTTATCGTGCAAACCAAAGGCGTTCCCCACGAGTCAGGCTCGTGTGGCTTTCCTTATTTCCTATTTGGCTGGAAACGCGGCACAATGGGCCGTACCTCTGGTGAGCAGGGACGACCCCATCTTATGTGATTGGGGTGCTTTTCGCGAGGAATTCCTGAAGGTATTCGACAGAAGGGCTGACTCGTACACGGCGGACCGTGAAATGCTTGAGTTGAGACAGGGATCCAACGACCTGGTGCAGTATCTCAACGCGTTCCGAAGGCTGGTTGCGGAAACCAAGTGGCCTGTTGCTAAACAGACGGCGCTCTTCCATCAAGGGCTGTGCGATGAGCTCAAGGACGCCGTGGCTCATATTGACCCTCAACCCAAGACATGTGAGGGCCTTATCAACCTGGTATTACGGCTGGAACATAGGCTAAGTGAAAGAAAGGGGGATCATGGGAGAAAAGGAAAATCCCTTCCATCCTATGTGACGGTGGGAAGTCCTGAAACTTCCACCGCATCCAAGGGAGAACCCATGGACATCGGCGCAATACGAGCGAGCCTCACAGCCACAGAGAAAGAGTCACGCCGTAAACAAGGATTGTGCCTATATTGTGGCAAAAAAGGCCACTACGTACGTGAATGCCCTGCCAAACCGAAGACGTCACGTTATCGGGCCAACCGGTCGGTAACAGCCGTGGTGGACATACCGGCGGAAAACTAGAGGACTCCCAGACCAAAGAAGGGGCATCTCGGAGTCACTCATCTATCCCTTCACTTTCCAACTCGGTCACTAAGGGACAACGACACCTGTTTCTCACGGTGCACGTGGGAGTGCATGACCAGTGGATACCCGTTGTGGCCATGGTGGATTCAGGGGCCACTGGCATGTTTATGGACCACAACGAGGCATGCAGGCTAGGGCTAGTGCTTCTTCCCAAAGCTGTACCCGAAGACGTCTATGCTGTAGACGGAAGGCGATTGGTGACGGGGCCCATCGGGCAGCACACGGGGGTCCTTCCGATGAGATATGGGAGGAACCATTTGGAGCAAATCGATTTTAACATCATCCGAGCGCCCCAATATGGCGTCATATTGGGATTGCCGTGGCTACAGAAACACAACCCCTCTGTGGATTGGCCAACACATCGCATCGAAATGACGTCACCGTATTGCACCCTGCATTGTGGAATACGAACGGAATCCCTTGACGCAGATGAGAGCGGGAGTCAGACGGTGGCTACAGCGGCAAAAAAAGATGTGGCTCTCCCCCAGGCTTATCACAGTTTTGAGGATGTATTTGATGAGGTGAAGGCGGAAGTGCTACCACCACATAGACAGTTTGACTGCCAGATCGACCTGGTGCCAAGGGCCAGCGTTCCCAGCGGCAGGCTGTATGCCCTGACGGAGCCTGAAAACGTGCATCTCCGGGGGTACCTGGATAAACTCCTCAAGCTAGGATTCATCCGCCGGCCCAAGTCTCCGGCCGCCTCGCCACTCTTCTTCATCCCGAAGGCTAATGGGGAGCTGAGAGCCTGTGTGGACTTTAGGGCATTGAATGCGATAACCATAAAAAATCGGTACCCCTTGCCTCTCATCAGTGTACTTCTGGAACAGGTCAAGAAAGCTCGTATCTACACCAAGTTGGATTTGAAAGGGGCATACCATCTGGTACGCATGAGGGACAGGGACGAGTGGAAGACCGCCTTTAAGACCAGGTTCGGCCTTTTTGAGTACCTCGTCATGCCGTTCGGTCTGTGCAACGCCCCGGCAGCCTTTCAGTACTTTCTGAATGAGGTATTCAGAGAGGAGTTGGATATCTACGTGGTCGTATATATCGACGACATCCTCATCTATTCGTCCAGTGTGGAGGAGCACGTACACCACGTCAAAGCTGTGCTCCAAAAGCTGAGGGAAAACATGCTGTTTTGTAAACTCAGCAAGTGTGACTTCCACGTCACATCCGTGGAATTCCTCGGAGTGATGCTGAGTCCAGAGGGACAGGAGATGGCAGAACGAAAGATCAAGGCGGTGAAAGAATGGCCGGTGCCCCAAAGCGTGAAGGACGTCCAAAGTTTCATTGGCTTCGCCAACTTTTACAGGCGGTTTATAGATGGATTTTCAGGATTGGTGGCCCCAATCACACAGCTACTGAGGAAGTCCAAGGAGTTTGTCTGGTCCCCTGAAGCGAACACAGCCTTTGAGGCCCTGAAAAGCGCCTTTGGTAAGGCGCCGGTGTTGGCTCACCCCGATCCGGATCTCCCCTACGTGGTGGAAGCGGACGCATCGGATGTGGCGCTGGGGGCTATCTTGTCCCAACGCAACCACGACACAGGGGTGCTTCATCCCGTTGCGTACATGTCCCGCAAACTCAACGACGCCGAACGCAACTACCATATTGCGGAGAAGGAGCTTCTCGCAATCAAGGACGCCTTCACCGAATGGAGGCATTGGTTGATGGGGGCAAGACATGTGGTATCGGTGTACACGGACCATCGGAACCTACAGTTCATGACGGCCACAAGACACCTTTCTCCCAGGCAGCTGCGGTGGATGATCTTCTTTGCGGGGTTCAACTTCCGCATCACATATCGGCCGGGGACGGAAAACCAGAAGGCGGACGCCCTGTCCCGTCAATCTGCAGTTAAGGAACCATTGCCTGCGACCGAGCATTCCATCATTTCCCCGAGGATGGTATTGGGGGTTATCCAACCGGATACTTTCCTGAGGGGAATAAAGAGAGGGATCAGGTCATTCGCATGGCGGAGGTGGCTCCTCAGTCACAGAGAATGGCAGCTGAAGGACGGGATACCCCTGAAGGGCAGGTGCCTATTGATACCCACGCCTAGGCTAAGGAAACAAGCATTCATCTGGTGCCATGACTCTCCATGCGCAGGTCATTTGGGCTTTGAAAAAACGGTGGCTAGCATGGGACGGCATTTCTGGTGGCCAACCATGAGAGTGGATGTCAGGAGGTGGGGACAGGAGTGTCCTACGTGTGCTACCATGAAGGCCGACCATGGCCGAACCCAAGGGCTCTTACATCCACTTCCAACCCCGGATAGACCATGGGATAGCATATCACTGGACTTCGTGGTGGGCCTACCGGTAGACCAGGGGATGACGGCAATACTGGTGGTGGTGGATTACTTGACGAAAATGGGGCACTTCATCCCCTGCAAGAGAGTCCCTACGGCCGGGGAATTGGCGTCACTACTCCTAAAGAATGTGGTACGACTGCATGGATTACCTGGGGTGATCGTGTCGGACCGGGGATCGCAGTTTACAGCGCAATTCTGGAAGACTTGGTGCACTGCGCTGCATGTTAAGACCGCCCTGTCCACCAGCTACCACCCTCAAACGGAAGGCCAAACCGAGCGCCTGAACCAAACGCTCAAACAGTATCTGCAATGTTTTGTGGACCAGGGCAGGGAAGAATGGGTCGACTTGCTATGGGTTGCGGAGATAGCCTACAACAACGCCACTCACAGCTCCACACAGTCATCTCCGTTCTATAGCAACTATGGCCAACATCCCAGGTTCTTGCCATTTCTACATCCGTTCAGAGAGGACAGGATTCCCGCCACAGCGGACAGGGTGGCACACATAAAAGACACGTTGATGCACTCAAGGGCTGTCCTAATAGAGGCCAAGAGAAGATACAAGGCTGCGGCAGACAGGAAGAGAAGGCCCGGGCCACTGTACCGCACTGGAGACTACGTCTGGATATCCACAAGAAACATGAGGTTTCCAAAGAACAGTGTGTTCCATCCGAAGTACATGGGCCCCTATCGAATTACCAAGTGTATGGGTCCCGTGAACGTGAAGGTGTGCTTGCCCCAGTCATTGCGGATACACCCTGTCTTTCATGTATCATTGCTCAAACCAGTACCCTCCAAGCCGTCTGGGACACCTAGGCCGGTATGCGTGGAGTCGGAGGTGGAGTATGAAGTGTCGGGCATACGGGCGTCCAAATGGCGCAGGGGGAAGCTGTGGTACCTGGTTGCGTGCAAAGGCTATGGCCCGGAGGAGCAATCATGGGAACCGGCTGAAGGGGTTCATGCTCCGCGCTTGGTCTCCTTGTTCCATCGGCGTTTTTCTGCCAGCGCTGGCCCCGTGGGGAGCCCCTGAGAGGGAGGATGTACTGTCAAGAATTCCTGTCATGCGAGGGGAGGAAAGCGGTAACCAGCGAAAACGGACTACATCTCCCAGGATGCTTAGCGGTTGAGAGGTTATGTAAACAGGAGAGCTGTTACATAACTCAAGGAAAACACGCCCTTATGTAAACAGGAGAGCTGTTACATAACTCAAGGAAAACACGCCCTTATGTAAACAGGAGAGCTGTTACATAACTCAAGGAAAACACGCCCTATAAAGGGAGGAACCGGGAGGTACAACGCTGTCGGATATTGTGTTTACACCGACGTACCTGCTTCGTGAAGAGCAGTGTTCTGGAGTGGTGCTCCAGTAAGGCAAGAACAGAGGTAGGTCGAGTCGTTACTCCCTGGGCCGTGTCTTGCCCCATCGTCACCTGTGAAGGAACCGGAAGCTCTACCGGTCAACCATTGAGCTTCGCTTTTTTACTCCGCTGAGTCAAAGCGCAGTGGCGCTTTTGCTGGTTGGAGTCGTAACTCCCAGCCCGACCAGAGATACAGGGACTGCCAGCTGTAACGCACACCAGGAGGTGTTTGCCGCGTTACAGACTCGGAAGTCCACAGGATCGATCGAGCGGCTGCTCTCGGTTCAGTCTTCTTGCTTTTGATTGGGGTATCGGTGACGCATCACCAGGAGGTGACTCCGCGTCCCGGTGCAGTCTGAGGAAGAGGTTGAGCGGCTGCTCCCTTCAGGTAGAGACCCCGGCTGGGTGTTTCCCTGACTCCTCGATTCTCCCCAACACTCTTCGTGCCCCTCACAGCCTACCGATTGGCATTTTCGGCCATTTCATTTCTGCCCTCTGTTGGCATACGCCGGGATCGGCGTATATGCAGAGGACGGTTAGGACCATCCGTGCTGTGGGCTGGTAACGTACTTAGCCTGGAGGATTCCAGTGACTATAACTTTTGTTTACTCTTTGTATTATTTTTGCCTTCATTAAAATAACTAACCCTTCACAAGTGGTTGCGTCCTCATTATCGTGTCTGTTAAACGATCCTGAGACGTTCAGGGCGTTACACTATACAGCGGCCATCACACAACAAAGACGTAGTTACACAGAGGTTAAGAAAGAACTACGTGCCAGGGAACTGAAGTACTCAATGCTTTTTCCAGCGAAGCTCCGGGTTGAATCTGAAGGGAAAACGTTGTTCTTTGAAACGCCGGGAGAGGCACGAGATTGGCTAGAAGAATGGAGACCAGCCCGAGGGCCCAAAAACAGAGAGAATGCGCACGCCGCACGCTGAGAAACATACGGATAGAACTCAATGAGAAGACGTAATGCTGCGAGACTGGCACTAAAACTCAGTACAGGAAGCACCAGCTAATGAACTACTGTAAGGCATTTGACACTCTGGAAAGAACTATTGGCTGAACACTGCTACACGAGATAGATGTCGCCCATGAAATGGACTGGGGCCGGGACGTTCGATCTACGACCCTTGATCAAGGGGTTGGGGCCTCCACAGGTAGGATCTAATGGATGGGGGCAGCACAGAATGGACTGTTGTGCAGGGGGGCTTTGTTCTGACCACGGAAGACTCACCCCCACAAATGTTGTGGTTTATTTGGGAATCTAAGGGCTCTGCTCAGTTGGGGGGGGCGGGCAGTTTTAGAACTGCTGGGCAGGGAGGCAGGGTTGGGGGTTCGGGTTAAGGGAGTCAGGGGACTTGATTGGGTATGTTATGTTATTCCTGTTAACATATCTCTCCTAAGACAATGGTTGATAACTGTACAATGTTTTCCTACATATGGCATGCACCCTTGCTCTGACAATACAAACAGCACCATCAGTTCTGTGACCGCATATCACACATACTATGGCACGACGTGAAGATTTGGAAGCCACCATCACTAGGCCCTCCCCTGTCCGTGATATCGTGGAATGTGAACGGACTAGGGCATAAGATCAAAAGGGGGCTGGTTCTTCAATATCAAAAAAAGGAAAGTCCCTATAGTAGTACTACTCCAGGAGACACACCTAGTGGGTACGGCCTGTAAAGTGTTTGACCGCTGGGGGTTCAAAATGGTTGCCCACGCGGAATTCACATCTGGGTCACCGGGGGTGGTATAGGAGTTCGCCTTTGGTGGTAAAGAGGAATTGGACTGACAACCAGGGTAGATTTGTTGCAGTAGCCTGTCAATGGGAAGGACGGATGTACAATATGGTCTCAGTGTATGTCCCTCCGGCACTTCATCAAATGGCCTTTCAGGATCTTGGAAGGTTCCTACTGGACCTTACTGATGGGGAACTGATCATAGACGGCGACTTTAACGCCGTAATGGGCGCTACCAAGGACCGACGACCGAGTAGAGCAGAGGTCTTCAAACCTTTGTAGGTTGAGCCCCCCCAGCTCACTTTATTCAGCTATTGGCCCACCCCCCAATACCTGACAGAAATTTCTGGAATCTGGTACACTACATAATTGACCGCAGCACGCATATCCTGGGCCATATCCAGCATATAATGTCCAACATAATGAGAGTGTTTAGTTAAGTGCAGGTTTGTGAGTGGGTGTGCTGAAATGACAGATTATTACATAGCTCAAACCACTTTTTTTCTAGATAAAATGTGCGCAAATTGTTTTTACGAGGATGATTTGTTTTACACATGACATTGATTGATAACACCATCAACATAAATGTGACGGGTGTGCCTGTTTTTCGCCACAGACGGTCAATCTGTGGATGGATTTTTGAGAATGAGAAGCAAGTTGTCTGAATGCAAGGTGCATTCCCAGACTCTTGAAGTAACTCAGAATGTTATTGAGGGCAAAGTAGGGTTTCAAATGTGTTAAACCATGGGTACTCACAAACTTTCTCTCGAGGGCCAAATTTACAGTGTGGTTTGTGTCCGAGGGCCGCACCGGTGGGGTGGGATAAGTGGGGGAGGGGCGGGCTAGAGAAACAAAAAAAACTGAGGTTGAACAGAGGTCCCTGCAGTGGACGCCTTCGTCCACTGAGCCACCAGACCGGCATACACACATCTCTCTCTCTCTCTCCCTCTCCATCTCTCTCCCTCTCTCTCCTTCTCTCCCTCCCTCTCTCCCTCTGTCTCACTCAGACTGTCTCACTCCCTCTCAGTCCCTCTCTCTCCCTCCCTGACTCCCTCTGTCTCACTCACTCTGACTGTCTCACTCCCTCTCTCTCTCTGTCTCCCTCTCTCTCTGTCTCTCTCTTTCTCTGTCTCCCTCTCTCTCCTTCCCTATCCCTCTCTGTCTCCCTCTGTCTCCTTCCCTCCTCACTCTGTTGCCCTCCCCCTCCCTCCTCCCTCCCCCTGTCTGTCACCCTCTGTCTCCCTCTCTCTCCCTTTCTCTATCTCCCTCTCCCTTTCTCTGTCTCCCTCCCTCTCCCTCTGTCTGCCTCCCTTTCACTGTCTTCCTCCCTCTCCCTCTCTTTGTCTTCCTCTGTCTGTTTCCCTCTGTTTCCCTCCCTCTCCCTCTCTTTGTCTCCCTCTGTCTGCCTCCCTCCCTCTCTTTGTCTCTCTCTTTCTGCCTCCCTTTCTCTGTCTCCCTCTCTCTGCCTCCCTTTCCCTCCCTCCCTCGCTCTCCCTCTGTCTGCCTCCCTCTCCCTCCCTCCTTTCCCCCCCTCCCTCACTCTCCCTCTGTCCGCCTCTCTTTCCCACCCTCCTTTCCCTCCCTCCCTCCCTCCCTCGCTCTCCCTCCCTTTCCCTCCCTCGCTCTCCCTCTGTCTGCCTCCCTTTCCCTCCCTCCCTCTCCCTCCCTTTCCCTCCCTCCTTTGCTCTCCCTCCCTCCCTCGCTCTCCCTCTGTTGCCTCCCTTTCCCTCACTCCCTCTCCCTCCCCCTCCCTCGCTCTCCCTCTGTCTGCCTCCCTTTCCCTCCCTCCCTCGCTCTCCCTCTGTCTGCCTCTCTTTTCCTCCCTCGCTCTCCCTCCCTTTCCCTCCCTCCCTCGCTCTCCCTCTGTCTGCCTCCCTTTCCCTCCCTCCCTCTCCCTCCCTTTCCCTCCCTCCCTCGGTCTCCCTCTGTTGCCTCCCTTTCCCTCCCTCCCTCTCCCTCTCCCTCCCCCTCCCTCACTCTCCCTCCCTCTCCCTCCCTTTCCCTCCCTCCCTTGGTCTCCCTCTGTTGCCTCCCTTTCCCTCCCTCCCTCTCCCTCTCCCTCCCCCTCCCTCACTCTCCCTCTGTCTGCCTCCCTTTCCCTCCCTCCCTCGCTCTACCTCTGTTGCCTCCCTTTCCCTCCCTCCCTCTCCCTCCCCCTCACTCGCTCTCCCTCTGTCTGCCTTTTTTTCCCTCCCTCCCTCGCTCTCTCTTGCTCTCCCTCCCTTTCCCTCACTCCCTCGCTCGCCCAATTTCTGAATGCTTTTGTTCTTTACAATTTTGTGCTCTTGGTATGGATTCACTTAATCTCAAAGGGGGGCCCGGGCTCCGTGTCAACTTTAAATGCTTCCTGTTTGCTATTGGCGCTGTTCTTATTTTGTCACAAAGCATAATTTGCATTTGGGCTCAGTCACCTAAAGCAGCGCCTCCCTCGTCACCATGGCTTCTGTGAATATCATCAGAAACCATCACAGACCTCATTTCCTCAATTAAATGTCCTCGAAAGGCACTTTTCGGTTTAGCAGAGGAGACTTCCTGCCTCCTCGCTGAAGCTGAATAAATGAACCCCCTCCTGGGAGGGTAAACATAATAAAAGCATGGGCACTTCATGCCTCGTCGATTTCCCCTCCCTCCTCCCTCAACTTGCCACAAGGAACAAAGGTGAAATTAGAGAGTAGTGGTGAAATTAGAGAGGAGTGCGCCCCCCCCCCCCTAAGATGGGGGCGCGCCCCACAGTTTGAAGAACTCTGGAGTGGAGACACAAATAGGTCCAATCAGGCTCTGAGGGAATTCATGGATGCAATGGGGCTGACTGATATTTGGAGAGTTAAACACACTACAGAACACCAGTACACCTTTAACTCTGGAGTACACAACAGTCTTTCCCGAATAGACTATATACTGACTCTAGCAATAACCACGGAGAGGGTGAGCGAAGTGGTACACTTACCAAGAGGCATTTCAGATCACTCGCCTATACAATTCCTATATACCGCACAGATTCCTGGGAGGAAGAGAATTTTTCCACTCTACCCAGGATACCTGAAAGACCGTAAGATTGCCAAGGCCCTAGTGAAGTCCACTGAGCAGTACTTTACAGAGAACACACAGTCAGTGGATTTGATGGGCATTGTATGGGAGGCATACAAGTCAGTGATAAGGGGCCAAGCCATCTTGGTCATCACCAGTCATAAACAAGACCACAGGAAGAACCTAGATGCACTAGAAGAAACAGTCCAGAGGGCAGAGGTGGCATATAACGCAAATCCCACTGATACCACAGCACACACCCTGACATTAGCGACCCAAGAATTTAGGGTTTATACATGGGAAACCGTGAAGGCCAGACACTCCGATACCCTACATTGGTTGTATGAACTGGGTGATAAGACTGGGAGAATGCTTGCATGGTTGGAAAGAAAGGAGAAGGTGAATAGATGGATTGCAAAATTAACAAGGAGGGGAGAGAGAGTATATAGATGGATTCGTTCTCCCTAGTCAGTAGTAAATAAACAAGAGGAATCCACTAAGGAAGGGTTTCCCTACTCAGGTTGGGAGCACCCTGTGTTGTAAAATACCCCTCACACACCAAAAGGACCCTTGGTGTCATGCTTCATCATTGGGGTCTTCGCACCCCTCTACAAGATGCGGCGTGCTTCGACTGGTGACTACGCGGGAGCACTTTTTAGACTATCTGTGGTGTGTTTGAAGGTATTTATGTGCGTGAGTGGTGAGTTTATACGGCGAGTGATGTTTAAAAAGAGCCTGGCTCGTGGGGATAAAAACAATTTTAATCTGCCCCCGGGCTGGCGCTATTAAAAACGTGCAGAAAAATGGAGGTGTATTATGCAAGACTATGTGCACTACCTCCCAGGTGTGTGTGTCAACATGTTTCGGAGACTAAGCTCCTTCTTCAGGACAGGGTACACAAATCCCCACCTTACTCACGTATCTCTAGTGAAAACATGTAGTTATTTACAAGAGTGAAATCAAGTGCAGGTCGTGATATGTACCTACTGAATGATTCAATAGTCGCAGGATGTCGACCTGTAAAGGAAGAGGACAAAAAATATTTTCTGGTGGTCCGCTCCTTTAAATAAAACACTAGGCGCAGTGACCTGTGGAAAAAATACAATCATTGTGCGGGCTCCGATCACTAGACAGAAATGTCATTCTACTTGCGAATTTGTGCCTGGCGTGAAAAAGGGACATGTACAAGACATACAATACACTCAACATAAAACACACACTCTAAGAACGAGTTCTTTTCCATTTCTTTTCTTTTATGGTGGTAATAATATTCAGGGTTTAGATATAGTGAGACGCAATGAGGAGGAAAAGGAAATGTTGCCGTTACTGGGAGGGCGGCACTCTTTAAAATGGTGGCCCTGACTAGGTTCCTCTATGCTCTTCAAAATACCCCATTCCCAGTCCCCTCCTCCTACATTAAAGCAATTAATGCAGAAGTAACCACATTGCTGTGGGACGGGAAACCGCTAAACATAGCGCAACACAAATTAGTACATAGCTGGTACGATGGGGGAATCGCATTGCTAAATGTTAAATTATACCATTGGGCCTCACAACTAATGGTGCTAAACCAGTGGCTGTACATCCCACAGGACGAACCGGCATTCAGAATAGATAAATGCCTCTTACCCACAGAACATCTGATGAAAGCCCTGTACACCAATAAGAGAAGAAACACACTCACAGGACCGACGGCGCACACAATTAAAATATGGCACACTGCACAAAGGGCGCTAGGTTGGGCATGAGTACTGACGCTGGCCATCCCCCTCTGGGAGACTCGACGACTGGGCACTCTGGCTAACACTAAGGGATTAGACAGTGAGGCGAGATCCTTCCCTTTGCAATGCTGCGGGAAAAATATGGGATGGCGGAAACATAACTTTACCGTTATATCCAAATCAGACACGCACTCCAAAGCGCTATCCCCCCAGGCACCACACTAACGGAGTCTTCACCTTTGGAAGACAGGCTCCTCGCGGACTACATGGAAAAACCAGCATTTGCAATGCAATAGGTCTCGCACTAGGAAAGTTTGAGCTATTGGTATTGTAAATGACAATTTTTTTTATTTATGTGTTGGTTTTGAAAGTAGCAAAATTAATAGCTTTGTCATTTACAATGCCAATAGTTTTAACTTTCTCAAATGTGACACCTATAGCATTAGTAATGCAATATGTGTTGTATTTACCTGACTTAGATGTATTGATATTACAAATAACAATGGATTTTTTTTATAATTAATACTTAAATAAAAGTTATTGTAATTTATAATGGCAATATATATATATATATATTCACAGAAAAAACCATAGGTTATACTCCATATATAGTTAGGAATTTGCATTTACAAAACCTTGAAAATTCAATGAAAAAACCATTGGTTGTAGGCCATATATAGTTAGGGATTTGCATTTAGAAAACCTTATTTTACTCGCATAAAACCATTGAAATTCCATATATAGTTATAAGCGCTAACTATATATCGCGCACCCGCAATCCACTGCTGATGATGTCACATATTACATCATTCATGACATGGTTAGTGACATCACTGATGACATCACTGATGACATCTCAAATGACATCACTGATGACATCACTGATGACAACATCCAGTGACTGTATGTTTCTGTAAAGTTAAAACATGTTTTACATATTGAAGAATGAGTACATGTATAAGTGTCTGGATGAAGGATTTACTAGGTGCATGACTGACTGATTGAGTGAGTGATTAAATGTGTCTCACTGAGTGCATGGGTTAGTGACTAAACTGTTTTAATTTGTGCATCATTATATCTGTTGTTCTACAAACTGCTGCATATGTTGATCAGTAGCTATATGAGTAACTGTATGGGTTATTGATTGGTTGTCCAAGTATTTGTATGGGAAACTGAGTGTGTGTGTATGGGTGGCTGGGAGGTGTGTGACTCTGTACATAGATGTGTGAGTAGTTGATTCACTATATGTATAGATTCAAAACTGCATGTGGAAACAGCTGTATGGGCGGTTGACTGTGCATGAGTGTATTAGTGAGTGAATGGATATCTCAGTGCTACATGTCAAATTAAGTACATATGTAAAACACAGTACATGTGAGAGTTGACATCTATAAATAACTGTGCATAAGAGCTAGTGAATGTGTGAGTGGCTGTATGGATCATTGTGAACATGTATCAGAGATTGTATAAGAGAGTAAAGTAAATATGTGTTAGTATATGTTTGAATAAGTAAGGTGTGTATAACTGTATAGTTGAGAAAATGGAGGTGTGATTCATTTTTGGCATAACTGACTAGGTGTGTGAGTAACTCCATGGATGAGTGACTGTCTGTTTACACTGATTGTATCTAAGGTTATATTAGAGTCTGAAGAGGTTCATGGTATTATCACATGAATGATATCATCAGTGATGTGATCAGTCATGTCAAATGAGATGTTATCAGTGATGTCATCAGTGATGTCATTTGAGATGTCATCAGTGATGTCATCAGTGATGTCACTAACCATGTCATGAATGATGTAATATGTGACATCATCAGCAGTGGATTGCGGGTGCGCGATATATAGTTAGCGCTTATAACTATATATGGAATTTCAATGGTTTTATGCGAGTAAAATAAGTTTTTCTAAATGCAAATCCCTAACTATATATGGCCTACAACCAATGGTTTTTTCATTGAATTTTCAAGGTTTTGTAAATGCAAATTCCTAACTATATATGGAGTATAACCTATGGTTTTTTCTGTGAATTTCAATGGTTTTTTAATAGCAAATATCAAAAGCTGTCAAATGTCAAGTACGTGATAGGTAAAAACGTTTTCGTGTTTAAGCACGCTGATGTGCTTTGAACGCTGCCCCCCCCCCACTCCCCTCTTTTCTCTTAGTAGTACTCTCTCTTTGCAGATAGTGAACGGTAGTTAACTCAGACCTTTACCCCTGTTGTAATCCGTCGTACCTGCTTGTCTCTCCATTTGATTGATTATTATCCAAGCATTTACTGTTTTACAATTGGTTCTCTTTGGATCATTCTCTATTTACAAACAAGCACAAAGTCGCAATACTCTGTTTAGTCTTTGCAGATAGTGTAAAATCGTGTAAAAAAATAAAAGTAATCGAGCAAAATCAGTAGACCACTAATTCGATCTCTTTTTGACCTCGGTAAAATACAAACATTAGGAATAACCCTTCATGAGAAATACGAAAATAGTGAAATGAACTGAGCTCCACACCATGAGGGCTGCAAAACAGCTCGACTCCGCCACCCACACCGCCCAAAATAACGGCAAACCCTATGCAAATATTATAAATATACACAACACACCAGCAAAGAAACAGAGTAAAACATTTTATTAAATAACTATTTACATAACTATTTTATACTTTTTATTGCCCGATCCGGCTAGCTCAATCGATCGAGCATGAAACTCATGCACTGATAACAAGCGTTGAGAGTTTGTAGAATGATGGCTTCAGATTTTCCACATATGGTGTACTGGCGCGAAATGGCAGGGGGCGTTTGGATTCTACCCCTTCTCCAAATAAGATTTTCATACGTGAATGTTCGTTCATGCTTTTTGTCCCTGACTTGCTTCCATGTCACTGCCTTACATACATGGCATAAGTCCTGGTTGTAGAGTGCCATACTTCAGAGTTCTAAGCAGCTCTTGTAACACTGTTTAAACCTTATTTGCACCTGCTGCAGCTTCACTATTCAAAGTAAGTGGGGTCCATTTGTGGACCTGACTGCATTGGAAAACAATGTGATACGGTGCCTCCCTAAACCGCTTGACGGAGGCCCCCGAGGGGCGGTGAGATGGCGCGGACTGAGAGGGGGCGCTTGGCTCCTGCCCCCTCCCCAAGTCGTGTTGCCCTGGTGAGGCCTGAGATCGCCCCCGGCATAGGCGGCCGGCTCCCGGGGTCCGGCGGAATTTTTTCCCTTTTGAAGAATCTTTCATTCTGGACCTTGTCCCACAATCCGTTTCACCTGAAGACACGCTGTCGTAGGGCGCCCCTTTACCGTTTTAGTTGCCATTCCGCCCGCTTTTGGTACTCTGTGCCTCTTCCGCCATTCAGCTGTTTACCGCTCGCTCTTGCGACTACAACGTCTCGCTCACCATGTAGTTGAGTTGCTCCCGCTCTTAAGATTTGACCGAACTTTTTGGACTGCTGAAAGCGGTTGTATTCCGACCGCTGGTTGGTGGAGACATTTTGACTATATTCTGCACCTGCATTGTCGCGTAATGCGTCATATGACGCGACGCGTTAGCGCACCCGGAAGTGCTCCGGTGCGCAAGGCGCAGCTTCCCGGAAACGATCCAGAGCGCGCCGCGCAGCGCGTAACGTAAGCATAACAGGTCATGTGACTTGTTAATAAAACTTTTCATTGGTTCATTTTACTTTTCTTTTCCTAATTATGTAAGACTAGGTCATGTGACCTAAAAATAACACTTTTCATTGGATTAAAACATTTTTTTTCCCCAAACGATGAAAGCCCCACCTTGTTTCTGGATGTTTCAGACTGAAGCTGCCGTCACCATGAGAGCACCACCATCTCGTAGCTCCGTCGTGGCCATTCCGCAAGCAATCATGGCAGCCGCTCCCCATCGGAAGCCTGCGGGAGTCGAGGGCCCCCAAGACTTTTGTACAATCTTCAAGGCTGAGGGGACGCTTTCGAGAATGGAACCCAAGCCCTGGCAGACAAGCGTCCGAGTTCCAAGGTGTCCCAGGGCCATTTTACTGGACCAGGCCCAAATCCGAAGAGCCGGCCGCCATTTTAAGAGTCCTGTGGCAGCCGCCTATCGCTGCACCGCAAGAGTGGGAGCGACTCAACTACATGGTGAGCGAGACGCTGTAGCCGTAAGAGCGGGCGCTAAACAGCTGAATGGCGGAAAAGGCACAGTGTAGCAAAAGCGGGCGGAATGGCGACTGAAACGATAAAGGGGCGCCCCACTACAGCAGACAAGCCTCCGCCATGTGCTTCAAAACTGCATATGTATCTCGTGATATCAAGGTTGGGCAACCAGTACAGAACAAGCAGTTACGAGTCCCATTTACACCGGCGCCATTTTGGGCGCGGCCGGGCAGGTCCAGGATCTACTGAAACATAAAAAATGAGGCTGACGTCTCTGAAGCAGTTGACGAACAGCAGGACATAGCAAATAAACATGAACTCTCTAAAGCTGTTAACTCACTGCAGGACAAAACAAGTGAACCTGAAACCTCTGGAATAATTGTCGCTCAAAAGAACAACACACAAAACTCTGTAGAGCCTGAAGAAAAAAAAACAGAAGGGCACTGTAGTTTCAGACACACTTAACACTAATGACTAAACAAAGATTTCGTCTGTTTATAAAGCAGTTATCATCTTGACAGAATTGACAAAGAAGTGTACAGACACCAATGCATCAGCATTCTCGGAGATAACATCTTAAGGAACAAAGAAAGACCTGTTCACTCTTGACACCCCAGGTGCTGTGTATATTGCACTATAGTGCTGCATCGAGAAAACGGGCAACCCTATTGATGTGGATTTTTCATTATTGATTATTGTAAAGAAATTGCGACTCCCCCCTTTAGCAGATTAGCTAAATGTTTGCGTAATTTAGGCATAAAAGTTATATTATTGTTGTTGTTATCGTTATAGTTCTGGTTAATTTCAAAAAATGGTTAAATATATTTACAGTTTTTGTTGCGTTCGTTATATTTAAATGTTAATAAAGTTTTAAAATGTAACTGTCTTGGAGTACTATATTTTTTTTAAAAATCGGGTGAATGGGGCCTTGAATCGGGTTATTGTCATGTGTGGGCTTTGCAAGTGTACTGCTACAAGATCGGACATTTCAAACTCAAATGCACGTTCTTTTTCTTACCTTTCCGAAGCATGGAGCGCAATAGCAGGCAGAGAAAGGGTGATGCACGTGTTGAACACTGCCTGGCCTGCAAATTGCTGGCAGTGCCCCCCCGCCCGCTCCTGAAAGAGGGCACACACACACCGCCGCCCCGAGTACTTCAAAAATCTTTAAAAGACCATGCGCTTGTTCAATGTGAAGTGGATAACATGGCTAATAGCATTTGCTGGATAATGCATGAATATCGCTGACTTTTCAACGATATTCATGCATTGCGGCCGTTTTTTATCGCATTTGCGATAAACCTTGCTAATAGCAAGGTTTATGTGCGATAAAATTCGCCGATGTGCGGCGATAATTTTTGTCTCTAAACAAGTTAGAGACAAAATTACCGCTAGTTGTTGGTAATATGCCCCCGGGTTTTTCCTTGCAGGAATCGGGAAGCGAAAGACTAGCACTGAAATCAGTAGTCTCACGCCTGAATCGGGAGGGTTGGCATGTCTGGATACTCTACAGCTGGGGTCATAAACTACATTCGCAGGGCTAGGTGATAGCCTAGGTCCGGCCTGGACAATCGGACACAGAGGAAGAGGAGTGTCAGAGGGTGCGGTAGTGAATAGGGTGAAAGGGAGGTGTCGGGCAGGCACAGGGTGTGATTCTCAGAGAAGAGCAGCGCAGGTGGGGGGAAGTATATGGCCCATGCATGAGAGAGAGAGCGGGGGTGACCATTGCGTGGGGGAGATGCGTGCGAGGGTGGGGAGCCATGCTGAGAATCGGCGGCGTGCAGAGAGTGGCCCTGGTCAAGGCATCTAAAATGGCTGCCGTGCACGACAAAATTGTGGCATTGGACAAAACGCAAGATGGCGCAGACAATGTTTATCAATAAGGATTCATTTATAACAAAATATTTACTCGCAGTGACAAAATGGTGGTCAACACTTCCTGATTTCCATCGAATCGAACGTTAACAAACGTCACGCAGCAAAAAAAAAAAAAAAAAAAAAAACACGCACAGAGCAGTTTTTAGCCATGTTATCCAATGGAAGGTGGATAACACGGCTAAGAGCATTTGCTGAATAATGCATGAATATCGCTGACTTTTCAACGATATTCATGCATTGTGGCCGATGTGCGGCGATAATTTTTGTCTCTAAACAATTAAAATGAAGCACAAAATGGCGAATTCCCGTTTCGCTACCAGTTTGCGGCCCAGTTCGCGGCTGGGGAAACGCTTCTACCGTGAAAAATAATTTTTTTTTTATTTTCCCCACGGGACCCTTTAATAACCCCAACAACAATCCTAGGGGGTCAAGAGGGGGATACCTTGCCCCCTTTCATTAAATTCCCCCTTCGTTTTTCACCTCTTCTTCTCTCTCGATCCTACCGAGAGATAAGATGGCGGCCGCTCCGGACTGTCACGCAGCAAAAAAAAAAAAAGCTCACGCACAGCCGCTGGAAGAGATGTATCAACATATATGAGCCTCCTCAGCCACCCTCAGGAAATATAGGGGATTAGGATACGTCTCCCGCACCCCCTTATACCTAGTAATTTAATTAACGAAGCACAAAATGGCGAATTCCCGTTTCGCTACCAGTTTGCAGCCCAGTTCGCGGCCCGGGAAGCGCTTCTACCGTGAAAAATCATTTTTTTTTAAATTTTCCCCACGGGACCCTTTAATAACCCCAACAACATTTCTAGGGGGTCAAGAGGGGGATACCTTGCCCCCTTTCATTAAATTCCCCTTTCGTTTTTCACCTCTTCTTCTCTCTCGATCCTACCGAGAGACAAGATGGCGGCCGCTCCGGACTGTTTAGAATGTTGACAGACACCGGAGAGCCAATCAGCTTTCTGCGCGCAAAGTTCCGAAACGCGCAAAGTAAGCGGACCGGATCGCTGCCCGGAGCGCTGTTACAGATATATATCTTGATTTAAACGTTAATTTCTCAAAATCCACTGAAGCACATATATTGAGACCTAGCAAAGGCACATCGGGCTAACAGTCCCTACAATTTTGCCAAGTTTCGTGCAAATCCATTCAGCCGTTCGAGCTAAAAGTGAGTCCAACCGCCCTATGGAAAACTCAATGTAAAAAACGCGTTTTGGGACCCCCCTTTTTTCTCAGCCCCCCCTTGACGAAACCCCACCAAATTTTCAGGGGCTGCTCAGAAACAAAATGTGCCATTTTCCGGACAATTTCAGCCGATTCCGTCCACAAACGCCAAAGTTATTAGACATAGAATTTTCAGAAATCCCATAGGGAATTAATCCTAACTATATATACCTACTGGCGATAGCCAGTAGGTAATATATATATATATATATATATATATATATATATATATATATATATATATATATATATATATATATATATATATAATATATATATATATATATATATATATATATATATATATATATATATATATATATATATATATATATATATTCACTGAAAAAAACATAGGTTATAGACCATATATAGTTAGGGATTAGCATTTACAAAACCTTATTTTACTCGCATAAAACCATTGAAATTCGCATATATAGTTAGTTGCGCTAACTATATATCGCGCACCCGCAATCCACTGCTGATGATGTCACATATTACATCATTCATGACATGGTCAGTGACATCACTGATGACATCATCCAGTGGCTGTCTGTTTCTGTAAAGTTAAAATATGTCTTACATATTGAAGAATGAGTGGATGTATAAGTGTCTGGATGAAGGATTTAGTAGGTGCATGTCTGACTGTATGAGAGAGTGATTAAATGTGTCTCACTGAGTGCATGGGTTAGTGACTAAACTATCTTAATTTGTACATCATTATATCTGTTGTTCTATGAACTGCTGCATGTGTTGATCAGTAGCTATATGAGTAACTGTATGGGTTATTGATTGGTTGTCCAAGTATTTGTATGGGAGAGTGAGTGTGTGTGTGGGGGTGGCTGGGAGGTGTGTGACTCTGTGCATACATGTGCGAACAGTTGATTCACTAGATCTATGGGTTCAAAACTGCATGTGGAAACAGCTGTATGGGTGGTTGACTGTGTACGAGTGTATTGGTGAGTGAATGGATATCTCAGTGCTACATGTCAAAGTAAGTACATATGTAAAACACAGTACATGTGAGAGTTCACATATATAAATTACTGTGCATAAGAGCCAGTGAATGTGTGAGTGGCTGTATGGATCATTGTGAACTTGTATCAGGGATTGTATAAAAGAGTAAATATGTGTTAGTATATGTTCGAATAAGTAAGGTGTGTATAACTGTATAGTTGAGGAAATGGAGGTGTGATTGATTCTTTGCATGACTGACTAGGTGTGTGAGTAACTCCATGAATGAGTGACAGTCTGTGAGTGTCTGTTTACACTGAGTGTATCTAAGGTTATATCAGAGTCTGAAGAGCTTCATCGTATAATCACATGAATGATGTCATCAGTGATGTGATCAGTAATGTCAAATGAGATGTCATCAGTGATGTCATTTGAGATGTCATCATTGATGTCATCAGTGATGTCACTGACCATGTCATGAATGATGTAATAAGTGACATCATCAGCAGTGGATTGCGGGTGCGCGATATATAGTTAGCGCAACTAACTATATATGCGAATTTCAATGGTTTTATGCGAGTAAAATAAGGTTTTGTAAATGCTAATCCCTAACTATATATGGTCTATAACCTATGGTTTTTTCAGTGAATTTCAATGGTTTTTTAATACCAAATATCAAATGCTGTCAAATGTCAAGTACATGATAGGTAAAAACATTTTCGTGTTTATGCACGCTGATGTGCTTTAAACGGTGCCACCCCTCCCCCCCCCTCTTTTCTCTTAGCAGTACTCTCTCTTTGCAGATAGTGAAGGGTAGTTAACGCAGGCCTTTGCCCCCGTTGTAATCCGTCGTGCCTGCTTCTCTCTCTATTTGATTGATTGCTATCCAAGCATTTACTGTTTTAGAATTGGTTCTCTTTGGTTCATTCTGTATTTACAAACAAGCACAGAGTCGCAATATTCTGTTTAGTCTTTGCAGATAGTGAAAAATCGTTTAAAAAAACAAAAGGAATCGAGCAAAATCAGTAGGCCACTAATGGGATCTGTTTTTGACCTCGCTAAAATAGAAACATTAAGAACAACCCCTCATGAGAAATACGAAACTAGTAAGATGAACTTAGCTCCACACCATGATGGCTGCAAGACAGCTCGACTCCGCCGCCCACCCCACCCCACCCAAAATAACGACAAACCCTATGCAAATATTATAAATATATACAACACATCAGCAAAGTAACAGGGTAAAACGTTTTATTAAATAACTATATACATGGCAGCCTGCTGCAACATCGATCCAAATGCCTTTTGGTGACTCTTCCATTGTGAACATTGTCCCACAATCCGTTTGACCTGAAACGATTACACAAATAAAACATTTGTGAGTTTTAAATTTCCGGAGAAGTATAATTCACCAATAGTTTTCTCTGTAGATCTTTTTCCATTAACAATCCCAGTTCCATCACCCGCCCAGGATATCAGTACTGTTAGTTGTCATTGTTGCTTCTGTTTTAATAAAAAATGTTTTAAGGTGTTTACTGTTTTTGTTGCGATGTATATATTTATAAGTTATTAAAGTGTTATAATCCTACTAATTTTTTTAGCGATTATTGCTGTTTGAGATATTCCCTGTCTACAAACAGAGAAGAATAGAAATATTCTGTCTCCCTTTGCAGATAGTGAAGGATAGGTAATGCAGACTTTTGTCCCCCGTTGTAATCCGTCATGCCTGATTGATTGATTGGCTGGACATTTATTGTTCAAGGAATAGTTCTTTCGAGGTACTCTCTGTTTGCAAATAACGTGGAATAGAAATATTCTGTCTAGTCTTTGCAAGTAGTGAAGGGTGGGTAATGCGGACCTTTGTCCCCCGTTGTAATCTGTCATGCCCATCTACTCCCCACTGATTGAGAAACTAGTTCCACCCGGACCATTTATTAGAGGTACATCATCTGACTCAACCGGAGAGAACCCCTAATAAAGAAGACATATGTAAAATACGAAGTATTCCCTGTATCCTGTTAAACAGAAACTTTAGCATGAAACACACTTGAAAAGGAAGGGAAAGAAATCGAACAAAATCAGTAGGCCTCTGATGAGTTTTTGACTTCGCTAGAAATAAGAAACATGAAAGTGGTGAAAGAAGCCAAGCTTGACGTTACGGCAGCCACAAGGTAGCTAGGCTCCGCCACCCCCCCCACTGCTCCAAGCATGTCTGTCCCACCGCCCGCCACGCCCAATAACGGTAACATGAAATAAATACAAATCAGCAGATACCTACCCCCATTCCGGAAACTCCCGAAGTGCAACAGGTTCGCGGCTACGCCCATCCGGAAGACGAGGCCTTCGGCACGTGTAGGGCGAGTCCTGCTGGCAGCCGTCGGCCGGGGAGGTCATCCCGTAAGGTGGGCCAGGAGAGGAGCCGAGGCCAACGGGATTCTGCTTCTTTCTTCAATAATGGCTGCGACAACACGCGGGGGGGATGTCTTGCACATGCCACCGACCCCCCCCTCGTATCTCCTGGTCTGGCCCCGGCTTGATACGAGCTCCCCGTTCGGGCCTGAAGCGGTGCCCTGCAGGCCACGGGGGGGGGATGTCTTGCCTCTGCCTCCGACCCCCCCCCTCTTATCACCTGGTCCGGACATCACAGATATCAACGCCAGGTGTCGGCGTGGGGTGCGCTGGGAGGGAGAGGCGGCGCGAACGAGCCTCTCCCACCCCCCCAGGTGGGGGCCCCTCAGCTGCACCCCCAACGCTCCACTCACCCAACAAAAGGGTTCCTCCACTCTTGCGATACAGCGACGCTCCACTCGCCCAACAAAAGGGTTCCTCCACTCTTGCGATGCAGCGACGCTCCACTCACCCAACAAAAGGGTTTCTCCACTCTTGCGATGCAGCGACGCTCCACTCACCCAACAAAAGGGTTCCTCCACTCTTGCGATGCAGCGACGCTGCACTCACCCGACAAAAGGTCTCGTCCACTATTGCGAGGCAATGATGCTCCGCTCACCCAGCGGGGGTCTCGTCCACTGTTGCGGTGCAACGGCGCTTCTGAGTTCAACTAGAAAATGAGTCCTGCATCCAGAAACGTTCTCCTCAACTTTGAAGATTCTATAAGAGCCACGGGGCCCCCGACCCCCGATGGGGAATGACTGCCATGATCACCCACGGAACGACCACGACGTAGCCGCGGGACGTCGGCGCGCTCATGCTGGCGCCGGACTCAGTCTTGAAATCACCAAAATCCTGCAAGACTACCAACTTGATCAGTTCCGGTGGGAAACCATTATGACCCGGTAGGAGAGATTTTTGCCTCCCACCCCTCTTTGACTGATGGTTCATGTCGCCAGTCCCCTCTACTACCCTTCACTGAAAACTTTTGGACTGCCAAAAGAGGTCCCGGTCCAACCACGAGTTGGTGGAGACATTTTGACTATACTTGGACCTTCCTGACCTCACCCAAAATGGCGCCGGTACAAATGAAACTATTGTGCCCCGATTGCTCAGCCTTGATATCATGATTTATGTGTGCAGTTTTTAGCACATGAATTGATATGGGATAAGACTAATTATATGTTCGGACAATTAATTGATCCGGGATGGGTATTGATTATACGTTCGAACAATAAATTGACATGGGACTTGTACTGATTACACATTCGGACAATGAATTGATATTAAGTTCTAATGCATCATTGATTACTGTATTTATTGAAGGTTAGAATTGTCGACACTTTTGGTACTTGCTCACAATGAATTATCGATATGATTTTGTTGCACTTGTCGCACTTTTTACTGATTATATGTTCGGACAATGAATTGATCCGGGATGGGTATTGATTATACGTTCGAACAATGAATTGACATTGAACAGGTACTGATTACACGTTCGGAAAATGAATTGATATTAAGTTCTAATGCATCATTGATTACTGTATTTATTGAAGTAATACTGATCTCTCCGCATGAAATTAATTTTCCACATGCTACACAAGTCAATCTCATCTGCCCAAAGTTCTTTTGCAGATTTGGGACCGTTTCCCTTGCCTCTGACTCACTTATTGCTAAGTCATTGGTGGATGTTTTTGCCGGTCGGGGGTTATCCCCCAAATCTCGAAGTTGTGCTTTAGAATAATTAAGAGGGTGCCACCTCTCCATGTGCCGATGCATGGTATGATTACCATAGCTATATTTTTTTTCGGTCCCTCTCGAGAGGTTTTTTTTTTGCAGATGAGGCATGTAACGAACCTGGCTTTAACTTTCTTTTCATGAGAAGGAAAAGAAAAAAATTGCCAGATAAAATTCACTTTCACATGGGACGTTCTTGGCATTTCTTTTAGTTTTTTAATGTACATGTTCATAAAACGATTATACAAATGAAACATTTGTGAGTTTTAAATTTCTGGAGAAGTATAATTTACCAATAGTTTTCTCTGTAGATGTTTTTCCATTAACAAACCCAGTTCCATCACCCGCCCAGGATATCACTACTGTTCCCCATGTCATAAAACCTTAGGATGTTCAATAACTGAAACAGCTAATATGGGTTTACTTACAGGGGACATCTTTTGTTCTGTTTTGTAAAGTAAAACTATTGTGAACGCAAGTATTATACATAGTAAGTGTTTAATATAGCATTTGTCAGTCATTGGTTAAGCAGCTAGGACCTGTTCACTCTTGACACCCCAGGTGCTGTGTATGTTGCACTATAGTGCTGCATCGGGAATACGGACAACCCTATTGATGTTGATTTTTCATTATTGATTATTGTAAAGAAATGGCGACTCCCCCCTTTAGCAGATTAGCTAAATCTTTGCGTAATTTGGGCATAAAAGTTATATTATTGGAAGTAGATGGTTATAGTTCTGGTTAATTTCCATTCAGAATGTCCTACACAGCACCACTCTAGGTAAATATGCTGCCTTGGGACTATTCGCACAACAGACCGCTACTGACCATTGTTGCTTCTGTTTTAATAAAAAATGTTTTAAGGTTGTCCCAGGGGGGGCTCCTCAACTTGAACCTGCCCTTCCGTTTTCTCTGAACTAGGAGTAAATACAAAGGTCGGTTCTTTGAGCAAGGATTTTAACGAGGGTTTTATTGGGATATAAGTCTTCTTCTGCATAACAGAGTAATGAGTTCTAAGGATTGTTCTCCAGTCTCTTGTACGGGGTGAGAAAATAAAGTTCAACAATAAGCGGGGCTGGGTATTCCGTTGGTGACGTCAAGGGGTCCCATCCGGCTCTATGGAAGACTTCTGGTCGAGGCTCTTCTCCCTGTAGCTTCAGACATGTGCTCGTCAGGACCGCCGGAACCCAGAAAGCAAAGAGTAAGAGAACTAACGGTTACTGGGACGTCCAGAAGGCAAAGTAAAAGGAGGGAAGGGAGTGAGGGAAAACCAAGTGACAGTGAACTTTTGCTAACGTCACGAAGTGCTCTCAGTGCTCGTGAAGGAAGGGGCACAGGGGACGCTATGTACACTCGGCAGCGGATTATTACTCGGTAGGGACGCTACTTTGTCCAACCCACCCCGCTAACCGGCCCCGTACCTTGTTAAGCCACGTTCCTCCCTCGGGACCGTGGCGGGGCGAAGCACCGAAACGTTGGCCTCCAGGCTTGAAGATATCAGCTGGGCTCGTCTGTACTCCGTCCTCCTTCAGGGTTGCACTCGCGCTGTTCGTTCCGGTCTCCACACCGTCTTCCTCCTGGGAAACGCCGACCGCCGATGGTGAAGTGCTTCCGCCTTTTGACGTTGCTCCGTAGAGAAGGGGCGTGGCTGAGTCCGTCAGACTGTTCCAGTTAAAGGCGCCAGCTCCTGATTTTGGGGGCACCCAGCAATCGTCCGGTCTCTCTCTCCACTCGGTCTCGGGCGGCTGTGGGGACAAGGTGCAAGGTGAGAGGGGAGCGGTGGACCACCACTCCGGGACATTACGGGGGTCACCCCGCACCCCGTCACAAAGGTGTTTACTGTTTTTGTTGTGATGTATATATTTATAAGTTATTAAAGTGTTATTTTCCTTCTACTTTGTTGGAGTGCTATATATTTTTAATGTGACACATAATTGTGAAGACTTTGATGTACAAAACGGCATCCCTGGAATCTTCCGCTTCAGGCTCGGTCCCACACACCCTCACAGTGAGAATCCCCTCTCCAATCACAATACAGGATGGTTATCAGATTTCAGGAACGCGTGTAGTGTGACGGATCTCATCGGGTGGGGGCCTTGATCTACTGTAACTTCTTTGAAGAGGGGTGATTCTTTACAGTTGAGGCCATAAACTACATCTGCAGGGCTAGGTGATAGCCTGGGACGGGCCTGGACAATCGGACACAGAGGAAGATGAGTGTCAGAGGGTGCGGTAGTGAATAGGGTGAAAGGCAGGTGTCGGGCGGGCACAGGGTGTGAGTCTCAGAAAAGAACAGCGCAGATGGGAGGAGGTTTCTAGCCCATACATGAGAAAGAGAGCGGGAGTGACCAGTGCGTGGGGGAGATGCTTGCGAGGATGCAGACAGTGGGTCTGGTCAAGGCATCTAAAATGGCTGCTGTGCTCGACAAAAGTGTGGCATTGCAAAAAAGGCAAATATGATTTATTTATAACAAATAAAATATTTACTCGCAGTGACAAAATGGCGGTCAACACTTCCTGATTTCCATCGAATTGAACGTTAACAGACGTCACGCAGCAAAAAAAATAAAACGCTCACGCACAGCCGCTGGAAGACATGTATCAACATATATGAGCCTCCTCAGCCACCCTCAGAAAACAGAAAACATAAGGGATCAGGATACGTCTCCCGTACCCCCTTATACCCCTTATACCCTGTAATTTAATTAAACCGAAACACAAAATGGTGAATTCCCGTTTCGCTACCAGTTTGCGGCCCGGTTCGCGAACCGGGAAGCGCTTCTACCGCGAAAAATCAATTTTTTTTTATTTGCCCCACGGGACCCTTTAATAACCACAACATCATTCCTAGGGGGTCAAGAGGGGTCTACCTTGCCCCCTTTCATTAAATTCCCCCTTCGTTTTTCACCTCTTCTTGTCTCTCGATCCTACCGAGAGACAAGATGGCGGCCGCACCGACTGTTTAGAATGTTGACAGACACCGGAGAGCCAATCAGCATCGCTTCGCAAAGCTCCGTGACGCGAAAAGTACGCGATCTGGTGCGCTATCTGGGACGCTGTCACAGATATATAAATTTTTTTAAACGTTCATTTCTCAAAATCCACTGGAGCACATATATTGAGACCCAGCAAAGGCACATCGGGCTAACAGTCCCTACAATTTTGCCAAGTTTCGTGCAAATCCATTCAGCCGTTCGAGCTAAAAGTGAGGCCAAACGCCCTATGGAAATTAACATGGGAAAAACGTGTTTTGGGACCCCCCTTTTTTCTCGGCCCCCCCTTGACGAAACCCCCCAAATTTTCAAGGGCTGCTCAGAAACAAAATGTGCCATTTTCCTGAAAGTTTCAGCCGATTCCGTCCACAAACGCCAAAGTTATTAGACATAGAATTTTCAAAAGTTCCATAGAGAAATAATCCTAACTATATATACCTACTTGCTATCGCCAGTAGGTAATATATATATTACCTACTGGCTATCGCCAGTAGGTATATATAGTTAGGATTAATTCCCTATGGGATTTCTGAAAATTCTATGTCTAATACCTTTGGCGTTTGTGGACGGAATCGGCTGAAATTTTCAGGAAAATGGCACATTTTGTTTCTGAGCAGCCCCTAAAAATTTGGTGGGGTTTCGTCAAGGGGGGGCTGAGAAAAAAGGGGGGTCCCAAAACGCGTTTTTTACATTGAGTTTTCCATAGGGCGGTTGGACTCACTTTTAGCTCGAACGGCTGAATGGATTTGCACGAAACTTGGCAAAATTGTAGGGACTGTTAGCCCGATGTGCCTTTGCTAGGTCTCAATATATGTGCTTCAGTGGATTTTGAGAAATTAACGTTTAAATCAAGATATATATCTGTAACAGCGCTCCGGGCAGCGATCCGGTCCGCTTACTTTTCGCGTTTCGGAACTTTGCGCGCAGAAAGCTGATTGGCTCTCCGGTGTCTGTCAACATTCTAAACAGTCCGGAGCGGCCGCCATCTTGTCTCTCGGTAGGATCGAGAGAGAAGAAGAGGTGAAAAACGAAAGGGGAATTTAATGAAAGGGGGCAAGGTATCCCCCTCTTGACCCCCTAGGAATGTTGTTGGGGTTATTAAAGGGTCCCGTGGGGAAAATTAAAAAAAAAATGATTTTTCACGGTAGAAGCGCTTCCCGGGCCGCGAACTGGGCTGCAAACTGGTAGCGAAACGGGAATTCGCCATTTTGTGCTTCGTTAATTAAATTACTAGGTATAAGGGGGTGCGGGAGACGTATCCTAATCCCCTATATTTCCTGAGGGTGGCTGAGGAGGCTCATATATGTTGATACATCTCTTCCAGCGGCTGTGCGTGAGCTTTTTTTTTTTTTGCTGCGTGACAGTCCGGAGCGGCCGCCATCTTATCTCTCGGTAGGATCGAGAGAGAAGAAGAGGTGAAAAACGAAGGGGGAATTTAATGAAAGGGGGCAAGGTATCCCCCTCTTGACCCCCTAGGATTGTTGTTGGGGTTATTAAAGGGTCCCGTGGGGAAAATAAAAAAAAAATTATTTTTCACGGTAGAAGCGTTTCCCGGGCCGCGAACTGGGCCGCAAACTGGTAGCGAAACGGGAATTCGCCATTTTGTGCTTCGTTTTAATTGTTTAGAGACAAAAATTATCGCCGCACATCGGCCACAATGCATGAATATCGTTGAAAAGTCAGCGATATTCATGCATTATCCAGCAAATGCTCTTAGCCGTGTTATCCACCTTCCATTGGATAACATGGCTAAAAACTGCTCTGTGCGTGTTTTTTTTTTTTTTTGCTGCGTGACGTTTGTTAACGTTCGATTCGATGGAAATCAGGAAGTGTTGACCACCATTTTGTCACTGCGAGTAAATATTTTGTTATAAATGAATCCTTATTGATAAACATTGTCTGCGCCATCTTGCGTTTTGTCCAATGCCACAATTTTGTCGTGCACGGCAGCCATTTTAGATGCCTTGACCAGGGCCACTCTCTGCACGCCGCCGATTCTCAGCATGGCTCCCCACCCTCGCACGCATCTCCCCCACGCAATGGTCACCCCCGCTCTCTCTCTCATGCATGGGCCATATACTTCCCCCCATCTGCGCTGCTCTTCTCTGAGAATCACACCCTGTGCCTGCCCGACACCTCCCTTTCACCCTATTCACTACCGCACCCTCTGACACTCCTCTTCCTCTGTGTCCGATTGTCCAGGCCGGACCTAGGCTATCACCTAGCCCTGCGAATGTAGTTTATGACCCCAGCTGTAGAGTATCCAGACATGCCAACCCTCCCGATTCAGGCGTGAGACTACTGATTTCAGTGCTAGTCTTTCGCTTCCCGATTCCTGCAAGGAAAAACCCGGGGGCATATTACCAACAACTAGCGGTAATTTTGTCTCTAACTTGTTTAGAGACAAAAATTATCGCCGCACATCGGCGAATTTTATCGCACATAAACCTTGCTATTAGCAAGGTTTATCGCAAATGCGATAAAAAACGGCCGCAATGCATGAATATCGTTGAAAAGTCAGCGATATTCATGCATTATCCAGCAAATGCTATTAGCCATGTTATCCACTTCACATTGAACAAGCGCATGGTCTTTTAAAGATTTGTGAAGTACTCGGGGCGGCGGTGTGTGTGTGCCCTCTTTCAGGAGCGGGCGGGGGGGCACTGCCAGCAATTTGCAGGCCAGGCAGTGTTCAACACGTGCATCACCCTTTCTCTGCCTGCTATTGCGCTCCATGCTTCGGAAAGGTAAAAAAAAGAACGTGCATTTGAGTTTGAAATGTCCGATCTTGTAGCAGTACACTTGCAAAGCCCACACATGACAATAACCCGATTCAAGGCCCCATTCACCCGATTTTTAAAAAAAATATAGTACTCCAAGACAGTTACATTTTAAAACTTTATTAACATTTAAATATAACGAACGCAACAAAAACTGTAAATATATTTAACCATTTTTTGAAATTAACCAGAACTATAACGATAACAACAACAATAATATAACTTTTATGCCTAAATTACGCAAACATTTAGCTAATCTGCTAAAGGGGGGAGTCGCAATTTCTTTACAATAATCAATAATGAAAAATCCACATCAATAGGGTTGCCCGTTTTCTCGATGCAGCACTATAGTGCAATATACACAGCACCTGGGGTGTCAAGAGTGAACAGGTCTTTCTTTGTTCCTTAAGATGTTATCTCCGAGAATGCTGATGCATTGGTGTCTGTACACTTCTTTGTCAATTCTGTCAAGATGATAACTGCTTTATAAACAGACGATATCTTTGTTTAGTCATTAGTGTTAAGTGTGTCTGAAACTACAGTGCCCTTCTGTTTTTTTTTCTTCAGGCTCTACAGAGTTTTGTGTGTTGTTCTTTTGAGCGACAATTATTCCAGAGGTTTCAGGTTCACTTGTTTTGTCCTGCAGTGAGTTAACAGCTTTAGAGAGTTCATGTTTATTTGCTATGTCCTGCTGTTCGTCAACTGCTTCAGAGACGTCAGCCTCATTTTTTATGTTTCAGTAGATCCTGGACCTGCCCGGCCGCGCCCAAAATGGCGCCGGTGTAAATGGGACTCGTAACTGCTTGTTCTGTACTGGTTGCCCAACCTTGATATCACGAGATACATATGCAGTTTTGAAGCACATGGCGGAGGCTTGTCTGCTGTAGTGGGGCGCCCCTTTATCGTTTCAGTCGCCATTCCGCCCGCTTTTGCTACACTGTGCCTTTTCCGCCATTCAGCTGTTTAGCGCCCGCTCTTACGGCTACAGCGTCTCGCTCACCATGTAGTTGAGTTGCTCCCACTCTTGCGGTGCAGCGATAGGCGGCTGCCACAGGACTCTTAAAATGGCGGCCGGCTCTTCGGATTTGGGCCTGGTCCAGTAAAATGGCCCTGGGACACCTTGGAACTCGGACGCTTGTCTGCCAGGGCTTGGGTTCCATTCTCGAAAGCGTCCCCTCAGCCTTGAAGATTGTACAAAAGTCTTGGGGGCCCTCGACTCCCGCAGGCTTCCGGTGGGGAGCGGCTGCCATGATTGCTTGCGGAATGGCCACGACGGAGCTACGAGATGGTGGTGCTCTCATGGTGACGGCAGCTTCAGTCTGAAACATCCAGAAACAAGGTGGGGCTTTCATCGTTTGGGGAAAAAAAATGTTTTAATCCAATGAAAAGTGTTATTTTTAGGTCACATGACCTAGTCTTACATAATTAGGAAAAGAAAAGTAAAATGAACCAATGAAAAGTTTTATTAACAAGTCACATGACCTGTTATGCTTACGTTACGCGCTGCGCGGCGCGCTCTGGATCGTTTCCGGGAAGCTGCGCCTTGCGCACCGGAGCACTTCAGGGTGCTCTAACGCGTCGCGTCATATGACGCATTACGCGACAATGCAGGTGCAGAATATAGTCAAAATGTCTCCACCAACCAGCGGTCGGAATACAACCGCTTTCAGCAGTCCAAAAAGTTCGGTCAAATCTTAAGAGCGGGAGCAACTCAACTACATGGTGAGCGAGACGTTGTAGTCGCAAGAGCGAGCGGTAAACAGCTGAATGGCGGAAGAGGCACAGAGTACCAAAAGCGGGCGGAATGGCAACTAAAACGGTAAAGGGGCGCCCTACGACAGCGTGTCTTCAGGTGAAACGGATTGTGGGACATGGTCCAGAATGAAAGATTCTTCAAAAGGGAAAAAATTCCGCCGGACCCCGGGAGCCGGCCGCCTATGCCGGGGGCGATCTCAGGCCTCACCAGGGCAACACGACTTGGGGAGGGGGCAGGAGCCAAGCGCCCCCTCTCAGTCCGCGCCATCTCACCGCCCCTCGGGGGCCTCCGTCAAGCGGTTTAGGGAGGCACCGTATCACATTGTTTTCCAATGCAGTCAGGTCCACAAATGGACCCCACTTACTTTGAATAGTGAAGCTGCAGCAGGTGCAAATAAGGTTTAAACAGTGTTACAAGAGCTGCTTAGAACTCTGAAGTATGGCACTCTACAACCAGGACTTATGCCATGTATGTAAGGCAGTGACATGGAAGCAAGTCAGGGACAAAAAGCATGAACGAACATTCACGTATGAAAATCTTATTTGGAGAAGGGGTAGAATCCAAACGCCCCCTGCCAGTTCGCGCCAGTACACCATATGCGGAAAATCTGAAGCCATCATTCTACAAACTCTCAACGCTTGTTATCAGTGCATGAGTTTCATGCTCGATCGATTGAGCTAGCCGGATCGGGCAATAAAAAGTATAAAATAGTTATGTAAATAGTTATTTAATAAAATGTTTTACTCTGTTTCTTTGCTGGTGTGTTGTGTATATTTATAATATTTGCATAGGGTTTGCCGTTATTTTGGGCGGTGTGGGTGGCGGAGTCGAGCTGTTTTGCAGCCCTCATGGTGTGGAGCTCAGTTCATTTCACTATTTTCGTATTTCTCATGAAGGGTTATTCCTAATGTTTGTATTTTACCGAGGTCAAAAAGAGATCGAATTAGTGGTCTACTGATTTTGCTCGATTACTTTTATTTTTTTACACGATTTTTCACTATCTGCAAAGACTAAACAGAGTATTGCGACTTTGTGCTTGTTTGTAAATAGAGAATGATCCAAAGAGAACCAATTGTAAAACAGTAAATGCTTGGATAATAATCAATCAAATGGAGAGACAAGCAGGTACGACGGATTACAACAGGGGTAAAGGTCTGAGTTAACTACCGTTCACTATCTGCAAAGAGAGAGTACTACTAAGAGAAAAGAGGGGAGTGGGGGGGGGGCAGCGTTCAAAGCACATCAGCGTGCTTAAACACGAAAACGTTTTTACCTATCACGTACTTGACATTTGACAGCTTTTGATATTTGCTATTAAAAAACCATTGAAATTCACAGAAAAAACCATAGGTTATACTCCATATATAGTTAGGAATTTGCATTTACAAAACCTTGAAAATTCAATGAAAAAACCATTGGTTGTAGGCCATATATAGTTAGGGATTTGCATTTAGAAAACCTTATTTTACTCGCATAAAACCATTGAAATTCCATATATAGTTATAAGCGCTAACTATATATCGCGCACCCGCAATCCACTGCTGATGATGTCACATATTACATCATTCATGACATGGTTAGTGACATCACTGATGACATCACTGATGACATCTCAAATGACATCACTGATGACATCACTGATAACATCTCATTTGACATGACTGATCACATCACTGATGATATCATTCATGTGATAATACCATGAACCTCTTCAGACTCTAATATAACCTTAGATACAATCAGTGTAAACAGACAGTCACTCATCCATGGAGTTACTCACACACCTAGTCAGTTATGCCAAAAATTAATCACACCTCCATTTTCTCAACTATACAGTTATACACACCTTACTTATTCAAACATATACTAACACATATTTACTTTACTCTCTTATACAATCTCTGATGTTATTTGAGATGTCATCAGTGATGTCATCAGTGATGTCACTGACCATGTCATGAATGATGTAATATGTGACATCATCAGCAGTGGATTGCGGGTGCGCAATATATAGTTAGTGCAACTAACTATATATGGAATTTCAATGGTTTTGTGTGAGTAAAATAAGGTTTTGTAAATGCGAATTCCTAACTATATATGGTCTATAACCTATGGTTTTTTCAGTGAATTTTCAAGGTTTTGTAAATGCTAATTCCTAACTATATATGGTCTATAACCTATGTTTTTTTCAGTGAATTTTCAAGGTTTTGTAAATGCTAATTCCTAACTATATATGGTCTATAGCCTATGGTTTTTTCAGTGAATATATATATACATACATATATAAACATATATCATCTGTATATCTATATAAATACAAACATAAATGCATGCATACATATACTTATATGCATACAGATGCATGTTATTTACATGAAAGTTGAAAAAACACTAATAAAAGCAAAGCTAAAAAGCCACCTCATTACAAACAGAATGGCTTTAACTTAAACGAGGGCGAGATCTATTGCATTTTCAATGCTTGTTTACTTTGGTTCCATCAAGAAGGCATTCAGATGTGTCACACATTTGCCATAAATTCTGAATGTTAGCACTCTAGTTGCACATTAGATCACTGTAGTAAAGCTACTGCTCACCAGGGACGTCTGCTGCTGGTATTCAAAGTGCATGTTTCAGTCTGCATGTCAGAATTTTTTTAATGAAATAGAAGAGGATTTGAGAAGTCACTCAAAATGATCCCTAATTTTTCTTTCTGAAGCACTAATCATACTTTCTATGGCAAAATTAACCCCCTCATGTTGTTCCTTTTTAAATTGAGTGTTTTCAGACTTACCACTTCATTCCAATCAAGATGGCTTCTGGTGTGCCATACTTTTGTCATAAGTAGGACTGTTAGCGCGCTAGTTGTTCTTTAGAACACTCTGGGACATTCTGTCATTGGGCTATACTTGGGGTACATCTGGGTGATATTTGGGCTACATTTAGGCTCTTTTGTCTCTGGTGGCCATCTTGGGAGACTGTATGTCAGAATTGTTTAATGAAATTGAAGAGGGTTTGAGAAGTCACTCAAAATGTGCCCTAATTTTTCTTTCTGCAGCACTAATCATAATTCATATGGCAAAATATACCCCCTCATTTTGTTCCTTTTTAAATTAAATGTTTTAAGAGTTACCACTTTATTCCAATCAAGATGGCTTCAGGTGTGCCATTCCTTTGTAATAAGTAGGACTGTTAGCGCTCTAGTTGTTCTTTAGAACACTCTGGGACATTCTGTCATTGGGCTATACTTGGGCTACATCTGGGTGATATTTGGGCTACATTTGGGCTCTTTTGTCTCTGGTGGCCATTTTGGGAGACTGCATGTCAGAATTTTTTAATGAAATAGAAGAGGATTTGAAAAGTCACTCAAAATGTGCCCTAATTTTTCTTTCTGCAGCACTAATAATACCTTCTATTGCATAATATACCCCCTCATTTTGTTCCTTTTTAAATTAAATGTTTTAAGAGTTACCACTTTATTCCCATCACGATGGCTCCAGGTGTGCTATACCTTTGTAATAAGTAGGACTGTTAGCGCTCTAGTTGTTCTTTAGAACACTCTGGGACATTCTATCATTGGGCTATACTTGGGCTACATCTGGGTGATATTTGGGCTACATTTGGGCTCTTTGTCTCTGGTGGCCATCTTGGGAGACTGTATGTCAGAATGTTTTAATGAAATAGAAAAGGATTTGAGAAGTCACTCAAAATGTGCCCTAATTTTTCATTCTGCAGCACTAATCATACTTTCTATGGCAAAATATACCCCCTCATGTTGTTTCTTTTTAAATTAAATGTTTTAAGAGTTACCACTTTATTCCAATCAAGATGGCTTCAGGTGTGCCATACCTTTGTAATAAGTAGGACTGTTAGCGCTCTAGTTGTTCTTTAGAACACTCTAGGAGGCTGCAGTAGAACACAAAGGAATCAACTGACAGTCTCTGTCCTTGTTGGATGTACATGTTTTACTGAGAATGTCAGACTTCATTTTCACATGACTGAGAAAGATAATGTGAATTTACAGAAAATATGCTTTCAGTTTAGCTTATAGATCCCCTTCCAAACCACTGTGGGAAAATCATGAGATATTAGTTTTCTTTCAAACAATATTCATGATATCACAGCAGAAGGTTTTTTCACATGGTAAAATCACCTTAGAACCCACCACAATTCCTAAAACGAGTATGGTACCATCAACAAATGATTTATAATGTAACTAAAGTCCTAAAACCCTCTATTAACTACAATGCTTTTTAATGAGGTGCTATCATGTATATTGGTCCCAAGATGGCTGCCAACACTTCTTGGATGAAGTGCTGACAGCCAATCAGATCAGATGTGTGGTTCGGCTCCGCCCAGATATATATCTTTTTTTGAACCTAAATTACTCAAAAACCACTGGAGCACATATATTGAGACCTAGCAAAGGCACATCGGGCTAACAGTCCCTACAATTTTGCCAAGTTTCGTGCAAATCCATTCAGCCGTTCGAGCTAAAAGTGAGGCCAACCGCCCTATGGAAATTAACATTGGAAAAAAGCGTTTTGGGACCCCCCTTTTTTCTCGGCCCCCCCTTGATGAAACCCCCCCAAATTGTCAGGGGCTGCTCAGAAACAAAATGTTCCATTTTCCTGAAAATTTCAGCCAATTCCGTCCACAAACGCCAAAGTTATTAGACATAGAATTTTCAAAAATCCCATAGAGAAAAAATCCTAACTATATATACCTACTGGCGACCGCCAGTAGGTAATATATATATATATATATATATATATATATATATATATATATATATATATATATATATATATATATATTATTCCAAGTCTTTCTTTGCAGAAAGATATATATATATATCTTGAAAACCTTCCCCGGCTGGGAAAGAGATGAGTCGCACAAGGTCACGTTTGCATTGAAGTATATATATATTTATGTGTGTGTTTGCATGTATGAACTCATATTGGCTTATAACATGTATTTATATATGTGTGTATGATATCATGTATGTCTGCTAGAGAGCAGCGGAGCACCGAACAGTACACGTGGTCCAAAGTCATTGCTCCAGTTCGTTGACAAGGCGCTTCTTCTGCTTAAAAGGTGCTGATGGGGAGGGTGGTGGGACGGGAACTGGTGCAGCGCCGAGGATGCTGTGCAGCGCCGGGGATGTTGTGCAGCACCGGGGATGGCAGGCAGCACCGGGGATGGTGTGCAGCGCCGGGGAGGCTGTGCAGCGCTGGGGATGGCATGTAGCACCGGGAGGCTGTGCAGCGCCGGAAATGTTCTCAGTGGGTGCTCTGCCCAAGTGTGCACCGCTGGGGACGGTGCACAGCGCTGTTAGCGGAGCAGGTACGTCCCTTCAGCTTCCAGAGGGCAGCTCTGGGTACAGCGCTGAGGCTGGTGTGCTGTACAAGGCCTTGTCTGACTCGCTCTCAGGGGGTGCTCTGCTTCAGCCCAGGTGTGCAACACAGGAGCTTGCCTGTCCCTTTTGCCTCCAGGGGGCAGCTCTGCCCAATTGCAGTGCTGAGGCTGGTGTGCTGGGAAGTTTACCTCTGACCTTTCCACCTTGTAGATGCCTGCTCTGCCCACACCCTAGAGCACGCGTAAAGGGCGATACCCCTCCGTGGCGCTTTCACCTGCCAGAGGCCTGTGGTGCCCTGTTTATACCCACCTCCGGGGGCGGCTGGATCCATCCGGTCCACCCCATCCCAAGAAGAGGCTTATGATTGCATTTGTGAAGCACATGTTTGATTTTAGAGAGGTGTTCACAGAACAAGCTTTGTGACAGTGTTATCAGTGCAACAACACTACCAGTTCCGAGCAAGTGCGAGGAGAGGGGGCCCGAAGAAAGGCAGGAGGAGAGAGAAAGGGGAGGGGGCAGGAGGAGAAAGAAAGGGGGCGATAAGGAGGAGAGAAAGAGGAAATGATAGGGGAAGCGACGGGGGCTTGAGGGGGGAAGATGAAGGGAATGATGAGCGAGTGGGCGGCTCCAGGACAGCTTCAAAGGGAGAAAGATTGCGCACTTCAGTGAGACAGCTTAGTGGGTTCCATTTGTGTTGCTGATATGTGGACGTGGACTGCAAGCCGCAGGTTACAGTCCAACATAGTGCTGAGGGCAGTGGTGCTCCTTAGGTAAAACTCTTTACACTGCTCGACCAGCTCTTAACTAAGAGCTAGCCACAGCACACTATTTTCCACCTAGAAAAGTTGCATAGAAGCACACGGATTTCATCTGGGTGTACCGAAAAAAGGCACGGCGTGGATACCAATAAAAACAACTTTCCTAGATAATTGAGTTAGGCTTTTTTCCCGTTAGAATCACTACTTTAAATGTCATGTACTTGCAGCCCAGGCTTGGCAGATTGATTGTGTTCAAGTAAAAAACAGCTGGATACTTTATTATGAATAATTACGTATTTATTTTATCACCGCTATTCGGCCTATTTTCAGTTTGCATCTCATCGAGGCTTGGATGTCCAGTCTCTGACAGCGTTTGACAGAAAATAAACAAGTTATGCTTTGACACTAATTGTCCCCGCACTCACCTCTCAGCGCCGCCTCTTCTCCCCAGTGATGTATTGCTGAAAGGGACGCCTCGCTGCCCAAGAAGGTGGATGGAGGTGGCCCCCGATCATTCCTGCACTTCCGGTTTGCCCCTGGTGGCTGATAGGCCGCACCAACGCAATTAAAATCGTTGTAAGGTTACCATGGCACAGGGTACAAAGGGGGCATGCCGCAACAACGTGATTAAAAGTGTTTAAAGCTCCCCGGGCATAAACTTGCCTTCTTCTGGGGCGGGACTACGTCCCCCAGCATTTCTACACTTCCTGTTTACCCTCAGTGGTGGGGAGGAGGGGCCAAGTTCCAAAAATGTGCTTGAAAGCTCTTTAAGCTTTCCGTGGCAGGGACGCCCCTGGGACAAAGGCGGGTCGGTCTTTCGCTTGACGAAGAGATGGCTATAAAAATAAACCAGGAGTCTGGGAAGAGAAGCGGAGGGGGCTCGAAGCACATTGCTGGTGCCTGCCCCCGCCGCCTACCAATCCATGCAGCCGCCACCAAAGCGGGACAAGAGGAGCCCAAGAGACCCGGTGAGTGGGAACGAGGGGGCTGTGTGTGTGCGCGTGAGCCCGTGACTGGGGTGGGAGTGGGGTGGGAGGGTGTGTGTGTGTGTGAGAGTGTGTGTGTGTGTGCGTGTGTATGCTGTGTCTGTGTGCTGATTTGCTGGGAATCTGAGGCAGGGGATGTGCAGGGCGCCGGCCTGGACGTGCACGTCCCCATACAGCATTTCATTTCTAATTGAGCGTGTTAACCGAAAGTGAAAGCGCACCCACACAGCAAGCAGCCAGCAGCAAAAGCGCGCTCACAAGGACAAATCTGAGAGAGAAAAAGCACGCGTCCGACTCGTGTCCACATTCCCAGAAACGGGCAACATTAGTTGTCGAGCTAGACGCAATGCTTTGCATTGCTTTCTCTGGCTCGACTTAAAAAGGCCATCTCACAGATGTATCGTAAGCTGGTAAATAATCAACCAGACCCCCTGGCGACACTGAAAGAACTGTGGCAGTCAGACTTGGGGGACATGGAGGAATCCGACTGGATGGATGCATTGGCATCGGCTTGTGAGGCAGCGATCCCATCTAGGTTAAAACTCATACAACTCAAAGTGCTACATCGTATATATTATCCACGCACCACACTACACAATATTGGGCACACCCCGATCCACTCTGTCTAAGAGGTTGTGGGCTTACTGGTACATTTTATTATATTATATGGGAATGTCCAGGTATACAATCCTACTGGGGGCGGGTGATGAATGAGATCTCGGAGGTAGGGGGGGGGCAGAGGTCAGAGCTGCCTCATGAATTTTTGGCAACCTACTGATTTAAATTTGGCACTAGAGAACTGGGCCACGCTTGGGACGACGATTGCCAAGCGCAATATAGCCAAGAACTGGGGATCTGGGGTGTTACCCACGCATCAACATTGGGAAAGGTACATGGATGTCGCAATAGTAGCTGAGAGATCGGTCCACACCCACAAAGGATGTCCCAAAAAATAGTCCAAAATATGGGGCAAATAGAACGAATTATATGTGAGCCTCCACAAACGACTCAAACCCTGAAGCTAGCCCATGATTATAAGAAGGGATGAATTGACCTAATCTATGAATATGAATGAGTGATGATGTTGGTTATGGGAGGGATACTAAGAAAATACTGTTACCTGTTGTAGTGTAAGTGTCTACGCTGTGAGGTATTTATTGTGTATGCCATGGGATGTACTATGTACAATTTTATTGCAGAGGGAGATGTTTATTGTTCATTGATTATATGGAAGTGTAGGAAACCGCAATAACAATAAAATGTTTATTAAAAAAAAAAAAATTGCTAATGCCTGCCTCCCCAGCCATTCCTTTAGCTTTGGAGACCTGGAATTATCTGAACTGCCGCATTTCCATGCGAGAGAGATGGTTAGTAGTTGCGTATTTTATATCCCCCAAATTTTTAATGTTATCAAATGATTGTATGTTTGTATGTTTTTATGCATCTTTTATGGTCTAAATGGCCGAAATAAAGAATTTTTGGATTGGATTGGATTGGAGTTGCTTAAACAGCAATTACAAGGACGATGGCTGGTGCAAGCTGGCCTCCTGATCAGAGCCCTGACACTTAATATTTTACAAATTAAGAACTGCGGGGTCCTAGGTAGAACAAACAGAACCAGTCAATCATGATATATTCCACCTATCCTTGCCGCCATGCCTGCTACAGGCGTTCATCAAACAGAGATGAGGGCAGTAAGATTACCTGCAGTGCTAGCGGTCCACGGAAGGTAAGTTAGGAGTTAAGGGGTCCATTAGGATGACGGGCGGACTTTGCCCGCCCTTCATCCTATCGTAAATCGGGACCGCCCGCCATAAGGGCGGGGGTCCCGGGGGTGCCATTAGGATGTGCCCGCCACAGTGGTGGGCACATCCTGTATTTTCAGCATTGTGGCGGGCGGTGCTCTCTGCACCGCCCGCCACAATGCTGAAAATGCACTTTCACATTTTCATTTGCAAAGCGGCAGGCCCCGCGCGGAGCCTGCCGCTTTGCAAATGACAATGAAGGGGGGTACCACAGGTACCCCCCATGTGCACCCCCCAACTGTATTTTACTCTGGGGGCCCGCAGGGGGCCCCCAGAGTGAAGACTGCATGCCTTTCCGTGGCGGCATTGCCGCCACGGAAAGGCATTGAAAAATGCCCATTATAATATGGCTGGCAGTGTCTGATAGACACCGCCACCATGTTATCCCTTTTCCGCCCCGGCCGCAAGGCGACCGGGGCGGAAAACAGGCAGGCGGTGTTTGCCACCGCTGCGGTCCCCTCCGCCATCGTAATATGGCGGGGGGGAATGCAGGGAAGGATGTCGGGCGGATTGCCTCCGCCAGGGTGGCGGTGGCCACCGCTACCCTGGCGGAGGCAATCCGCCCGACATCCTAATGGACCCCTAAGTCTCAGTGTCTATTTTCATGCACGGGTGCACGTTTGTAAATAAATATGTGTGTGATTCCTCGTATATGTGTGAATAGATGTGAGAGAGTATACACGTGTGTTTTGTGGGGCGACTTGTCAAGAATCTAGCTAAGTTTGGAACAAGCTGAGATCATGATAACACAAGTAACGAGGGTGCTTGCTCTATGCAGAGATAAAGGCTCTCTAGAGAAGAGCTTCGATATAAACAAGAGAGCACCTGGAAGTTGGGACGGAAGCAGTACAAAAGCTGACTGGAACAGGCAGAAAATAGGGAACTGGATGCCTGTAGGGGAATCTACGAAGCTAACACAAGTACAAAAAGGAAGCTAAAAGTTGGGAAAAAATAGACACTACCAACAATTATAGTTTGTCTGCTCCTCAAACGTGATCTCTCTGTGAGGTGAAAAGGATCTTATAAGAAGGCAAATAGCAGATTAAGCTCAAAGAGTTCTGGGAGACTCCCAGTAGCTTTTATATAGAATGAGCAGTGGCTGATTCTCTGTAACAAAGGCACAAACCTTGAAGTTTAAATGGCATCCTAGGAAGCAATGAAAATCAGGATCATCATATAAACACACCCGATGACTAAAGAGAACAGTGGAAGATACATAGAAACAGGAAGTGGGCTCAGGGAAAATCTGGACTGGAGTATGGATGAGGAACACAATTGGAATACACAAAACTGAAATTCACTGGAAACCTGCACACTGAATAGGATAGGACAGGAATATGCAGCCAGAACAGAAACACAGAAATACAAGATAAGGATTCTGTATATAGAAGGCAGGCCTGGAGGTGTGCAGTCAGAACAAGGCAAAACAAGAACAAAGAGGCAATATGAACAAGAGAAAGGCAACTAACACAATAACTAATCAGAATATGAACATGGATTCAAACAACAATGAAAACAGAAATCAAAAGATAAGCTCAGTGTATAGTAGCAGGATCAGCAGAGTTCAAGGAGGTTCAGCAGCAAGGCCAGTTGAGAGCCGCTGCACTCTAGGGTCACCAGGTAGAAAGAGCAGGAGGCTTAGGGGAGGAGCACCGGTGCAGAGAGAGAGCCAGGTTCAATGAATCAATCAGGTGTAAGGAATCAGGGAGCCACCAATGAGGAGACAGCAGAACTGGGACTTGGAATGGGAAAGTTGAGGGAAACCAGCAGACACAAGATAGGACAAATGAAATCCAGAAACGGAGTATGGGTCGGCACCAAGAGAGAGAAACAGTCCAAAAGGCAGGTATAAAGAGGTTGAAAATAGAGAATAGAATACCACCACCACCAGTACCTGATCAGGGCAGGGTTTGGGGACAGAAAGGACCTCTCGGAATCCTATTCAGGGGTAAAGGCAGGTCTCCAGGGACCTTCGTGAACGCCACCTCATGGCCATATGGTAAAATCCTAACATGACTGGGGGTGGTTTCTGGAGTAATTGGGGTTTAGTCCGATAGTGGAGGATTAAACCTGGCCAAGTAATGACCATAAGAGATATTTGGTGTGCATTCTTTGTGACATTCTAGTCGTGACTGGGATGATATTGAACCATTTCTGACATAGACTTAGTATTTTTGGTGACATTCTAGCTATTCCTGGCATAATACGAGCTCATTCTTGCTCTATTTTGGAATTTTGTGACAAGATTTCCTTTACCCCTGGCACAAAAATGAGCCATGCTTGACAGTGTGTCAATTCATGACAACATTCTGGCTCTCCCTCACAGAATTGCGGCCAATCATTGACATGTGTTTTTTCTTGACAACATGCTGGACATACCTACCATAAATGTCCCCTACTTTAAATCTATTGAGGACATTCCAGACCACGTTCTGCATGTCACTGAATAATGTGGTGTGTTTTTGACATATTTTAGGTATTCTTCACGACATTCTGCCTTCCAATTGGCTAACATTAGAATATCTTTGACATATTCTTAAGACTCCATGATAATATTCTTCTAGTTATCCCTGGCTAAATGGAGGTCTATTCTTGGTATCATGTGGGCATTCCTAACAACGTATTAGCTATGTCAAGAATAATAGTGCCCTACCCTTGACAAAGTGCTACCAGTCTTTACAACTTTCTATCTATTCTTAGCATATTGGTTCCCATCTCTTGCATATTGTAGGAACTCTTGACATAACTTAGGTTAATAATTGATTAATTATGGTCCTATTACAACAGGTCAGAACATTTACTTATCGTGGCCTTTCACTGTAAAATATTTACAATCTTTGGCAAAATAGTGGTAAAAATGCCTTTCCCAGTGAGGAGTTTTACATCAATACTTAAGAGTGAGATTGGTCAATAATATGTGCATTGAGAGGGATCCTTCCCTAGCTTGTGAATGACAGTTACAGCTCCTTCACACATGGTGTCAGAGAGGCAGACAGTTTGGTCTGCCATTAAAGAGGCACACTTATATTGGTCAGTGCTTTAAATGGATAAAAATAAGTGCAGGTACTCTCCAAAAGGAGCGATGGACTGGGGGATGGAGTGTGGGACAGGACATGGGGCGGTGCCAGAGGCGGGGCTAGGTTTTCAACCTTTCCAAACTTTATATGCAAGAAATCCAAGTGCACTGTGAAAAAATCGGAAGTATCTGCCCAATGGTTATTGCCCTAATAATCATTTATAAAGGGTTTACTAATAATGGCATGTTCAAAACTGTCTCTGAATTTTGCCATCAAAACTTTGCATGCTGGAATTTTTAGAAACCCTTACTTACTAATGAGAAAGGGGAACTACGAGTCCCAGCATGCAAAAGCATTACCGACAAAAATCTAGAACTGTCTGAAAGTGTAAGGCAATCAATGGAGCTGCCTATCTCATTTGGATTATGTATGGTTTCCCACACAAAACAAGGGATTTAAATGCACCAAACCAAACAAAATTGTGTTGCCTTTAAGGTGTTTTTTTGTTTGAAGGCAATCATACAAGGAGCAGCAAGGGCCACCGAGAAGGACAGAATAGTTCGGGCCTCAGATTGACGCTGTTGTTAGAAAGGCCATCAACCCAAATGCTCTGTATCATGGGCACCCCCGCCTCAAACTCCTGGTACTGGCATCCTAGCCATCCTGGCAGGTCAAAACACCTGGGCATCAGCCACAAGAATTGACTTGCCCAGTTGTGTGAGTGCACCATGTCGGCTGAAAGCTTCGCAGCCCTTGGGGTATTTGGGGAAGTGTGAAAGGCACCAGACGAGAACACAGACAAGCCACATTTGCAAAAACATGCACCCCTACCCTCGAGTTCTGCTGAGGTAAGTGTGCCAAACTGGAGAGCACTTGGGCTCATTCAGCTCTTGGCCTCTCTGCTGAGATTGCTACAATGGTGCCTGTCACCAAAGAGGCCACTCAACTGTATACAACTGGACGCAAAACCACCAATGTTTAGGTAACTTATTTCTGCCCTGATAAAAATTCAGCCTTTCAGCATTATACAGGTTACTAAAGAGGGTCTAAAAGTTTCAAGGGGAACTCCTCGCACCTTTGCTGACCTTTTTACCAGACATATGAAACAAGCCATCCCAGAGCACTATTTACGTTCAGTTTGAGGAAACAAGTGATCTGCCTAAGATTGCAGTTTGATAAGTGGTCGAGCTACGAATAATACAACCTACAAACTATGCTTTTGGCAGAAAAGTGTCTCTGGCCCTCTTCTCTTCCACACACCAAGCCCCCAGCATTTAATAATTGAAGGACATCTATTGTCTCATGAGTGTTATGGGGTCAGCTCAATTGCCTTTAAACCCAAGGGTCTACTGTATGGGCTTGAAACAGGAACTCTGCGCTCTTGATAAAGCACCCTGGCTCGCCCCTTCGTTCTACCTCTGCCCTGGCACCTCCTATGTTAATGAACTGTTGATCTATTAGAAAAGGCAACAACAGTAGCACTTGCGGGCCGTATTGTTGTTTAAATGCCCTAAACCAAGAAAAATTGGGTTGCCTTTAAGGTGTTTTTTTGTTTGAGGGTAATCATACAAGTGGCAACAAGGGTGGGGATTTACATACAAGTAAAAATGCCTAATTTAAATTGTTGATGAACTAACATTTTCAGTCATTTAAAACAATGGCATGCTAAAAAGCTGTCCTGCCTAAAGAATGCGCCCCACATCCTCGTCCATTAGTTTTATGATGGACTCTAAAGTCCCTCTGTATGTTTATGTTTATGTTTATGTTTATTAAAGCTTTTGTAGCGCGCTCTGTTACCACGGGGTATCCTGGCGCGGTGAGTGAATTTTGAGAGCAGAAGAACTGAAAACATAGTCTGGAGGGACTACTAGTAAGGGGCATTGAACAAATGGGTCTTGAGATCTTTTTTAAACAGAGCAATGGTTGGCGAAGCTCTGAGAGAAAAAGGGAGAGCATTCCAGGCAGAGGCAGCTTTGACTGAAATGGATTGGCCTCCTATGCGTGCATATTTGAATTTGGGGGTGATTAAAAAACAAAGGTTGGCCGATCGAAGGGCACGGTTTGGAGTGTAAAATGAAAACCTTTTCTGCAGGTATGTTGGTCCCTGGCCGTGGACTGCTCTGAATGCCAACACAAGAATTTTGAATAAAATTCGATGAGGAACTGGTAGCCAGTGCAGGCTGCGTAAGTGGCTACGCACGCTAGATCTCCTTGGGAGGGAGAAAAGCAAGCGTACTGCGGCGTTTTGAATCACCTGCAGGCGGTGAACCATGTACGGATCAAAGGGTAGAAGACCAAACACCCTGCCACCCCACGCTGCTGGAAGAGTTGCAGAGAAGCACAGCAAGATTGCTGTGCCCAGGTGACAAGAGCTGCTGTTCTGGCGCTCCTGTGAAACTCAGCTAAGGATTGCCGAATCGGAGAAGGTCATGTGAAAAGTGCTGCCGAGGCAAGAGAAAATGCGAGGAGCACCACCTTTGTCTAGGCAAGGCCCCCATGAGTACCGGTACTCTCCTTGTCCTAGGAGAAGTTCCGGTACTCAAGGGGCGAAAATTGAAAAGTGCCGGTACTCCGTACCGGTGAGTACCGGCCCATTTAAAGCACTGGTATTGGTGCTAGTTCAGAGGAGTAGATCTTGTAAAAATTACTATTTTACCACTTCTGGGCTCAGAGCTTTCCTAAATGTAAATTTTACTATGGCTGTTATTACTTTCTCTGCAGATATAGGGTCATTCAATGATTGTTACCAAGCTTGAGGGATGAGCCATCTGGCATAGTGTTCCAGATATTGGGAGACCTCAGCTTGGTTCCCCTTGCTTTTTGAGGTATTGGTGCTGGTACAAGAGAAAACATCTGCTATGGATTCATCCTCTTGAACTGATGTCTCCTCTGAAGTTGTTATCTTATGGACTCCTTCTGCGGGAAGTTTGGCCCTTAGTTGCCTTGAGAGTAATCTTCCCACTTTCTTTTTTGTGTTTATTATTAAAAGATATAATCCAGACTGGGGAGCAAAACAGGTTAAATACCAAAAATTCAATACAGATAAAGAAAAGTAACAAGGTGATCAAACTCTAAATTAGACAAAGAAAGGGATGCATTGTCGAAGTAGGTAGAAGCTAAACACCCATGTTGTTGCTAGCAAGTGTTTCACCTATCCAGATAAAAAATAACTTTATTCTGAATCTTTTTATCGATCCATAAAAGTACATAGAATAAAATCATCTTACAATAAGATTTTTTATTTCTTCCATGATACCATACATTACAGCTTAAAAACTTGTTCCATAGGTTATTAAAACCCATCATTAAAAATCATCTTACTTTCTCATTATTAAGATATAATCAACCTAAGATCATCATTCAGGCAGCTTCATGGACTAGATTATCCAGTAGTACTGGAGATTTCTTTCTTTTGATAGCCAGGTTATATATCCTGCAGAAGTTTGGCATGCTAGTTAATCAGCAAGGGTGCATATGAAGTTCATGGCATCCTTATAAAACAAGACTTTCTTTGACATAAAAGTTAGTTGTAAAAATGTTTGCCTGATATCTCAATAAACCCCCCAGAACATCTTAAAGTGCATCGTGGACTGAGTGGTGTTGGCATCACATGGGCATGTGTAGATTATTTTCTGCCATTTTTCGTGATTTGGGAATGCCACCAGTTCATGAATTGTGCCCACTCGTAGCCTAGTCAGGTAAAATCTATCTTGGGTATTAGTAATTTTGACTAGGTATTCGGGTAGACTAGACAACATTATACTAGTCATGTATTTTGACACTCTTATTCTTTTCTCTTCTATACTGGCTCTAACTTGACTTTGTGGTAATGGGACAACTGCTTAGCTGTTTCTATTGTCTTGACACTTGTTTGCAAACTAGTACAGTATTCAGTTGTCCTTCTGCAATATCACACAAATTGTTTGCAGTGATGTCCACTGGTAGGTCTGGGGAGAGAGTGATTAATTGAAATTAGGTGATGGTTATGGTTTCAAGTTTTTGTGGTTGAAACCATGACGAGGTTCAAGAGTAGTTTTGGAATACCTCCCTAGATGTAAGTTTAATGTTGGCAGACCTCTTATGGTTAACTATGCAGCAATGGGCCCAGAGTGTGTGTCTAAAGACAGAGAGATAGATAGATAGATAGATAGATATATATATATAGATAGATAGATAGATAGATAGATAGATAGATAGATAGATAGATAGATAGATAGATAGATAGATAGATAGATAGATAGATAGATAGATAGATAGAATTTAAAAAAAATAGAGAAATTCACTGAAACAAACAAGTTACAGGGACATTATAGTTAGGCTCAGATTTCACTTGTGCAAAAACAGTGAAATTCAGCAGTTATAGTTACTTGAGCTAACTATAATTTATGCCCCTACAATGCACTGCTTATGACCTCACATATTACAGCACTCATGACATGGACATTGACATCACTAACGACATCTCAAATGACTTCACTGATGACATTACTGATGGCATCATCCTGAAAGTGTGTTTTTCAAAAGTTTCAGAGAGTTAAAGATATACACTAAGCTACAGAATAAGTTAAATTACTATTCTTTCTGAACTAGTAATTAGTCATAGTATTTTTAACATAGCTATCTGAGTGGCTGTGTGACTGTCCATATCAGTGTGTAAGTGGATGTCTGAGTGGCTGTATGCATGTGCAAGTAGCTGCATGGATGTGTTAGTGGGTATGTGTTTAGCTGTATTGAGAGTGAGCCGGTGTGTCAGTGGCTGTATGGGTGAGTTAGTGGCTGTGCAATTGGCTGCACAGGTGTGTGAGTGGGTGTGAGTGGCTGTATGAGTGTATGAGTAGCTGAATGGTGAGGGACTGGGTGTGAGTCAGTCTGTGATTGATTCATGAGTGATGTAATATGTGAGGGCATAAACAGTGCATTTGCGGGGCCATAAGTTATAGTTAGCTCAGGTAACTATAAGTGCTGAATTTCTATGGGTTTGTATGAGTGAAATCTGAGCCTAACTTTAATGCCCCTGTCCCCTTTGTTTTTTTCTGTGAATTTCTACGTTTTTTAAATTCTATTTCATAACTATAAGGTCCCTGTACCCTTTGTTTTTTTCAGTGAATTTCTATGTTTTTTAAATTCTGTTTCCTAACTTTAATATCCCTGTGACATTTGGATTTTTAATTGAATTTCCAAGGTGTTTAGCTTTATTTTTTTTACTGTAACCTTTGAGACTGAGTGAGTGTGTGAGTGGTTTTGTAAGTATCTGAGTGGGCCTGTGAGTGGCTGCATAATTGTCTCACTGGGTGTGTGAGTGGGTGTCTGAATGGGCACATGAGTGTCTGAGTGAGTGTCTCAGTGGGCCTGAGAGTAGGTGTGAGAGTCTATGAGGGGGTTTGTGAATGTCTGCATGAGTGTGTGAGTCAGCCTGTGAGTGAGTGCATGAGTGTCTGAGTGGGTATGTGAGTGGGTGTACAAGTCTCTAAGTGTCTGTCTTAGTGGATGCATGAGTGTCTGCATGAGTGTCTGAGTGGGTCTGTGAGTGGGTGCCTTTGTAGATTTGTAAGTGCTTCCATAAGGGTATGAGTCAGCCTGTGAGTGAGTTCATGAGTCGTTGAGTGGGTCTGCAAGTGGGTGCACGAGTCTCAAAGTAAGCCTGTGAGTGGGTGTGTTAGTCTGTGAGTGAGTCTGTGTGTGAGTACATGAGCCTCTGAGTGGCTCAGTGAGTGCGTGAGTCTTTGAGTGAGTCTGTGAGTGAGCTCATGATTCTCTGAGTGGGTCTCTGAGTGAATGCATGAGTCTCTGAGTGGGTCTGTGAGTGGGTGCATGAGTCTCTGAGTGGGTCTGTGAGTGGGTATGTGAGTTTCTGAGTGGGTCTGTGAGAGGGTGCGTGAGTGTCTAAGTCGGTCTGTGAGTGGGTGCATGACCCTTTGAGTGGGTCTGCGAAAGGGTGCATGAGCCTCTGAGTGGGTCTGGGAGTGGGTGTTTGAGTCTGAGAGGATCTGCAGCTCACATAGAAAGAGGAAAAAGCCTCTCATGATTGTTATTGTGCAGGAGGGTGGTCCTTCCTGCACAAAAACCATCCTGCATGCAATGGAGGCACCCCTGCACCATTGTGCAAGGGTGCCTGAGTTGGGGCTAGGCTGCCAAAATGGCAGTCAAAGGACAGGCATGTGCCATATTAGATAAATACAGACCATTCTTGTCCTTTCTTAGTGATGATGGACAGCGCAGCAATGAGACTTGTTACAAGGCTCATTAGAATGATAAATTCAGGTAGAACCAGGGCTTTAAGTGGGCCGGGTCCTGACAGTGCTCAGCACCGGCAGTTCCAAAAAGCAAGGGCCTCATTTATGAGGCTGTGCATCACTTTTACACCGCCGGTGTGCCACTTTTTGTGATGCACCAGTGGCGTAAAAAATGCACCTTGTTGCGCCATATTTACAAAGTGACGCATCTAGGTAGATGCGTCACTTTGTAAACCCCTGCGCCAAATTATACCTGCGCCAGGAATAATGTATGCAAGGGGGGCGTATTGACGCAAGGAAGGGTTGTAAAAGTGACGCAGTGAAATCTATGAGATTTCACTGCTTCACTTTTAGGACACCGTTGCGTCAAAATCTTGCGCCTGCCTCACAGCAGGCGTAAGACTGACGCAGGCCCTTTCACATGGGGCCTGCCCCATGTGAAAGGACGCATTGCTGGAGTTGCGTCACTTTTGTGACACACTCCAATAATGCGCCACTTTTGCGCTTACAGATACGTCAGAAATACTGACGTATCTGTAACTCCTTGCGACATGATGCGTCATACATTAAATATGACGCATCAGGAATGTCGCAAAGAGTGCGCACTGAGAAGTGACGCATCGCTGCTTTCACGCAGCGATGCGTCATTTCCCATAAATGAGGCCCCAAGTTTTGAGGCGAGTCCCTACCGGGCTCTCCATTTTTGCCCTCACCCTCAAGGTGGAAAAAAAATAATCTTATCTCTGCAACTGTACAACCCTTCACTGCCTTTGTTGTAATTTCAAAGAAACTCCTTATATTTCTTTCACAGCTTTGTTTCAGAACTGAAGCATTTTCAATATACTATGGAACTAAGCCATAAGTGTTGTTTATTCATCTTATTCAACTAACAACCACTGGCAAAGCCAATAGCCATGGCTTGTTGTAGGTGTAATTTTACTTGTTCTATTATATATCTGGATGCAATGACAGAAGCAGCAAATTACCAGTCCAGCCAGTGCCTATAACGGAAAAATAGAAGTGCCAGAGTACCTGCTTGTTTCTGAGAAGTGCTGGTACGCTCCAATTAAAAGTATAGCATTTCTCTTGAGAAGTGCTGGTACTCTCCTTTACATAAAAAAGTGCTGATACTCCATACCGGACAGTACCGGCCCATTTAAAGCACTAAGTCCAGCAGCACAATATTCCTGGCAGATCGGGCTGGACTGTTCCCATGAGGAACAGGGTGAAGACTGATTTGAACATTGATGGGTCAAACTGGGGTGCCATAGTGAGCAAAAGAATGATGGATTAAACCCACATCTCTCGACTGGGGGTGAGTGCTTGAAAATGTTCAGCTCTCTATCTATCATCTTATGTTTTCACTGGGTGGAATAAAGGTGGATTACACTACAGCAAATCTGATTTCTGCATGTTCCCCAAAACGTGTAATGAATTATTTCTTCCGTTGGGGGGTGGTGGAGAGACATGCTAGGCTCAAAACCTTTGGTGCCTCAGTGCCTTTACCTCATAATTTGACCTACATGGCATTTTAATCGCCTTTGTGCACCAACAATCCCTCCGTTGCTTTAAAATGTGGACAGGCGCGGGTGAAAAGGGACATAGAGGGGGTGGGAGAGCGGGCAGCCAGAGACAGCCATGAATCACGTCTGAACAGCTGCAGATTGCAGACTCGGGGCCGCGGTGACGGCCCGAGCAGACAGGCAGACATAAATTATTAAAGGGCCCCGGCCCCGGACAGTCACCGCTCCCGGATAGTTACTGCTCTGCCGCGGACGGGAATGTGATGATTTGTGGGCCGTGCTGGAGCCAGAGTCCCAGCGCTCCCGCGGCATTTAATATTTCAGATGTTTTCATTTTCGACGCTCGGTTGTTTACTGATGTTACTCGTCGGCCTCACACAGCTTGGCATTCCCTCAGAATCACTAATTAGACTTCAGCGAGCTGCCGGGGAGACGAAGATGAGAGACGATGGGTGAGGTTTTATGGTAGGGAGGAGAGGAAAGACGCTAAACACTATCAAGCCCTGAGTGGCCTCTAGTCCGAAGGGCGGCCGGTGGCAGCTGCAGCTCTCAAAATGTTTCTTGCGTTGAGCCAAGCCCCTCTTTCATGATTATCACTCAGCTACTATCACACGGCGTGGGTCTGTAGGTTGCTGCACCACTATTTTCAGCCCTTGCAGCACTATTTACGACAGCTCACAGCCTTGACTATTTAGCTCCGTGGTTGCACTGAGAGTTGTGCATTGCACGCGCCCCAACTCCAAGCCATGACCGTGTACTGTGTTCACCATTGGTTCTGGACAGAGTCCAGGGCTCTCATTTATGAGCCCTTGCGTCACTTTTACGCCGCCGGTGCGTCACTTTTTGTGACGCACCAGTGGCGTAAAAAATGTGCTTTGTTGCGTCATATTTACAAAGTGACGCATCTAGGTAGATGTGTCACTTTGTAAACCCCTGCGCCACATTATACCTGCGCCAGGTATAATGCATGCAAGGGGGGGGCGTATTGACGCAAGGAAGGGTCGTAGAAGTGACGCAGTGAAATCTATGAGATTTCACTGCGTCACTTTTAGGACACTGTTGTGTCAAAATCCTGAGCCTGCCTCACAGCAGGCGTAAGACTGACGCAGGCCCTTTCACATGGGGCTTGCCCCATGTGAACGGACGCATTACTGGAGTTGCGTCACTTTAGTGACACACTCCAGCAATGCGTCACTTTTGCGCTTACAGATACGTCAGAAATACTGACGTATCTGTAACTCCTTGCGACATGATGCGTCATACATTAAATATGACGCATCAGGAATGTCGCAAGGAGTGCGCACTGAGAAGTGACGCATCGCTGCTTTCACGCAGCGATGCGTCATTTCTCATAAATGAGGCCCCAGGTGCGTAATACTCACCCCGCCCACACTCAAGCTAAATCCTACGATTTCTCGAACTTCCGGGAGTTTCAGGAGCCCTCAACACACTCTGCAGGTGGGACCTCCATTGCCTTGGTTGACCCAACTCCATGACCCCTTAACCATTTACTGTGGGTGGGTAGTTGTATATAACGTGCTCTTCTGCTGCTCCCCGGTGGTAACCCTTCAGTGCGATTACAATAGATGATCGCATATTGCTATTTCCTATGGTTGGGTCCTTCCGTGGCAGGTGCAATCCTCCAAACATATATTGTGCCGCTTACTGTGGGTTGCTCCTGTGTCATTCCAGGCCGGACTCCAGAAAATATACTATAATTGATGAAAGAGTGCACCCACCAGCTGTAATAATAATAATAATAATAATAAAATTCCTTTATTCGATTTGACACATTGGCAAACCATAAAAGCACTTTTTTTTTTTAAATACAAGCTAAAAAATATAAAATCTACATATTCATACAGATATTTGATTCAGAATAAGTCAATACGTTTTAAAGGACTAGAGAAGATTAATTCATTATAGTTTCTAGGGCCACAATCAAGCTATGTTATTTAAAGATTTTTTCTGTGCCTTATGACACATTTCAAAAAATTCACAACATGGTAACAGGCTGTTAGACCTGACATCATTGGCTTGAGTCTCTCCTCCATTTTTTCTGTTTGCCTCCACTGTTTTTTGATGTTTTGCTGGTATATGCTTTGGGCGCCGTGCCACTGCTGATCAGTGCCGTAGCGCAAGTGCTCCCTATGTTAAATTGATGTATCTATTGTATCCATGTTTGGCTTATTTGGTTTACTGTCAGTCCCTAGTCTAGTGCACCAGGAGTGCCGGGGCTTGTAAATACAAATGCCGCTCGTGGGCTTGCAGCACGTGTTGTGCCACCCACAGGAGCGGCCTCGTAAAAGGATGTCTACGGGTCGGTCATTGCGAGACCCACGTGCAGCCTTGTGCTGTCACGCAGGCTGCGCAAGTATACCTACTTGCCAGCCCCTCAAACCTTCCCTTGACTTCATGTTAGTCACCCCTATGGTAGGCCCACGGGCAGGGTGCATTGTAAGTGTGAGGTAGGACACGCCTGACCAAGTTGGCATGTCCTGATAGTGAACAACCGCCATCTTCGTTCTTCACTATTGCGAGGTAGCCTGCTCTCCATTAGTTAGAATGGGTCGCCGGGATTATTAATGCTATGATCCTAGCTGGCTCGGGGAGCATGGTGCAATGTCGAGTTTGGTATCCCTGAACTCGGGGTTTAATTACGCATCCGTTGGTGTGGATGGTTTTTGGACTCTGGGTTCGAAACTAGCACTTTTAGAAAGTGTCTATTTTCTTGTCTAACCATTTCTGGTTTCTGCTGGTCTTGCGTGTGTGTGACAGGAGCTGGGTGGCTCCCAGAGGTCTGGATGAGTCAGTGTGGGATGAGTGGGACATTTGCGTTGAGAGTAGGGGGAGAGTAGTTGTTGATAGCCTGCCCTGCCTGGTACAATGCTGGCTCCACCTCCTGCGAAGCGGCTGATGGCTCTGTGCCTGCCATGGACGATCCTAGCCCCACCTCCTGCCAGGAGGCCGATAGCTCTGCTCCTGCCAGTGTCAATGCTGGCTCCACCTCCTGCTGGGCGTCTGAGGACCCAGCCCTGCTCAGTGAATAGGCCAGGTGCTTCTGCCTGGCTCCACCCACAACAGACCCAGGATGTTGGGAAAGTCCCCGGCATGGACAAAGGGATTAAAGCCGAAAAGGGGTATAAGAGAAGGACCCCTGAACCAAGAATTTCGATCACTTCTGACAAGGAACCCTGTAACCAAGGACAAGAGGCCTGCTGATCTGAGGACTTGCCTACCCCTTCTGCCAGTGTGCTGTTTGCTGGGGGGAATCCTGCAGTGCTTCTTTATTTTTGCCGAGGAACCAGGAGAGAGGAACTGTGTGTGTACTCTCACGCTTGCTAAGAAAATCTCCAAGGACTGGAAGAGTGCCAGCCTCCTGCTGAAGTCACAGGGCTAAAGGACTTCATCTGCGTAAAGTGCTATTTGCTGGAACCTGTGAATCCAGCACCTCTGAAAGAGCCGGCAACCTCGACGCCGACGGACGTCGCCGAATCCAGCTCGACATAGTGGGTAACGGCCCCAGTGTCCCGCTTCCTCGACGACCGGCCGCCGGGCCCGACCGACGCCAGCAGCAACGCCAGTGAGTGGGAGTACGGCTCCAGCTCCAAGGGACCTCGTGTCTGCACCGCTGCTGATCGCGCCGCCCTCGTGCCCTCTCGACGGCGTGAGCGCGGCTCATTCTGTGCAACCGCATCATCGACAACGACGCCTGCTGAGGCCTGATCGACACCGAAGACGCGACGCCGGATTGCTCGACGCCGCTGATCATCGTGTGCTTCATTTTCCCAAGGTACTGTGTTGTTGGGGGTCCGTGTGACTCCGGGCTCGACGTAGCGCTCCTCACGGTCGACGCCGAACCTTTGGCTTAACTTGGCCTCGACGTCGTGTAGCCCCTGTGTGGGTTACCCTGTTGCTAAGAACTGTATTGCCAAGGAGAAGATTTGCTTTGATACTAAAGACTTTTGTGCTAAAGAAGAAACTACCTTTGAACTATCCTTTTTCCCTTCCCAGAGTATTTATTAAGATTGTGTACATTTTTGTCGTTATTTGGTCTTGTGCTAAGCCTTATATAAAAATACTTATTTTTATAATACTACTGTGTCGTGTCCATTTGTAGTGTATTCACTTTATTACTGTATGTGGTCATAAATGCTTAACACACAGCCTCTGAGATAAGCCGGTTCTGCTCTGCCAAGCTACCAAGGGGGTGAGCAGGGGTTATCGAAGGGTGTGATCCCCTTGCCCTGACTAGAAAAGGTGTGTCCCTATTTGTCAGAAGTGTATACCTCTGCCAACTAGAGACAGCCGGTTCTAACATTGGATGCAGCGGTGAGGATTTGGACCTTGCATTTATGACTCATGTGCAGTGATTAGTGTACGCTACGTAGTGAAAGCAAACCATAACGCAGTCACAATCTAATTGGGAAGGATCCTATTTTTGGCTCTCCGCTTTTCTGAAACTTGATATTTTTGAACACTGCCAGTTTTGACCATGAGTGACAACGGAGTCCCTACCCCTGTTGTTGTTGTTGTGGAGGAGTTTGATAGGAAGAAAATGAAGAAATACAGAAAAAAGCAGCTGCAACACTTTTGCGAGCAGCTCCAAGTTCCTACAACAGGCCTCGAAAGGAAAGAGGATTTTGGCAAAGCTTTGGAGGCCTGGTTGAAGTCCAGAGATCCCACTGATCCGGTGGTGGTACCGCCAGTGGAAGGGGATGAGGAGGCGCCAGTGAATGGGCCTGAGTCCTCTCCCGGAAGCAGTGTTTCCTCCAAAGGTCTTTCCCCTGAAGAACGAGAAGAAAGGGCGAAGGAGCGTGCATACAACATGGAAATGGCAAGGCTAAAGATAAATGGGCAGTTGGAGTTAGAAAATGCAAGAGGTAGAAGAGAAGCTGATTTGGAGACCAAAAGGTTAGATTTTGAAAGAGAGAAGTTAGCTTTGGAGCGTGATACCAAGTTGAGGGAGTTGGACATCCAAGCTAAGAAGTTAGAATTGAATCCCTCTGGTGGCAGCATTCCATCTGGGCCTGCAGAAAGTAAGTTTTACTTTCCGAAAGATGTGATAAAAGATTATCATAGGAACGAAGATATTGGTCAGTGGTTTAAAGCGTATGAGTTAGCATTGTTGGCCCACCGGGTCCCTGAGAAGGATTGGAGAGCGGGGTTGTGGGGTCGCTTTGTGAATGAGGGAAGAGATACCCTGTTAGACATGCCTGTTGAGGATAGGATGTCGTATGCTCATATGAAAGATGCTTTAATGTTGCGGTATGGCCTAACCCCCGAGAAGTACAGACAAGCTTTTAGAGAATGTAAGAAGTTGCCTGGTACGACGTGGGTTGAATATGTGTCTTATTTTTGCAGAGCCATGGATGGTTGGGTAAAGGGCAGCAAAGTGGAAAGTTATGAAGCTCTTTATGATTTGTTTGCTTGGGAGCATTTGTCTAATAACTGTTTTCCAGAGCTGCGCCAGCACCTGATTGATAGCAAGATATCTAACCCTAGAAAACTTGCTGAGGAGGCGGACCGCTGGGTCAGTACCAGGGTCCCCAAGGGTCCAGTGGGAGACTCAGCCAAAGGTGGGCAGGGTCCCCAGCAGAAGAGTGGGGGGGACAAGGGTAAACAGAAGGAGTCCCAGAAAGGGCCCCAAAGTAATCCCCAAGGGAACCAAGGGAAAGGTTCCAAGCCTCCCCTTGAGAAGAAGCCAGGGGCCCGACGGGTAAACCTGTTCATAGGGGCCCCCTAACCTGCTACACTTGTGGGCAGGTGGGACACCGGTATTACGATCCCCAGTGTCCCATGAAGAAATCGAATGCACCGCCGAGTGCACCCCCGTCAGTTGGCGAGTGTAGCCTTGGGAGGGGAGGAGATGGTTGTCCATGGTGGGAGGGGTCCCGCAGAGATGTCCCTGGTCTCGCTAGGAGACATGCAAATGGTCCCTCCACCCCCTCTGCCTTGTAACACTAGTAAATATAGGCAGTGGGTGACCATTAATGGCCATAGAGTGGAAGCTCTCAGAGACACCGGAGCGAGTGTGACAGCTGTCAAGTGTCACTTGGTGTCCAGAGAGCAGGTGGTTCCCCACGCATTCTACCCTGTGATAGCTGCTGACAACTCCCAGAAAGAGTGTGAAGTAGCTCAGGTTTCCTTTGAATGGGGGGGGGGGCATTTCAGGTACTCTTCAGGTTGCTGTGAGGCCCACCATGCCTGTCGATTGTCTCTTGGGCAATGATTTAGAAGACTCCCCTTGGGCGAAGGTGGAGAGAGAGGCGCACTTGAAAATGTTGGGCGTGCCAGAGTGGGTGTGTGCAACCACTCGATCGATGACAGCGAGTAAGGGTGTTGATGGGGTCCCGGAGCCTGAAAGTACGGCCCAGGACCCAGCTGTGAAGAGAAGAGGCAGGAGGCGCGGGAAACTGGCCCCCGTAGTTCCCGTGGTCCAGGAGGAGGTAGACCCTGAGGGGGATGCCCTGGAGCCCACAGGGGAACAAATTGCCGAACTGGGAGACTTGCCCGAGCTGACCCATTGGCAGCAGGATGGTGGTCCCTCCAGGGAGGAATTCTGTGCCGAACAGAAGGTGTGCCCTTCTCTTGTGGGCATGAGGCAGCAGGCCTCAGCCCAATCCTCAGGTGATCAGTCAGGGTCACATTTTGTGTACTGGGAGAACGACCTCCTGTATAGCGAGCCTAAGGCTGCTGAGCCTGGGTCAGCCCGTGTGCTGGTGGTACCCCAGCGCTTCAGAGCCTTCCTACTGGGTTTGGCTCATGACGTTCCGTTAGCTGGACATCTGGGGCAGGACAAGACCTATGACAGGCTTGTCACCCATTTTTATTGGCCTCAGATGCGAAGGGATGTAGACATCCATTGTAAGACTTGTCGCACTTGCCCGGCAAGTGGGAAAAGCGGAAGGAAGCAGAAGGCTCCCCTCCAACCGTTTCCAGTGGTCAGCACCCCCTTTGACCGGGTGGGTATTGACATTGTTGGGCTCCTGGACCCCAAGACAGCCCTGGGCAACAGGTTCATCCTGGTCTTGGTGGACCATGCCACACGGTACCCGGAAGCCATCCCTCTCCGAACAGTGACGGCCCCCGTGGTGGGACGGGCACTGATGGGTGTTTTCTCCCGGATGGGGTTCCCCAGAGAGGTGGTGTCAGACCGGGGCACCAACTTCATTTCGAACTATATGAAGTCTCTGTGGAAGGAGTGTGGGGTAACCTACAAGTTCACCACTCCTTACCACCCTCAAGGAAATGGGCTGGTTGAGAGATTGAACCGGACCCTGAAAGGCATGATCATGGGTCTTGAAGAACCAATGAGGCGGAAATGGGACGTCCTCTTGCCATGCCTGTTGTTTGCTTACCGAGAGGTGCCGCAGAAGTCTCTAGGGTTCAGCCCCTTTGAGCTCTTATACGGTCACCCGGTAAGAGGGCCTTTGAGTCTGGTCAAGGAAGGCTGGGAGCAATCTCCCAGGAAACCTCCCCAGGATGTATACAGTTACATGCTGGCCTTTCGGAACCAGACTAGGTGCTTCAGAGAACTTGCTCAGGCAAATCTGGAGGCCAGCCAGGAGGAGATGAAGCGTTGGTATGACCGGAATGCCACTCTGGTAGAGCTTCAGCCTGGTCAGGAAGTGTGGGTCATGTCCCCTGTGGAACCTTGTGCGCTCAAGGACAGGTGGACTGGACCGTTTAAGGTTGTGGAGAAGAAGAGCGATGTCACCTACCTGGTGGACTTGAAATCCCCCAGGAACCCCTTGCGGGTCCTGCATGTCAACCGTTTGAAGCCCCACTTAGAAAGGTCCGAAGTGGGCATGCTCCTAGCTACAGATGCTGGAATGGAGGAGGAGAGTGAGCCTCTTCCTGACCTCCTGTGTGCTAAAGAGCAAGACGGGTCAGTGGATGGTGTGGTCCTCTCTGACACACTGACCCTGGAGCAGAAACAGGATTGTCGCCACCTGTTGGGACAATTCCCGGATCTGTTTTCTTTGGTTCCGGGTGTCACTCATTGGTGTGTCCATGACGTTGACACCGGAGACAGCCCTCCTGTGAAGCACAAGGCTTACAGGGTGACTGACAAGGTTAGAGCATACATTAAGGAGGAGGACTCCAAAATGTTTGCGTTAGGGGTGATTGAGTCCTCTAGCAGTCCTTGGGCCAGCCCAGTGGTCTTGGTCCCGAAGGCTGCAGCGCCTGGTGCTTCACCAGAACTCCGGTTCTGCGTGGATTACCGAGGACTCAATTCGGTCACGAAGAGTGACGCGCACCCCATCCCCAGAGCTGATGAGCTCATCGATCGGTTGGGGGCTGCCCGGTACCTCAGTACGTTTGATCTAACGTCTGGGTACTGGCAGATCGCCTTGACTGATGGGGCAAAGGAGAGGTCCGCATTCTCCACACCAGATGGGCTATACCAGTTCCGGGTGATGCCCTTTGGGATGAAGAATGCCCCTGCCACCTTCCAGAGGTTGGTCAACCAGGTCTTGGCTGGACTGGAGGATTTCAGTGCCGCCTACCTGGGCGACATCGCAGTGTTCAGCGCCAGCTGGGAGGAACACTTGCGCCACCTCCAGGAAGTGTTGTTGGCCCTGCGCGGAGCAGGCCTCACAATCAAAGCCAGTAAGTGCCAGATTGGGCAGGGTTCGGTGGTGTACTTGGGGCACCAAGTAGGGAGCGGCAAGGTTGCCCCCCTGCAACCCAAGATTGATACCATCCTGGCTTGGGCGCTGCCCAAAACCCAAACTCAGGTGAGAGCCTTCCTAGGACTCACGGGTTATTACAGGAGGTTTGTCAAGGATTACGGTAACATTGTGCAACCCTTGACTTCGCTGACTTCCAGGAAGCAGCCACGAAACGTGATCTGGACTGATGCCTGTCAAACGGCCTTCGACACCCTGAAAACTGCAATGTGCACAGCACCTATACTCCAGGCACCCGACTTTTCGAAAGAATTTATTGTCCAGACGGACGCTTCAGAGCATGGCGTGGGGGCTGTTCTAGCTCAGGTAAATGAAGAGGGCCGAGACTTGCCTGTAGCCTTCATCAGTCGGAGGTTACTTCCCAGGGAAACGAGGTGGAGTGCGATAGAGAGAGAAGCATTTGCTGTGGTCTGGGCGCTGAAGAAGCTAAGACCCTACCTGTTTGGGACTCACTTCCGGGTTCAGACACACCACAGGCCCCTCAGATGGTTGATGCAGATGAGGGGTGAGAATCCGAAACTGTTGAGGTGGTCCATTTCCCTACAGGGGATGGACTTTACGGTGGAACACCACCCTGGTACAGATCACGCCAATGCTGATGGTCTGTCCAGATTTTTCCGCCTTAGTGATGAGGACTCCCTAGGTCAAGGGTAGTTCTCCCCACATTTCAGCTGGAGGGGACACGTGTTAGACCTGACATCATTGGCTTGAGTCTCTCCTCCATTTTTTCTGTTTGCCTCCACTGTTTTTCGATGTTTTGCTGGTATATGCTTTGGGCGCCGTGCCACTGCTGATCAGTGCCATAGCGCAAGTGCTCCCTATGTTAAATTGATGTATCTATTGTATCCATGTTTGGCTTATTTGGTTTACTGTCAGTCCCTAGTCTAGTGCACCAGGAGTGCCGGGGCTTGTAAATACAAATGCCGCTCGTGGGCTTGCAGCACGTGTTGTGCCACCCACAGGAGCGGCCTCGTAAAAGGATGTCTATGGGTCGGTCATTGCGAGACCCACGTGCAGCCTAGTGCTGTTACGCAGGCTGCGCAAGTATACCTACTTGCCAGCCCCTCAAACCTTCCCTTGACTTCATGTTAGTCACCCCTATGGTAGGCCCACGGGCAGGGTGCATTGTAAGTGTGAGGTAGGACACGCCTGACCAAGTTGGCATGCCTGATAGTGAACAACCGCCATCTTCGTTCTTCACTATTGCGAGGTAGCCTGCTCTCCATTAGTTAGAATGGGTCGCCGGGATTATTAATGCTATGATCCTAGCTGGCTCGGGGAGCATGGTGCAATGTCGAGTTTGGTATCCCTGAACTCGGGGTTTAATTACGCATCCGTTGGTGTGGATGGTTTTTGGACTCTGTGTTCGAAATTAGCACTTTTAGAAAGTGTCTATTTTCTTGTCTAACCATTTCTGGTTTCTGCTGGTCTTGCGTGTGTGTGACAGGAGCTGGGTGGCTCCCAGAGGTCTGGATGAGTCAGTGTGGGATGAGTGGGACATTTGCGTTGAGAGTAGGGGGAGAGTAGTTGTTGATAGCCTGCCCTGCCTGGTACAATGCTGGCTCCACCTCCTGCCAAGCGGCTGATGGCTCTGTGCCTGCCATGGACGATCCTAGCCCCACCTCCTGCCAGGAGGCCGATAGCTCTGCTCCTGCCAGTGTCAATGCTGGCTCCACCTCTGGCCTGATCGACACCGAAGACGCGACGCCGGATTGCTAGACGCCGCTGATCATCGTGTGCTTCATTTTCCCAAGGTACTGTGTTGTTGGGGGTCAGTGTGACTCCGGGCTCGACGTAGCGCTCCTCGCGGTCAACGCCGAACCTTTGGATTAACTTGGCCTCGACGTCGTGTAGCCCCTGTGTGGGTTACCCTGTTGCTAAGAACTGTATTGCCAAGAAGAAGATTTGCTTTGATACTAAAGACTTTTGTGCTAAAGAAGAAACTACCTTTGAACTATCCCTTTTCCCTTCCCAGAGTATTTATTAAGATTGTGTAAATTTTTGTCGTTATTTGGTCTTGTGCTAAGCCTTATATAAAAATACTTATTTTTATAGTACTACTGTGTCGTGTCCATTTGTAGTGCATTCACTTTATTACTGTATGTGGTCATAAATGCTTAACACACAGCCTCTGAGATAAGCCGGTTCTGCTCTGCCAAGCTACCAAGGGGGTGAGCAGGGGTTATCGAAGGGTGTGATCCCCTTGCCCTGACTAGAAAAGATGTGTCCCTATTTGTCAGAAGTGTATACCTCTGCCAACTAGAGACAGCCGGTTCTAACACAGGCAGATTCAGATTCCAACATTTGTAGGCGGAACACTGCAGGACGGCATTGCCTCAAACCCCATTGTCTCAACAGTGGCAATAACCATATTTTCCGATGTGGGGTATAAAATTTACAAAACAAAATGGTGTGTAAGTTAGTCTGTTTTGAATTCTTATCACACGGACATACAGGAACAGTTTGTTCCCACCGTTTTTCTGCATAAAAGGCTACCAGCCTGTAAAAAAGATCTAGCCTAAATCTTGTTAGCAGCATTTTTTCGTAAGAACTAATTTCTAGTGTTAGGTAAGGCTGGATGCTTTCTGTGGCCTGAACCATATTAGCATGGAGGACCGAGGGTTTTTGGGATTCAGCAGCCAGCCTTAGTGACTCTAGATGACTTAGAGCCAGTTGTTTTAATGTTTTCTTCGGTATGTCAATAATATTTTCGGGTTGGAGATAATAAATCTCCTTTCCTATATCTTTCAGAAAATTTCTGACATACCGGAGCCATAGGATGTTATATGCTCTATCAAGAGTCATCAACTCTGCTACAATTGACTGTGTGAATAGGTTTTTTTCGGAGGTCCAAAGACGCCTCCACAACAGTAATGGCTGGATCTTTATGAGGTCTTCTAGATAAGAGACACCAAGTTCCATGTGGATTGCGTATATGGAAGTTGAACTTGGTATTGCTAGGAGAAATCTAAAGAAAGAATTTTCTACAACCTGCAGGGTAGTTGTGTCAGCATAGCCCCAGAGACCGGCCCCGTATAGTGCAATTGACTGACATTTTGCGCTATAAATTTTTAGTAGCTCTACTGGGGCCCTTTTCCCTAATCTCTGTGAAAAACTAATCAGCGCCGCTGTGGCTCTTTTGAATAAATGACACCTTGCCTCCACTGCTGCCCGCCAGTTCTGTTTCCTATCGATCATAATGCCAAAGTACGGATATTTATCAGCGATCTCAAGTTTTTGATTGCTAAGGTGGATGCTCCTAACTTGTTTTTTCTTACTCCCTGCTACCATGACAAATGTTTTTTTTACGTTCACGTGCAAATCCAGTTTGGTCATGTAGTCCGTATATCTGTTCAGGGACTTCTGCAGTTCAAGCGGGGTGCGTGCCAAGATGACGGCGTCGTCTGCGTAGAGCAGAGCGGGAATCAGGCACTTTTTTACCTGTGGGAGGTCCTGTGCCCCCCTCAGCATCTCCTCCTCGAGACCGTTAGTGTACAGAGAGAATAGGAAGGGGGCCAGGACGCAACCCTGTCTGACTCCACGCTCCACCCCAAACGACTCCGTCAGCTCCCCCTTCAGACCAAAACGCACTCTCGCAGTCGCTGTTGAGTATAGTTCTCTCACAAAATCTAGGAGAGTAGCGTCCAGTCCCATTTCCCTCAAAACTGTCCAGAGTTTTGCGTGGGAAACGCAGTCAAATGCTGCGGACAGGTCCACATATACCATGTAGACCATGCCCTTTTTTGCTTGGGTGTACTTGCTAATTAGAAGGCTAAGGTTAAGAGCTTGCTCCACTGTACCGAAGCCTTCTCGGAATCCGAACTGAAGGTCGGAAATTATGCCTTTCGCCTCGGCCCACTGCTGGAGTCTCTGAAGGATTACCCTACCAGCGACTTTACCCAGAGAGTCCAGCAGTGAGATGGGGCGATAGCATGTGGGATCCTGGCGGTCCCCTTTCTTGAAGATTCGGACCATGATAGATCTCGACCAGGATTCTATCAGGCCCACTTTTGCTGCTGCACTACATACTCTGGTGAGGATAGGGGCCCAAAGATCTAAATTAGGTTTAAAGAGGTCCACCGGAACCCCATCTGGGCCAGGTGCCTTCACGTTCTTACTAGCACCCAATGCAACTATTAGCTCAGAGATATCAAACTGTAGGGAAATTGGGTATTCAACCTTTGTCAGTGTATTTTCAGTCCTCCCTGGTGTTGTTGGGTTTTTGAAGATTTTTGAGAAGTGAGCCACCCATATGTCTTCCTCTATGGCCACTTCTATTTTGGGACTTTTATCGTCTACAAGGTAGGGTGATCTAAGGGTACGCCAAAATTTCTCACTATTTCTAGAGAGAGCACTGATATGGAGATCATTCCCGAGTTTTTGCTTAAGTTCTTCTATTCTTGTTTTGCGTGCCCTATTGTATTGTTTTCTATAGAGTTGGATCTGAGTCTGATCTCTGGGAGTAGTTTTTAGGGCTAGTTTTAAGTTAGTTTTAAGTTAGTAAGGGCCGCTGTACAGCTGTGGTTAAACCATCCTCTAACAGTCGTATTTTGGGTTTTAGAGTTAGAGGCAAGGAGACACTTTGTTTTCTCCAGTATTTGGATGAAATTACTTAGAACAGTCTCATCTGTTTCTTGTAAGTCTAAGCATTTGATTATATTTGGGTATGCCATTTTTACCAGCGTACCGGTAATTTCTGTTGGGTTTACCTTTTCCCATTTTGATGTAGATCCATCTTGTTTTCCCAGCTCCAACCGGTTTTGGGCAAGCGTTTTTTCTATAATTTTAGTTATCGTTTTGGCCTGATTTATCTGGAAATCCGTTTTCAAGGCAGAATGATCACTTAATGAGTTATGTCTAACCTCAAAAGTTTTAAGTCTACATGCCAGTCCGGGAGAAAGGAGGATATAATCAACTGTTGTTCGAGATCCTCTGCCAACATAAGTTGGCTGCATATAATCTGTGTCTGCACTTATGGTATTGGCTATTTCCAAATCTAACTCTGATAAAATATTGTTCATGGCCTCCCCTATTTTGGTGTGTTCAAACTGGATCAAAGGGGAGTCTAACTCATCTGTTATACCACATTGGATGGTCTTTCCTCGTGGGCATGTGTGTATGTTGAAGTCCCCTCCCCAAAGGAGGTGGATTGCCCCTTTGCCTATCCTAGTTTTGTAAAACTGGGTTATTTGTTCATGAATATTTGCAAGAAGGGTCAAAAATTGTCCATCTTCCAAATTATTGTAAAGATTAATTAGAATGATTGAATCCTTGTTCTTAAAGGGGAAACGTAATATTTGGTAATTTGGGTCAGAATGGACTGACGTTACTTTTAGATTCAGAGTGTTAGCTACATAAGTGGTAATCCCCCCTTTTGGTCTGCCCGCGTTACAAGTGAGGGCTGGGATAAAGTACGTTTTATAACCTGGGAGATGAAGTTCCACTGTGCACCACGTCTCCTGTAGGCAGATTATTTTACCCTGCTCCAGGAAGTGCAGGGCCGTCCCATCTTCTATTTTAGACCCGCCATATTCCAAAAGAAAATGGAGAGAAGAGGTGTGTCTAAATTTTCGTCTACTAAGGCTTGTTCTGGGAAAGATGGAAAATTTACTAATTTGGGTGAGATAGAATTATTTTGTCCAGTCGCCTCTAATGGTCAATCGACCATTTCAAGGCCAATAAATCTATTCCTAGTTGGAATATTGTACCAAGAGTCCCAGCGTGGTTGTTCGTTATAAGTTGTTCTTTGCGAGTATGGACCTTGATCATCCCACCCCCTTCGCCTGTAGCGTGGTCCTACTGTTTTCCAGGGGTTCTCATAATTCTGATAGCGCGGGATCACTGGATGTCTTATGTTGCCATAATCAAAGTGGCGTGAAGTTGTAAATTCCCAAGGAGTTTCATGATTGTTGTGAAAGTCATTGTGTTGTCTTGCTGGGTAAAAGAAGGAGAGAGGTTTGGTGTTTATGCCCGCATTTCCACCCGAGGGCTCCCATGAGCAGATATAGTCTACAACTCTGGGGTCCTCGAATGTAATGATGATGCAATCTCCCGGAATAATCTTTCTACCATTTCCCACCCAGGTTGTTCTGCGAACCGCTAAAATCCTTGATGGCCAGGTTGGTGGGATTGGGCGATTATTGTTTAACCAGTGCTGAGCTTTGTTTTGTAATGACCATGTGGGTTCCAGGTTATGATCCGCTAATTCTGGAACTCCAGTCATTACCACCACGAAAGGGGAAGCTTCTGGAGGCATCTCAACAGGAAGTCTCCCTGCGGGCGGTCCTCTACGACCTGTTCTATTTACTGTTGTAATCGGGTTCTTTTGTGGGTATGATTTGGAAACCGGAGTTTTAGCCACTGGTGTTTTAGTTGCCATGGTTGTTGGCGCGGGTTTTTTGGGGACTGGTGTCTTCGGGGCCGGTGTTTTGGGGATTACTACTGGTGACGTCAAGGGATTACTTTGTGAAGTAGTTATGGCGGCATTAGTGAGTAGTTTTGGTCTGGTTTTATTTATCTTTTCAGGAGCTGATTTGGTTGTTGTGTTTGACAATGTAGGGAGATTATCTTAGATATTTTTTTGGTTTGGCAATAACTGCTTGCTATTCTTATTTCCCCCCGTTTTTTGTTCCGCGAGGCATGTACCGGTTGTACAAGCTTTACTAGGTTAGCTAGCTGATTCTCTATCCTCGCTAGTCTTACCTCTACTGGGGCGAATAGGGATTTCACTGTTTCTTTGATGATGTCTAAGAACTGTACGTTGTTACTAGGCGTTGTGTCGTTACTATTTGGTATAAGGACTGGGGGTTCTGAGGAGATTAGACTAAATGAGTCATGCACGGGTTGGTTTACTACTGCCGTGACCAGTATATATTCTGGCCTAGGAGATACGGAATAAACCCTAATAGATGTATCTCCAATGGGGTTATCAGGGATCTCAGTAGTATTAGTGGTTGTTTGGGCAATTTTTCTCTTCCTTACTGCGCCCTCCCTCCTCCCTCTAGCTTGTCTTATTTCATCAGGGGTGGTTTGAACAGGGAGGTCTGGAGTCCTTTCCAAGTCTAGAATAGATTGGTCTACTGAAAGCTGGGAGTCTGAAAGCTGGGAGACCGAGAGGTCAACAGTATTTGGTAGACTGGGTCTACCCTCACAGCGACTTCCTTCTCCTGAGTTACCATCTATTACAGGAGATCTTGCCTTCGCTAAGTGACCCATAGAGGATCTCTTGGCGTGTTCTAAGTCCAGTGACACCCTGCCTTCTATCAAAGTAATACTTTGATCAATGAACAGATTAGCCTTGGTGATAAAGTCGTCCATTGGGCCTAACAGTTTGTCCCCACACCCATTAGTCTTGCTTTTAGCCTTATTTCCCCTGGTTGATACCATTGTTCATAAAGAGCCAGTCCACAAATCTAGTTTTTATGAAATTATAACTTGTGGGAGCCCAGTAAGTAAACAGTGCTTTTCAATAAAATGTTTCAGGAGATAAAGTTAGTGGGTTAGCCCGGTCCAGTCTCTCCGGTCCTCGAACGGCCTCGCCCCGAGCTCCGTCCCGCGCGCGTCCCACGACGCAGTGGAGCTGCGCCGATAAAATACGTGAATGCAAGGGGCGTGACCGCCGGGGGAAGAGGCACCAGCTGCGCAGAATGGAGAATGCTGGGCCTCGCAGTCCCCCGGTAGGTTCCTCTCGCTATGCACACACTAGAGTCCTCGACCGGGGCAGTACCAGACGGGGAGCGATTTTGATTTCCGCAGATTGCGGAGAGCGCTCACACCAGCTGGCGTGCCTCAGGGAGCAGGAAAAAATAACGGGAAGCAGACGGGAAGCAGACGCCCAAGTTATGGAGAAATCCTCGGTGGCAAGCAGGTAGGTCAATCCATGAGCTTGTTAGAGTTGTTAGTTAGCCCTTGGTCGGCTCGGCTTGGACAGCTTGTGCCCAAAGTCCTCAGGGTCAATGTCCTTGGCAAAAACAGAGAAGTCCCAGCAAAAGGTTTTCATGAAGAAAAACAGCTGTCTCTCGCGGCGCTGGCCACACCCAAAGCACCACTCACGGCAGCTACCTTGTCCAGCAGGGGCTTGCGGCTCTGGCCGCACCAGAAACGGCCCTTGCGGTTGTTGCGGCTTCCAGCAGGCATCCAGAAGGTAGGTGCACGCAGCTCCGGCCGCGCCCAAAACACAAACACCACTCGCGGCAGTTTCAGCAGTCTCTCGCGGCAGTGCTGTGTCCAGGGGGGGAGGCTTGCGGCTCCGGCCTCACCAAAAACACCAACAGCAGGGCTCGCGGCTCCAAGCGCACCCCACACGTCACTCACGGCTGTTACCGCGTCTGGCTCCAGCCGCAGCCTGTCTCCCAAACGCGGTAAATTACTCGTTCTCGCCACTCCCGGGACACTCCCGGGACACAGAACTGCACAGGTCACTACTGTACTCGGGATATTTTTCCGGCAATCAGCAGGAGGTTGCCGCAGTCAGCGTCTTCCTCAGCGTCTTCCTCGCAGGCTTGCTCGTTTGCTCTGCACTCCTTCAGTCCGTCCTCACTCTTCCCACCAGCTGTAGCATCCTCTATCAGTTGGCCAGTTTCATGTACTACGTAGTCCTGGGGTATACACTATATGATACAGAGCACTGCAAAACAGTAGGCTTCTTCTGCCTGTGCAACTGTTTGAAATTAGGTTACTGGCAGATTGGGGTGTAAGCCCTAGTCCAGCAGCAACCTTTATCCTAGTCAGGGTAAGGCACAAGGAAGAATCAAATAAACCTGGTAACTTGGCATAGAGCTGTCAGGCATAACTTATGGGCAATTTGCAAAGTATTTGTGCAACACTTCAAACAGTAAAATATCCAACACCAGGTTAGAAATATAGAGCATAAGTTAATAAATAAAATGAGACCAAAACTCCAAAGAACCAGAATTATTAATATTTCAAGAATGTACTGCAATATAGCACCTAAAAGTATAAAGTGCCAACCGTGGCTATCTGGCTGCACAGGTCTGAGTCAGAGACAAAAGTTCAGGCCGCTGGCGATGGAGCGCGGGTCAAATACAGTCCCAGATTAGTCATGCTGAAGTTTTACCTTCACAAGTTTTGTGCCAAAAGTCCCATTCATGTGTTCGAAGGCCACTGGGAGCAAGGAGATCGTTGCAGGTGGCAGTTGGCATGGCATGAAGAACAGTCCTGGTATCGCAGACAGGCGGGCTGGAGCTTTGTCACGTTGGCAGTGTCCTGCAGGTTGACAATGCTGCTGGCGGAGAGAAGAGCTGGCGGCTCCTCGCACTGATTCTCCTTGTGAGCGGCACAGTTCTGGTGAGAACAATCCAATTTCCAGTCTCAAAGAGCCCAAAAGCTTGATTTAAGAGCCTGGTGAGCCACACCAAGGGTCTAGGACCTAAGGGGTACTACTTGGGGGGCAGGAACTTGCAGAAGAGGAGTCCAGGTGCTGCTGGGATAGCCTGTTACGCCCCTAAGGCTCAGATCAGTAGGCCAGCAGCTCTTTGACTCACTCTGGGGTCCTGGGTTCGGGATGGAGTTGCAGGTCCAGGTTGCAGGTCCAGTTCATTTTCCACAGGCAAGAGGGAAGCAGGCAGGAGGGCAACAGTTCCTGGTAGAGCATCAGTATGGCAGAGTGGCTATCCTTGTACCAGCACTTCATTCCTTCTTCCTGGCAGAGTATCCACAGGTCCAGAAGTGTTGAAGTGGTGGTGTCTGAGACCCATATTTTATACACTGGTGCCTTGGTCCTGGATGGTGGGAGAAGCTTCCAGACAGTGTCTTTGAAGTTTATGCAAAAAGAATAATTGATGAACAGAATGCAGAACAAGGTCATACATTCACCCCAGTACAGAGATCTGGGCCTAAATCCATTGTTTTTTTGCTCACCATGCCATTCCAGTTTGGACCCAGCCATATGCAAATCAGTCTTGACCCTGCACCCAATGGGAACAGTCCAGACCGAACTGCCAGGCCAGGTCCTCCCTGGACTGGAAACAAACATCCTGGGACCGGTTTCAGACTTTCAGCCCTCACCAGCCAGGATAGCTTGACTCCAGTGGCATGGAGAGCACAGGACCCACGTCTGGGCATACCCGTCCCACTTGGGGTGAGAAATGCAAAAAGAACAATTGGTGGGCAGAATGCAGAACAATGTCATACATTTACCCAAGTACAGAGATCTGGGCTTAACTCCTTAGTTTTTTTGCTCACCATGCCATTCCAGTTTGGACCCAGTCATATGCAAATCAGTCTTGACCCTGCGCCCAATGGGAACAGTCCAGCCCGAACTGCCAGGCCGGGTCCTCCCTGGACTGGAAACAAGCATCCTAGGACCGGTTTTGGGCTTTCAGCCCTCATCAGCCAGGATAGCTTGACTCCAGTGGCATAGAGAGCATGGGACCCACATCTGAGCATACCCGTCCTACTCGGGGTGACAAATGCAAAAAGAACAATTGATGGACAGAATGCAGAACAATGTCATACATTCACCCCAGTACAGAGATCTGGGCCTGTCCATCGTATTTTTTGCTCACCATGCCATTCCAGTTTGGACCCAGCCATATGTAAATCAGCTTTGACCCTGCACCCAATGGGAACAGTCCAGCCCGAACTGCCAGAACAGGTCCTCCCAGGACTGGAAACAAGCATCCTAGGACCGGTTTCAGACTTTCAGCCCTCATCAGCCAGGATAGCTTGACTCCAGTGGCATGGAGAGCAGGGGACTCACGTCTGGGGAAACCCGTCCCACTCAGGGTGACAAATGCAAAAAAAAAAATTGATGGACAGAATGCAGAACAATGTCATAAATTCACCTCAGCACAGAGATCTGGGCCTAAATCCATTGTTTTTTTGCTCAACATGCCATTCCAGTTTGGAACCAGCCATATGCAAATCAGTCTTGACCCTGCGCCCAATGGGAACAGTCCAGCCCGAACTGCCAGGTCAGATCCTCCTTGGATTGGAAACAAGCATCCTAGGACCGGTTTTGGGCTTTCAGCCCTCACCAGCCAGGATAGCTTGACTCCAATGGCATGGAGAGCACAGGATTCAAGCTAGTCTGCCTGATGAAGGGTGATGCTCTGAAACCGGTCCCAAGATGCTTGTTTCCGGTCCAGCGAGGACCTGTTTAAAAGGCTACTTAAGTGGGTGGCACAATCAGTCTGGTAGGCAGACTAGTAGCATTTAATTTACAGGCCCTGGGTACATGTAGTACCACTTTACTAGGGACTTATAAGTCAATTAAATATTTCAATTGGGTATAAGCCAATGTTATCATGTTTCAAGCAGAGAGCACAAGCACTTTAGCACTCGTTGGCAGTGGTAACGTTCACAAAGTCTTAAAGCCAACGAAGATAAAATCAGCAAAAATAGGAGGAAAAAGGCAAAAAGTTTGGGGATGACCCTGCGGAGTGCCAGGTCCAACAGCAACCATGACTTGTCTTACACTTTTCTCCTACAGCAGTGCATATCTGCAGCATATTATGCTTCAGGCAAGAACTAAGATAGACATCAAACCTTATTATAGCATAAAAGGGCACATTTATTGTGACAAGTCTGCAGATAATAAATCAATACATAAATTCAACTAAATCTATTTAGTACAATGTAAAAACCTAAATCCTGTCCTAAAATGTCCCCAAAGTGCAGAGAATCCCCAAGAACTCGCACATACCCAATTACTACATTTCCTCTTTACCATCTCACAACCATTACTTGCCACAGCCAAATCACCCATGCATATCACCAACATCTCAAAGCTATCCTCACCTAAACCTGTTCCAACTTGCCAAACATCTATCTCAGCCTCTCACTTCTGTTCCCACCGCTGAAGGGTGGCTACAACTGCTTGTGGCTCACCAGTCCCAGAACTATCACCACACAGGAAAACCCTGATCTTAAAACCACTGTAAAAATCAATTTCTTACTACGGCATTCAACACCATAACTGCTCCCTCAACAGCTGCTCCTCAACTTTGAGCAACAGCAACAAGTAATATGAATTCCCAAACAAAGGTAAATGTACTCCATAAGACCATAATAAACAGGGGTTTCCTTCCTAAACACGCACGTGCCACAGAACCTTTACCTCTGCACTTGCACAAAAATCTCTCATTGCCTATTCAACATGTGCCTCACCTTATCCAAGGCATTGTGCTTCTTGGCACCTTGCCACACCCTTCTTAGGGCAAATTCAGCCCATACGATGCACGCACCAGCCCAAAGTCTCTTCATTCGTAACAAGTCCACTTTAATTTTCTTTATCAACTTTAGGCCGGGATAGCTGGACATGGCAGTTTTTGCTAAGGTGGAGTACCAACAAATCCAAGCATCCTCTGCCCACAAATATTTCTGTCAATAACGGCAGCAGCTGTCTCCTTCTTATCTCTTTCTTATCCTATTATAACACCTCATGTCTATTGGTAGCCACCAGGGTCTGCTGTATGAGGATGTGGTGTAACGGCCAGAGCTGCGATCTTGGAACTGGAGAACCAGATTCACTTAATCTCCCAGTGGCTACCAAAAATGAATGTTCGCTTGTATAACATAACTGGTGCTCATGTAAAGCACTCCAATACCTTCGGGTCGAGTTCGCACTATATAAAACTGAAATGGTTGGATCTCATCATATTTGGCAGCCCTCTGTACCAGGTAATGCCCCACGAACCAAGTCACAATCTTATCCGACAAGTGGGCCTTGCACACTACCTACAACAATATATTAGAAAACACATGACCAAGACATTTAAAGCCCTATACCTGTGAGCCCATGCCCAAATAATAACTATCATGGTACCTTGACCTACATATCCAAACATGCCTTATCTCCAGAGAATACAAAACCAACCTTGTGGCCTCTGATGCTGGTTCGAACCATGAAAGAATGTATGCCAAAACCTTTGCCATTTATTCTGAGTCAAACCAACACTTTTCTTGACCCAGCACGTTGTGATAAGCGTGGCTCAAATCCACCTGAGCGACTTACCTCACTCATATACCATTACCATATAATAAGCCAGCCGGACAGTGGAGAAGAATTAGTAATATATTTATTTGGCCATAATATTCATCTGCAGATGGGCCCCATCAGGTCTACACCCCAGGGAGTGCACCTAGAGGAGTGCCTCATCTCATCACAGCAATACATTATAACATAGCATGGCAGAGTAAAACCGCGCCCAGACTGGAAAAGTACTGGGCTCAGCAGAGGGTGAACAATGAACTCACACACCAGGCATCTGCACCTGCAAGGGCAACTTTATTATCTTTACCCCAAGGCCACTGAGCCAAGACTCTGCTTCTCCAGAGCATGGAAACATTTCTGCTCATAAAGGAGGGGGGAAAACTGTACCATGAGACATTGGAACTGCAGAGCAAATGTCAGCATCAGAAGTCTCTCTGCCATTGACAAGCTTCTCTCTCTTATAGGAAAGTATACAGAAATATCAATAATGGGAACCTAACCAAGGGAAAGCAATGTACTACAACAGGTCCCCTAACTTAGAAGGCAAAAATAAGACAAAAGCTTACACATTACAGAAACAATTCCATCCATCTGAAGCTTGCATATTACAAAAATAGCTCAGTGGGTTGCAGCACATGAATAATAAGCTGTAACTGCATATGAGTTAGACACATTAGGCTAACATATTCACAACATCTTTAGGACATTCTGTAACAGGAAAATTACAATCTATCAGTTGGCTGCAGTTACTGTTCTTCCACTCGCAAGGGAAAATCCAACTTCTGCCACCAAACCTGATAAACTTAAATATATCTTCCACACCAAAATCGGAAATGAGCCTGTTACCTAACCAGTCTTCAACAAACCCAAAGATCATTCTGGTCCATTTTAGTCCATTGTAACTTGATTTTCAGAATGTTATCTTCCATCGCTACTTCTTTGTTCCTCAGACCTGGTTCAATATTTGAACCCAACAACTGAAACTTAAAAAGCACTGAAAACTTTAGCAACATACAAAGTCTAAAGATTTAGGGCCCGATGTAGATGCCCTAATACCGGTCAGAAACGGCCGAATTCGGCCGTTTCCGACCGGTATTACGGTTTTCAGATGTAGGGCATGCATTTACAGAATCAGTATTTTACCGATTCTGTATTTACCGATTCGGTAAAATGACCGAATCAGTAAATACAGACTCGGTAAAATGCAGATTCTGTAAATGCAGATGTAGCTGGCACATGTCAGAGTGCCACAGGGCTTTAAGAATCAGTATTTTACCACCCAATCCAATTGGGTGGTAAAATACCGAACACAGGTGTGCATGCACGTCTGTGCATGCACACCTGTGCAATGTGACACACAGACATGCCCTTTGGGCATGTCTGTGTGCTACATGGCACACAAGTCCGAAATAGGGGTGCAAGAGGGTGTCAAAGTGACACCCCCAGCACCCTTGCAAAAATCGGTATTTACCGAATCGGTAAATACCGATTCGGTAATGACCATTGATTCCTATGGGCTGCAATGCCCATAGGAATCAATGGGCTTTACCGATTCGGTATTTACAGAATCGGTAAATACCGAATCTTAACGATTCAGAATTTACCGAATCTGAAATACCTACATTTCCCCCTTCTAATTTACCACTTCTTAAATACCGAATCGGAATGATTCGGTATTTTAGAAGTGGTAAATTAGAATTACCTACATCAGGCCCTTCATCTTCAAAACAATCATAATTACAACTCTGTAATATCACTACCAACTTTCTCAAAACCACAAATGTAACTGGCTCCAGTAGCTTTGCTGTCTTCAAATTCACTTTCACTTGTCCACTCTTTTCACCAATTTACTTACTGCCTTATCAATCCCCACCACACCTTCCGGTAAAAAAAGAGAATCCTGCCAGTTCACCAGCAAGGTTACTTGTGACATTCCCATATCAATTAAAGATAATCCAAAATGCTTCAAGTGTAATTGAGGGTAATTGTGCCGTCAAGGGTTTTTGTTAAACTGTTGAATATTCAGAATTATATATTATTTTGTGGTTCTAAACATTTGACACCATTGATGCACAATTTGTGTAAGACAAAGTTTTTAGACAAATAGAGCTAATACCAGACGGTAAAAAAGAGAGAGCAATAGCAGGGTGTATGGAAAAGTTCTGTTTGTTTTAATTATTCACAAAACAAGAATAAAATATACATGGGTATGCCATTTGTTGCAAAAGCTACAATAGGAAAAATATCAATAAAACAGCCTATTTGCAGCAATTGTTGTAGCTTATCCACCTATTTACAGATTCTATCATTACAAGCGGTGGAACAAGCGCAGTCGACGTTTCGGTCTCTAGACTTGCGTTATGGAGACCATCCTCAGGACAAACAAATCAAATCATGAATACCCTTTCTTATAGATTAATGAAGAGCTACAACAATGGCTGCAAATAGGCTGTTTTATTGATATATATATGTATTAGCTCTATTTGTCTAAAAACTTTGTCTGACACAAATTGTGCATCAGTGGTGTCAAATGTTTAGGACCACAAAATAATATATAATTCTGAATATTCAACAGTTTAACAAAAACCCTTGACGGCACAATTACCCTTTCATACCTATCGCCCAAACCCTCAAGGGTATATTGGGTTGCTCATTCTTAGTTGACATATCAAGTGTAATTGAGGCAACTGCATGCCATCTCTGTCATCATCTCTCTTCTTACCATCATTTTCCTGAATCTTACGCCATGCTTGTGAATAAGACTGCCAAGTGGACACTGACACAGATACACCACTATCATACTCCCAGTGCCCAAATGTCCTAAGGTAGCTCAGTCTTCATCTCTTTCGCTTCAGGGGCCAGTCTTTGAAACCTCAGTTATTGTGAATGAGATAAAGTGTCAGCAATGTCGTTACTCATTTTGAGAACATGCTTTTCTTTAAAACATTATTAAAGTGCAAACAACCCAAAGAGAATGTACGCAGCTGACCACTCTCAAATCTCTTGCTATCTTCTGTTAAACAGATCTACTACAGTTTTGTAATCAACATTGAACATCACTTATCTTTTAGCCTGCTCAAGCTCCCCACACCACTAATGCCAACACCAATTGGAAAAATTTAAGGAAAGTGATGTTCCTCCCCTGCCTCAGCCAGCGCCACAACCACTGCTGTGTGCATCAGCGTCACGGCCTGACTAGGAACCGAAACTGGTCCTGGCAAACTGCTTGTCCGGCCCCCCTGTAGGGAGGGGGGTGCAGCCGAGCTGTTTGCGTGGGCCGGTTTTGACCAATTTCATTACAGGGGGCCGATATTGCCGACCTGATAACAAAAACACCCCCCAGGGGCCCAAAACCTGTCCCCACCCTGGCGGCCCGCCGGAGAAATGCCCAGTGCCCACTGCGGCCAGTCCGGCCCTGATCAGCATCCCATCCAGAACAACCCAAAAACAAAAACACATGCTGCAGCAGAGAAAATTTGAACCTCACAATTTGTTTAATGTAGTGAAGTTCATGCTCACACTGTTCATGTTCTGTAGAAAATGCTGCCACACTCAGAGATCCACCCACACGGCAACAGTCATTCATATCCTATGATGTGATAAAGCATTTCCTGACATGGCTCAAAAAAAGCCTCCTGAAAAAGGTTCTGCCTGACCTGACTTCTCTACATGCAAAATTTAGGTGACCCAGCAACTATTTCACCTTGCACAACTCAAACTTTCGCTCTTTACAAGCCACTTCCAGCAATTAAGCAATCTCCTGCAACTTCTCCCTCTGCAAAAATGCTTGCATCTTTAGTGATACCTGGTCAATCCCAAGCAAAATCCCAACCATAGTCACTCCCTCAGTCTTCTTGGGTGCTAAAGGCATCTCGAAATACCCTCCTAATCTTAGAAAAATGGCAAACACCTTTACAATCACCGAACTTCCACCTCCCTTGCCAACGAGCAAGGAATCATCCGGATAATATGAAATCAGCTTGTAGCCTGCTCTTGCTTACATAAACCATTGGGGAAAAAAGACTTAAATATTCAAATAAGGAACAAGAATTTGCACAGTTCATGGACAAATCCCTATCCACATATATTTCGCCTTCAAACTGCATATGCAGCAATGAAAAATCCACTGGATGAATCAGCACTATTGGAAATAACAACTTAAAGTCATATTTTACCAACTCAGCTGTCTCTTCCACATTTCCTCACCAACTTGACTGCGTCATCCACTGGTTCATCCTCAGGAGCAATTAAATCATTAATCTATGTCTCCTCTGGCCATGACAGATGGTGAATCAGCAGATACTCTCCTTCTATTTTCTTTACCACCAAGGGAAACATAATCAAATTCAGCAATGGCCCCTCGAACAAAAGACCAGCAAGCCTGCCCTTCTGTGCTTGTTTCAGTAGCTTTAGTGATAGAGTGCACTTAAGCTCACTCAAATTATCCACCAATTGCTGATGTCTAGGCCCTTTATACACGAACCAAACTCCCTTAATGGACGCCCATTCCTGCATGCCGGCCACCTTTCTGTCAGGATAATGCGCAAGGCAGTCCAATATCCATTTCAGGCTAACCAATGTAGGGGACTTTTGGAAAAAGCTGTGTCTGTCTGTTGACCAGTCTTGTGATGCTCTCACTTCTCTTCACCTGTGACGTGCCTAAAACATTGTGTAAGTGCATGCCTTACCCGACAGCCAGGACACTCATGTCTGTAGTGAGAGAACTGGTGTACATGCATTCCTCATTAAATCCCCATCAAGTACCCCCTTACACCACCATCTGTCCTCTTCCCTATCATTTTGTCCCCAAACAGGTGGGATGAGCCAGAAAAGGCGAACACTGAATATGTTATATGCAGGCATCAATGCACAGGTGCCATTCATTGGAGCTACAACATCCCACAGAATTTTTACGTATTAAAAATTAAATGCACACCATAAAACACTCAATGGTGCCCTGGACACCTCATCAGCTCCAGACCATGCTGGGCACCTGAAATCTAACTGAGCCTTCCCTATTAAATAGTTGTACTTTAGTAAAGCCACTTATCAGTGTACCGTTTGCCCTACACATTCACATAAATTCAAAACACTAATGTCAATGTCTCTATGTAAACCAGGACCCCGGTGTGCCTGGCCAGCTTTCAATTTTCCTCTTTTGCTTCAGTCTCCCTGTGCAACAATTTGTATATGTCCACAAATTCTCGCTTCCATATTTTTTCCTTCACACCATTAGACGAATATGCTCATAGAGGCTTAATTTGTCTCATATATGGCAGCCGTCTTCTCCTTCTCCCATTTTACTCCACATTCTCCCTTCACTTTGTCTCCTTTTTCCCCTGTCTTCCCTTTCTGCTAAGCTTTCTCCATTTCTTCTATATCCCTGTAAACATCATCCTTCCTGTCGCTAAGCATCTTATAATGTTCTATATTTCTTCTATTTCTATCTTTCTCTCTCTCTCTCTCTCTCTCTACTTCATTCTAGAATCCAAGCTGGATTCATTCCGTCTTTCTCTCCTCGAACTGACAGCCGCTCCGCTGTCGGTCCGTTATCTTTCCTGTTTTTTTAAGTCTAAATAAAGTCTTATTTTAAAATACAAGAACAGACTTATTTTGGCATTTTATTCCTTGGTACATTAATTAGTGCCAGGAGTGGGGCTTGAAGGAGAAACCTTTCTCTTTGTCCTCCCACTATCATTTTACTCATCGAGGATTTTATGCCCAGCGGACGTCCGAAAGCTTGTTAAGCTCGTTACTTGAGACGCTTCCACAAAGATACTTTGTTGCTTTTCCGACCAGCGTATCTACTTGGATAATTTGTTTCATTGGACACCAATGTTCCCTCTAATTTTTTTCCTCTGTGTGCGGCAGTGGAGGGTCTCTGTGCACTGCAACCATGGCTATGTGCGCCAGGAACCAGACGCGCGTGTGCAGCGCCAAATGTCACTCTAAACAATTACTTAAAAAAGTGAAAAGGCCGATCTTAAGGCCGGTTTGCAAATTGGATAAACACGCCCTGACATGAATTGATTACACAGGCAAGTACACTTCAGGTGTAGAAAAGCACAAGACTCCAACGGTGGTACAATCATAAGATTTTTACTAAACATTCTTAACTCTAGCACAGGGGCGGCTGGTGACATTTGAAAGTGGTGAGGCGTAAACTAATTTGCATATTGCACCGCAGCGAGCGAGCCCGAACCACCTTGCATCCATCCATACATCATTCATGCATCCACCCATCCATCCACCCACCCATCCTGCATCCATACATCATTCATTCATGCATCCACCCATCCATCCTGCATCCATCGTTCATTCATGCATCCACCCACCCATCCATCCTGCATCCATCCTGCATCCATTCATGCATCCACTCATCCACCCACCCATCATCCATCCTGCATCCACCCATCATTCGTGTTTTTTTATGACCATATAACTTGCACACAGCTTGTCAGTGTTCAATACCAGTCTCGAACCTTGTACTCCAGCACCAATGATACATGATTAATATTAATTGTTTTTAAAACATGTATTTATTCGACACCAATTTCACACCTTAGTAGGAACATCATTTGTATTTGTTTTTTAAAATATCTATTTATTTAACACAAAAGTAAGTCATGTATACACTTTTATGGCTCGATAAGAGGCTCAAACCTGGTTTCCCAGCACCAAAGTCGGCCGCGCTAACCGTCAGACCACATCCTCTCCCCTTTGGTGTGGCCCTGCAGTTTTGATGAGCACCAGCCATTACTCTTAATTAAACACTGCATAGCATGAGAATCAGACACCCCCTTCTCGCTGCTTCCATAGCCGCAGCATCACCCTCTGCCTCAAAGGTGCTACTAACCTCTGCGCTATGTGTGACCAACATTTCTCACTTAGCCTCACACAAAACAGAAAGCTGGTCTGATTGACTGACAGCGACTTGACTGTAATTTAACACCTGTTGATTTCACGTTGCTGATTTATGTTTGTGTTCTTTAAAAAAAAAAATCACATTACTTCATTACTTTACCGCCCGTTCTGGGAAGAGCTCCGGGGTCCGGCTGCTGGTGGGCTTGGCCTTGCCCTCTGCAGCCCCGATTCACGCCTCATTAAATCATGCTGTGCTGCTTAAATGACGCGAAGCAGCACTCAGTCCCCTTTTCGAAGAAAGCCGGTGGAAACCTGAGCCTGCACAACACTATGATAATCATGTGCAGGTTCACCCGACCCTCCCTTAACAACCGGGACATAACCCAGGCACTACCCAAAAACCAGGACATTTGTGAAATTTGTAGAAAAGTGTTGGGACACTTCTCCAAAAACGGGGACCGTCCGGGGAAATCCGGGACGTCTGGTCACCCTACAGTGTTAATTTATGTATTTTCCTGAAGCACCTGTATTGTTCTGATAGTAACGCGAGGCTGCGGGGGAGATGGAGTGCTTTTATTTAAATATGCATGTTAATCGCCGCTCGTGAAGGGGCTGCAATTAACATGGATTCTTAAATAAAAGCACTCCATCTCCCCCGCAGCCTCGCGTTACTCTCAAAACAATACAGGTGCTTCAGGAAAATACATAACACAAAGGGCTACACGGAAACACTTTCCTCCGCCACTATCGCCGCCGTCTCCTACCTTCTGGAAATGCCCGCTTTTCGCGCCGTGTGCCTTTTAAAAGCGGCTGCGGCGGCGGCGGCGAATACTCCAGCGGGATGTGCCCTCTGTGCGCGCTCCACTCATGGGACTGCGCGCTCGGGGGTAGAGAAGTGCGCGCGCGCTGCCGCGCGGCTTCTTGGGAACAGTGTTGGACACACAGTGTTACCAAGGATCCCTCCGAACTGTCTTTACACAGCAGGTCTGTTCCTTATAACATCCTAGGCACACCACAAAAGAGACTCCACACAAGGTTATTATAAAAATAACTTTTGTATTGTAAAAACATATCAGATAAAATCACGCATATACATTGTGCCAACTGGCACGGGCAATATTCACAGGGATTATGTACACTAGACAGGGCCACATGGGCGCCTGTCTGAATCAGATATAGTACTTCTAGATAAAATGTAGAATGTAAAATCACTTCTAGAATAAATGTAACATAAAATAATAATCAAAGATAACAACCAGTAACCACTGGTAACAGGAACCAGGACCTTACTAGGACCACCTGTACTAAGAAAGAAGAACCACCTAAGTATCACACAGCATTAGGGGTCTAAGAAAGAATACATTACTCATGATGCAATAAACCTACATTCAGAGGAGTAGAAAAGACAACCACCTAAGTATCACTCAGCATTTAGGGGTCTAAGAAAGAATACATTACTCATGATGCAATAAACCTACATTCAGAGGAGTAGAAAAGACAACCACCTAAGTATCACTCAGCATTTAGGGGTCTAAGAAAGAATACATTACTCATGATGCAATAAACCTACATTCAGAGGAGTAATAAGGGAAAGAAAACACACATGATGCAATAACACATTCAGAGGTGCATAATAAATCAGTTAGCACAAAAACTCACATTAGCAATAACTATTAAAAAGCATAGAAATCACATTGTGCCAACACTACATATGCCACCACCTGTGGCAGTCCCTAGGCCAACTGGCCTTGTGGGGCAAAGATGCCCTGAGTCCAAAGTCAGGGTGCGCTGCCATGCAGCGCCAGTCCAAGAGTACAAAAAAAACCTAAACGTGGCAGCTGCCCACAAAGTGCTGGGCAACTGGGATCAAAAAGCTGTGGCAGGGCTCTCAGTAGCCCCTAGAACAAATCTGCGCCACCTGAACCACACAGGCTCTAAAACAAATATCTCTCTGGAGCCCTCTGACTCCTCAATAAACTGCCCCCCTTGAGCCTAGCAGGCTCTGGAACAACTGTGGGGGTCGTTGGAGCCCCCTCTGGGGCTCGACGTCATAAAAATGGCCCCCGAGCCTCTCTTGTCTCACACACGTTGGGGCGACCCACTGCCAACCGGGGTCGCCCTTGAAGCCCTCATGGCTTGACTCACGTTGGGGCGACCCACTGCCAACTGGGGCCGCCCATGAAGCCCTCATGGCTTCCCTCTGACATGAAGCGCGAGCTCGCGCTACTGGGGGGGGGGCGGACACTGACAATGTGTCCCGGTGCCCCTCCCCTTCTCCGGCCCCACTCACCGGTCGGTCAGGCGCTCGCCGGTTCTCCTCCTCGGGCTCTCCCTCCAGTCGGGGAGCCTCGCGGTGGGGGCAGGCACCGGCAATGTGCCTCGCGCCCCCTCCGCTCGTGTCTGCAGGCCGCTCCTCTCGCTGCAGGGCTCCCTCCGCTCACGGGAGCCCTGCAGACCAGCCGCCATCACTCGTCCTTCTTCCCCGGGCCGGCCTCATCTTCTGCCTAGCCAGCCAATCCCGTCGCGGCCCCTGGGACGAGCCTCCAGCAGCACCCGGGGGTCAGCCACTCACAGCGCGGCTCCCGGGACAGCTTTCGATGACGCAGCTGTCACGTCGTCTCGCCTGACCTTCGAGACAGGACAGGCGAGCAGGAAGGAGGAAAAGGAAGTGAGGACACAGGAAGCGGTATTCCTAGTCTGTAAGGCAGTCTAAGGCTGTCAGGGAATAAAGCAAGACATAGTAAACAGCCTCTGCCTCGGTGTGTTCATTTTATCTAAGGGTGAACTCGACAAATGGCGACGAGGGTGGGATGTCCCTAACACCCACAACCCTAACATCACCCAGCCGAAGGAAGCGGCCGACCACCGAGCTCAGCAGCCTGCCTGCCGGTAGCGCGGAGAGCGCGAAAATTTAAACTGATGCCGGCGCTGCCAACATCCACATAACGCCAGGCGCGGATCTGAATATCCGCCGAGTGGCCCAAGCGATCCCTGCATGCTGCAGCGAAAGAAGAATAGCACCCACGGAGGAAAGGGAGCGCGTATGCCGGAGCGCTACCCCACGTGGTCTCAATTTGAGCGCCAGCCGACTCGACTTACCCTGACATCCTGACGCGAGGGAGAAAGGGAGAAGCTGCCTACATTCAGAGCGGAGGGTGAGTCCCGACCAGCAGCCCCAGCGACCAGCAATCTCGGCGACGCTAAGCTTGAAAAGAAGATAAACCTTCAACACAAGTAAGACGTGAGACGTCTCGCGCGGCGGCCATTTTGAAGTCAGGCGCCGGCGCTTCACATGGCACACGCTCAAACAATGGCGGCCATCTTGAGGTCAGGCGCCATTTAAGAATCACACATTTCTAGTCAAAAGAGCGCGAAAATACAATTATACAAGCCTAAACGCTCTCAAAACCCACAAGTGACAAGCAACACGTGCAGATAGCAATACAAAGTGCGCACAGAGCCACAGAGGACCCTGAAAATTCTTTAAAAAGACTGAGACCACTGCGCATCCAGGCCAATTCACTCATCCTTCCGAAGGGACAGTACAGATGTCCGACACACATCCTGACAGCTCATCCAGTAGCACGAACCCAGGGCAAGCAACCACAGCAGCTCTACAACCAAACCCAAGGGGTCCTTCATCCACCTCACATACTCCAGGCGACGCACCAACCATGGCCAACAATCCCATTGGAGCGTCTTTCATGCGCCAACCACTGCCCCTACCTCTAACACCAGGCAACAGCATGGGCCCCGCGTGGAAACGATGGAGTGAAGACTTCGAGGACTACATGATTGGGTCCCGAGTAGAAGATTCAAAACAGAAAATAGTAGCCCTAAGAAACCTCGTCGGTCCGGACATTGCACAAATTATCAAAGAACTACCAAATATAGCAACCGCCACCTATGATGAAGTGAAACTTGCTCTTGACAGACGATTCCTTCACAAACGCAATGTGGACTACGAACGGCACACCTTTCATCTAGCCGCACAAGACAAAGACGAATGCATGAGTGATTTCATCATGCGCATCAGGAGGCTAGCCCAATACTGCGACTTCGACAACTTCAAAACTGAGGATGCCCTGAGGCTCCGCATCATCAGTGGATGTTACTCCGAAACCCTCCGCCGACGACTGCTCAAGAAACCGCATTCGCTGGAGGAAATTGAAGAGCTGACCAGGATAAACGATCAGGCAGAAGACTATGCCAAGCGAATGGGCACGCAGAAATCCGACCACAAAGATCATCACGCACTACGCGTTCAGTCACGCCGAACATCCAAATCATCCAGGACCACGTCGAGCTCTCACAAATCCCATTCCTCCCGAAAGACACCATCCAAAAGAAGCTCGCACCACTCCACTTCGGCCAAATCCGCGCCCACCTGTTACCGATGTGGTCAGGACTACCCACACTCAGGGCAGTGCCCAGCAATTGGCCAGCGGTGTCATCGCTGCGGGCGCGACAATCATTTCGAAGTGGCGTGCCAAGCCAAGCGGTCACCCCACGCATCATCGACCAGAGGCCGTGACACTCGCCATCGTGACACCCGCCATCATGCCAGGGCCATCAAGGGAAGAGACAGCCGATCCTCCAGCTCATCAAATTCCAGCGCCCGGTCTGCATACTCTGGCCAGTCCAGAAGCCGCTCCGAGAGTCTCCATCGAACCAGGCATCACACATCTGAATCCTATCGATCACGTAGAGACACATCCAGCGGGTCTTCCTCATCACGCACCCCGACATCTCAAGAAAGCGATGAATACATTTGCATGGTATCCGACCCAGACCGTCTAAAACGATACCCGAAACTGGACATCCTCATTGGCAACCATCCGGCGAAATTTGTTCTGGACTCAGGAGCATCATTAAACTACATCTGTGCCCTGGAATACCATAACATGAAACAAAAGCCCAAGTTGTCTCCTGCTGCTGTCCGCATCTTCACCTGGATGTCGCGCAAGCCCCTGCCGTGTCTAGGTCGATTCCACACCACCCTCACATTCAAAGACCGGACAGTTGACGCATATATCCATGTGGTAGAGGGTCCGGATGTGGCGGATTGTCTCCTCAGCCTACCAACGGCGGAAAGACTCAAACTAGTAGAGCTCCTCTACATGACAGAAGATGCTCCAGACATCACAGCAAAATTCCCAAACCTTTTTAAAGGCCTTGGAAGACTAAACCACTTCAAAGTAAAGCTCCACATCAATGAGAAGGTGACGCCCATTGCTCAACACCATAGGAAGGTACCATTCCACCTCCAACAAGCCGTGGACGATGAGCTACAGGATCTACTCCAGACTGACATTATCGAACGCACGTCCGGACCCACACCATGGGTGTCCCCAGTTGTGGTAGTCCCCAAGAAAGGACAAGACAACAAAGTCCGCCTGTGTGTTGACATGCGTGCACCCAACACCGCCATCGAGCGGGAGCGTCATCCTGGGCCACACATCAGTGACATGATTACGAAGCTAAATGGAGCCACTGTCTTCTCAAAACTTGACCATAACAAAGGCTATCACCAACTAGAGCTTCATGAAAAATCAAGATATATCACCACATTCACTACGCACCAAGGCCTGTTCCGATACAAACGGCTGAACTTTGGCATCTCTTCGGCTGCCGAGATCTTCCAAGAAGCCATCAGACGGGTCATTCAAGGCATCCCCAATGCTTTCAATTACAGCGATGACCTACTGGTATTCGGAAAAGATCAAACCGAACATGACACAGCGCTGGACAGAGTCTGTCACGCTCTGCTGACTGCTAACCTGACTCTCAATGCCAGCAAATGTGAATTTCACAGAGACACCCTGAAATTTTACGGACATATCTTCTCCAAGGAGGGGATGCGACCCGATCCCGAGAAGGTAATAGCACTTGCAGACACTCCGACACCTCGAGACGTAAGTGACCTCCGTTCCTTCTTAGGCATGGCGAGCTACTGTGCGCGATATATTCGCGACTACGCCACGATCAGCTACCCCCTACGTGAACTTACTCGCCAGGGCCAATCCTTTGACTGGACTGAACCATGCCAACTAGCCTTCAACACCATCAAGCAAGCAGTAGGATCTGCCACAAACCTGGCGTACTTTGACACAAAAAAAAAGACAGAAATCACAGTCGACGCCAGCCCAGTAGGTCTGGGCGCCATCCTGGCCCAATACCGGGATGATTCAGACCAACGCCACATCATCGCATATGCAAGCCGCAGCCTCAAGGACACTGAAAAGGCCTACTCTCAACCTGAGAAAGAAAGCCTCGCTGTAGTGTGGGCCTGTGAACACTTCCATTTGTTTGTGTACGGCAAGCACTTCACAATCATCACGGACCACCAAGCTCTCATCACCATCTTCGGCAATCCCAACGCCAAGATGCCTCCTCGTATCGAACGGTGGGGCCTACGCTTGCAAGACTACATATTCACAATCATACATAAACCCGGCAAAGCTGAGAACCCAGCTGACTTCATGTCGCGCCACCCTGTGGCCGGAGCCCGGAACGCCCTGTCTGTAGCTGATGAATATCTCCACTTCGTCATTGACGCGGCCTGTCCACCCACAGTCCCCATCGCCGCTATTCAGGAAGCATCCACGTCTGACCCGCTTATTCAAGCTGTCATGGCTCGCATCCGCACGAACTCCTGGAGAGATGTGAAACATTCGCCACAGGACTCCGACTCCACGCGGCACGATCTGGCTGCGTTTCAGCGAGTGCGTGACGAACTTTCCATCAGTGACAACGGCCTTCTTCTGAGGGGGGGAAGGATCGTGATTCCCCTCAACCTGCGCCAAGGAGTTGTCAACTTGGCACATGAAGGACACCGAGGCATCAACGCAACCAAGAAAGCCTTAAGAGAACGCGTGTGGTTCCCCACACTTGACCACATGGTAGAAACAACCCTGAAAGACTGTATGACCTGCCAAGTGGTCAGTCGGGAAGAACCCCCAGCACCACTACTAATGTCGGACCTACCAGAAGGAGTATGGCAGCAAGTAGCAGTTGACTTTTTCGGACCACTGCAATCGGGACAGTACATCATTGTCATCATGGATGAGTACTCCCGATTCCCCTTTGCACAGCTAATACCATCAACTCGAGCAACGACAGTAATCCCAGTGCTGGATGAAACCTTCGCTGCATGGGGCATTCCACTTCGAGTAAAAACAGACAACGGACCACCTTTTAATGGACATGAGTTCGCAAACTTTGCTGCACACCTTAACTTCAAACACAAGAAGATCACTCCACTATGGCCACAAGCCAATGGCATGGTGGAGCGGTTCATGGCGACCCTCAAAAGGGCGATTCAACAGACTGAATTAACCCACAGAGATGTCCAACAGACATTAAATGAAGTGTTACGAGCATATCGGAACACTCCTCACAGCACCACCAATCAATGCCCAGCCACTGTGATGTTAGGCAGGACACCACGGACTCGACTTCCCATGGCAGATCCCGCACTCCAGCAGCGGCCTGTCACCGTCGACCACAACACGCTAGTCGAGATAGACCACAGGAATAAGCACCGAATGAAGACCTACGCTGATCAACGAAGACATGCCAAAGACACTAACATACAAGAAGGAGACCGGGTGATTGTCAGGAGCGATCGGCGCGCCAAGGCAGACAGCCGGTACCTCGACATCCCCTTCCAGGTCGTCAAAAGAAAAGGGACCATGATTACAGCCAAATCGGATCACAAACAAATAACGAGAAACATCTCGCACTTCAAGAAATGCAACCAAAACTCCCGACGAGGGACCTCGTCGAGCCAAACCTCAAGTGAATCTCACAACCACAGTGACAGCAGCGACCAAAACATTCACAGCCCGGCCAGAACTGTAGAAGCCACAAGACGTCCGAGCTCACCACGGGAACAAGAGAGACGCCCCCACCGCCTCATCAGGAAACCTCGGCGGCTAGTAGAGGAGATGTAGCAGAAGCAAGCCTTTGTGAAACCGGGGAGATGTCACGTCGTCTCGCCTGACCTTCGAGACAGGACAGGCGAGCAGGAAGGAGGAAAAGGAAGTGAGGACACAGGAAGCGGTATTCCTAGTCTGTAAGGCAGTCTAAGGCTGTCAGGGAATAAAGCAAGACATAGTAAACAGCCTCTGCCTCGGTGTGTTCATTTTATCTAAGGGTGAACTCGACAGCAGCGGCACTTCCTCCAATGGATGCGCAGCTCACCAGAACAGGCCCACAGCAGCGGCCAATCACAGCGCGTCTTCTTCGACGAGCCTCCAGGCAGCAACCAATCAGGTCGCGGCCCCTTCGTGATTCTCCCCGCAGCCTCTGGTCACCTTCAGGCCCCCGGGCAGCAGCAATCACGGCGTGGGCAGCCGAAGTTAAATGAAATTAAAAATAAGCGAGGTGGGCACTCGCCAGGGCGGGCAAAGCGCTCCTCAGCGCTATAATCAAAATAAAGCGCTTTAAAGCGCTATGGGGCAATAAAGCGCTCCCAAAGCGCTAGAAAGTCTAGATAAAAGCGCTCTCAAGCGCTTGGGGAAAATAAATCGCTCCAAAGCGCTAGAAAACAGGCAGAGCGCTCCCAGGCGCTCAGGGGGAAGCACAGCGCTTCCAGGCGCTAGAAATCCAACACAAGCGCCCTCCACAGGAAAATGCAGCTTCTCCATGCTGCAAAGGTCCCAGAGATTCCCAGGGGTAAAGCAAAGTCCCCCCCATCAGCCCAGCAAGGCAGAGGGGTCCCCCAGGAGTCCAGGAAAGTCCATCAGAGGTCCAGGAGCTGGGCAGGGCCCAGGGATTCCCCTGAGCCCCAGCAGCAGCATGCGCCTGGCAGATTCAAGTTAGAAACAAGAACATTTTGGAAGGGGACACAGCCCCTTCTTATACACAGAAAAGCCTTTGAAGTCCTTTGAAGCAGGCAGTGTGAGAACCAGCTAGACTGGTTTAAAAGGAAGTCCCCTTCAGTATCAGGGACAGAGGTGTCAGTCGCCCAGCGGGAGGTGGAGCCAGCTTTGTAGTTACACAGGAACAGCCCTTCACTATCAGGTGCCATCTCCTCCCACTTCCCTGGCAGCAGATGCTGCCTTTCATCCATGGGCTGACTTCAGACAACCTCCTGGGCTCTCTAGCCCCTGTCATCCTCAAACCAGACAGTCAATCCACAAGCAGGCCCAGGCACTCTGGGCCAGGCTCACCAGCCAATCAAACGCTAGCACCAACTTACACAAATATTCCAACTTCCAAAAGTAGTACTTCTAGACTAGACACAGTCATGCCGCATACATCATTTTGCAGCATTCACTCTCACGAGTTCATACATACCAAAATCGCCCCTGCACTCCCCACACATCGGGAACTACCATGGGCATACATATTCCCCATTCATTCCTATGGGAGGGCAGGTCACTCACCACTCATACAGAGAGCTCAAGCACTTTACACTGTACCACAGTGAAAAAGTGCACAGAGGCCTAAAATCACCAACACCAGGTTCCATAAACAGGCTAGGAAAAAGCAAAAAGTCTAGGGGTGAAGCTGCCCAACGGGCCGGGTCCAACACAACCCCCTTCCAGCCAAAACGCAGGGTAGACCAATCACTCCACTGATGGGCTTCCTTGCTTTGGGCGACAAAACCACGGACACGGACCCGCACGGCAGGGACACCTTCCGGTTTTACGCCACTCTGAACCCACCTGGTTACCGCCAAACAATAACTCTCTGACACAACTAGGATACCACACTGGTACTCCCTAGTCATCCACAGCCAAGACCAGGCCATAGGCCATCCAAATCACAGGTCCTATCTAATCCACAGAGTGGGGGGTAGTAACCCCTGGCACACAATAGCCATTCTCCACTCTCTCTCTCAGTGTAGCTACAACTACCACTGATCCAACAACCTAGGGACCATACCCTCAGGCTGACCAGAGGTCACGGGCAAGAATGCCCCACCCTACCTCTACTGATGGGTTTCCGCACCCTCACAGAAAAGCACTTCACCAGAACACAATTCTCCTACCAGATCAGGACCTCACTCCATCACTGGTCTACCACCTGGAAACTATTCTACTTCTGAGGTACAGAGCACACCGCACAGTCCCTCTTCAAGCAGGTGGGGGGACACAGCACACAGCAAAGCCCCCTTTCCTTTACCTTGGTGGAAACAACAAACTGCAGGTGAGCCCCAGAACACACAGCAAGGGCAGCCCCCTCGGTCTCTTCAGCTGATCCACTTTGGCAGAGATTCCTCTTGACCTAGAAGTTTCCTAATCTCCCAACCTAAGATCTAAACCCTCAGGTTACACCGGGGTCAGAAGTAAGGACACCGTCCCTCTGCACCCCCTTCCAGTTCCAGTATGTCTCAGGCTAGACAGAGCACATGCCAGCGGCGTATCAGCGACACACCCTCCTTCAGTACTCCCTATCACAGGGTGATTTTCAGTATGTCCCAGGCTAGACAGAGCACACACCAGCGGCGTATCAGCGACATACTTTCCTCCAGTACTCCTCCCAGATCAGGCCACAACCCCAACCTGGCTTTCCCCCCTCCTCGGGGAACGACCTCCAGAGGCCCCACAAATGGTCAAGCACTCTAGACGGTCAAATGCTCAGCGAGCTAGGACTTCTGCACCCTCCACTAGGAGTGGTGCTGCCCAACACTAGGACCGCCGGAGTTCTGGTTACAGACACTCCCCGTCCTCTAGACACAGGAAGATCCTCCTCAAATGACCTATGTACAGCTTAGGCCCCTGACCTGGCGCTCCCTTAGGGAACCCTCCAGGCCCTGAGATAGGGTTTCAGGCCAACGTGGGACACACCGTCCCACACTCACTCCGCCTCCACTGAGACAGGGCGTGAGCCCCTACACCCCTACCATACTACTGGGACCTAGCTGGGTTACACATGAACCTCTTCCCCTTCACAGGATCATCAGATACACAAGCCACTCTTTTTAGAATCACTCCCTAATGCCTCTGCAAGACATCTAGCACACCGCCAGACATCCACCTTCCTATCCAGTGCCTCTGCAGGACCTCCTGCACACCACCAGAGGTACACCTCTCATGCAAGCTTTTTAACAAAAAGAAAACTCACACCAACTCCTCCAGTTCAGCACATCACTCATTCGCACACTCCCCCCCCCTCGGACTGGTAAGGCAGTTACTACCACCCCTGATCACTCAACCTGACCACACGTGACACAGGTACCAAACTCTAGGAGCGGGGAATGGGAATTAACACACTGGACACATTAAAGCTGCCACCACTGGATCCTACCACACTGGGGAATCCAGACACACCCACTACACTCAGGGAACAACCACCCTCCTGAGCTAGTCATTTCTCCTCACACTCCCTCTCTTCCATCTACCCACACAGGGACAGGATTTTGGGATTGGACGCTGGACCCAGCAAGGGATTCCTAATCTATGGGAACCTCCCCCTCTACTGGCGTCCCGCCCTGTCACTTTCTCTCATCTGCCACTAAACATAAAGCTCAGAAACACATTTGAAAATGACACTCTTGAGGAAAAAAAAAATCAAAAACAATAATCCCAAACATGTGACTATCTGAAAAAAAACAATTGCAGAGTTTTGTAATGTAGCCAGTTGTCGCTATGGCACTGCGCAAACACAAGTCCAAAATCCCACCGCTGCCACCAATGTTAGATCTGGGTATTTCTGGTAGGCTAAGGCTGACGCCAAAGCCAGGCAGAAACCACCATTCTAGTCAGGGCAAGGAAGTCACACGCCAAGATAACCTCTGCTCACCCCCTTGGTAGCTTGGCTCAAGCAGTAAGGCTAAACTCGTAGGCAATGTGTAAAGCATTTGCGTCAGCGCACAACAGCAACAACATCCTAGGCACACCACAAAAGAGACTCCACACAAGGTTATTATAAAAATAACTTTTGTATTGTAAAAACATATCAGATAAAATCACGCATATACATTGTGCCAACTGGCACGGGCAATATTCACAGGGATTATGTACACCAGACAGGGCCACATGGGCGCCTGTCTGAATCAGATATAGTACTTCTAGATAAAATGTAGAATGTAAAATCACTTCTAGAATAAATGTAACATAAAATAATAATCAAAGATAACATCCAATAACCACTGGTAACAGGAACCAGGACCTTACTAGGACCACCTGTACTAAGAAAGAAGAACCACCTAAGTATCACACAGCATTAGGGGTCTAAGAAAGAATACATTACTCATGATGCAATAAACCTACATTCAGAGGAGTAGAAAAGACAACCACCTAAGTATCACTCAGCATTTAGGGGTCTAAGAAAGAATACATTACTCATGATGCAATAAACCTACATTCAGAGGAGTAGAAAAGACAACCACCTAAGTATCACTCAGCATTTAGGGGTCTAAGAAAGAATACATTACTCATGATGCAATAAACCTACATTCAGAGGAGTAATAAGGGAAAGAAAACACACATGATGCAATAACACATTCAGAGGTGCATAATAAATCAATTAGCGCAAAAACTCACATTAGCAATAACTATTAAAAAGCATAGAAATCACATTGCGCCAACACTACATATGCCACCACCTGTGGCAGTCCCTAGGCCAACTGGCCCTGTGGGGCAAAGATGCCCTGAGTCCAAAGTCAGGGTGCGCTGCCATGCAGCGCCAGTCCAAGAGTACAAAAAAAACCTAAACGTGGCAGCTGCCCACAAAGTGCTGGGCAACTGGGACCAAAAAGCTGTGGCAGGGCTCTCAGTAGCCCCTAGAACAAATCTGCGCCACCTGAACCACACAGGCTCTAAAACAAATATCTCTCTGGAGCCCTCTGACTCCTCAATAAACTGCCCCCCCTGAGCCTAGCAGGCTCTGGAACAACTGTGGGGTCGTTGGAGCCCCCTCTGGGGCTCGACGCCATAAAAATGGCCCCCGAGCCTCTCTTGTCTCACACACGTTGGGGCGACCCACTGCCAACCGGGGTCGCCCTTGAAGCCCTCATGGCTTGCCTCGCGTTGGGGCGACCCACTGCCAACTGGGGCCGACCATGAAGCCCTCATGGCTTCCCTCTGACATGAAGCGCGAGCTCGCGCTACTGGGGGGGGGACGGACACCGACAATGTGTCCCGGCGCCCCTCCCCTTCTCCGGCCCCACTCACCGGTCGGTCAGGCGCTCGCCGGTTCTCCTCCTCGGGCTCTCCCTCCAGTCGGGGAGCCTCGCGGTGGAAGCAGGCACCGGCAATGTGCCTCGCGCCCCCTCCGCTCGTGTCTGCAGGCCGCTCCTCTCGCTGCAGGGCTCCCTCCGCTCACGGGAGCCCTGCAGACCAGCCGCCATCACTCGTCCTTCTTCCCCGGGCCGGCCTCATCTTCTGCCTAGCCAGCCAATCCCGTCGCGGCCCCTGGGACGAGCCTCCAGCAGCACCCGGGGGTCAGCCCCTCACAGCGCGGCTCCCGGGACAGCTTTCGATGACGCGGCGGCACTTCCTCCAATGGATGCACAGCTCACCAGAACAGGCCCACAGCAGCGGCCAATCACAGCGCGTCTTCTTCGACGAGCCTCCAGGCAGCAACCAATCAGGTCGCGGCCCCTTCGTGATTCTCCCCGCAGCCTCTGGTCACCTTCAGGCCCCCGGGCAGCAGCAATCACGGCGTGGGCAGCCGAAGTTAAATGAAATTAAAAATAAGCGAGGTGGGCACTCGCCAGGACGGGCAAAGCGCTCCTCAGCGCTATAATCAAAATAAAGCGCTTTAAAGCGCTATGGGGCAATAAAGCGCTCCCAAAGCGCTAGGAAGTCTAGATAAAAGCGCTCTCAAGCGCTTGGGGAAAATAAAGCGCTCCAAAGCGCTAGAAAACAGGCAGAGCGCTCCCAGGCGCTCAGGGGGAAGCACAGTGCTTCCAGGCGCTAGAAATCCAACACAAGCGCCCTCCACAGGAAAATGCAGCTTCTCCATGCTGCAAAGGTCCCAGAGATTCCCAGGGGTAAAGCAAAGTCCCCCCCATCATCCCAGCAAGGCAGAGGGGTCCCCCAGGAGTCCAGGAAAGTCCATCAGAGGTCCAGGAGCTGGGCAGGGCCCAGGGATTCCCCTGAGCCCCAGCAGCAGCATGCCCCTGGCAGATTCAAGTTAGAAACAAGAACATTTTGGAAGGGGACACAGCCCCTTCTTATACACAGAAAAGCCTTTGAAGTCCTTTGAAGCAGGCAGTGTGAGAACCAGCTAGACTGGTTTAGAGGGAAGTCCACTTCAGTATCAGGGACAGAGGTGTCAGTCGCCCAGCGGGAGGTGGAGCCAGCTTTGTAGTTACACAGGAACAGCCCTTCACTATCAGGTGCCATCTCCTCCCACTTCCCTGGCAGCAGATGCTGCCTTTCATCCATGGGCTGACTTCAGACAACCTCCTGGGCTCTCTAGCCCCTGTCATCCTCAAACCAGACAGTCAATCCACAAGCAGGCCCAGGCACTCTGGGCCAGGCTCACCAGCCAATCAAACGCTAGCACCAACTTACACAAATATTCCAACTTCCAAAAGTAGTACTTCTAGACTAGACACAGTCATGCCTCATACATCATTTTGCAGCATTCACTCTCACGAGTTCATACATACCAAAATCGACTCTGCACTCCCCACACATCAGGAACTACCATGGGCATACATATTCCCCATTCATTCCTATGAGAGGGCAGGTCACTCACCACACATACAGAGAGCTCAAGCACTTTACACTGTACCACAGTGAAAAAGTGCGCAGAGGCCTAAAATCACCAACACCAGGTTCCATAAACAGGCTAGGAAAAAGCAAAAAGTCTAGGGGTGAACCTGCCCAACGGGCCGGGTCCAACATCCACCCTTTCTTCAGAAACCAGGTAAAACTGAAATTGTGTGTAACCAATGGATTAATATTTTTGAAAATTACTTTGTCGCTATTGATGGGGTTGAATATTCACCTGAATGGAAACATGCTCTCCTTTATAATCACTTGGGTATTGCTGCACAGAACATTTTCAATAATATACCTCCTTTTCCTAGACCTTCTGGCGATGGCACCTGGAACATTTACATTGAATCTAAAGAAAAACTTTAAAAAAAATTCTGATGAACCAAATGTGATGTTGGAGAGACATAGCTTCTTTAAAAGGAAACAAGGCAGTGATTAATCCGTTGAAGAATACATTGCTGCTGTTCGAGTCCTTGCTTCGACTTATGAATTCGGCAACTACACGGATATCTCTATAAGGGACCAATTTGTTTTCAACTGTTTTTCAAAAAAGATGCAAGAACGTCTATTAACATGCCGCAATCCCTCTCTTTCCGAAGTTATTGACATTGGGAAAAGCATTGAACGTTCAATAATTTCTTCTCAAGCCTTAGCAGGTCAAGAGGGTCATTCTCCCATTTCCTATGTCTCAGACAATGCTGAATTTGCATCTATTTCTGCTATCAAAATTAACAAAGATAATAAACACACTTTTTGCTTTAGGTGTGGTTCTAAAAACCATATTGCCAATTTTCCTTCTTGTCCGGCCTTGGGAAAAAATGTGGTAAATGCAAAAGGTCAGGTCATTTTCAAGAATTTTGTAAATCTTGTCGTTCTTTTCAAAATGTTAGAATTCACAATGTTGAATTGCAATCTCCATTACAACCTCCTTCCACCTCAGCCTCTCTGTCTTCTGTTTCTGAGTGCACTAATACCTTTTCCAATCTTCTCTTATCCATTGATGAACCATCTGATTATGAACGACCGTTATGTCAAGCCTTCATCAATGACAAATCCCTACAGGTTATGGCTCATTCTGGTGCTCCCATTACTGTATTGGCTGATACCACAGTTTTCAATGTTTGGGGTCATTCCATTTCCTTGCAAGCCCCTGATATTTCCCCAAAAGCTTTTGGAGAAAAAGACATTGACCTTCTTGGTTTCTTTATTGGGTCCCTTCAAATTCTTGGTAGATCTACTGAAACTAAAATTTATGTTGCCCTCAGAGGCAGAAATTTGATTCGTTGGAGAGATCTAGCTAGATTAGGTAATATTTTAAAACCTGGCCATAAATGTTTTAGGAGATCTTCCCATTCTTACCATTGATAATGATTCTTCTCCCATTGGTTTACTCCAAAAAGAATTTCCTTCTGTTTTTAATAGTAAAATTGGCACTATCAAAGGTTTTGGACATATAATCAGGCTAAAATCCAATGCTACACCTGTTACCCACAAGGTCAGACCTGTTCCCATCAGTGTCAGAAACGATCTAAAAAAACAATTAGTGAAGCTCACTGAAGATAGTATCATTACCACTACTGATTCCTCTCAGTGGGAATCTCCCATTGTTCTCTATAAAAAAAATGGAGATCTTCGACTATGTTTAGACATCAGATGTCTTAATCCCTTCCCCACTTACAACACATGCTCTCTAACATTGGTCACGCAAAATATTTTTCTAACATCGACCTTCGCTCTGCATATCACCAAATACCCCTCAATACTGATTCTCAAGAACTTACCACTTTCGTTACTCCTTTCGGAGCCTACACATTTTTGAGGTTGCCTTTTGGCTTAACCTCGGCAGCCTCAGTTTTCCAGAAAGTCATGAATGTTCTTTTTAAAGATATTGAAAATGTTCAAGCATATCAGGATGACATCCTTGTTTTTACTGAAACTAAAGAAGCACATTTGGACACATTACGTAAAGTTTTTTCTATTTTAAATTCAAGAGGTGTTACTGTACAACCTGAAAAATGTAAATTCTTAGTTGAACCTATTGATTATTTAGGTCATACCATTGCACCAGAAGGGATTAAACCAACATTTTGCAATGTTGAAGCCATTCTTAAAGCTCTGCCTCCTAATGATAAAGATGCCCTTAGCTCTTTTTTAGGTCTTTGCGAATATTATGCTCGTTTTATACCTGAGTATTCTTCTGTCGTCCAACCTTTGAGAACTCTTCTCAAAAAAGGTTCTAGTTTTGTTTGGTCCAATGATGCAAATGCTGCTTTTGAAATTTATCAAAATACTAGTGGTTAATGCCCCTGCACTCAGTTTGTTCATGGTCATCATTGCACAGTCCCTGTTGATGCCAGTTTAAATGGTCGGTGCAGTTTTCGGCCAACAAAACTTGGGTAAAGACTATACAATTTTTTTTGCATCAAGGTCTTTGTCTGACGCAGAGTCCAAATATTCAACAATTGAAAGAGAGGCTCCTGGTGATACACCTTGCTGTATTTCTAATTTGCCTTCAAAAAGAATCTGTAAGTTACCTGCTCATTTTAAAGATTTTATATTGTCATAATGTTGTATAGTTTTAAATATTTTTGAAATTTGTATCTTCCTTTTGTTTCTCCATAAAGCGGAAGATGTGTAATGTTCTATCTTCTATTTCTATCTTTCTTTCTCTCTCTCTTTTGGCGACAGTAAATAACACTTGAATTGGTTTAGTTTGAACCATTTTTTAATTTAGAGAGCTTGCAGCCCAGAATAAAAGTGTGAATGGCCAGCTAGCTCTTTAATTTTATTGATGAGAATCACATTTATTATTTCTCACTGGGGGTCTTGAGGTATATGTGTATACACAATAGTAAGTTTTGTCTGTCTTAGCTTATTATTACTTGAGTGACCAGCACGATTTTTGGTTTTCGTGAAGAAAAAGCACTGTTTTATGTTGTTCTGTGTTTTTTTCTTTCTTCTGTCTCATTTTCTTTTCCACTATAAGAGAGAGAGTTTCCTATGATGAGAAGTGGGTATACTGGCAATTGTCAACCTGCAACCCCATTGGCGGTTCTACCGTGAGGGACTCTCTCCCTTCTCCCACATATTTTCACTGGATGAAAGATGGGGTGTCAGGATGGTAGTTGACATATTTTTTACTCCCCTTTTTTACACTTCTATTGAAAAAGTGACACTGTGACCTAAATAAACAGTTTCATTGCATACAAGTTGGGTATTGTGAAAGTTTGAACAAACTCTCATTTTTGTCACAGAAAGATAAAAAGTTCAGTGTCTTGAGGGTGAGGCCATACTTTGTATACTTTGGTTAGAGTGGGGGGCGGCCTTTATCCCCTTTCCCCCCTGGCTCCTATTATATTGACGTGTTGTAAACTTCCCACTATTCACTATCAATTCTTCCAATGCCTTTCACTTGTAAGTCCTGCTCCCAAAGTATCTATCACAACACAGCAGGCGAAAAAATGTAATTCATTGAAGACCGTGTGGAATTTATCACTTTCCAATTGATAGCCTTGGAAGCCTGCATCTTCCTGAGTGGTTTCAATCTCCACTGGGGGGAAGACGACAACAAACTTGTTAATGTTCTCTAATCAAATATCAGTGACAATGACCTCTCCCAACATTGCCGAAATTCCACAAACTGTAAAGGTTACATTCTTGATCTGCTAATCTCAAAAGATACACTAATGCCGACTATGATCCTATAACAGCTGATTGTTCAGACCACCTTCAGATACCTTTCAAGTTTGCTTTCTTCCACCGGAAAACCTTAGATCAACAGAAAAAAAAAGATGTGGTTTTGTGGCACTAAAAGCATTGGTACTAGCGCTCCTATTCCTGGTTATAAGCAATATATTAATTGTGCAACTGCTGAGAACATTAAGTGTATGACATAATAGAGGAATAATCTCAACTGAAACACAAGAACAAAAGAGCAAAGCTCTCATTCCACTACATCTCAAAAGGTGTTTACATTGAAAAAAATTGCCAGTGAAAACTCTAGACAAATTGAAGTCATTCCTCCTTTCCAACGAATCGGTCTAGACTTTTTTTGCTAGGTTTTGCCAGACACTATAAAAATTGCACATTTTCAGAGCTAAATCTTCACATATTCTAGATGCTTTTAAAAATTGACTAACACTTCTATTCTAAGTGAACAAGCAGTCAAACTACTCATCCACCAGCAGCAAGGCCCATTGTTCTGAAACCAAGTGTGAGGACTTTGTGAATTTTGTTTCTTCAACTGATTGACATACCTGAGAGGAGCCGACAACACAGCCTTACGAAACACGCCATGGAGATAACCCAACAGGGGTATGTGGGTGTCCTTGGACAAGTTCCTAGAACCATATGAACTCCCTTGAAAGTGCTAGTCAAAAGCATACACCGAGCTTAATACCACACGCCCCACTAGAGCAGGACACCATCATGGAATTAGTAGCCTTCTGCTATGCCCCCTCCCCCTTGCCCCCCTCTTTCTTCTCTCCTGGACTCTTCTCTCTTTCTCTCCCTTTTCTTTTTCTTTCAGAGAAGACAGATGGACAAGGGTCAAGCATATATTTTGATGTAACCCGGCCAGTCGGACTGATACCACCAGCACAAAGCGCTGAAGATTATATGTTATATGTGTTAAAGAAGTAAAGCTGGGACAGACAAGCATATTTGTTTTCTGTGTAAACTGTATTACCAGTAACTAAGCCAGGCTGGCTGTCACCCCAGTATTGACAGAGCGATGACGATAATATGTTATATGTTGTAAGTGGTAAAACCAATAAAAAATTATTAAAAAAGAAAGCAAAGTCAATATAGTGCTCACTCGCCCATCAATTTGCAACACAGATGACTGCAGATGGAACTATAAAGCTGTGGGCCAGGTCCTATTTTGACAAAAGTCTCAGAGTCAGAGCTACTTGAAATTATAACCAATACCACAGCATCAAACCACTTTACTGATGCGGTGACTGGAACCATTAACAAGGTGCTTTCCAAATATCTGCTTCGTTTCAGTACCACTTTGGTTAATTCCTCACTTATGCAAGGCATAGCAACCTCCTCATATTTTTCCAAACTGGATTTAGACAATGCTGCAGCAAAGGGACTCCCAATCAAAGTGTTGTTGATGACAAGCTTCCTTGACTTAGGTAATTCCTGTCTACTAGTGCTTCTAGATCTCTCGGCTGCCTTCCATACAGTTAACCAACTCTCTCTGATTAACATCTTGAAAGCATGAATGGGCATTGAGGGAGAAGCCGTAAACTGGCTCACTTCCTATCTGTTGAACCAGTCACAAACAGTTAAAGTAGAGAGAGTCATATCAAGCAGAGTCAGCCTTGAACACAGGGTTCCCTCAAAGCTTGCTTCCCCCCAAATCTATTCAATCTGTATCCAGCACCACTTGAAAAGATAATCCAAAACTCTGGGATTCTTTATCATCAATGTTCAAATGATATCTAGTTCTGCCTGAAGATCTCCTTCCTCAAGAACATCTACCTGCTCGTCAACAGGATGAAAATGAATAAAAAATGAATATCAAGCCGCCAGCAAAATGTTACCCACAAGCAATGCAATGCCTAAGTGTGAATGAAATCATGCTTCCCACTGGACTTATACCAGCCATTGTCCATAATCCCATAACCCTGTTATTTACCCTCAACAAACAGCTAAACCTATGAGACAAATCACTTCTATGGCCAAGAGTACTTGGTAGGAACTCAGGCTGCTAGGGGACATCAGGCGTTTAATTCCTGATTAGGACTTCAATATTAGTCTTAGGGCTTGATTACAAGTTGGAAGGCTGTTAGAAATGGGGGTCACTAGTTGGCAAGAGCTTGCACTTTTGTCCAAGTATAGACTCTTCTTCTTAGTCAGGGTAAGGGAGTTACACTACTAATATAACCCCTGCTCACCCCCTTGGCAGCTTGGCACTGAGCAATCAGGCTTATTTCAGAGGCAGTGTGTAAAGCATTTACACATATCCAACAGTAATACAGTGAGAACACTACAAAACGATACCACACCACTTTAGAAAAATATCCAATATTTTTATATATCCAAAACAAGACCAAAAAAACGAGAAAAAATCCACCATACTGTTCTCAGAAATCTCAATATTAAAAAATAGACTTAAGAAATACAGTTCCTTGAAGTCGATAGCTCTGTCCGGGGCAATCACGGCATCATGAACAACAAATACAAATAATCCTGGCTGACTGCGGCTTCCCTGGCCAGCTACGGTGTTGGGAAGACCAGCAAACCAGTACCTTTTTTTGGACCGCAGGGCGTCAGCAACCTCTCGATGACCCCGAAGTGACGGCATCCGCAGGCGTTGGTTCCGGAGGTCAGTGCAGGAGTCGTCAGGCACTTGAAGTCACACACGTTGCAGATCGAACTCCTCGCAGTTGAAGTCGGGAGCACCGGTGTCGACAGGCGTTGTGGCTGCGGTGCGAAGTGCAGTGGTGCGGCGTGCGGTGCCCTCAGGTCACGGTGCAGGCAGCAGCTCAGTGACGGTCTTCCAGTGGTGTTGATGAGACCAGGGCTGCTGTGCGAAGTGATTTGTTGCTTGTCACAGTGCTGGCAGGTCACAGTGCAAGCAGAATCATCGTTGTTGCTGAAGCTCTGTCGTAGGTTGAGAAATTGGAGTCGATGGCGCTGGCGTTGGTAGTCCAAGGCTGTGGTGCGGAAGGAGCACAGTGAGTTGTGTGACTTCCAAGCGGTGCCCTCGAACCACCGTGTTAGCAGCAGCGTCGATGTCAGGGTGGAGTGGCGTTGTTGGTGATACCAGGGCAGCGGCGTGAAGTGAGGCAGTGCGGAGTGCAGTGACTACAGGTCAAGGGGCAAGTAGCAGCTTGGTGGCAGCGTCAGGTGGCGTAGTGGGTGAGACCAGGGTTACTGTACGAGGTGTGGCGGTGCCCTCTGCAGTGCCTTCATAGCACGGAGTCAGCAGCGGCGTGGTTGCCGGCGTCTGGTTGCTTTTTCATCTGTTTCAGCACAAAACACACGCAGCCTGATTCATCAAGGTGAGTATTTGCTATTCCTTAATAGCGATTATTAAGGAATCGCTATTAAGGAATAGCAACATGCTATTCATTAAGAAATCGCTAAATAAATTGCGATTTCTAATTATTCCTTAATTGCGATTAGAAAATTGCTAATCGCAATTAAGGAATATCTCCCCATTCATTCCTATGGGCCCAAAGGCCCATAGGAATGAATGGGAAGACATTTCAATGTACGAATCGCAATTAGCGATTCGCATATTCAAATTGCGATTTCAAGGGTGCAGGGGTGTCCAAAGGACACCCTGTAGCACCCCTGAAATGTATGCTACATTGGTGTTGCGCACACACATGTCCCAAGGACATGTGTGTGTGTAACATGAAACTTAGAAAAATGCATTTAAATGCATTTTTCTAAGTTTCCGCTATTTACCATGAGGTTTGACCTCGCGGTAAATAGCGGGACATTTTTGCAAATTCGCAATTTAAAAATGTTTCAAGAATAGCATTTAAGGAATCTCTAATAGAGATTCCTTAAATGCTATTCCTCGCAAATATGCGAATTCTTAGATAGCGATTTTTGCATTTGGGATGATGAATCCCAAATGCAAAAATACCGCTCGCAAAGGGCCAGATTCTCAGAATCTGGCCCTTTGCGACCGGATTTAACAATGATGAATTAGGCTGACAGTCCCCAGTGCCACTAGCAGATGAACTTGAAGTCTTTGCTGTTCCTAAGGCTTCTTGAAAAAGGGACAAGCTCTACCTCAAGCCCTTGGAGAAACTCACACAAAGAACTTGCAGAAAGTTCAGTCCAGTCCGTTTACTGCCCAAGACATAATCAACTACTGCAGGCCAACACAGCAAAGCACACAGTAAAGTGGTAGTCCCTCCTCACATCTTCTCAAACTCTTCTTCTTGTCAGTATTTTTGGTTCCAAAAGAGTTCTAAAATTCTGGGGTCTGGGCCCCAATATTTATACTCAAAATTCCTTTGTTCTCTCAGGCTGAGAGTGTTTGTGCTCAGTCCAAACTAGTTTGGCCCTCTTTGCTCCAGTTTTCCGGCAGGAGGTGGAGACAGCATTGTGCTTGTGGTCTGCATGTTTGATGCCTGTGTGTGTTGGTCTGTAGTGCGTCTGACCCCTGTGTCGCTGGGTCACTGATGCCCTTGAACTCTCTGAAGCTGCTGCTGTCTGCGGACACTGAGCCTTCCTAGGGCCCCTTGGGCCCCGGGCAGTGCAGGTCTGCAGACAAGGGCCCATCTGGGAGCCAGGAGAGTGAAGGAAGCCCTCAGAAGTGCTGGGTCAGGGTCAGGCTTCCGGCAGGGACCGATCCCCTGGTCTGCAGTTGCATTAAATGTTCCTGTAATTACAGACAAGGCTTTCTCTGAAAGAGCCATCAGTGACAGCCCCTAACCCCCCCCCCCCCCAGCCCGGCACAGGGCGGGCACTTTTGTAAAAGTCACGGCATGTGCCCTGCATGTTATGTGTAAGTGCTTCCAATTCAGGAGGTGGACCGGGGAAGTCTGGGTGAACAACTCTCGCCGCGGATTGTAGTTGATAGTAGAGTAAAGTAACCATAAGAGATAGTCCTGCTCAGCCCTGAAAATAATCCAGACTAACAAAGTCCCCCCAGGGAAATAGTCTCCATCAGTGTCAATGTCTGCCTGCATTAATGTGCTAAGGGTTAGTCTTCTACAGTAGGAGGAAGGAAGCAAGGCAATGTACCGAGCCGGCAGGAGTGGTTGGTTCTCTCTACAAGACAAGGCCCAACCTTCTAACCTGTAATGACCCCAGACCCCTGATGCTTGATTCGTGCCCTGAGTTTCTGGGCCTTTGCATTTTCTTTCAGCTCTTTGAAAACCGTCCCCGACAGAAGAGGGACTGCTAGTTCAATGCAAATCATTGGTACCTCCCACGTAAGTGACTTAAGTGCGCCTAGATAATAGGAAGTTTCCAAACCCCAAGAACTAGTTGGTGTTTTCCTGTTTGTCGTCTCTGGTGAGATAACAAAATAGAGTGTGTGATGCATTGGTGAGTTGCTTCCAAAATGTGGTACAGTCACAATTGTATCAACATCTCTGTAATGCACGATAACGACTTTTGGGGCTGTTCTGTTCTAAAAAAAAACACCTGCCTGTCTAGAAGCATGCCAGTTGTTTCACTCTTCGGCCCTCATTCAGAGCGGACATAAATACCGCGATTGGGTGCTAAGAGTGCACTCAATCCGTGTTTTACAGGCAAGAAAGCATGTGTGCATTTTTTTTTGTGCATTTTTCACCAGGTAACATCCGGTGACATTTGCAGAGGGAAAACTCGCAGGAAATAGGGAAAACCAGACAAATTCAGATGCGCGATCGCTTTTATTCCTAACATTGACCCTAATTCTAGGCAGAAAATGTGAAACTTGGTGGAATTCAGCCTTGGTGAAAAGTGCAAAGTGAGGTAATGGGGAGAAATTACCTCATCGCAAAAGTTGCCCACTCCGAACGAGGCCCTGCACCTGACTAGCGGTGATCCCTTGAACATTCTTCAAACTAAAGTCACTGCCATATTTCCGCTGTCTGCGGCTAAGACCGTTCATTTTACCAGTAGTTCCACTGATTGGAACATAAATGTGTGCCTTATAAGTTTTCTATGCAGTATTTATTTTTTTAGCTTCGCTACGCAGTACAATGGCTTTGAGCTGGAGATTGCCAACGGCAAGTTAGTTCATAAGCAGATGGAAGCCAAGGAGGTCAAAAGTGGACGTCATTAGCGCATCTGGCAGTGTCCTGTAGCAGAAAACCGAACTGCATTCACAGAAGTGATTTCACGGGCACTTTTGTAAAAATTGCGGCATTTTTACAAAAGTGCTGATTTCGCGGGCACTTTTGTAAAAATCGCAGCATTTTTACAAAAGGGCCGATTTCGCGGCAAACCGCGAAATTGCAAAATCCTGGAGGGTCTGATCAGTGATAATTTACATGCAGTACTGCCCAGTGACGCCCACTTTGCATGTCATTAGAGATGCAGAGCGAGGCATCGCGAAAACGGGTGCTAACATGGGCTAATGCATGTTAGCACACACTTGTAAATGGGGCGATAGTTTTATCTCCGCTTTTTTGGCTTTTAAAGCCAAAAAAGCAGAGATAAGGCCCTTGTTGATATGCCCTACAATCCTGCTCATGGGGCATATCAGCTTGTACTGTGCAGGAAGCTGATCCAGAAGAGCCATCACTCTGGCACACAGGTCTACTGAAAGATGGCTCATACAAGAGGTAGAGGATTGGTACTAGGTGTGGGGAGAGGGACATGAATGAAGAACTTTGTCAGGTGACACCCAGAGGGCAAGAGGATCAAACCAGGACCTGTCCTTGCTTTGGAATGTGTATAGGTTTGAAACGTGGCAGCCTGTAAGGTGCAGGTAACAGGGACGTTTAAAAGCAAGGGCAAAGTGGGCTCTGGTCCAGGCCTTTCGAAGGCCCGCTGATAGATACATCTTCGTTCTCCACAAAGTCCTGCCCTGATGACCTTGAATTATTTTTCAGCAGAGATTTGTCACAAAACCGTTTTCCTTTAATTTACTTTTTCATACCGGTAGAGTGTGGGATTCTATACAGACATTTTGCAGAGAAATGTTGTTTGTTTTTCAACACCAAGCAACATTCATAAAAGAAGTTCCGTTTAGATTAACAGGACCTTACAAATAACACATGGCAGTGCGTTGAAGAGATGTTTATGTTTATGTTTATGTTTTGGCGATTTTTATAGCGCGCAAATACCCTGGGGTGTCTCGGCGCTCACTGAACAGAACGATAGCTAAGGCAGGTCTTAATGTGGGAATAACCAGGTTTTTAATTTCTTCCTAAAGCTAAGGAGCGTTGGGGCAGTTTTGATGGTGAGAGGGAGTGAATTCCATATTCTGGCTGTGGAGATCACAAAGCATCTGTCACCCCAGTTAGCTTTTTTTGTGTGTTGGACTTTGAGCAGATGAGCTGAGGATGAACGAAGGGTTCTTAGGTTTTCAAGAGGACGGAGGGCGTCCTTGAGAAACTGTGGGCCTGAGTTGTTGATTGCTTTATAGGCAATACACAATGCCTTAAATTTTGTGCGGCTCCTGACTGGGAGCCAATGAAGCTGTTGGATATGAGGAGAGATGGAGGTGAACTTGGAGATGCCCAGTAAGATTCTGGCTGAAGCATTCTGCACTAGCTGAAGCTTATTAAGAACTCTTTCCTGTGCATTAAGAAGGAGGGCATTACAATAATCCGTTTTAGCGAAAACAAGAGTGCTGATCAATGTCTTACCAGCTGAAGTGGGAAGGTAGGGAAGGAGCTTCTTGATCTTCTTCAAAGTGAAGAAGGAGGTGGAGACTACGGAGTTGACATGATGGTGAAAATTCAATCTGTCGTCAAATATAACTCCCAGGTTGCGTACCTTAGTAACAGGTTCTGGTGGAGGTCCCATCTCATTGGGCCACCATCGAGGGGACCAGGCAGGTTCCAGTTTCCCGAATGTCATGACCTCTTTCTTCTCAGAATTTAATTTTAGGGAGTTTGATGACATCCAGGAACTGATGGCAAGCATTCCCTCTTGAAAGTTTGCTGCAACTGTCTATCCATCATTATGCACAGGTAGGACCAATTGGGTGTCGTCGGCATAGGTCGTAAGGCTAATGCCGTAGGACTTATTCACCCTCGCTAAGTCCCAAACATATATGTTAAACAGGGTCGGACTTAGCGAGGAGCCCTGTGGTACTCCGCATGGAAGGGAGAAGGTGTGGGAGAAGAAAGGGCCCAGCTTTACAGCTTGTGAACGGTTCGCCAGGAAGGAAGCGAGGAGTTCGTTGGCCTTGTTCTGGATGCCAATTGCTGAGACACGGTCGATCAGGGTGGCATGATCGACCGTGTCAAAAACTGCGGATAGATCAAGCAGTATTAATACTGCCGCTCCTCCTTTGTCCAATGTCATTCTTATTTCATCTGCTGCTTTTATTAAAGCAGTTTCGGTTCCGTGTCCCTGCCTGAAAACAAATTGGGTCTAGTCCAGTAGGTTATTTTCATCGATAAATTTGGAAATTTGTATGTTCATTACTCTTTCGAATATTTTTGCTGGAAAGGGAAGACATGCAATGGGTCTGTAGCTGGAAGGGGAGGAAGGATCAAGGGTGGGTTTTTTGAGGAGTGGCTTAATGATGCCCTTTTTCCAGACTGAAGGGTATGAGCCGGTAGTGAACATAGTATTACAGATGTTCGTCAAAGCGGGGGAGATGGCGTCTGGGATGAGGTTGAGAATAGAAGGAGGACATGGATCCAGGGGTGATCCTGATTTAGTGCTGGAGATTAAACGAGAGACTTGTTCCTCGGTGACTGATTTGAAATTACAGAAGGAAGGAACATTGATAGCTGGAGATTGATTAGTTATGATGATTGAAGAAGGTTTGTGAAGAAAGGCTGAGAAGATTGAGGTGACTTTGTCCTTAAAAAAATCTGCGAGGAAGTTGCAGAGGGATTGAGAAGTGTCAGAGGAGGGGCAGGGGGATTTGAGAGATGATTAACCACTTGAAACAATTTTCTTGCGGAGTTTTGAGCCTGATTAATTTGGGAAGTGTAATAGATCGTTTTTTCAGAAGTGATGAGGTCTTTGTATTTGGAAAGGGCGCTTTTGTATGAGATTTTATCAGTGGGGTTGTAGTACCTGCGCCAGTGTCTTTCCAGATTTCTGCAGTGTTGCCTTTGAAGACGTAGGGATTCTGAGAACCATGGGGCAGAAGGAGATTTTCTGTTGCGATGCGTGATTTTAGGGGGTGCTAGATGGAACAAGCCATGTCTAAGATGGTAAGGTAGTTATTGGAGGCTAGTAACGGATCCGATTCCATATTATTAATGCCATCGGTCAATATAGAGGCAAGATGAGAGATATCGATGTTTTTCCAGTCTCTTGATGAGATAGGAGAAGATGATCCGATTAGAGATGGAGGGGATTTGATTTTTATAGAGAAACAGACTGCTAAGTGGTCTGTCCAGGTAAGAGAGTAGGATAGGAAATCAGAATGTGAGGGTTGTTGGTAAATATCCCATCAAGGGTGTGACCTGCCTTGTGGGTGGGCTTAGTGACAATTTGATGAAATCCGGCTACTAAGAGATCACTGATTAGGGTGATGGTGTCGTTGTCGCTTGGAGATTCTAGGTGGAAATTAAAGTCTCCTAGTATGGTGTATTGAGGAGCTCCAGCTGTAACTTCGATTAGGTTATTAAGGTTGTTAAGGAAGTTAGATCTAGACCCAGGCGGGCGGTAGAGCAGCGTGCCTGCGAATGACTGGTTGCCAGAGAGGCTGATAGAGAAGGAAAAAGCTTCACAGTCTTTATATTTAAGATCTATGGTTTTGACTTTATAGCGGTTTCTATGAATGATGGCAATAACGCCACCCTTTCTATTAATTCTGTCAAGTCTGTAAACACAGTATTCTTCAGGGAGGGCTGCCTTGAAGTCCGGACCGGAGGAGTTATCACCCCAAGTCTCGGTGATAAACAATAAATCGAGATTGTGAGACACAATGAACTCTAAGATTTCGAGTTTGTGTTTAGGGAGGGAGCGTACGTTGATGAGTGCTGCTAAAACCTGTTTGGGGGTATTAGCAGGGGGGGGGGATGATTTCCAATAATATTAGTTGACTGCTGCTAAATTACAATATTTAACCTGCACATTTAGAAATTGAACCAGTATGCCTGTGCGGTGTCAGCAACCTGGCCAAAGTGGACATGAAAAAGCTGAAGCTGGATCATACTTCAAAGCTGTACCCAACAGGGGCCCTCAAAATAAGGTTGGTCCAGAGTCCCCCCGAAATATGGTTGGCCCTGGACCCCAAATCCTTAAAATGTCCCTGGCAGGTAGTTGCTTCAGGCATGTCTCTTGCACCAATATAAAGCATGGACATTTTAAAAATCATTCAGGGATCCAGCTCCAGTGGACCCATGCAGGACACAACTGCTGTAGGCCTTCTGAGACATGCTTTCATGCACCTGATGCTTAAGGTGTAGGGTTCAGAAATAGTGAATATTTTGCTAGGAATAAAAAATGATACCCAAGGGTTTCTTGCAAGTTCTACGTTCCTTTCTAATGAAATTTTGTGTATCTGATGCAGAAGGAAGTGAGCGGGGGCATCAAGATCTACCTGACTAAAGATGTATTTCTAACACCATCAATATCTGAATCTCCGCGAAGGTCGCCATTTATTTTTTGCAGGAAGCAGATGTTATACAAGGCCACAGGATAAGTTAAGCCATTAAGGGTGATTGAGGAATGGCATTCTGTTGAAAACTAAGTGTAAAGGAGGTTGGCGTGACACATTAAATCACTCTTATTCAGCCCTGCAGTTTCAAGCAGAGCACTGCGCGTGTCTAGAAAGTGGCAGATCTATCACAGCAGGTACTCTAAACAACAGGCTCAAATGATGCATCACAAATTAGCAAGAAACCAGGAGGAGGGCACACCACCTGGAAGTAGGAAGGCTGTTCAGCATGGTAATTCACACTGTCTTTTAAAAATGACTTTTTTTCTTATTGCAGCATTTATATTGCAGTTGCTACTAGTAAGTGAGGAGCCAAAGAGCTTGCCTACATGGATAGCATGCTACATCGCGTGGAGTGGGTAGCCGTAAGGCTGTTGCGTTAATATTAAACTTGCGTGGAAGTTTTTTCCATATCATGCGTGTTGAGCACAGAGGTGCGGTTTTCATGATATTGAACGTTTAGCAGTGTGTTAAATGAAATTTGTGTATGGGATCCAGGTGCACTTTATTTTTTGAGACATGCTGACAGCATTAGTTAGCTGTGCAGGTCAACTTGTTATCTTTACAGGTTTGATAAGAGAGGTTTTATCTTGTTTCTATATTAATTGATACACTAAGGATTTGATGTCATGCTACTTTGTAAAGCACACTACCACCCGCAAGGGTATCCTGGTACTGAGCAGGTGTGTTTGCCTAGCACTGCCTATGGTACTTTGGTTAATTTAAAAGCCATGGGCCCGATGTAGGTAAAAGGGATTTTCCGATTTCAAAATACCGAGGCGGGCCGAATCGGTATTCTGAAATCGGAAAACGAGATGTAGCAAACAAACCGCGAAATAATAGCGAATCGGTCGGCATCGGTAATGTGATTCGCTACATACCGAATCGGCACGGGCCGAATCGGAAAGTACCGAATCGGCTACCACCGATTCGGAAATAGCCGAATCGGCTACCACCGATTCGGAAATAGCCGAGTCGGTGAAATCCGATTCGGCAATTACCGAATCGGAGGATTGGAAACACACCCATGGCCAAAAAGCCCATAGGAATGCATTGAAAAAACCGAATCGGATTTTACCGATTCGGTAAAAGCCGATTCGGTAAAAGCCGAATCGGTAAAAGCCGAATCGGTAAAAGCCGATTCAGCCAATGAGGTGGCTCCCCCTCCCCCACCAAAACAGGGAGTGGCAACCCTGGCAGGTGCAGCTAATTAAGAACTTTCTGGAGAGCCAGCCTGAGCTGAACACTCACAGTTAGCAGCAGTGGGAGTAGGAGGTAGTGAACTGTTCTGATCAAGATGGCAAACCCTAGTGAGAGCCAGAAGTGCAGCCAGAAGAGGAAGCCAAAATTCAGCACCACCGAGCTGCAGGTGTTGGTTGAGGAGGTGGTGAGGGTGCACCGTCAGCTATTCGGTAAGCTGTCCCTCAATGTGCCAGACAGCACCAAGAGGAGGCTCTGGGCAGAAATCGCCGAAAAGGTCAATGCTGCAGATGTCACCCCCAGGACCCTGGATGAGATGAAGAAGCGATTCTATGACATCCGCAGCCTCACCAAACGGAAGATGGCAGAGATCCAGAGGCAGGCTGGAGGCACTGGTGGAGGCAGGAACCCGGCGCCACCCCTCACCGACCTGGAGGAACTGGTCTCCAGCACCATTGAGAGGGAGAGCGTAACCGGAATTGGGACCCTGGACAGCTCAGCCAGAGCTACAGCTACAGGTAAGAAGCATGCGCATCATGACACACCCTACCAGACACCTCCCCATTAGACAGAATGCATAGCCAAACCCCAGCACAGTACTGTGACCAACATACAAGAGACAAGCATCATGGTACATGTAGTCAGCAGAAGTCAGCAAAATATGGCAGTGCAGAATCACAAGACAGGAAACAGTGGAACACATTCTAAGGAGATGCAAGGACATGTGGAATGCTTTAATTGTACTGACTGTAATACATCGGCACTCAATTTACAAATGCTTCTTTGTACCTAGGGACACCATCAGGCAGACAAACAATGACAACAGAGGCAGCAGCACCATCCACCACTGCACTCGCCGGGCCGAGCACCAGTCAGGCTGCCGAGGAGGAGGAGGACGTAAACACCAGAGGGCTTGGTATAGAGGGAGACCTGGTAATAGACTTTGAAGCACTACACTCCCCACAAATGCCGAGCACACCCCCCTTGCAGTTCTCCCCAGAGAACTTCCCGACAAGGGACCTCCTTCCACCTACACCAGCTCCTGCCACGATCATAGCTGTGGCACCAGTATACCCTGTCCTGGGAGCAGGGGCTCAGGCCCCGGCCAGCACCACACCCCCACCAGTGGCACCCCAGCCCACTCAGCAGGCCGGCAGCAGCAGTACCCGGCGCCGTGCCATTCCAACCACTGCAGCACCAGCACCGGAGGGCAGTGACTTCCTGGGCCTCGAGGGTAATATGGTAAAGATCCAAAGGCAGCAGGCGAAATCCATCATGGCCTGCCAACGCCAGCTCCTGCAGCACAACCTGCAGATGGGGGAAATGGTGAAAGGATTTCAGTCCTTTGTGGATTCAAACAAGGAGGTAGCAGCAGGTTTAGGCAGGCTAACCACTGCCATAACCCAGTTATGTGGCAGACTGGAGGAGCATGAGCTGGTGCGCAGGCGGGATGCCCGGGTGCTGAACCGCTCCATGAGCCGCCTTGCAGCTGCAACGGCCCAACTCTGTCAGCGCAGTGCAAACATGGAGTCAAGCCTCACACAAAATATGGCGGAGTTAACAAGGGGAATGGCCCGCATCACCACGGCAATGGAGGCCATGATCATCTCTAACACTGCCGCAAATCCTGCCCTGGACCTGGGGGATGCTGGGGACAGCAGCAGCCGCAGCAGCCCGGTCAGCGCTGCGTCAGAGTCACGCAGGAGCACCAGGCGCTCCGCAGAAGCCGCTGGCCATCCTGAAGGGGGTGAGGGACACCCCAGTGGGGCTGCCAAGCGCTCAAAGAAATAGCCTTGCAAGGGCGGGTGAGGCAACCTGAACCTTAGACTTTTGTGTTCTTTGCTATTACACCTTTTTTTTGTTGCACATCAGTGCTGTAACTGTGTTGCAACAGTATTAAAAATTGCTTTTTCACCACAACCATTTACCTTTCTGTGCATCTGTACTTACTCAGAAATAGTTTTCTGTAATCTCCTCACGTCTGTATCTGCCATCACTTGGCGTACACACCCCAGCTGGCTGTGTTGGTGGCACAGCTTCGTCGTCGTCATGGTCCTCGTAGTCAGACAACTCCACCTCAGTGCCCTTCTTCACCGCAAGGTTGTGTAACATTGCACATACAGCTATGATCTTGCAGCAGGTGATGGGGGTATACTGCCTTGCACCTCCACTCTTGTGCAGGCATCTGAATCGACTTTTCCAGATGCCAAAGGTCCGTTCGACGACATTCCTTGTGCTTTTGTGGGCCCGGTTATACCTCCTTTGGCTGGGTGTGGAGGGGTTGAGGTAGGGGGTGAGTATGAATGAGCGGAGGGCATATGCACTGTCGCCTGGAAGGGAAAGGAGTAACATTACACACATGCATACATGTATTACACCTAGCTACTTTGTGTTATGGGGGTCTGATGATGTGTCTCACCTAGGAGGTATCCTTCACCAAATTCGCCAGCCATCAGCCGTGCATAGATGCCGCTCTGTTGGAAAATATAGGAGTCGTGGGTACTCCCTGGAAATTTTGCTACCAGGTCTGTGATGGTGCACTTCGCATTGCAGATCACCTGCACGTTGATGGTGTGTGTAGATTTCCGATTGCGGTATATGTATTCTGTGTCCGCTGGTGGGCATATCGGAATGTGCGTGCCATCTATGCAGCCAATGATTTGGGGAAATTGTGCCATCTGGTAGAAGTCAGCTTTGGTTTGTAGCAGTTCTGCGTGGGTTGCAGGGAACGAGATGTATTGGTCCATCCTGTGTATCATGGCGTCAAGGAATGTGTGGAAGAACCTTGACAGGCTGCTCTGGGTCACTCCTCCTGCCGCTGCAACTCCACTTTGATAGCTGCCAGACGCCAGCAGGTGTAGGCTGCATAGCACCTGGACGTGTGCTGGGATGGCGTGTGCCCTTGGGGTGGGGCGGTCCAACAATGGTTTGAGGTCCCTGATGAGCTCAAGTATGGTGTCAGAGTCCAGCCTGTATCTCTGTAGGATCTCAGCCTCAGTGAGCATGAACAGGGTTATCCTCTGTCTGTAGACCTGTTCATTTCTTAGCCATTCCCTCTGTCCTTCCTGCTGTAGCCGTAGCCGCCTCGCAATGACATAAAAAGCTGCCATCCTGCAAGTTGCAATGCATTTTGGGGCTGTTTTTATGGGTTGGAGTTGGTTACCACCTGATTGTAATCCATGGTAAATACCGAGTGAATTCTACCGATTTTGAGCCGAAATCGGTGTTTCTGTGCCTCCCTACATCTCCCCATCTGTCCGAATCGGGGAATTTCCCGATCGGTGATTCTACCAAATCGGTAGGTTCTCCGATTCGGCTTATGTCCGATTAGGTTCATCTACCGATTCGGTACATGGACCGAATCGGATAATTTCCGAATCGGTGTCACTACCGATTCGGTACATGGACCGAATCGGATAATTTCCGATTCGGTCCACGTACCGATTCGGTACGTGGACCGAATCGGATAATTTCCGATTCGGTCCACGTACCGATTCGGTACGTGGACCGAATCGGTATTTGCATCCGAATCGGTGTATTACCGATTCGTTACATATCCGATTTTCGGTATGTACGTATCGGATTCTTTCCCATTCGGTACTCATTCCGAATCGGTTTTCGCTCCGATTTTGAGTTTTTTCATTGCCCTACATCTCGATGGCTGTTTACCGATCGGTAAGGGCCCAAAATCGGGAATTTCGGCCTTTACCGATCGGTAACGGCCTACCTACATCTGGCCCCATGTCTTCAGTTTCTTGCAGAGTTCAAGAAGAGAGGAGGCAGCTTTGATGTGGACTGGGAGGCCGTTCCACGCTTTCGGTGCTATGTAAGAGAATGACCTTCCTCCTGATCAGTTCTGTTGATGGTTGAGATGTGTGCAAGTAGGAGTCCTGCAGAGCGGAGGTAAGACTATTCAGGTAGGAGAGGCATGGGTTGTGGTGTGCCTTGATTTTTTTTTCCAACAATTCTTTATTGAGGTTTTTATCTTTTTTTTACATCGCAGTTGACCCACCCTCCCCCTCCCCTGGGACCCCTCCTCCCGGTACAGGTAACAATTTGAAAAATAGCAATTAAAAATTAAAAAATTAAAAATTAAAATAGAGAAATACAGGCTTCGAAGAATAAGAAGAGTAAAAAAAATAAAAAAAATAAAAATAAAAAATAAAAAACATCATTACATTCCTTACGAACTCGATACATCTTGGTTACATTATTGATCTATACTGGGCTCCCTAGCCATAATCTAACTGGGTCCCAAATTTTTAATCCCTTTATTTTCTTGTGGTGTGCCTTGAATGCATACGTGAGGAGTTTGAAATGAGCAAATGTGGATATTGGAAGCAGGTGAAGCGCCCTGACGTATGGTTTGGTTTGATACAAGTTCTTTGTTGGAGGTTGAGGGGGAGTCTGGCTACTGAATTTTGGATAGTTTGTAGTATTTTAGTGATTTGTTTGGTGATCCCGGTGTAGGCAGTGTTCCTGTAGTCCAACTTGCTGGTGACCAGTACATGAGTGACAGCTTTTCTAGTGAAGCTTAGGAGCCATTTGAAGATCTTCCTCAGCATCTTTAGGGTGTGGGAGGAGGATGCACCAACGACGTTGACTTGTTGGTGAACTTTTTTCTTGTGTTGTGGGTCTTGTACGAGAGGGTGAGGGTGAGTATGAGTTGTATGGCGTAGTAGAGGATGTGGATGTGTGCGTGGTGATGTTGGCCAGAGGTATCGTGTACGCTTTGAAGATGGTGGGCTGAGCTTGAGGCACTCCACAGATGAGTCTGTGGGCTTCCTATCTGTTAAGATGGAGAGATACAGCAGAGAGCAGGTCCTACATATTTCTACATATTGCTGCTCTCCCCAATAATTCTCTCTACTAGCATTTTACAGTTAAAATAAGGGACTTACGTTGGTGAAACCATGCTATCTGTTCTCCAAGATGAATTTTATGATTTTTCTCCTCAAAAGCCTTTTTTGTCCCATTCTGCGTGATGGCAAGGATGCTGCAAAGATTCTTTGCTGATCAGTGAAAATGTCAGCAGTCCGCTGGGTTGTGGATACTAAAATCATTTATTTTCCGCTGTCTCTCTGAAGCCGATTATGTGTGGCCCCATCAAGGGTGAGGGATTCACTGCACTCTGTAATTACGGGTCCTACAGGTGACATTTATCAAATGCTATAAATACCTCCTATCCCGAGTTTCTACTTTAGAAATGAGGTGAAACATGCAGGATCAGTATTACCTGCAAAACTTTTGTCACACACTACCTTTTCTTCCCACAAATCTTTCCCTGATATATATGTACACAGCATTGAACCATTTAAATCCGTCAAGGGCAAACTGCCATAAGTGTAGTAATTACTGCACCATTCAGAACCCAGCACTCTGACTCAGAGCCATATTTGTCTGCCTCTTTCATTTTAATCTAAGAAGGTTTCAATTACATTTTTTAGTTTTTGAGATATGATTCATAAACTCAAGGTAATTGATACTATACACTCCATTTATCAGGATTTCTTAAATGATTATCATTGGTTAACTGAGCAGAAGAACATATATTTTTTAAAGAAGAACAAGTTACTTATTTTCTGTAATAGTATTTCTCGTGGATACTCTTACCTCAGATTCCTCACCTTGTAAATATTCTCTAGGCATCAGATTGGATCCGAAAAGTTTACGAGCACTACTCCTGGGCCCAGATAGGTGGAGTCGTGCAGCTCTGAGCTGGTGTCATTCCGCTCCGGAAGTAACGAGCAGAGCCACAAACAAGTGTTACCCATGCATGCTGACATCAATTGCTTTCTAGGTGGTCCATGCCCTCAGAGGTAGATCTCTAGATTGGGGCCTTTTTATGTGGAAAGGGAGTCCAGTTCCTAGAACATGGAGGTGGCAGAGTCGGTGAACAACCTGCGGTTACATAGATTATCCACTAGAAAGCGTGTTACCAAAGTTAGGCAAAATGTTCGTCTGATGGATACTTCTAACTGCAGATTTCTCACCTTGTGGATAGATACCATAGTAGTGTTTCTCCAGGTGGGAGTTCTGTGGACTGGCTGAGATCAAAAAGGAGCACTGAGTGGGCAAAATTACCCTCTTGATGAACCAGACTATCCAGGCAGTAGTGTTTAGTGAATGTGAGAATTGACACCCACCTAGAATCCCAGTATGCATCACGGCCAGGCAATCTGTGTGCCAATACAGTGGTAGCAGCCTTTGCCCTGATGGAGAGAGCCCGCTAACCTTCTGGGGGCTGCTTTTTAGCCAGTGTGTAGTAGATTTTAATGCAACAAAGAATCTATGAGTGATTGTTCTTTTTTGCACAGATTTGTCTTTCTTTGACACAGAGAATACAACAAAGAGGTACAAGTCCACATGCTGGTCCCTGGTACAATGGATATTAAAATGCAGAGCTATTTTGGGATACAAATGATGTAGTCTCTCTTACTTCTTAGAGAGGTAAGGCAGAGCAAAGAATTCCAGAAGGGTAATCACCTGCCTGAGATGAAACAGATACCACTTTCATTAGAAAAGAAGCTGCACTCCTGAACACCAGCATGTCTGTGAAGAATGTTGTGTAAGGTGGATTGACAGAGCGATGAGAAACACTGCCATCATGGATAGAAACTGCAATGGACAGCTGTGCAGTAGCTCAAAAGGGTACAAATCAAAAAGGCGAGGTGAAGTTGAAGCAAAACAAGTTCTTGTTGGTCCAAGGATAAGACAGTGTGTCCTGTAGTGAATCAATCTAAGAGGTGCCACACCAAATCACAAAATCGTCTCAATGGTTGGCATATACTAATTGTGTAGAGGGATGCCTCACCGACAAGAAGACATCAATGGCTTCAGCAGGGAGATCAAGGGCAATCAACTGCCTCCTTTCAACCTCCAGCGGTACAAAAGGGGATGGTAATGGACGGAGCATCTGAACCAATCAAACACTCACACCCAGTCAAAATATCTGGGATTAATCAATCACCGTTCTTTAGCCCACTCTGCCACCCCAGTTCAGACATGGCTATATGCAAATCAGTCTGACCCTGTGCCTCATGGGAACAGTCCAGCCCGAACTGCCAAGCCATGCCTTCCCTGGACCGGAAACAAGCTTCCGAGTACCGGTTTCTGGCATTCCAGCTGTCTTCATCCCGGCTTGCTTGAATCCAGTGGCAAATTGAGCAAGGGACTCACGTCTGAGCATACGGTGATGGATTAAACCCAGATCTTTTGACTGGGTGTGAGTGTTTGATTGGTTCAGATGCTCCGTCCATTACCACCCCCTTTTGTACCACTTTTGGCCACTATAAGTGTGGCAGGGTATGCTCAGACGTGAGTCCCTTGCTCACTTTGCCACTGTATTCAAGGAAGCCGGGCTGAAGACGGCTGGAATGCAAGAAACCGGTCCTCGGAAGCTTGTTTCCGGTCCAGGGAAGGCATGGCTTGGCAGTTCGGGCTGGACTGTTCCCATGAGGCACAGGGCCAGACTGATTTGCATATAGCCATGTCTGAACTGGTGTGGCAGAGTGGCTAAAGAATGGTGATGGATTAAACCCAGATCTTTTGACTGGGTGTGAGTGTTTGATTGGTTCAGATGCTCCTTCCATTACCACCCCCTTTTGTACTACTTTTGGCCGCCATAAGTGTGGCAGGGTATGCTCAGACGTGGGTCCCTTGCTCACTTTGCCACTGGATTCAAGCAAGCCGGGCTGAAGACGTCTGGAATGCCAGAAACCGGTCCTCGGAAGCTTGTTTCCAGTCCAGGGAAGGGATGGCTTGGCAGTTCGGGCTGGACTGTTCCCATGAGGCACAGGGTCAGACTGATTTGCATATAGCCATGTCTGAACTGGTGTGGAAGAGTGGGCTAAAGAACGGTGATGGATTAAACCCAGATCTTTTGACTGGGTGTGAGTGTTTGATTGGTTCAGATGCTCTGTCCATTACCACCCCCTTTTGTACCTCCTTTCAACCTCCAAGCATGGAGATGTAGATTGCGTACGTCTAGGTGCTGGACCCTCCCATGTTGCTGCAACAGAAGATCGTCCTGGATCTGCTATTTGATCAGAGGACAGATGCTCATGCCCGGGGTTTCGGGTACCGTACCACACTTTCCTCTACCAATCCAGTGCCACTAGGATGACTTCTGCCCTTTTGTCTCAATCTTAGTTAGGCCTTGCCTGACTACAGTGTTCTCCTGGATACACTAGAATCAGCTGATGTGTAAAGCTGACAATACGGAAATACTCTTCTTTGGTACACTGGCACCTACTAACTGGTTGGCATGTTGGCCAGAGGGAGCTCCTTTTTCGGCTTCTCAACCCGAGGTGGTTAAGAACCTAGGAGTTAAATTTGATAACCGATTATCATTCCAGCCAAAAGTTGGAACTGTGGTTGGAAACTGTTTTGGGATCCTCCTTACACAGAAATAAAATATCTGTTGTTATTGTCTGTTCCATCCAGGAAAACTGTAATTCAGGCCCTTATTACATCTCAGTTGGACTATGCCAATGCTTTGTACCTCCGACTGCCAGACTACTTCCTTCCCAGAATACAGGTGGTCCAAAATGCAGTGGCACAATTACTAATTAATCTTCTGCCGAGAATGCGGGTCTCCAGTCACCTTCATACTTTGCATTGTCTCCCTGTATGGAAATCAATTTTGTTTAAGAGTCTGGTGATGATTTACAGAGCACTATATCAGATTGGACCAACTTACTTGTCCATCAGAATCCATTTCTACTGCCCTGCCAGGAACCTCTGGTCCTCAAATAGCTCCTTAGCCAAGGTCCCTAGAATGCTCAAGGCTACGGCTGTTTTCTTTTTGTTTCTGCTTTCTTGGTCCATCCAAGTGGAACAAACTTCCCCTATGCCTTCGGGTGGGAAGCTCAGAGCAGATTTTCAAAAAGAAGCTGAAAACATGGCTTTTCACCCAAACTTAACAGAATTACTGGAAGACTAGCACTAGGACATTCTTAGGAGCAGCTATGAGCTCTACAAATCCGACTTATCATCATCATCTCCTTCAGAACTTGAGGAAGAAGAATTAATGGCAGGAAGGCATTCAGGAGCCCCGGCTCCACTCTGTGCGGAATGCATCTCCGAGAGGGTAGTTAAGGAAATTACAGTGCGCAAAAGTGTTTACATTGAGCAGTCTTCATGGCAGTGACCAGATCAAGAAAGGGTTTTTCCTGTTTTTGAAAAAAACACTATAGCACTTCTTGATGTAACTGCCATTCTGGTCTGCTAGGTCTCAATGGCTGAGTTAGTCCACTTGACATTCAAAGATCCTGCCAAGTGGTTCACCACCTGGGACATTCCTTAACAGTCCAGCCACTTCTATAGGCATAAAGCCTCTTGACATGGACCCAGGACCTCATTCTGTCCTACTTTTGCAGTACCTCATGATGGTATTGTTGTCCATAAGCAATAGTAACGGCATCCCTCTGATGGTGGGCAGGAAGGCTTTCAACAACATGCAAACTGCCTGCAACTCCAACAGATTGAAGTGGATCCCAGCCTCCACCATATACCAGAGTTCTCACATTTCTACCTCTCCCTATTGGCATTGCCAACCCTGAAGTGATGCATCAATAGCGACTGTCACCTATAGGTGGAGTAATGCGAGGAATCTATTACTGATCCAATTGCGGTCCAGCAACCACCACTCCAGGTCTTTTTCTGCCTTCTTTGAAATCTGGAAACAATCTGACAGATTCCCCTGGTACTGTGTCCACTGGCACTTCAGATCTCACTGTACAGCCTGAATGTGTCATCTGGCATGCTTTACCAGTACCAGCAGGACGCAGGAGGCAAGCAATTCCAGTAGACTCAGAGTCATCCTCACTGAGATCCAGGACAGAGGCTGAAACACAGGACTCTCAACTTCTGGGGAAAACCATTAAACTATATTGTGTTCGGACTGGCTCTGATGAATGGGAACGTCTGTGAACAACAGTTAGGAGGTTTACAGTTGTCTAAGGGTGGTCCCGACTGCCTGGGCAAGCCCGTCTTCAATAGCCAGTTGTCAATGTAGAGTAAGATTAGAAAAACTGACCTCCAAATGTATACTGCCTCCACCTCCATCACTTTCAAGAACAGAACACCTGAGGGGCACCTCAAGCAGAAATTGCTTCTGCCCCACCATGAACTACAGAATGCACCTGTATGCCTACATGGCAGGGATGTAGAAATAAGAGTCCTGCAGGTCCAAAGCTACCATCCAGTCTCTACCGCACAGGGCAGACAGGACCTGGGCTATCTTGAGCATCTGAAATTTGTCCTTTTGCAGGAAGGCATTGAGAAGGCAAAGACCTGCTGACATTCGTCTTCGGTACCTGAAGTATCCAGAGTAACACCCACCTCCTACGTCTGAGTCCGAAATCCTCTCTATGGCCCCTGTGGCCAAAAGGGCCTGTACTTCCTGCTGCAAGATGGGCAGTTGGTCCTCCGTCGCCACCCTGATGGTTGTGAAAGGTGTAGCAGCTTGAAAAGGAATGGAAGAGCTTATCCCAGATGGACCAGTTGAAGAATTCACAAGCCCAAAGTAATTTGTATCTGGGGATGGACAAACTAAAGTTGTTTTACTGATGCAGCAGCTGGGGGAGCAGGAGACTAAGCTGCACGTTGTCCATGATATCCTGAGCATCGCTTTTGTATACCACTGCCTCTGCCAAGAAAGGGTTGGGAGGCATGAAATCTGTGGTGTAGTCTGGCATTGACAGTATTGAAAAACCCCTGCTCTAGCCATGGAAGGGGCAAAATTACAAGTGATATTTTCTGACTGGGTGGACAGGCACAATGAATGTGCTGTGACCCTGCTATCCTTAAACCATTGCAGGCAGAGTCCATTTTCTCACCAAAATAATTAGAGCCTTTACACAACATGTCCCCTAATTATGGCTGGACATCTCCGGAAAAGCACTTAGACTTCATCCATGCATTACATCTGAGTGTCATGTTAGTACCCATTGCCCAGCCTAGGCAATAAGTGGTGTCTAGACCACAGCGAATAACACATTTTACTGCATCACTGCAGCTTTGATTTGTTTGAGTCGGGGATGTCAGAACCTGCTGACAAAATGTGTGCCACTCAGTCCTAATGTGCATGGTAATACTGACCTAGGAAACAACTGTCATTTAGAGAGCACAAGGCCAGACTGGTGCAAGTAAACATGAGCTTGCCGAAGGTTTCAATGTAGTAAGGCGAACAGCCAGGTGGTGTGGTTTTAAAAGATGTTAGAGTTTACTCTACTCATAGATGTCTATACCACCAAGCACTCAGATGTAGGTTATTGCATCAAAAAGTCTGGGTCACCAGGTGTAGGCCATGGCATTGGGCTATTTGCCTATTAACTCAGTGCCCAGAGTCTGGTTTCTGTCAGAACCTCGTTAAAGGGCAACTGAGGTCCCATGTGTGTCAGACCTGGCTGAAGGACTTCGGTGAGGAAATTGGCTTTTACTTCCATTGTTGGCAATTGGAGGTCAATTAATTCTGCTGCTCTTTTCATAACCACAGCGAAGGAGGTGCTTTTCCTCTGTCGCAAGGCCAGGAGGAAGAACCAGGCCAGGTCTGTAGAAGTGTCCAGGTCACAAGCATCTTGTAATTTCTTGTGCCAAATGTCCTCTGTATATCGGGGGCGAGGGTACATTTGTACCCATCATCAAGCTTGTCGTTGTCACAGTCAATGTCACAAATATTATGGAATTCTTAGGCACTGCAATGTGGTTTGGGCAGTGTATCCAAATCTAATGGGTTGCCGAAAGGCTGCACCCCAATGAGATCAGCGGGCTCCCTCAGTCGAGATGAGTTTGGCTCAGAGTCAAACAGCACAATAGGCTGTGCTTCATTCACTGTCACCAGCAGCATCAATACAGGTGTTGATGCAAAAGTAACTGGCACAGGTTGTGAAGGAGGAACAGAAGCTAGTACTGGAGCTAGTAGGGAGCCCATAGAGGGTTCAGAGGGTCCAGATAGCACCAAGATGAACCCGCCAGTTGAAGTGTATCTTGAAGCCTGAAGGCGTGCCAGAGGGAGCCAAGTAAGGTGCCAAAAAGGTGCTGCATAGTTTCACTGAAAGCCTTAATCTGCTACGACATCACCAATGGACCCGGGAACTCGGGCTGTATCGGGACTAAACTCAAAATACGGCTCCAATGGCGATAGGGAGTAAAACCAGGAAGCACATTGATACCCTCGACCCATCTCTGGACTTTGGGGGTAGCTGGGAAGGACAAGTCCAGCTTGGACTTCTTATGCTTCTTTTTAGACTTCCCTGATGACTTTGACCACAAGCAGCATCTGCCATGAGAACGACTTCTGGGAAAAGGTTCTTCCTTTTGACTTCAACTGGCCACAATATAAAACCTTTTGATCTCAAGCACCAAAGGCATACCTCATGGGTATCGTTCACAGGCGGCTGCCTGCAACAGTCTCTACAAAGTTAGAGGCCTGTAGTTTTGGGGCCTGACATTTCCCTTGCACACTTTATTTTGAGACATTTGAGACAGAGGGGCAGATTTACAATAACTGGCGCATCCCCAGGGATGCGCCAGTTATTGTGCGCCGCAGATCCGCCACCCATGGTGCGCCGCATTTACAATGCGGTGCACCATGGGGCAAAAACGGCACAGATGCGTGGCGCATCTGTGCCGTAAAGGCTGCGCATTGCTGGAGTTGCAACGCAGCTCCAGCAAGGCTCGGGGGTGCCCTATCTGTCCAATGCTGCGTCAAGCCTTACGCCTGCTTCAAGCAGGCGCAGGGTTTTAACGCAGCATTGGCCTAAAAGTGACTGAGTGAAATCTTGTGGATTTCACTCAGCCACTTTTGTGAGGCGCACCTGCCCCGGAACGCCCACCCTGCGCCGGAAGGTCCACATGTGGCGCAGGGCTTTACAACATGACGCATTTGCCTAGATGCGTCACGTTGTAAATGGGTCGCAGGGATGCGCCACATTTACGCCACCGTTGCGTGACGCAAAGGCGGCTTAAACGTGGCGCAAGTCCGACATAAATCTGCCCCTAAATTTGTAGAAAGAAGAATTTTAAAAAGCCAAGGAGTAGCTCCGGAATGCTTGTATGGAGGTGCAGAAAGAAAGTAGCGGATGTCAGCTACCATGGGTGGCGCTTAGTTACAGCTCGACTCGTCACTTCTTGAGCGGAATTACATGGTGCGGAACCACACGATGCCACCTACTGGCACACAGGCGTACTGCTTGAAAAGTTTCTGGACTTACGCTTAAGATATATTTACAGAGTGAGGAGTCTATGGTTACAAATATCCATCATGATGTTATTTTATGATTTTGATGACTTGTATGTCCCAGATATTTGTCCCCCACTTGGTGGCCTGCGTCTTTTGGAACCCTGCCTAATCCCATCTCTAAGGTAAGGAACTTGGGAGTTGTTTTTGACAACCAGCTCAACTTCGTTGCCCACGCCAACCAAGTAGCATCTTCTGCCTTTCACAAACTGCGCTTAATAAGGAAACTCATCCCCTTCCTTCCTGAAAGTGCCGGGAACATTCTGGTAAGCTCTCTAGTGCTGTCCACCCTGGACTATTGTAATGGTATTTTTGCTGATGCCCAGATTAGAGTATTCAACAAAATGCAAACAATACAAAATGCGGCAGCAAGACTACTTGCCGGAATTCCCAAACACAAGTCCTCCAGAGATACCATCAGAAGACTTCATTGGATTGTGGATTCAGTCAACGGAGAAACAGCAGCCCTCATCCTCCTCGACCTCTCCGCAGCCTTCGACACTGTCTGCCACCGCACCCTAGTGCAGCGCCTCAGCAACGTCGGAATCCAGGAGAAGGCACTGGAATGGATCACCTCGTTCCTCGCCGGAAGGACACAGAGAGTTCGCCTCCCTCCGTTCAGATCTGAAGCCACCGAAGTCATCTGCGGCGTTCCTCAAGGCTCCTCGCTCAGTCCAACCCTCTTCAACGTCTACATGAGCCCCCTCGCAGACATCGCATGCCAGCACAACCTCAACATCATCTCCTACGCCGATGACACCCAGCTGATCCTCTCCCTCACCAACGACCCCGCCACCGCCAGAGCCAACCTCCACGAAGGGATGAAAGAGGTAGCCGAATGGATGAAGAACAGCCGCCTGAAACTGAACTCGGACAAGACAGAAGTCCTCATCCTGGGATCCTCACCCTCCGCCTGGGACAACTCCTGGTGGCCCCCCGCCCTAGGCAGCGCACCCAAACCAACAGACCACGCACGCAACCTAGGCTTCATCCTGTGATGTCACTGACCATGTCATGAATGATGTAATATGTGACATCATCAGCAGTGGATTGCAGGTGCGAGAAATATAGTTAGTACAACTAATTATATAGGAGCAATTTCAATGGTTTTTTAAATGCTAATTCATAACTATATATGACCTGAAACCTATGGGGTTTTTTTCAGTGAATTTGCACGTTTTTTTAAATGCTAATACCTAACTATATATGACCTGAAACCTATGGTTTTTTAAGTGAATTTGAAAGGTTTTTTAAATGCTAATTCTATTAGCGGATAACGTTTAAATATGTTAATATCCTTGTGGGACCACCTGAGCAGTCCAAGGGGGTCAGGGTGTTTCTACCCTGCCCCCTTTTTGCATTCTACACGTTTGTCTTTCTGCTTTTTTTGTGCCTCGGTCTACCTAGCACAAGAGGAATGCCAATGAGCATGCTGCTTTCCCGTGAAAGGCATGCTGATTGGCTGCCACTGTCTGTCAACACTCCAAACCAGGAAGTGTTGGCAGCCATCTTGTGCCTCGGTAGAACCAAGGCACAAGAAAGCAGTGAAACAAAGGTGCACAACACGCAAAGGGGGCAGGGTAGAAGCACCCTGACCCCCTAGGCCTGCTCAGGGGGTCCCACAAGGCCCCCCAGGTACGTGTCCGGTGCGGGTACCCCAGCGATTTTCCCCAAAAACTATTTTTTGGGGGGGCCTGGGGGGGCCTTGTGGGACCCCCTGAGCAGGCCTAGAGGGTCAGGGGGCTTCCACCCTGCCCCCTTTTTGAGTTTTACACATTTGTTTTTCTGCTTTCCTGTGCCTCAGTCTACCGAGGCACAAGATGGCTGCCAACAATTTCTGTTTTAGAGTGTTGACAGACAGTGGCAGCCAATCAACATGCAGCTCATACTCGGGAAGGTACAGAGTACAGTAAGCTTACAGTGCACTCACAGTGTCCCACCCATAGATATATAATTTGGGAAAATTCAATTTTCTCAACAACTACTGGAGCGATTTTCACCAAATATAAAAAAAAGTCACTACTGCATACCAGTCCCTACCATTTTGCCAAGTTTGGTGTAATTCCATTCAGCCGTTCGGGCTTTAGCCGTGTCTAAAGGTCCTATGGAAAATTGCATTGGGCTACATTTCACACTCAATTTTTTCAAAAACTACTGAAGGGATTTACACCAAACATACAAAAGGCACTGCTGCATACCAGTCCCTACCATTTTGCCAAATCTGGTGTAATTCCGTTCAGCCGTTCGAGCTGTAGCCTTGTCAGAATGTCCCTATGGAAATTAACATGGGGAAAATACGTTTTGGGATCCCCCTTTTTTGTCGGCCCCCGCTTGACGAATCCCCCGAAACTTTCAGGGAAGGAGCGGAGCGCAGCGAGGCAAACTTAAGGAAAGTTACAGGCAGATCCCTCAATCGGCACCAAAGTTATTCCCAATAGAATGTTTGGAATTTCCTATGGTAACTAGGTCCTAACTATATATACCTACTGGCGACCGCCAGTAGGCAATATATATTCACTGAAAAAAAACAACGGTTAATGTAACGTTAGAGATAGGTGAAACTTGCAGTGACAACAGTAACATTTTAAACAAAACACGTGCCCTAAGTTAACTATAACTCGCGCCCCGCCGTGCACAGTTTGCTAATGAATAATTTCATTGCTAATGTTGCAGTGATCTAATGTTGCAGTGATATTGTTAATGATGCCATGAGTGATGGATGGGAGAGTGAATGTGGGGTATTTAGCCTTGCATGGCAAGAGTGCGAGTTATAATTTACCTTAGGGCATTTTTCTATAGTTCTATAGTTGTTTGAGATAACCATAATTGAATAATAAAAGTGGAATCAGTAGTATGAAATTACCAACAGAAAAACAGGTAGTAGTTTGTTGCAAAAAATGTTAGGCTCAGTTTAATGCACATTAGATCAAAACAGTATGAAAGCTCAGAATGATTACTAGCACGAACATAGAGTATTTCTTGTTATGTAATATGTACAAAAAAACGAACAAGCCATCAGAAAGCTCTGTCTGCTAATTGCTGTTTATTTTAGAAAAAATGATCACGAGAAAAATAATGCCAGTTCTCCTCTTGGTTGTTTAAACTGTATCCGCAATAACGCTCTGTGACCTGATGTTCATCTTGGCAGTTGGTGGCAGGCATCATGTCATCACATGTCAACCGTAATAAGTTATTACAGATGAGCAGCTACCTCATTTCCTATTACAGGTAACTAGAGACATGTCAACGCGTTTGTAATAAGGAACTAGACATGTTTTCATACTGGGATTGCAGGCTTCCATGTATTAAAAAGATATTATCCAAGTAAAGGAAGATATATTGGAAATTCTCAAACATCTTTCTCATTGCAAACAAAACAAAGTTTGTACATTTTTTTTGGTAAGGTTTTACCAAAGCTGGTCTTCGAGAAGCCATAAAATCCAACTCTGTGGAGGTACATAGTGTTGTGTCTAGAATTACAGTGAATTTAAAAGGCTTGGTGAGGAATATAGAGAAGCCCTTTACATGGGAAATCGGGAAGTTCTAAAAATGACGTTTTAGATGAAAAACCAAATAGCCTTTTGGATAGTCGTATTACAGAGACTTGTAAAAAAAAGATACCTCCGAGGAAGATATTCTCACCCTTGAGTGAGTGGTTCAGCTGCTTATCAATTCCATGTGTTGACCAATAGGTTATCTCACTCCTGGTGCAATGTGATACCGACTGTGCTATCAATGCAAGAGAAACGGTGAGAATTGCACGACTCCATTAAGTCTTGGGTGAGTGGAAATTGTTCAGGCATGCCTGCATACCGTTTCAAGAGTGAAACGGAAATAGGGGCCCTGCAAACTTTATAGCCAAGGAACTCAACACTGAAATTGTCCCCATTTACAAAAAGCATTCGTAAAACCAAAGAGGTCTTACCAGTGACAACAGGTTTCACAACTTAGCGCCAACGCATGCACCCTTGCCCCAGACTGCAAGGGAGTCTGCAAGCAGGAAGGTTTGTTTATGTACAGGAAGGTGTCACCTAAAATGCCAGTTTGTAACTTACATTTGTGCTGCTTCATGCAGCACACATGTAAGTTACAAACCAGCATATTTAAAAAAAAGGTTTGTTTATGTACAGGAAGGGACACCTTCCTGTACATAAACAAACCATGGCATTTTGCATTTTCCATATGTGCTGCAAACGGCAGCACACATGGAAAATGCAAAAACGAGGAGAAGTAAAGCATTTCTCCTCGTATCGGCAACTTAAGACCAGGGTTTTCCTGGTCTTAAGTTTGGCGTTAGCTCCTATTTACGCTGCCTTGTGAATAGGTCGCAGCGTAAATATCAATGGGTGTTGCGGTGAAACGCCCACCACAACACCCACTGCATGCCCCTTTTACATTAAACACAGCATGAAAGGGGGCCTATTTACAAGGCAGCGGTAAGCCACGTTAAGTTGCTTAACGCTGCCTTGTGAATAAGGCAAGACCCCTATCACCACCACAACGTCACTGAAAGTGACGTTGTGGTGGCGATAGGGGCTTGTGAATATGCCCCTATGACTCTCCACACAAGGTGTAGAGACAAAGTTATCCAAGCACACACAAAGGAATATTTTTATATGAATACAATCTTTATATATGAATGGGAGTGGTAAAACTCTGAACACAGCTGTAGGACACACAGGATTTGGACAAGGGAACCACAGAATAGCCTTCGTCTATTGGCCAGAAGTTGATCCCTGGTCAGAGTTTTTCTAAACTGTAGGAATTCTCTTTCTAAATATAGATATGGGTTAGAGGAAGGATAAGTGCAAGTGGGTGGATGAGAGAGGAATGCACCTACCAATAAGAAGGCAGTTCTGGCAGCCAAAGTGTCTTGCAGATCTAAAAGGCCTGGGAAGGAAAACAGTTCCTATGTGTAACGCCGTCCATGCTGCCACAATACAGCTAACATGTCGATTTCAAGTCTTCTAGATAGCATTTCAGTGTACAGTAGAACCGCATCAAGGAACTCTTCACCATCGTGAAGTTCTCCAACCCCACGACCGCTCCGAACAACATCACCACCTATGAAGAAATTAGTGACACTCTGGCGGACTTCTCCCACAACAATATCTCAGTCAACTATGAAACCCTCAAACCCCAACCCTCCGCTGCTGACATCCTCAGCCTGCTCACACCCACAAACCCAAACCCCGAGCACTTGCTCACCCTGGGACCCTCTCACTACTTAAGCCGCAATGTCCATCATAAATTCCATACACTCCGGAGCACCCACAACTCCTGTCCCCACCACGTCTTCAAACTCGGGAGCAATAAAATTGGTGACGAACTCAAGAAAGTCATGACCATTTCTTTCACTTCTGAATCCTTTCCTGAGGACTGGAAACATGCTGAAATGAGGCCCCTCCTGAAGAAACCACCTGCCAACCCAGCAGCTTCTAATGACTACCTGCCTATCTCTCTTTTCGCCTTTCCCTCAAAGGTTCTAGAGAAGGCAAACAAACCAGCAACTCACCAAACACCTGCAACACAATAACCTGCTGGACCCCTCTCAATCCAGATTCTGAACCAACCACAGCACTGAGCCAACCCTTATCTCAACCACCGATGTTATCAGGGCTACCCTGGTCTGTGGTGAAATGGAATCCCTCATCCTCCTGGACCTGTCAGCAACCTTCAACACCATCTACCTTCACATTTTGATCAACAGACTCCACCAGATTAAAATCCAGGGAAACGCCCTCAAATGGATCGCCCTATACCTCACCGGAAGAACCCAGAGAATCAGTCTCCCATCGTTCACTTTGGAACCCAAGAAGATCCTCGGTGGAATCCCCCAAGGATCGTCCCTCAGCCCTCCCTCTTCAACAAGCACATACCTCCCTGGCCAACACTGTCAGATCGCATGGACTCACCAACATCTCCTACACCCACAACACTCAGCTCACCCTCTCGCTGTCAGAAGACCCCTCCACCACCAGAGCCACCTTCCACGGAAGTATGATGAACGTTGCTGACTGACTGAGGGACACTTGTCTCAACCGCCACATGGACAAGATGGAAGTCTTCATCTTTGGGAACAATATCTCTCCATGGAATGACGCATGCTGGCCTACTGAACTCGGCTCACCGCCCACTCTGACAGACCACGCCCACAAATGGGGCACCATCTTGGACAGCAAGCTAACTAGCTTTATTTACAAATCCCTTATTGATTGAGTATAGATTTAAGTCATGTTGGGGTTGCCCTATCACTTTCAACTGCAAGTGTGGTGAAACGTTGTGGATCATAACAAAAATGGGCATATTGTGGTTGGGCGCAAAGATAGTATAGATCAAGGCCCGAAGTCACGATCCACCCTGGTCATATGGTAGCGTAAGCATTCCCAGTTGAGCTTATATTTTGATGATTATAATGTATTTATTTCCTAAAGACTGAATCGGTTAAGGATTCAGGATACAGTGTCCCACAAAAATGGAGGCTGACGGTGCCAGAACATCCAGGAACAGTAACTCTGGGCAAATATCTGAGAGTGTGTTCACTATATGCTGTATTGTATGGGCTCTTACTCTCATCCTTTGAGGCTAGGGAGACTAAGAGCTGTGTATCGAAAAAAAGTATGTGCCTGCATGTGTTATGGGATGTTGCATTCTCCATAGGTCCACTACATCATAATGCAATAACTGCTCCAGATGCTGACCTGCAAAGCCCTCTGCCACACACAGTTCAAGAGGCCACGGAGCAAGCAGGGATTATAAGGCCAAAGCCATGGGGTTGAGACCTTTTACTACTGCTATCCTGTGGACTGCCCTACAATAGCTCTGCAAACTGGACCAAGTACTTAACTTTCGAAACGTAACTGTCAGTAGAATCGAGGGCGAGCAGTCAAAGGCCTCATAGGGAGGGAAACGTTGTTTACAACACAGTGTTTACACCGCACAACCTTTACCACGCAGCCATTACAATGCAAGTCAGTACAATGCCTTGCACTGGATGGCGCTCTAGGTTAAGGAATAGTTTGATTTTCTATTCCAACACCTTCCCTACTGTTACGTGGGCTGGAGTTGGAATAGAAAATCATATTAATCCTCAATCCAGCGCCCTCCAACGCAAGTTGTTGTAACGACTTGTGTTGTAAAAACCGTGATGTAAAGTACTGCGATCGAAATTATTGCGTTGTACTGTCATACATCCCATAGGGAGGTTAGTATAGGAGTCACTCCAGCTCAAGAATCAATACTATTTATCAAGGCCTTTTGCCACTGCGGTCCTGTGGTTATGGCTTTATAGAAGCGAGAGAGAGCAGTCACAGGCTTTTTAGGGAGGTTATTGTGGAGTTCACTCTGGCTCAAGAATCAATACTACAACCCCAAGAGCACAAGAAAATCAGTGTTGAGCCCAGTGCTTGTCTATGCAGAAAAGACAAGTACTTTACTACACAGAAAATATAAAAATCCACTGCACAATCAATAATGCACAAATAACCAATTACAAGTGAGAGTCTTTGTGCCCCATACACTTCTGCCGAATAACCCTCCACCTTTCTCTTGTGGGTCCCCCAGTCTGAGGAGCTTCCAATTCCCCTCACCTTAGTGTTTGAGGTAGATTGGTGGGTGCACCCCATACTCAGCCACCCCTTTTAATCTTTTCTTGCTCTCATGCCTTGCCCGTTTGAGTCTTTCACCAAGTTTGTAGTAGTAGCCTAGGGCTAGGTTCGACCATCTCCCTGGCAACAGGAGCCTCCAGGCTGCACATGGCAGTCTTCTCAGGAGCTGAGCTGCAACAGAACCTCACCGCTTGGAGGATTGCAGAAGGAGCAGAGGCTTCTGATGGGGGCCCTCTTCCAGGCGACTTGCTACAGATCGCGGCTCACCTCTGCATTCTGGTGGGTTTCCACCTCTTTTTGAATGCAATGGGCACAAGCTTGCAGATGATAGTTCTTCAGTGTGATGGGTGCCAGGTACCATTGTCAGCACTCTGTTCCTCAAAGGGACTCCCTGGTTTCTTCATCAGACACCCCCAAGGCAGCGCTCAGGTCCTAAAATCTTCAGGACTGGCTCTGACCCATTGACACTACAGATAGGATTCCAGGTGATGTTTCCTTGCCTCAGAGGAGCTGGCTGTCAGTGCGAGACCCACCCTTGTCTATGAGTACTCTGCGGGTAACACCTCCTTAGTAGAAGAGACCACAACAACGATGGGTCTTGAGCTCTCCTGTTCTTACCGGTTTCGAAGAGGGACGATGTGTATTCCAGGTCTGCTTCCTTGAAGCTAGTTTGGGTCAGTTCCCCTTTCATGTGTCCTGGTCAGGTCACCTTCCATGCATGGCCTCTGTATGTAAGGATGCTCTTACACAACAGAACAGCCTTCAGGTTGATTACCCACCACAGAAGTACAAAGAGGTTAGAGCAGGGTGCACCCAGCATTTTAAGACTCCTCCTCACAGAGATCAGGAAGAGAGACAAGAACCTCTGCCCCTTCAAAGGGCTCGGGCCCTAACAGCACATACTGTAGGCCTCACCCTGAATATCCAGTAATCTACCTAATGCAAGCTTTAGTCAGTCATTTGCTGCCCCATGTATAAGGAAGGGCCCTGGCACCTCTAAGGAAAGTGTGTCTCCTCTTTCGTCACCATAGCATCTGGTGCTACACCCCCCCCCCCTCCTCACCCCTCACCCCCAGGGTCTGTGAGATGCTAAAACAATGCATATTCTGTTGGAGAAAGCAACCTCTCACTCTTCTTGTACTCTGGTTAAGGCTGTGGGCTTTTTCAGAATGGAGATTGCATGCCTGGATCACTATTGCATGGCACACTATCATGTCTGGCACACACGCATACAGACAACGCAAGGGAAGTTGTGTTCAGGATTCCGCCTCAACGTGAGCAGGGGATCTTTATATGAATGAAACTGTAAGTGTCCATTAATGTCTCACAGGAAAAATACAACTTACTAACATTGGCGCACTGCCACCGCCTCACTCAACGCATGAAACCCCCAACAGGGATGGTAGTCCACTGCCACTATGTTGGTGCACTTGGGGCATCCTTTCTGGTTCAGGACAATGTCTAGAAACTATAATTGTTAAAAGACCGAGACTGGATCAATGCACACACACAGGATTAGTGTGTGGCATAACCAAAAAAAACACCACAGGCTCGCAAGTATGCAATTCAGGCATGCTAGGCAGGGGACATGACTGAGCATCGTGCAGTGTACATTCCGGTCCCAACACCTTCCTATCTGAGTAAATAAGTCATTTGCCAGGTTGAGTACTGCATTAAAATCGCCTCTCCCCATCCACCCCACAGCACTGTTGTAGGGGGTAGTGCAAGCCCTTTGTTCCATACCGCTGTAAAAAAAAAAGAATTGTGTGAATTCACCGACGTAATCAACTGTCTTCAGATATGGCCCTGTTTTATGACAAACTTTCCCTCCTCATCTAAAATGAAGTTCATGGAGCTAAGGGGCCTCTCAATTAAAGTGGAGGCCCCATGGAGTATGAGGAGTTTGTTGAAGAAAAGTTAAAGGAGCCCATCTTCTGGCTATAATGCCCTACTTTTTGCTTAGTGAGATGGCTTTCTTGCCCTGATGTCACGATGCTCAAGATACATTAGTACCTGCCTCATTTTGCGGGGATTGTTTAATCTTCTCACATTCCACTGATGAAAATTAATGTGGTTTGTTGTCATGTCTTCAGACTCTGATTATCAGAGCTTGTGGCCAGCATGGTGTCTGATTGAGATTGGCCTCATCATGCTGTGCACTATATGTAACACACTAATAAGTCTTCTGTGGTTCGTGTGTGTTTTGAATGTGCAACCAAGTAACTACCCTTTCTAGCCCACTGGATTCACAAAGACACCCCAAGCAAGACAGAGGACAGACCCATGCCACCTCTCAACCAACAAGCTGTACAAGTAATTTTGTTATGCATGATTAATTAAAACCATTGCATCCATTAAATAATCTTTAAAATCAGTATCCACTATTGTAAACATTTGACCAGTTTTTAAAATATTTCAGTTACATTAAAAATTAACCAGCTTTAAAATGATCCACGCTGTATCTTATATTAATCTATACAAAATGTAACTAACGTTCTAGTCAGGATAAAAGTCTGTCTCATAAAGGTTATATAACTGAGCAATTCGCCCTCAGATTCCTTTGTCGAGAGTATTTTATGCAGTATGTTAATGTCTTTCTCCATGGAGTTCCCTTACCACTCTGGTTATTCTAGGCAACAAAAACAGCTTCAAGGTGTGACTGCTGGAATGGTCCTAATGCCATGCCTAAGTTATTAAGGTTAGCTTTCCTCGACGGACTAGATTAGTCCCGAGGACCATCATGTGGGACTAGGCTGAGGCCAGTAAAGATATGTTTTTCAGTCTCATGAGTTCAAGAAATTTTGTGAGGTGGCAATTCAGCTGTGTTAAGGTTGAATTGAAGCACAGGATTACTGCCTGTCTGCAGGACCTGATGCCATCCTGATTGAAGAATGGCTTTGATAAAGTAATCCTTATATCTTTTAATTTGTCGCAGATACAAATGATGTGGATGAGGTTCTCGACTCCACGAGCACATAGCCTACATAGCTGATCTACTCCTCTACTTTCCCAGGCGAAGCTTCGTATTTTTTTCTTTAGTTGTTATCTTTATTCCTGTATTTAGGTAGGGTTGAGGCTTACCGGCTTTGTAAATACTGAGCACAACCCAGCCATGAGCTCGTTTTGACAGTGCTTCCTTGTCCTCTGCAGTAGATTTAAGGCTTGTTGACTTTGTGACTAGTTTTTTGAACACACAATGAGCCGTTGACGTATTCCAAAGGTCTGTTAGACCCAGAACTTGGATGGAATCCAAGAGGTATTTGTTAGCTGGTGATTTCCCTGTGCGTGTTAGTTCTACCCAAAGGTGGTTGTTTAGGGAACCCTTTTCCGCAGTTCTGATTTTATGCCAGCATTTAGCATAGGCTCCCATTCTCTCTGCCGCTTGATTTTGTAGCCCGAATTCCAGCCGTATTTGGGCTGGGATAACATATTTAGGGAGCTGAAATATTGCTCGGTAACAGGTCGTTATTATGCTGTTTAAAGTTGCAGCGTCTCTTCCTCTCATTGGCTCACTACCGTAGGTGATCGTGGGCTCTAATTTGGCTTGCAGGACTTTTAAGAAAGGTTCTAATGATAGGTCCGGCAACATCTTTTTCAAGGGTTTAAGTGCCAGATAGGTCATAGCACCCTTCCTTTGCAAGGATTCCAGCTACGGCTTGAAGGAGTTGTTTTGATCTAAGAGTATCACCTGATACTTGTAGCTTGTTACTTGGTGTATGCGTTTCCCGTCAAGATACCAGCTTGGACTTTTCTTCTTATGGTAGTTTACTGTCATAGTTTTGGTTTTAGGGAGATCTGTTTTTAAGGCGTTCCATTGAGAAAAGTTGCTAGTTACGTCCAGAAGATGTTGAAGACCAATTGGGGTCCGACTGATCAGGACTAGATCGTCAGCATATAACAAATTTGTCAGTGTCATGCCTCCTAACTTTGGGGCACGAGATGAGCAACTGTCCAATTCCCCCGGTAAGTCTGCTAAAAAGAGGTTAAACAGCAGTGGTGCTAATACACACCCTTGTTTTAGACCCTTAGTTTTGGTAATTTTGCTAGAAATGTGCGTCTCGCCACCTAGTTTTATTCTGATCCACGTGTTGGTGTACAGGTGCCTAAGTTGGTCTAAAAGAGAAGTTGGTATCCCCCAGCTGGCCAACTTGTGCCAGAGCTTAGTGTGGTCATCATGGTCGAACGGTGCTGTGGAATCAATGAAGCAGAGATACAGGGGATGCTTGCCCTCTTTTGCAGCGTCCACTAGCATGGTCAAGGCCATGATGTTAGTTGTTGTTCCTTGGCCTTGGCAGAATCCTGTTTGTGTTGTGGGGATAATTTTGTTTTCTAAGGCCCAGTTGACTATTTCTTCCAAGATAACCCCTGCGTAATGTTTAGCCTCAAGTAAGGGGTATCAGCCGGTAGTTGTTTGGAATAGATCTCTCACCTTGTTTATATATAGCCCTCTCAACCAACAAGCTGTACAGAATTCTATGTATTGAACTGCTCAAGTAGCACATCCGGGGTGCAACAACAATTATAGGATTAATCCTCAGGGGAAGCGCCATGGGCAAAGGGGGAGACCTCCACCATGCAGTGAGGTTGGCCAGAGTTCAACAACAGAAGATAAAGAATTGCAGTGACATTTGAACTTTCACTTACATCACTGACACAGGCATCACTTCATTAAGAAAATTAAGCTACTGTAGAATATGAAATAACAACATTTTCAATTGAATTACCTTGTCAATTGGAGCCTTCATTTACACAACCGGAGACCTCAATAGAACAATTTGACATTATTCAAGATCATCTAGGGGAGGAGAGGAGGACCCCTCCCTCGCTGGCATGTGCAGGGTGACATGATACCAGAATGCCCTCAGATTTCAGGAAGGTGGCCACTTGCAGTGGGCTGGTGAAGATATGTTGTTTGCTTTGTAGTGAGATCTTCAAGTGAAGGGATAAAGCATGGCATATTCAAGCTTAATCTGTCTGCCCCCTCCAAAGCCTCCTTGGTTGTGGGACAGATTATGATCTCACACTATGTATCGATTTTCCCTCAGTAGATTGAGCAGAAAGAAGGAGGAACAGTAACAGCGATATCAGGTACAGTGTTACCTTGTAGAAGTGCAGTGCAGTGGGAGCAGCAGCGACATTGTAGCAGACCGCTGGTGAAGCCACCAAAGTGGATGAATCCAGCTCTCCTGCTAGGGCTGCCTTCACTAAAATATCTACAAGATCTCCAGGCTGTGACTCTCTGCCCGGCTCCGACTGATCCTCTGCACACACCTGAAGCAGGATGGTCACTCTGCATGATTTCAGCAACTTCATAATTTGGCGGCCAATTCTGGAGACATGCCGCTATACCGCTTGAATTCTACAAAACGTTCTTGGATATAATACTTCTGGAATTCACTACTTCTGGATTTCACTCATTTAATAAGGCATATTGATAGGGGGGTTGAGATTCCCTGTCACATGGAATCTCACTAACATAGCTGTATTTTTAAAGAATAGGCCACCAGAGGACAGGGGCTCCTATTGACCTGTTTCTTTGATTAATTATGATGCAAAGGGATTTTCAAAAATATTAGAAACTCGACTGGCCCCTTTAATGGAGACCTTGGTTTCGCAATGAACAACACAGCTTCATACCTGGTAGGGACAACATAAGTGATGCCAATACGGCTATTGTGACATTTGATGTGACTGGTGGAACTGCTAAAAAGGTTAATATGATCTTATTAGATTTTGAGAAGGCGTTTGACCTGGTCATTTGGGAATGGCTATGGGAAACAATGGGGATTCTTGGTATTGGTGGCAGGTTCACCAGTTAGGTACAATACTTCTACAAGAACCCTAGGGCTAGGTTAGTGTATAGCGGGAACTGTTGTCTTCCATTTACGATCTTTAGGGGCACCAGATAGGATTGCCCAATTCACCCCATCCTATTTGCTTTATATATCAAGCCGTACTTCGAGTTCCTCTTGCTAAATCAGGGAATATAGCCAGTGATATCCAAAGGCTATGAGCTGAAAGTAACAGCCTATGCAGACAATGTTGCCATTTTCATGACTGATTCCTCCGACTGCTATCCGGTTAATAACAGAGGTGGCCAACGGTTTAGAGCTTTCTCTGGGTACAAATGAATCCTAGCCAAACCACAAGAACTACTTAATTACAAGTAGGCGGTCCCGATCCCGGGGGCAGTAGCAACGGCTACTTATTTGGGGGTTAGGAGAAGCTTTCGGGTTGATAACATTCTCAAGCCTAATTATGAATCCTTTCTGCAGTCAGTAAGTGTTACATTTAGGTCATGGAATCTGCTTCCAGTTACTATATTCAGACGGTGTAATATCGTAAACATGAATATTCTCCCTAAATTCCTTCACTTACTTCGGGCTATCGAACTGAGGGGGCATATTAACACGGCGGTGATGTAAAATTATCACCACTTTTGCGGCCGTTTTCGGCCGAAAAGCAGCGATAATTTTATCGCCTCATCAGCAAAGACACGCTATTGCGTGTTTTTCAGATTTTACTCCCGTTTCCAGCACGTCTAACTTCGCATCGCTAATGAGATGCAAAGTAGGCGTGTCTGTGGAAACAACATGGGTAAATATTGAGAAGGCAGCTTCGCGATATTTACAACACGGGGAAGCAATTATTTTAATCGCGCTAAGTACGCCTTAACGCAGGAATTTAACGTCTGTTAAATTCCTGACTAAGGCCACTTAACATGGGAGGTGGATTCATGTAATACGACCACAGGGTCGTATTTTCAATCATATAGCCGTTTTACATGGAACATCGCTGAAAGACCATTGATGTTCCATGGAAAAGGGGGCTATAGCTGGAATATTAATCTCCATAGCGCTAAATGTTGTTAATTCAACGCTATTCTGGCGAAATACTCCAGCGATAGAAAATAATGTGGTATGCAAGGTCAGCGATAGTTATCGCTGCCTGTTGCAAATATGCCCCTGAGAGTTCAGTACTCCCTCTACAAATGCCTGAAGGGTGCTATTTGCCGTTTAATATGGGGGTATAGACAGGTCATGCAGCTATTTGGCTTTTGAAACTCCTGTATAAACAAGGCGGGCTTCGGCTACCCGACTTTAAACTCTATTTTTGGGTAGCTTTTGCTGGTCGCATATGTAATCTGCTCACAGGGCAAGATCCAGATGCATCTATTTTAGATTACCAGTTGGCGCTTGGACCTGATGACATTTTTTTTTTTTTTTTAGCTACTACAAGTACGTCCGATTCAAGATTCTTAGGGACATTGCGTGAAAATGGACGCAAATCTGTGGCAGGTATTCTCTAGCCACTCTACTTGCATATACACCACTCTGGGGAAACCCAGCATTTCCAGAGGTATTCCATGGCTCAATGTGCAAATCCTGGGCAAGGCTCGGAGTGGGAAATGTGGGGCAGCTAATTCATTTTAATGGCTTTTATTAATTTGCCTCTCTTCAGACTTTCTTCGATCTCCCTTATTGGTTCTTCTTTAAGTATTTATAGCTGCTGAGCTATTTTTTTGTGGATGCAAGGATTCAATAGATTTTGAAGAATTCGACATTTTGTCTTATCCGTATAGAGCACCCGGGAAAGTATCAATAAATGCATTATTTATACCACATAGCACTGAAGATAGCCTACTACTCGCTGCCAAATTGAGTAGGATGCTCAATTCCAAAATCTCAGCAGGTGAGATTCAGAATGCCCTGGAGACTATAGACTGTGCTGTCCACTCTGTAAGTTTAAAGTTGTAGCAGTTTAAGACTATCTGTATGATGTATTATACACCCAAACAGATTTTAAAATGTACCATGACTCATGGCTCAGACAAGAGCCAATGCCCGAAGTGTGGTTGTCCGGCAGCAGACATGAGGCTGCCCGCGGCACACACAGGGCACCCATCTAAAAGGGCAGCCACCTTAGTGCCGCATCCTGCACATCCCTGTGCTCCAGTCTTGGGGACCCCCGGGGTATCCCCCCAAATCCCACACCAGGGCTGCATCACTTCCGGCACCCAATGGGTCAGGGCATGGTATTTATACCTGCCCCGCCCACTGGCCTTTCTCTTTTTTCCTCCTGGCCACGCTGTCTAGGTGGGCCGGAGCCACAGACAGTCCCAACTTGCTTCTGCAATTGGTGGTGAGTTGGCCTGTGTCCCCCCTCAGGCATACTCCTTGTATGAAATAATCATGCAGCAAACTGTTTTCCAACAAACTTGTTTTTGTGTGATTATTTATTACAGTACATGCTATTTTCATATTGCGTGGGGAGGGGTGCCTATATCAGCACTATTGTATATATGTTTGCCAGCTGTCTTGTCCTACAGGCATATTGGGCAGGCTTGGGCCAATTGGTAATATCTAGTTCAGGAGATAAATTCCAGCTGTCTAACAGGGAGATTATGTTGAGCTGTAAAAATTAGCACAAAACTAGTCCCAGGGTCTGACTTCATTCATAATAATTTCTGCCTAGATATGCATGGCCAGGTCGTGGATATATTCCTCTTCTCTGAAGGTGGCCGAGTGGTGGACAATTCTCGGCCAAGTATATGCGTATGAGCTAGCTATAGCCAAGGCTAGCTGCTCAAAATCTCTTAGATGTTGTCAAAGAATCTGGGCTGGTCTTAATTGGGTTTTAAAAAATCACCACCGCTTCTTTTTCCTTAATTTTTTATGGTATTCCCATGCTGTTGTACATTGTATGATTTCATGTTTATCTTTGCTATATATCTTGATTATAAAGAGTATTATGTAGAAAATTAGAAATATTGATGTACATAAGCAACGTTCATTTCCCTTTTCCCACCCCTCTCCCTGCATGCACCATGAATACCGTCAAGCATTGACTGCATCACTCTGTCAGCAAAGGCCTGTACCCATGTGTACATGACAGCCATTTTAGGCACCCTAGCCTTTTGCCCGCCTAAGATTAGGAACACCGGCTTCCTCTCTGCGCGTATTTGAAACCCCCCCTCTCTCGCATGCATAAATCATGAAACCCTCTCCCTCTGCGCGACCCTGCCCTGAAAGGCAGCCCTTCTGCTTGACCCACGCAAACCCCCCATTCCCTCTTGAAGAGGCCACCTTCGCCCCAGCTGACATAGCCCTCCCCAGCTGCACCTTACTATCACCGCTCTCTCATGCATGAGTCATAAGACCTCTCTCTCTCTCTGTGTGCGACTCTGTCCCTGTGCACACCCTGGCTCCCCCTTCCCCCTTCTCCCTCACACGGGCAAGTCATAAACCTCCTTCTGCAAGATCCTGTCCTTGGTAGTCACGGCCGCGCCTGACCAACACCTCCTTTCCTTCCATGAATGCCCCTCTGTTGACAAGCCCTCCCTCCGCACTCGATTGTCCACGCGGCATGAATACCTCTCCTTTGATGACCCCTTCCCCCGAGTCCGACTGACCACACATGTCCGAGGCCATCGCCTAAACCAGGAGATACCATTTACTGCCCTTTTTGTATGAAGTCACTCCTCTTCAAAGGACCCACTATTGATCCTGGCCACCCCACCCCCTGGGCTATGATCAGGCGCACACATTCTAAACAGTTGACGGAACACTCAGTTGCGTGATTGCCCTCCCCTCTTATCAGCAAGTCAAGGGTCCCTATTGTGAACACATGTGGGGTAGGATTGACACGAGGATTATGGGGATATCTTTTCTTTGTTTCACAATGCTGTGATTGTAATGCCAAGTGTTTTGTAAGGTATAAAAGACGGAGTCTCAGCTCACTTGTTAGAGCACCTCCCGATGACACCTTGTTTCGTGTCTGAAATGACAGGCTCTCCTCATGAGAAATAAACTCTGTTCTTTGATTCCGGCTTCCGGCGCCCGTCTCTTTATTTGGTAATTATTCTGAATGGGAACTAAGAGGCGTCTTGCGCCAGCAGCCCGGGCATCGATACTAGTATGGGCTCTCTTTTTCCACAATTGGCGTCCCAACGCGGGGTCCATCAGTGACATAAGGTCCAGTGAGAGAGATCCAGACGATGAGGTGAACATCTAAATGATCGGAGTATACCTGCCTTGAGAGGGCCCTCGTCCGGCTGCCGATTGAATGAACTTCACCAATTCCGAACGGACCTCTCTCGAGTGACCTACTGTCCTGACTGGAATCCCACAGGATTGCCGCGGTAAAATCATGGAGTAAGAGAACGATCGGGCGCTGGAAGGAGGAAGGCGAAGAACTGCCCACACGGTCCGGTCCGGGTAAGGTCGCGTAAATGCGACAAATTGTGAATTAATTGTTTGGTTTGGATAATACTAGTATTACTCTTTTGATTGGTACCTCTGGAGATTCACCGTCTGCAAACGGAGAAACAACAGGCTCTCCCTTTGCAAGCAGTGAAGGATAGGTAACGCAGACTTTTGTCCCCATTGTAATCCGTCGTGCCTATCTTCCTCCCCCACTGTTGTCCCGAACTGTCGTTCGTGGATTATTGTCTGGAGATTCTTTGTCTGCAAACAGGGAAGAACAAGGTCTCTCTTTGCAGGTAGAGAAAGAGTGGGTAACGCAAACTTTTCGTACCCACTTATTCTCCCCACTGATTGCTTGATTGACCGAACACTGGTTGTTCGGTATTGGTTCTTTTGAGGTATTTACCGCCTGCAAACAACGGAGAATAGAAATATTCTGTCTAGTCTTTGCCCGCCGTGATAAGATAGGTAGTGCAGACTTTTGTCCCCGTTGTAATCCGTCATGCCTATCTTCTCCCCATTGGTTGGTAGCCTGTTTAGCCCGGACCGCTTATTAGAGTCGAACCATCCAGCTCCACTGGAGGGCACATCTAATAAGGACCTGTTCATTAAAGTGTGGACTAGTCGCTATAGCTTATAATAGGTTATGGCATAAAAATAAAAGAAAAGGAGTTGAGCGAAATCAGTAGGCCACTGAGGAGTTATCAACTTCGCTAAAAATAAAATAAGAAACGTTAGAAATAACCCGTAATAAGAAACATAAAAATGGCGAGGGAAGACAAGCTTGACACCAAGGCAAGCCACGAGGTAGCTAGGTTCCGTTGCCTATTCCTGCCCTAAACATGTCTGCCTCATTGCCCACCACGCCCAAATAACGGTCACATGAAATAGAAACAAATCAACAGGTACCTACCCCCATTCCGGAAACTCCCGAAGTGCCACAGGTCCGCGGTTACGCCCATCCGGTAGGCGAGGCATCGAGGCATGCGGGACTCGCCTGGCCGCAGTCGGAAGGGGAGGCTGTGGGGCGGATGGCCCAGAAAACAGTGATGGCCTCTCCTTCTCTCCTCTTCTGCTGCCCTGCAGGCCACGGGGGGGGCTGTCTTGCCTCAGCCACCGACCACCCTCCCCCTCTGTCTCTCGCCTGGACCGGCCCACGAAGAAGACCGAAGCCAAAAACAAGAACGGCGGCGCTTACATGTAGTCCCGCCACATGTCAACGCCTGGACAAGTGCAAGTAGTCCCGCCACATGCCGACGCCGGGATAGTTACAGGTAGTCCCGCCACATTTCAAATTCCTGGAGAGTTGGAGGTAGTCCCGCCACATGTCAAAAAGGGGGGGGGGGCTGTCTTGCCTCAGCCACCGACCCCCCCCCCCCATCTTCAATAGCCGGCACGGCCAATATCGAAACGGCGGAGCCGAGGATCGGCGAGGGGTCGCTGGAAGGGGGAGGTGGCGCGAACGAGCCTCCCCCACCTCCCTCCAGGTGGAGGCTTCCAGAGACACCCCAACGCTCTTACTTAAAGAGGGTCCACATCGAAAAGCGGTCTTTTGCCCGGGGCGGGCACATGCCCCATACCGTCTCTCCTCAACCTTGAAGATTCTATGAGAGCCGGGGGGCCCCCCGACCCCTCTGCATGGGTGCCCCCGTCCCCCTCACTGGGACCCGCGACATCGACACACTCCTGCCGGCGCCAGCCTCAGTTTGGAAATGGCTAAAACACAGCCAAAGTACAGACTTGTTCAGTTCCGGTGGAACACCAGAATGACCCGGTAGGAAAATTGTTGTTGCCCTCCCCACTCTTTGACTGATGGTCCATTTGTTAGACTGTTACCACATTGCGAAAAAGTTTTTGAACTGCCAACGGAAGGTTCTGGTCCGACCATGAGTCATTGGAGACATTCTGACTATACCGGAACATGCCTGACCTCGCCCAAAATGGCGCCGATACACGAAACGAAAACTTTCGAACTCCCTGTTCACCTGGATTGCTCGAATAAGTGATGCTCTGAGATATGTATGCATTTTTGTACAATGAAAGTCGATAAGATGGATAGTGATTATGTGCTTAGAGAAGAAAGCAATACAGATATTGATCATGTGTTTTGACAATGAACTGATTTAGGGTGGGTACTTATTATGAATGGGAACAATGAATTGGTGTAATTTAGACAGTGAACGAGCATCTGGATAATGAATTAATTTAATATAACTGAATCCTTGACATGCATCATGCTTGCTCTGTAGTAAAGTTTTATACGATTTTATTGCACTGCCGCACTTTATGCAATGAGCTGCCACCAACTTCGTTCTTCTTATGTACATTTCCAATCTGCTCCGTGGCCAGTCCACTGGGTTGTAGGACTGTATTTATACATCAGCACTTTTTATTAAAGGTATTTTTGAAAACGAAAGCATAGTTGTAGCGGTTGCATTAATGAGTTTTGAATGTATTACTACTGTGAGCAACGAGAAAGTATGATGAAGGCTGAAGGTTAAAAAGGACCCGATATTTAGCAGCTACATTATGTGTCACAGGCAGCCGGAAAAGTGTTTTAGAAGCCTTAAAGCGACACCACAGAAATGCCACCTGACCGCCACCCTTGCACCCAACCAAAAGGGGTTACGACCAAGTAACTCATGTAGATACGCAGATCGTCAGTGATTATCTATCTGACATTTCTGGTCCCTCTAGGCTTAAACGCTGAGATGGCAAAGAAATGCACTACGTGGAGATAGGTCGAGTATGTGGTAGGTAAAAACATTTCCGGATTACTGCATGCTGATGTGGTTTGAATGCTGCCCCCCACCCCCTTCTTTCTCCTCCCTTCTGCAGGTCACGTCGGAAACCTCGGCTGAAGTATGGGAGGACGATGACCGAACCACCGACGAGAAAGGGAAGAAGGGAATATGAGCATGGTCCTTATGACAATAGGTTCTTAAAAAAGACGTAGACTTGACATGACTGTATCTCCTCAGAACATAGCGACTGGGAGGATGGACTGACATAGAGACTTGACGGGTACTGTATGACGAAAAATTGGCTCGAAATAACACGTTAGAGAATGTAACTAGACGCTTGACTAGGTAGGGAAAGGACAAAAGAAAACGTGCACGGGTAAGGGTTACCAAGACTGCACCCATCGGGGAGGTTAGAAATGTTGCTGATGTTCAAAATGTACTGCCCCCCTTCTCACACTCTTATAGATCTAGCCAAGCTGTCCGATTGTTCTCCCGATCAATACTTGCCGTTGCCTCAGCCGGAAGAACTTCCGACCAAAGGAAGGAACTGGAGAATGGTTTAAAATGCAACCATGGGTAAATAGCGCGACCAGGTTCATTTCTGATCGACTAACCAAGGTGTAAGTATTGGCAATTGAGAACGCTCGAAGAGATAACAAGCGAGAGGGAAAAGGGAGGGAAAGGTAGACAGAGCTAAGCACGTAGGTAAATAGGATAGTAAAAGATAAGTAGGATATAAAAATATATAGATATCGTTGGCCAACTATTGTTTTATGTTTTTGTTGTGAATGACTTATGTATGTAATACATGTACTGTCTTCCTTCGTCTGAGTTTGTGTGTGTGTGTACTGTAGGGGTTTATGTTCTCCCTTTGTTTGCGTCCCTCCGTTACCTGACCCCCTACTGTTCTGTGTTTTGAACGCACTAAATGACCTATTTTTGTACACGTCTCTCCCTTTCTCTATCTGAATCTCTCTCTCTCTCTCTACATGTCATACGTGTACCGAATGGCTCGTTTAGGTTGCGGACGACTCTCACTCTCTATGAGAGTCTCCCTATTTCCTCTTCCTTTTTATGGTAAAATCGTGCCTCGCAGGCACCAGTCTGATTGGATAATTATTGAACGCGAAGGCGTTCAGCGAAATTGACCAAAAACTAAAATGATTGTATATCGCCATATTACTACCTCTCCTTTCTGCAAAATTAATGAACTCCAATTGGCTGAGAAGGAAAGGACAGGTAAGACGACTAAGGTCCCCCAATCTGGCCTTTATAGGGGAACTGTATGTCAATGGCACCCTATTTTTCTGTTCATCAGAGACGAACGCCAATGTTCAGCTTGACCCCCAACGCCCAGACTACCCCCCCCCCTTCTTTTTGCACCCAAGCGCGAGCGCCCGAAGCATCCCCGCCCCATTTGATAGACCCCAGCTGCTGTCCCAGGTATAAACATGATGACCATGAGTAACCGTCGTCCCTCGAGAAAAATTTGTTTTACCTGACTCTCGATGATAGCGCCCCCGCCCTGTTTGAAAAGGTTAGCCAGCCTTGAAGGGAAATGTTCCGAAATGTTGAATATGATGAAATGCACAGTTGATGGGAATCTTATTTGTCCTCACTTGAATTATAAATGGGACGATGAATAAACTTGGCATGAACTCAGTAGGAATGCCGACATATGCACTGCTTGGTAATAGACCTCTGACTGTGACCGATGAGCGTATCTCCCAAACGCGTAAGATTAAGGGAGGAATTCACATGCATAAATGTCTTCGTCTGCCAGTTCTCTAAAAGCTTGTTTTGTACCTATTCAAGGATTCACGATCACTGAAGGAGAAGGGTCGGACGTGACACACAGCCTGGCTGCAGATCTTGAGACAAGTGTGACCTCGACCAAAGGTGGAGCCGCAGAGCAACTAGATACGGGACGAGACAGCAATCCCAAACGTGGAAATGACGGGCTACCCTGACGCCCTCCGCCTGCTAACCCACATGTGCCTGGAGTCTCCGTCCCCCTTCTTTGGGCCCGATTGATGGGCCTGCCTGCTTGTTATCCTTTGCTCCCTTGGTCCCTTTTGTGTGTCCCAGGAACTCTGACCCAACTCCACTCTCTCTCCTATCGACTATTTGAACGACACACACCCTCTTTTCCCCGTGACTTGTTGCCAAAAGGAAGAACTGCATTCAAATGGGAATAGGGTGTTGCCACAGAAATATAGGTGCCGAGCATAAGGCGCCGCCAAACGGATTGTTTAGGGAACAGGACTGTGGTCTAACAGCAGAGGACTGACCGCACCCTGCCACGCGTAAGGATAGACCCGAGCTGGACCTATAGCTCCACCGCCGGTGCTCAACAGCGCCAACGAAAGGACACGGACTAGAGCCTACCAGTGATGGCTCATTACTAAAAGACACTGTGACGAAGAGATCTTGTGTATTGAACTGAATTCCGCCCTCGACTACTTGATCAAAATGCTCATTGGTCACATTTTTAAGTCAGAAACATTTATGCTATGTAGTGCTTTGAAACAACAGGAACTCGACAAATGTAATATCCTATGTGCTGCATTCTGCCAAACACATTAACTGTCCATGATTATATGCCCTATGTTAGTATTGACAAATGCTAATTCTTCGACCGCACCTGTTTATATGTACCCTCACCGATTACGAAAATGAACTTTGCTATGTAAAAAGGGGCGACTGTAGAAAATTAGAAATATTGATGTACATAAGCAACGTTCATTTCCCTTTTCCCACCCCTCTCCCTGCATGCACCATGAATACCGTCAAGCATTGACTGCATCACTCTGTCAGCAAAGGCCTGTACCCATGTGTACATGACAGCCATTTTAGGCACCCTAGCCTTTTGCCCGCCTAAGATTAGGAACACCGGCTTCCTCTCTGCGCGTATTTGAAACCCCCCCCCCTCTCTCACATGCATAAATCATGAAACCCTCTCCCTCTGCGCGACCCTGCCCTGAAAGGCAGCCCTTCTGCTTGACCCACGCAAACCCCCTATTCCCTCTTGAAGAGGCCACCTTCGCCCCAGCTGACATAGCCCTCCCCAGCTGCACCTGACTATCACCGCTCTCTCATGCATGAGTCATAAGACCTCTCTCTCTCTCTGTGTGCGACTCTGTCCCTGTGCACGCCCTGGCTCCCCCTTCCCCCTTCTCCCTCACACGGGCAAGTCATAAACCTCCTTCTGCAAGATCCTGTCCTTGGTAGTCACGGCCGCGCCTGACCAACACCTCCTTTCCTTCCATGAATGCCCCTCTGTTGACAAGCCCTCCCTCCGCACTCGATTGTCCACGCGGCATGAATACCTCTCCTTTGATGACCCCTTCCCCCGAGTCCGACTGACCACACATGTCCGAGGCCATCGCCTAAACCAGGAGATACCATTTACTGCCCTTTTTGTATGAAGTCACTCCTCTTCAAAGGACCCACTATTGATCCTGGCCACCCCACCCCCTGGGCTATGATCAGGCGCACACATTCTAAACAGTTGACGGAACACTCAGTTGTGTGATTGCCCTCCCCTCTTATCAGCAAGTCAAGGGTCCCTATTGTGAACACATGTGGGGTAGGATTGACACGAGGATTATGGGGATATCTTTTCTTTGTTTCACAATGCTGTGATTGTAATGCCAAGTGTTTTGTAAGGTATAAAAGACGGAGTCTCAGCTCACTTGTTAGAGCACCTCCCGATGACACCTTGTTTCGTGTCTGAAATGACAGGCTCTCCTCATGAGAAATAAACTCTGTTCTTTTATTCCGGCTTCCGGCGCCCGTCTCTTTATTTGGTAATTATTCTGAATGGGAACTAAGAGGCGTCTTGCGCCAGCAGCCCGGGCATCGATACTAGTATGGGCTCTCTTTTTCCACAATTATTGATCATATTGTCATGACTGGCTCTAAATAAAACATTTTTAAAAAAAGAACACCCATTTTTGTTGCATTTGCTATGGTTCTTGATAAACCATTAAGAATGCTCGTTCGATAACTTTATTTCGGTCACAGCGGACCATAAAAGTACATAATAAGATACATACATAGCAGAGAATAAAAGAATAAATAACAAGAACCATAGAGATTCAAGATCAATCATAAAAATGCACATATTTGAAAAATTAAAAATATGGCTATTAGGAATGCAGACACCATCAGAATAGGGTGTGAATAAACGCAGGAACAGGACTGTATATAACAATTTTTATGAAGATGAGATCAGAATGGAGGTTCCTTTAAGTTGTCAGTAATGCCGCTCCACTTAACAAGGCCTTGTAATAGCACCCGCCCGCAGGATCAATGTCTGAGACAGGCGTCTGCTGTCTCCTGGCATTCCTTGAGCTGCACATGAAGGACAGCTCAGTTGGACTGGCGGGAAGAGGGCAGTTGACCCTTTTCACTGGCTGCTACAAAGGCAGAGCACACATCATCGGACAATAAAGGCAACAACATACAGCATAGAAAAATTGCTTTGTATCAGAACAAATTGAATTTCACTGTGACGCACCAACATGGTGTCCTGCTAACAGGCCTGAAATGAGTTATCTTCCTCAGAAATGTAATAACCAGGGCTGCACCCTTAACCTGATTGCTAGGCTGAGCATTTCATTCTGCTTGCGATGCAAAAACAGCAGGCGAAAGGACATGAGAATTGGAAGAAAATTAGTCAGGAATATAATTTTCGCTGAGGTGCAGCAACATCTTGTTTGTTCTAGACTTATGTTTTTTGTCACTGTTGTTTCTCAGCGAGCACTGAATTGTTTCCCTAGGATTCACGCTGTCCTCGAAAAATCCACTTCGGAAGCTGTCTGGGAGAAAGGACGGCTTCCCTCGCTGAAGGGTCCTTTTATCGAGGAGCTCCTGTTTGACGCGGCTGCTACTAGGGAAGACTTCCAAGCGAGCAGAAGTGATCTGCATACCTGCCACATGGCCGAATGCAGCAGGGGTTGGTAGCCTGCAACAAGTTGGCCGTAAGTTCCATTGCTGCTCCTTCTGGGTTGGATGCTTGGCAGGGCTTTAAGTGGGCCGGGTCTCACCGGTGACCAGCAGTTCTTTAAAGGGGCCCTCGAAACGGGTCTCTATCGGGCTCTGTTTTGTGCCCTGGCACAGGCGGACCATTTTTTTCCGGACTGCATTGACAGCAGGCACATGGATGTGAGCGTGCTCGCACTGCTCACTTCTCACGAAGTTACGGCATGACGTCATGCCAGGTGAGCGTTGTAGGTGAAGGGGAATTCTTTAAAGAGAGTCATTTTCTCTCTGGATTTCCACTCTCTTTTTGACTCAGGAGCAGCAACATTGTCGTGGTGTCACCACCAGGGCTTTAAGTGGAAACATTTTCAATATTATATACATGCCACAGTTGCTGCTTATTTATCTTATGCAACTAACTACTGACAAAGCCAATAGTCCTGACTTGTTGTAGGTATGATGTTACTTGTTGTATCAGAATTGTGGATGCAATGACAGATACAGCAAAATACAAGTTGGGCGGCACACTATGCTAAGCAGAGATTTTTGGCTTAGGTGTTTTTAAGCCACACCCTTAATTACATCAGCCATGCCCCTTGGAGAGACCCCCTAGTTTTTCATCCCACCTAAAGCCCTGATGCTTGGACTGGTCAGCAGGGCTGGACTGACTACCAGGCGTTTTGAAATGCTGCTGAGCTGGGGGCTGATTTCACTATGGATGAGATATCAATGATCAAAAAATTAAATTTGGTTCTATCAAAGGGTTGTATATAGGGGTGGGTGAAAACCTTTCTTCTGAAACTGTGATGATCAAAACTGCAGAATAATCAACCATTTCCTCATCTGATTGCCCAAGATTTAAAAAGGGAGCAATGCAGGCATAATGCATTCCAAAGAATTCCATATTCTGAGCAGCCAGAAATGTATAGCACAGAGAATGCTTGTGCTGTCCAGCACTGACACGGGCCTTGCAATTAATTACATTAATGGCGATTACACTATGTTACAATTATCCTGATTCTGACAGTGCTCCTCAAATCAACTTTCCCAGCAAAGGACCTTGTGTTTTATGACTGTCTGCTAGATCACCAGTAGAACCCTGCAAACCAATGTGGCGGACAGACTTCCCTGCTGGAGAAGGTGTGTCGAAGTGCTTTTTCAGAGGTCGCAGCAATGTATTTGCCTTACTATATTTAACATGATAGTCAATACATTGCCCAGCTAAACACAGTGCTTTTAAAAGCAACTGTGCTTTGTGTTTTTTTCTGCCCTTGGAGCAGTGGATGAGCCGCATTTATTCTACGTAGGCAGAAAGGATGTGAATTCCCTGTGTTTCACGCATGAGAATTTCATACATGTTGTTTCTTCTCATACTTGGGGAAGTGCCATACAACATTTAAAGTTGTGCAATATTTGTATATGTTTGATCTTACCAAGTGCTAAAAATGGTGTACAGATCCATTTCACTATGGGAAAATTTAGACTCTGACAGGTGGGCAGCTAGCCCAACTGGTCAAAGTACCATTAAATGGAGGACCTGCCAACAATAGTTGGATATTCCTTTCTGCATGGCATTGGCTGCACAGAGGTAGAGCAGATTCCCAAGTGTGTGATTTTGGCCCTGCAAGGCCCAATGCTGGGGTTTGTTTCTGAAAAACAAATGGCCCCAATTTGCTGTGAGGAATACCCCAGCATCTGGGAGTCAATCCTACTGTTTCTTGTTCCGGGCCACCAGAATTTTCCTGGTTCTCCTAATCTGCAAGAATGCACATCAAGGGACTTCCATATATAGGGCGGGCATTCTTACTTACTTTAACCTACAGTACTGTTCTAGATGTGCCATAACTTAAAGGTTACCAGTGGCGGAGCCAGCTGATGCTCTGCCATAAGAAACCTGGCACATCGATCACAATATCATTACAATGGGACAGATGCATGATCAAAGGCTTTCCCAGGTTGCCTGGGACAACACCCCCATGGAAACGAAGACACACACCCTTTACATTTTGATGCCGTGAAATATGCATCAGTCCAGGCGATAGTGCAGAATAAGAAATGTCAGGATCTGTGGCCACTTCTGTAATATGGTAATGCTATGAGAATGGAAAAGTAGGGTGCAACACCCTGTAGGCCCCCAGGAACTGCAGTAGTCTGGCCTCTGATGTGAAAACATACTGCTTTTACTTGGTATCATATGAAATGCAGCAGTGGACACACTCTCCAAACAGTAAGTACAGTTTTTAGGCTTCCTCAGATGTTCCGTCTAAGTATTGCAATCTCAAGTCAGGGCGGGGTTGCATGAAAAAATTTTGAATACAAAAATATTATAGTACAAAAATATTGTGACATGAACATTGATAACCTAAATAGCACTTTCTTATAGCCCTATTGTAAGAAATTAGTCTTGAAGAAAGCTTGAAGTCAATCATTTATTAGAAAGCGGCACAGCAACAGATGAGGACAGCCAGCGCAGAGCAGAAAACAAATTAACTGACTCTGATGGCTTGCAGCACTGAAAGATTCCAATAGAACAGTAAGCATCTAAAACATAACAAGGGCATTTAAAGATACAGGAATAAAATACAATGTCATAAAGAATGTAACACATCTCCCTCAATAAGAAAAGAAAAGTGAAAAAGTACAGGTAATAAGATAAAAAAACAGAGAGATAAAGAAAGAAGAGGAAACAACATAGTGAGAGAAAAATGCATTAAGAAACAAAATCAGCAAATCTCCTTGGCAGAGATTTTGGAAGTGAAGAAGACTTAATCCTAGAGGCAATAGAATCAGTACACTTCCGTTGTGGAACAGTAACGTCATTATTGTGAATATCAGGACATTTAGCAACACACTTGATGTTCCACAATTTGCCATCTTGTGTGATAACACTGTTAGTGAAAAGCTTAACAACTTTCATAGGCGTACCAAATTTTCCTGAACATTTGGTAAGAAAACCTGGTCTCCTAATTCTAATCCAATCTCCCACAGATAAATCAGAATTTTTAGTATTCCACTTACTATCATACCACTCTGTAGATTTGGCTTGTTTACTTGCAACTTTATGAGCAACATCATTAATGACAACTTCTGAGAAAAATTTACTAGAACATTTCTCCTTATTCCACCAAGGACAAATATTAGAGGCAGGATCACGCCCTTTAAGAAGACGGAAACGACTAACCTCAGTAGTTGAGTGAGGAGTTATGCCATACAACCAGAGTTTTTCCCTTAAAACATTTTTCCAATCAGATCCTGACTTAATAACATCAGAAATGAAACCCTTCAACACCCTGTTGAAACGCTCAACTAAACCATTTTCATTGAGGTTCATAAACAGAAACAGTGTGATGTATAATGTTCTGTCGTTTGAGGAAATCGCCCATTTCTAAAGAGGTCAACTGAACTCCATTATCAGAGACAAGGGTTGAGGGACAACCTTCTCTTGAAAAGACTTCTTTAAAGAAAATTTAATTACATTACACGTTGAAGCAGAAGACACAAATTTGACCTCAGGCCATTTAGAGTGGTAATCAATGAGGACAAAAGCATAACGGGAATTCGAGGGTAGACACATAAAAGGACCAGAAATATCAAATGCTATTTTTTTCCCAAGGATCAATGGGCCAGGGTGTAGTTTTCAACGGGGGAACATTAACTTTTAACATTTTCTCACTACCCATACAAACCAAACACTCTCTTACCTTCCGATCAACCATGCGATCCAAGCCTGGCCACCAAATATAATTTCTTATTAAATGTTTTATTGCAGACATACCTGGATGCATTCTGTGAGCCAATTCTAAAATCACTTTTTGCATGGCAAATGGTGGAACACATTTTCCAGACTTGAAAACAAAATTATTTTTTAATTCCAACTCATCATAAACTTTAAACATAGGCATGAAATCTTCTGTTAAGTTTTTCTTGTCAGGCCAATCCTCCAGAATATATTTTTTTATAGACTGAAAAGAAAGATCTTGATTATCTGCAAGAGCCCAAGATTCTTCAGAGAAATCTTCAAATGTACCCAACAAAACATCTTGTAAACATGTGACAATATCAATGTCATCAGAAATATCATTTGAAGAAACTTGACAAGGAAAACGAGACATGAAATCAGCAATAATTTTTTTTTTCCAGGAACATATTCAGGTGTGAAACAATACTCTTGTAACCTAGAGGTCAAGCTGGCAATACGTGCAGTTGAATTCCACCCCCCACCTGGAGAAAGAATATTCACAAGGGGTTTGTGATCTGTTTTCAAAACAAATTTGCTACCCCAAATATAGTCCCTGAAATGTTCAATCGCCCAAACACACGCTAACAGCTCTTTCTCTATGACAGCATATCTGTGTTCACTTTCATTTAAAGTTCGTGAAGCAAAACAAACATTCCATTCTTCTTTCCCAGATTTCTGAGACAAAACTGAACCAATACCATACATGCTTGCATCCACAGTAATACTACATGTCTTGTTTAAGCAGAAAGGCTTAAGTGTGGGAGCATGCAAAATCTCCGATTTAATATTATCAAAAGCAAACTGCTGTTCACTACCCCATTCAAACACATTACCCTGTCTGAGAAGCTTCCTAAGTGGTTCCATTTTTGCTGCAAAATTGTTAACAAATTTGCTATAATATTCGCACATACCTGCGAAAGAAAGCAACTGTTCCTTGTTGGACGGAGGAGGAGCATTGCTAATACCTTCAACATTGGATTTTTTAGGTACTACACCATTACCAGATAACGTGTGACCGAGATATTCAACGGAGTCTTGAAACAGTTTACACTTACTAGACTTTAAAGTCAAACCACTTTTCCTCAGTTTCTCACACACACAACGCAAATGTAAAACATGTTCTTCAGTGGTAGCAGAATAAATAAGAATGTCATCTTGGAAACACTTGACAAATTGATCTGTGTCCCTGAAAATGTTAAACATAACCCTTTGAAAAACAGATGCTGCAGATGCCAAACCAAACGGCATCCTAGTATATTGATACAGCCCTTGAGGAGTGATGAATGACGTGAGGCACTTAGAATCCTCAGTCAGGGTAATTTGATGATAGGCAGACCTTAAGTCGAGGGTGGAGAAAACTTTAGCTCCCTCCAACATAGAAACAACTTCATTTATGTTGGGAAGAGGATGACAATCCACAATAATTGCGGTGTTTAAAGCTCTTAGATCGACACACATCCTCAAACTTTTATCAGGTTTTCTCACCAAAACAATGGGAGAAACCCACTCTGCCGACTCAATGGGTTCAATGATACCCTCTGAAACTAAATCATCCAAATTCTTTTTAAGTTCTTCTCTAACATTTATTGGAACCCCCCTTAACCTCTGTTTGACGGGAGTAACACCCATTTTAAGTTTTATTTGATGAGAAAAATCTTGTATCATTCCCAACTTGTCAGAAAAAACATCCTCAAATTCTGATTTAACCATGTCAGCCTTTCTTTGAGATACAATTAAAGACACTTTGTCACACTCAAACGTATGATCTAAAGACACAGGATCTTTAGAGCGGGGATTGAGTATAATTCTAAATTTCCACTGGTCTTTCCAACCTACAACATTAACTCCCTTAACTGCCACATATAATTTTACATTAACACACCTAGATCTAAAAGTAAGATCGACCAGAAAGAATCCTAACATGTCAATTCTAGTACCATTAAAACTCAGAGGACAAACATCAGGTGGCAGAATGTTGTTCAAATCCAAAACAGAACCTAAACGTTCCTCAAAATATTCCTTAGTAATTATAGTCCACGGGGAACCTGAATCTGCCATGAGATCAATTTTTAAACCCAAAACAAACATTTCACAGACAGTTTTTTTTATAGAACCGTCCTCCAAACATGCATTAATGCTATACACATCTTCAGAAAGATAAACAACAAATCCTTTTACCTCCTCAGAACAAGACGATCCAGTAGCACAAGAGCAACTACATGTTTTTGTACTATCTTCAGAAACATAAGCTATTTTGTTCCTGGTATTTTGAACAAATTTCCTGACATCTCTACACACAGTAGAAAAATGACCTAATCTTCCACATTTCCTGCACTCCTTGTTAATAGCAGGACACCCAGCATATGAAGCAACATGTCCCTTACTACCACACTTATAACATGTAACATTTTTGTCAAATCTTTTAAACTGCCCTGAATTATTAGCTTTGGAACAATTTTGTGAAGAGTGCGAATTTTCAGTAAGTTGACCATCTGTTTGTTTAACCAAACAAACTTCATCAAGTGAGTTAGATTTCTGCTCAGTATGTTTTTTAACAGTTAACATCCATTTTTCTGATTGTTCTAGCGATTTAGCTATAGCAATGGCTTCTGACAATTTTGGATCCCCCAACTCCCACAAGCTTTCCTGGGTTTTCTTATTCTTGACATGAACAATGATTTGATCTCTTAACATTTCATCACACATGTTACCAAAGTTACAGTGTATTGATAATGATCTTAGGGCAGTTATGAAATCGTCAAAAGATTCTAAATCATGTTGTGCACGTGTATAAAACTTATACCTATTTAAGGCAATATTAGATACAGGTTTGAATCTTTTCTCTATTCTAAGTAACGCTTCCTTATACACATTTGAACCATCACCCTCACCCTCTGCAGGTGCAATGGGTGGTAATGCTCTAAAAAACATTTGTCCTTCTGAACCTAAGCAATGTAACAAAATACTCTTCTTCCTTTCTGACCCCATACATTCACCATCAATGGCCTTCATATAATTGATGAATTCCTCCTTCCATCGTGTCCTAGGAATAGGAGGATCGCCTTTATTTTGAAGAAACTTTTCTGGTGGATCGAATTGCATGTTCAACGAAGTAATAAAATAACAATGAGTGCAATATTAGAAAAAATAACTAAAGTCTCAGCCGTGTTTCTTTTGTAATGTAAAAAAAAAAAAAATTGAATAAGTACATAAAACTGTTACAAATATTAAAAAGGTTTCAAAAGAATAAAAGAAATGCTGCACTGAATATCAATGTTCCAGAAATTTCTGTAGAAAGTTAAATCCAAATGTCAACAAAAAAAAATAATGCGTTGTTCCCCAAGATGGACAACACTTACTTCATGTTTCCGCTGTTTAAGATTAAGGTTAATGTCACTTTAAACCTTAAAATGTACTTTCCGTAACTGTAGCCTTTATTTCCGACATGAAGCGGCACTCGCGATTACTTGTGCAACCATGGAAACCAAAATACATAAAATGGCTGCCACGTAACGCGATGACGTAATGCACGTTTACGTGAGATGCGTGAAGATTCAATACGCGATCCTTCCTTCTTCTGTCACGTAACTTGAATACACAGTGCGAGGAAAGAAATGCTCACGCTCCGGATGGAAGTAGGCTACACGCGGTGTCCACGAGTCTTCACAGGTCACAGCGGTCGGTAAAGTAGAATCAAATATAAACAAAGTCTGGATATCTTCTAGAAATGTATAAAATTGCTTCACTCAATGTTGGTTGGAACCAATTTTCCGCGACTTTCAATGACCAGTAGGAATAAAGGTGGTGATAACGAAGTCCGTTTCCATCCTTTTCGTTAAATTAAACATGCAGCCACAGAAATTTAGAAAAACAAAAAAAATATAGGTTTCACACCTGTGCCGCTTAATCGGTTCTTCACCTCGTCGCCAAAATTTGTAAGAAATTAGTCTTGAAGATAGCTTGAAGTCAATCATTTATTAGAAAGAGGCACAGCAACAGATGAGGACAGCCAGCGCAGAGCAGGAGACAAATTAACTGACTCTGATGGCTTGCAGCACTCAAAGATTCCAATAGAACAGTAAGCATCTAAAACATAACAAGGGCATTTAAAGATACAGGAATAAAATACAATGTCATAAAGAATGTAACACCTATGTAAATAACAAAAATATTAACTACAAAAATATCATGATTATAAACACTAGCAAATCATCAATATTGAAAACAAAACTAATTAGTGACAAATGTAAAACAGCTAGAATATTGATAATAAACATACTGTGTACCATATTAATATTAGCAATTAAACCTTAAAACTGAATATAATATACTACAACACTAAACAAAAAATGAATGTATAAACCTATTATAAATACAGCATATCGAAATGCTTAGTAGCCATTTCCACATACGTTAAACTAAAAAATAATACCTAACTAGAATTTAACCCTACCATATGAAAAAGTAAAACAAATAGGAAAACAGAACTAATTTAAACCACTTATAAAAAGAGAACACAAGAAACACACAAACTCCTGCACAGATCACCCTCTGTCCGAAAGGAAGATCCTAATGCATATATACCGTCAATCTAACTCACTACAGCTGTAAAACCATAACCATTATCAAACATAATCATAAATAAAAGTGACATGCATATTTCTTTATATTCTCAATATAGATCTCAACGTGTAAAATATTAATCAGAAAAACAGTGGGAAGCTCCTCCTAAACCAAGAGAAAATTGTAAAAATGTTGATAAATGCTGTAAGTATAAAATATATAATCTTAATAAATGTTCAGTAACAACCTTACAACCATATATAACTAGAAAGATAAATATATTTACCATTCATATTTTATGTTTATATCATTCACAGATTCCAAAAAGTCCATTACAACTATGTCATTACCCCAACTAAGCAATATAGGTTAAACATATATTAAAGGGAGCACCACCAACTAAAGCAGCCACTGGAAGTGCATTACGTAGTACTTGTTTTATGACAATGCATTCTAAGCACCTACACCTTACCTAGTTTAGGTTACTAGTTTTAGCTATTTCTGATATTTGGCACCAACACAAAGCTTTACTTTCCTTCCTGACGTAGATACTTTTAAATGTGGGCGTGTGGTAGCCTGTCTCTTTCTATGTGTATTCAGAAGCTAATTTGGATTTATAGTATTTATAGTAGAAGGAAGTGTTAATTGGAATACAACTAACCCTGACAAAATTGTCTCAAATATAGATAATTTGTATAATATTTTAAAATATTACTTACATATAGTGAAGATTACAATTCTTTATACACAAGTATTAAATTCATATTGTTTGATTACATGACAGAAACAATTTAAAAACCCTTATTTCACTAACTATAAAATATAATAATATAGTAAGTAAGACATAAGTAAAGCATTTATAACCTATATATTTTATTCTAGAATATAGTAATTGTTATAAATGTAACTACAGGGAAACAGGAATAAACAAGCTAAATAAGCCCAAATCTGCACCTATTTCTCACACTTTTATAAATATAGAATGAGAACATATTCTACCAGTAATCTTCAGTACCCTGATTAAGGTCCTCCTCATCCCAGTCATTACATTCTGAGGAGGTTCCGCCTCCTGACAGGAACCCTAAAGTGCTAATATTTTATTATTTCCCACCCACCTCCATACCTGCTAGTAACAAGACCAGACAAAACAACAGAGTGGGGGGAGAAATGACTGGGAAGAAGAGGACCGTAATTGGGGTAATGAAGATTACGGATAAGTAATCGCTCATTGCCCCCACATAGGACCTCCTAGTCCCAGTCATTATCTTATGAGGACTTCACAAGCCCATAAACAAGAAATACGCTTAACACAGAGACAGTATGGAAACCCAACTTCAATAAATCAAGCTTATGACACTGCTGCCTTCACAAAACCAACATCAAAATAATCCATTGAAGCATGCAATACATCCTGTTGATAGTGCCTTATACAAATGTGATGTGACTTTTAGAGGACAGACCCACGGATTTACTGTATAGAAGCCCTTCTCATGTCGTGGAAACAGATCTGATAAAATGCCCCTGAACCGAAAGAGGAGGATCCAAAACCCAAGCCTTTATAGGATTGGCAAACCGCCAAAAGAGAAAAAATAGAGCAGGAGAAAGGCAAAAATCCTTAGTGCATCTTAAATAGTTCTAAAGAGCCCTACGAACATCCAAAGACGAAACGATCTGAACATTACCGTCATCTCTTGCCTGTCATCGAACAGAAAACAAGCAGGCTGGAGGCAGGTGGGTGGGGCCTTTATATATTGAAAATAAAAAGAATACTAGAATGTTAGGGTGACTGTTGGGAGGCGAGACCGCCGTTTAATGTTAAGACTGGGATGAGCAGGACCTATGAGGGGGTAATCTATACATAACTATAAACAAAAAATTATTGGGTAACGTTTTTGAATTTTTTCAATCACTAGGGGATGTGTTTAATTTTGAGCACTTCAGATCTACTATTCTAACTCCAGACCAACAACCATTCGAGAAAGTGTTTGATTTTGGGAGGTGTGGATTCACTATTCTCACTCCAACCCTCCTACCAATGAAAAAGGTGTTTGATTTTAAAAAAGTTAATATTTACTATTCAAACTCCAACAAAAATATATTGTGAGCGAAAGTGTTTGACTTTTGGACTTCAAATGTATTATTCTAACTCCAACCCAACTGCCTCTGGAAAAGTCTCTAATTTTGTGGAGTGGAAAGTTACTATTCTCACTTCAACCCAACTTAAACGGGGGAAAGTGTTTATTTTGGGGAAGATTAGATATACTATTTTCACTCCCAACCAACTACTATTGGGTGAAGTGTATATTTTGGAGACATGTAGTTTTACAATTCACACTCCAGCCCATCAAGCAAGGGGGAAAGTGATTTTGGAGAGCAGATTTACTATTATAATCCCGACCCAACAAACTCCGGGGAAGAATTTATTTTTGGAGAGTGCAGTTTTACTATTCTCACTCCAACTAAACTACTATGTGGGAAAGTGTTTATGTTTGGTACCATTAGATTTACTTGTCTCTCTCCAAACCAACTCCTATTGGAAAAGTGTTTGACTCTGCAAAGTGCGCAGTCAGTGTTATCACTCAAAATCAACTTCCACTATGGCGAGTGAATATTTTTGGAGCAGTGTAGATTTACTATTCTCACTCTAATAAATTTAACACTGGGAAAAGTGTTTATTTATTTGGAGTTAAAATTTACTATCTAACTCCAACCCATCTACCTTTGGGAGAAAGGTGTTTAAAATTATAAAGTACATATTTGGGCCTGATTACAATGTCTGTCGGAAACCTTGTCAGGAACAGTTCCGACCGACGGGCGGTTGGAGGTTCCGACCGACCGATTATGCGACCATTTATGATGCCTTCGAACACCGTTCGTAAAGTCTCCAATTGACTTCAATGGGAGCCTGTGTTCCGACCGACAACACAGCCCCCATCGAAAAAAGGGGTGGTTTCAGAAAACCTTGCACCTTCTGAGGAAATAGAAATTTTATGGTCAGGAATGTTCCCTAACGTGTACCCCACCGTCTCCATGTACGAGCTTAAAGTGCATGTAACTTCCCTCCTGTGCCAGCTATGAAGACGCAAATACATTTGCGTCTAACGTTAACATGTCCTCTTTCAGATCCACCCTGAATGGGTCGGATATTCCGTTCCTAAGTATGCCTTGCCACCGTCTTTGTATGGTGCACTTTCTGTATTCCTGGCTCTGTGTGAGCTAGGCCCTGATTTCTGTCATAGAGCCTTTTCTTTTACAAAGTCATCTCTGCCTCCTGAAACTGCAACGTGGGATGCCCCCATGAACTCTGTCCTACTCCCTGCGAGGCGAGCGGGGCCTGGCTCGGCCTGCTTGCCTGCCAAAGACAGTATTTTACCTTCACGTTATCAGCATAGCCAAGCTCAGCTTCCCGAAAACACATTCCAGTCTAGCAGGGTAGATAAACAACCCCTCAGCTGCAGAGCAAAGGGCCCGGCCTTTCTGTCTCCATGCAAGTAATTCATAGCTCCCGTTACCATGGTAGGCCCATGGCCCCCTCGCTTTACACACAGACACGTAGGCACATATGCACGCATTCATAGTCAGTATAGGATAGCCTCTGCCCAAGAGACCTTTCCTTCTAGATAATATGGTTCCCAAACACCAGATATCAGATATGATATAGGAACGAGTTGATCTGACATGCCAGACTTCTGTCTCTTTCCTCTAGTGTATGTCAAGTCCCCTGCACCCTCCAGCTTCACGTCAATCACACGTCATGCAGCTGCGCGCGCATCCAGACCCCAGATTTCTGCTGACATTGCAAGATTCTGCTATGTACCCACCCACTTGTGACACTTTCATGTGACGTTTCTAGCACACACCTCTGTGTACGCCCTAGTTCACGCCTTCTGATTACGTATTGCTAACACGTGTGTGTTCTTATCTTGTTTCTCTCAGCTGTTACGCCTTCTGTATTGGTTAACATTCTGTGCATTAAGTATAAAAGTTATGTATTGTCAATAAAGTATGCTCTATCCCTTCCTGAACCCCAGCGGTGTCAGGAACATGATATCCGGTTCAGAACCATTCCTTTTTAAGGAATAAAACCCCTTAGAACTCTAACACCACGGACTCTGTCTCTTTCTTTCCGACTGAGTTATTTTATAGTACTTACCTGCATAGAAATTAGGACGGTAATTAAATATTTACCACACTTCTGTGGGCACCCCATGGTGTCTGTCACACTGTGCATGGTTCTACAGGGGGTCTCTTGGGTACCCTCTCAACCCCAAACCAGAGACCTCTTGATGAAGGGGGGCATGCCAGGGGTCCCCAAAGTTGGTTTCCGACAGCCTTTTCATGTCAGACAGATAGAATTGGAAAGGCTGTCAGAATCCGACCTCTTAATCAGTCAGTCAGAAACACTGTCTATTGAGCTGTATAAATCGGTTCCGACCCACTAAGAGTTTCTGAATGCCAGTTTTGAACCGAGTCGTAATGATCGAATAGTTACCTTTCCATCATAATCGGTAGTTCTGAAATGTTTCTGACTTGTTTGGAAACATAGGTTCCGACACGGTTTAGAAAATCCGATTGTCGTTCCGACCGACATCGTAATCAGGCCCTTAGTATTCTACATCCAGTCCAAACTACTATTGGAGAAAGTGCTGAGTTTCGAAGAATGCAGCATTTAAAACACAAAACTACAGTCAAAGTAAAATTAATTTGAATAAAAAAGAACTATTTTGAGAGTTCCTAAACACAATTTCAAAAAATGTATTATTTTTTTATATATGAAAAATCCTATATTTTTAACATAAACATAGATTTAACATTGCGAAGATCATTCTAAATACATGGGGCCCGATTCCGATTTCGGACGGAAGGACTCAGAACGACCGTCGGAGCCCTTCAACCCACATCGGAACATGCCGGCCCAATTCTTTTCCGACCAAGCCGTTCCGATGGGCTTGGTCGGAACGGAATCCAACTTGGATTTCCGAATGGCTCAGGATGGGCTCGGAGAGCCCGTCTGCCGCCCGGAAATCCTCAGTATTCCCCCGGCCGCCTCTTTACGACTGAGGGAGTACGATGGCAGGTTTCCACTGCCTTTTCGTGCTGGTGTTTCCAGCAGGAAAAGGCAGTTGGAAACTGTCTTTGGGAACCCCCAGTCGGGCCCCCATGGCTGCGAGGCCGATGAATGGTGGCCTGACATTTGATCCCTGCACTCCGTGGCAGGCACCTTGGGGTGCCGGCCACAGGGTGCATGGATGAACTGCACCCCTCCATTTCACAATGCGGGCATGAAATCCGCTCGGAATGCATGCTTCAATTGTGAAACATACGAGTGCGACCGAACAGGGTTTGGTCACATCGTACTTGCAGGGCCATAACCGACGACAGTAGGTCGGTCGGTCACGGTTCCTGACCGATGTCGGACGGACTCAGGTCCGTCCAAATCGGAATCGGCCCTATAATATTAATTAAATGCTTACTAAAAACAATCACATCCAATTTTAATAAAACCACAACATATATGATATTACTTATTTAAATTAAAAGTACCTGATTACATATGACATAGTTTAATTAAAATGTGAATATTTAAACGAATAATACAAATTTTAGGTAATATATTTAATAATAAACTACAACAACTTCTCCCCAATATATTCAGGCGCATTCTAATGACTATCAAAGATATTTATCAACTACAAGCATATCGTTTAATAAAATATAATACAAAATAGAATGATAATATTAAGCCTGTAATATTGCTAAATGCTATGAAAATAGCATTTCATTAATATTTAAAAAAAACTAAAGCACACGTTTTTAATATATTCTATTGCTTCTTCAAGGCATTTGTTCCCTAACCAGTTTCAGGCACTTGTATGTGAAAACCTAACGTATATATGTGACCTGATTGCGATTGTAAATTCCGAATTTGTGTACACCGCTCATTGCTACCTAGCTAGGTTTCTGTATGTAAATACCAGTATATACATATAAATACATTGCATATCTGAGGTGTGTGACAAGTTCTGCTGTGATGCGTGATAGTTCGTTGTGTAAAAACATCTGAGCAAGATATGGTTGAATAGAGCCTCAGCCATTCTTTTGCGACCTCACCTGTGTAGTATCAATGTGCACATTGTTGGTTTATTATACAGAAGCAAACTTGAACCCTCCAGTGCTGCTGCCTGCCTACCTCACGAGCTCATACATAATTATTTACTCTTGTGCCTAATCCATCAACGCAGTAGAGTACAGACGACCGGCCAAAGATAATTCACTCTAACACCTTCGCACCACAAAATCACTTATTCAAGCCTCATAAATAATGTATAAAACCTGTATCCTCAAACATCTTTGTCTGTAATCCAGAGGAACATTTTCTTGTGTCCTGCTACCGTTTGTAAATATAAATGAAGTGTAATGGATTCCGTACGTTTTCCCTGTTGGATACTTTAATTTTGCTCCTTTTCTTCTGTTTTCTATCATTTGTACGGCTTTATTCGTACTGCTTTCACCGAATCCTCAGAGAAATTAGAGGCAAATCACAGGACTCTCCAGGCCCAGAACTCTAGAATGCTTTGAGTCTTGAAAGGTGAACTAATCCCCTCCACGTCAGATAACTTCTGAACCTGGAACTCTTCAGGTAAGCCTTTTGTTCAAGACCCACAACAATTAAATCAGTGACTGGTGAACATTGAAAAGCGACTTTTAACTATCATTCGGTAAGGATGTACCCACCCTAATTTCTAATGGAAGTTGTCTGTCTCTCAGCCTAGATTGCTAGCACATTGTAATAGTCACTGGGAAACATGAGGACCAAAGAAACTATGTAAAAAAATGTAATCAGTAAATATGTATTGCATATTTAAAGCCAATTGTTTTTACTCTTTTTTTGTGGTTCTCCACATTGTTTTCTTTCTCAAGCAAAGAGCAAAGTGTCATGGGGCCAACACTTAGGACCAAACCTTAGAAAAGCTGGTAGGCCTCGTCCAGGACATAAATGTTTTCCCAAAGCTCAGCTTTTTACCTCATATGAACACTGGCCATCTGCATGGACGTGTAGTGGCCATCTTGGAAAAGTATTTAAGAAAAGTCCTTCCGGAGGAGCTTAGCGTGCATCCAAGATGGTCGCGTGAGCTCCCGAAATCCTCGCCACCTCCGCCGTCAATCCTGGCGCAAATCCTCTTTCTGACGACGGGTTCTAATAGCTACGATTCTCCTGATCTGAAAGGCCTTTTTCAGATTTTGAATCGGATGCCGGACGCCCGAATTACTCCTTCCTGAAGCCTGGAGGCCTACACCGTGGCTCATCCCGGGACTTGGGCATCTGGAGAACCCCGAAAGTAGTTGAACAACAACGGCCTGTGGTAGGGGTCGGCTACCCGGGGTCTACTTTCGTTTTCGTTTTCTCTGGCTACGGAGATTGGAGGTGGCTGCCTAGTGATCGAGCTGGCCTGTAAGCGCAGTCGCTTGACTGATCTTCACCGACGCCCCACATTTCAATATCTCGTGGTTTTCCTTGGGGGGGAGCCATTTACACCAGGTCCCAAAAGGCCCTGAGGGGCGCGCAACCCACCATGGTGGCCAAGTCTGAGAGTGACAAGCGGTCCCTCAAGAATGTGACTCGCGGTGGCGTGACTCAGACCACCATTATGGACAGATTTGCGCGCAATAAGGGCTCGCCCAGCGGGACTGGTAAAACCCCGGACGACCTTGGTGGCGGCCCCCCGGAGTCGGAGGAGCCAACACTTCGAGATTTTATGGGCGCCATCGCTAGCATACAATCGTCGATGGGCCAACAATACGAAACCTTGGCAGCCAACATCGACACGGTGGCGGTGGATGTGGGCCTGATCAGGGCGGACTTGGCCAAGACCAACGAGAGAGTCAAGTCGTTGGATGTCAAGACAGCCAGTCTCACCACTGATGTCTCCGAACTCCAGACTGAGATCCGGACTCTTCGGACTTCGAGTGACCAGGTTGCCCGCCGGCTTGAAGATTTCAAAAGTCGCGCTAGGCGCAATAATGTTCGCATAGTCGGAGTTCCGGAGTCCTCAGCCGATCAATCGACGGACTTGCTCATTGAGGATCTGATCGTCAACCACCTCGCCCCTAAGGGCCTGAGTAACCTTTTTGCGGTGGAGCGCGCCCACAGAATTCCGGGCGGCAGACGCAAGCAGGGGACTGCCCCGCGACCCATCATTGCGCGGATCTTTAACTTCAGAGACAGGGACGCCATTTTGCAGGCTTCGAGGACTAGCGGCCCCACTAAGTTCGAGAATGCATCCATCAACTTTTACCCTGATTTTACGATCAACCATTTAGACGCAGGGGGCCGGGTCGCCCCAATTAATCCCTGGCATCTCCGTGTTCCAGAGACTAGGGCTGGGGTGATTAAAGCTATAGACCACTACTTCGCTGACAATGTGGGATCCGTGTCGTCGTCTGTGTCCCTATGGGAAGCTTTTAAAACTGTGATACAGGGTCAGACACTGACGCTGGTCGCCAGCTCTAAGAAACGCCACAATGGGGAGGTTGAACAGCTGGAGTCTGATATAGTGGCTTTGGAGAGGGATCTTGAGGGTGGGGTCACGCGTGAAAAAGTGCATGTTTTGCAACTGAAGCAGTCTGATTATAAAGCCTTGGTTACGAATGCCGCGAAAGCTATGAGTCGAGAACAACAGAGCCGTTTGTATGATGTAGGCGACAAGACGGGGAAGTTGATATCTTGGTTGGACAAAAGGGAGAGATTGAATCGTGTGGTGCCTGTGGTTGAGCGAGTGGATGGTGTACGTGTGACGGATCCGTTGGAGATTGTGGAAGAGTTCGCTTGTCACTTTCGAACGGTGTAAGTGCCGGTCTCGGACCGGCCGGAGGAAGTCTCCCATCTTTTGCTCAGGGATATTGCTTTGCCTTGCCTGTCCGACTCTGATAGAGAGCTAATGGAGGCGGATTTCTCCACTGATGAAGTAGCGCTTGCTATTCGCTCCATCCGCTCTGGAAAAGCCACGGGCCCAAACGGTATACCCATCGAGCTGTACAAGTTGTGTCCGAACCAAATGGCGTCGTATCTTCGCTCGATGTTCTTGGAGTCCAGGGAGAGGGGTTCGCTTCCCCGTGATCAGCGCTTAGCATCTATCGTGGTGATCCCTAAAGAGGGTAAACCCCGTGAATTCTGTACCTCCTATAGGCCTATTTCACTTCTGAATGTGGAACCCAAAGTCTTGGTGAAAATATTAGCTAACCGTCTGATTAAAGTGATCAGAGATTTGGTACACCTGGATCAATCTGGCTTTATTCCAGCCCGTAATACCGTGCTGAATTTACGCCGTCTTCATGGCGTGCTGGCAAGGGCAGAGACGCTACGTGAGCCGGCCATTTTGGTTTCTTAAATGCCACTATGGCATTTGATACAGTGGAATGGCCATATCTATGGGCGGCTCTGGCGAAGTTTGGCTTCGGACCGGTGTTCATCGGGTGGGTCCGATTACTGTATGAGGACCCCCTGGCCCAGGTGGTCATCAACGGTCGAGTGTCGGCTCCCTTTGTTCTGGGAAGGGGTACGCGGCAAGGATGCCCTCTTTCTCTGCTGCTTTTTTCCTTGGCTCTCGAGCCCTTGGCCACTTGGTTGCGATGGGAGCCATCCCTCAGGGGTATCAGGTGGGCCCCCAGTTTTGAAGATCGCATTTCACTTTATGCGGACGACATTCTCCTTTACCTCACCTCCCCTCGGAAATCTCTGGGGGTACTGTTCGACGTCCTTAATTCCTTTGGGAGGAACTCTGGACTGGTCATCAATTGGGGCAAGCCTTGTGTGTATTCGCTCACGGACGATATACCACTCGTACCGCACAACTGTCCTATACAAATTTCATCCACCGGGTTTAAATATTTAGGAATCTATATTTCGCGTGATTCGGCTGTCAGGTATCGGCTCAACTTACTCCCCCCGCTTAATCGCTTAAAAGCAGATGTGAAAGCCTGGAGCAGACTGCCTCTGTCCCTGGTGGGCAGGGCAGCCTTATTCAAAATGATGTCCCTTCCCAGATTTTTGTATGCACTTCAGAATACTTTGGATCTAGTGCCTTCGAGCTACTTCCACAAGATCGAGTGCCTACAAAGGAAACTGTTGTTGGCCGGACGTCCCCGGATTGCCTTGGCCAAGCTTACGTTGCCTTGGTATGATGGCGGTATTGTGTTGCCGGATATACAACGATATTACTGGTCCTCTCAACTGAGCTCGGTTAATCATGTGATGTCTGGTCCAGCTTCTAACCCGGCTTTTGCTATGGACAAATGGTTGCTGCTGGGCGGAGACTATAACAGGGCGCTTTATTCCAAACGGTCCGATGTGGCATTGACTGGGCCTACCAGAATTGCTGTGCGGGTCTGGCACAACGCTAATGCTGCTATGGGCTGGTCGGACACTCTCACTCGAGCGACTCCACTTTACACTGCTGAGAGGTTGGGCAGTTTGTGGATGACCAAGGGGTTCGATAAATGGGACCTTATTGGGATTAGTAAGGTGGGGGACCTTTGGCGGAAGGACAAGATAAAGTGTTTTGAAGAGTTGCAACTAGAATTCAAACTCAGTCCTCGAGAGTACGTTCGGTACCTACAAGTCCGACACGCCCTTTCCTCTGTTTTTCCGGCTGGCACGCCCGTCCCAGAATCCTCACCCCTGGAGGACAGAGTACTCGGGACACGTCCCGGACAGTACGATCTCTCTTATATATAAAAAGTTGATAAATGACTGAGCGGACCTTCTTCTTCAGCTCTGTATGGCCTGGACCGGCGATGGACTGGAACTTGATGATGAGGACTGGCAGGCGGCAATATCCTCCCCGAAGGAGGTAGGAATCTCGGCCCGTCTGAGATTGGTGCAGTAAAAAATCCTACACCGAGTGTACATGACGGGTCCTCACTTGTTGCGTATGGGGTATGTCTCAGATGATTTGTGTAAGCGTGGGTGTGGCATGGTGGGTACGTTCCTTCATATTTTGTGGGAATGTCCGGCGGTAGCATCCTATTGGAATCGTGTGCATGGTGTTATGACTGAGGTGACGGGTGTCTCGCTTTTGCCGGAGGCCCGAAGGTGTCTCTTAAATGTGTGGGAGCCAATGATTATAATGTGGCCCAGACGCAGTGGGCCACCTTGGGTAACATGATCGCCAAGCGTGACATTGCGCAATTGTGGGGGTCGTCTAGGGCACCTAGTCTGTCGGCCTGGTCTAGAAACATGGACTGGTGCATGTTTCGTGAAAAAACAGTCTACATTGCTCGGGCAGGCCCAAGAAATGGGGGAGGGTGTGGACTCAGTGGAACCAATATCGTGGTGAAATTTGTACCCCCCCATTTGAGCCTCCACCGGAGGTGCTACAATCCCCTTAGCATGATGTTCCTTCTGTTTTAGATTTCTGTCTATGTACTGCTGGCCATCTCTCTTTCCCCCTTTCCCCCTCCCGGCTGCTCTTCCTGTAGACTATGTAACAGTTGTGGATGTGGTACACCCTCCCCAGATGGATCACTTATGTTTCTGCCTTCCGTTTAGCCTCTGTAGTTATTTTCTTTATTTTTTGGTTGGTGGGTTTTTTCAAAAATACAAAACAAAAACCTTATTCCTCCTGTACTGTAATGTATGACACGACATGATTGTTGAATTGCCGCCGGGCCCTAGGGTTATCGGCTGAAGGGCTGTGTAGTCATTCATCCTGATATGATTATTGTAACTGTTGCCAGCCGACCCGAAGTGGCTATATGACTGCTATTGTATTTCCATGTTTATCAATGAAGGTTTTAAAAAAAAAAAAAAAAGAAAAGTCCTTTCAAGTAGGACCCCTCACATGCATGCATATGTGTGACGGCCTTTATGGAAGAGCTTTTCTTAAAGCATAAGAAAAGTAATCCCAATTTGGCTCAGCACATAAGTGCACATGTGCATTGATGAGTGAAATCCGCAAAAAGTATCACTAAACACAAGGAGACAAGAAAAGGCAGTGGTGCAAGGAGGCGCTCAGGAACAGATTACTGACTGGTCCTAGGTGGCATCGGTTTTGAGCAATAAGTGTACCTAGCAAGTCCGGACATTTAAAAGAAGATAGAAAATTACAAATATAGATAACAGTTGGTAACCAAAAGGAATCCATTGCTACAAACCCACATATGATCAGCCTCTGCTCCTGGAATGTTCATGGTTTTAATAGTATGGGGCACGACCATGAAACCGCAAAGTTCTTGGAACAACACGACTTAATATTGCTACAAGAAATCTGGAACCTGTGCCAAATTTCCATCTCAGGTTATATTGAGTTTCACGTCCTCGCAGGAAAACTCTCAAAATTTGGACACCCGAGAGGAGGCTTATCAATGTACATCGCCCAACAATACAGATGGCAAGCGGAAAAGTAGACACTGGGGTTAACTGGATACAAGCAATAAAACTTACGGAGAAGTTGGACTCAGGTTCATGCATTTGCAACCTATTAGTAATTAATGTTTATGTACACCCGGAAAAGAAAGAGAAAAATGAAAAGCTGATAACACTACTAACTTTGATCAGGGCATTGCAAAACACTCATGAGTCGCATTCCATGATTATCTCAGGGGACTTTAATAGCAATTTAAAGATGACAAAATAACTCAAGCTCTCGGAGAACTGGGACTTTTAATCCTGAACAAGAAAGATAATGGGGATAGTGGCATACCTATAACCTTTGTAAGCGGCAATCGGAAGTCAACAATAGACTTCACAATAATGAGCAACAATTTGATATCGATGGTGAGCTCATTTTCGGTGGGGCAACGCATGGAAAGCGATCATCTTCCACTAATCACCAAAATAAAAATGCTGGTCAGCAAGACGTAAAAACAAAACCCCGTCATTCAGTATACTGAAAAATTCAATCTTTGTAAACTGAAATGGGGAGGGAAGGACATAAAACCATCAATTGATCAATTCAAAAATGAACTGCTCAGACTAACACCGGAAGAAAAAGAAAACCCATAAAAACATGGGAATATCTATGTGAAGCCGTAACAAGAAACCCCCCAACCACAAATCAGAATGCGAGAAGAATCAATACTGGGAAAAAGCCTTGGTATAATATTACCTTGAGAGAGGAAAAAAAGAAAATCGCACGAGAAATCCGGAAGCAGGTATTAATGATAAAAAGTGGAATAAAACCAGACAAGTCGAAATTGAAAGTCATGCGGAAAAGATACAAGACCATGCTGAGTAGCGCAAAAACATCGTACCAAGATGAAATCTGGACAAAATTACTAAATGCCGGGAAACACAAAAACGCCCGAACATTTTGGGGTATCATCAACAAACTGACAAAGGGTAATACCCTAAGACAGGAGGCAGGCATTGGAGAAAGTAAGTGGATCATGCATGTCAAAAACATGTTTATCGACAGGGTGGATGGAAAAAATGGCACTGTATATCAGAGTGCAAACCATGCACTAGAAACTCCGAACATGCGGGAACTATCTTAGGAACAGGAAACAGACCATCAGAAAAAACTCTGAAGCTAACTTCGGGTTGTGAAAATTGGAACATAGGGACATGGGAACACTCTCGATAGAAAATCAGAAAAATTAGTAAAAATAGTGGCCGACACCCTAGTAACAATAGACCAGCTAAAAACAATAATAAATCGTCTGAAAAAAGAGGGTGCAGCAGGTCGCTTCCAAACTCTATCTTCAAACACTCGCCTGCATTCTGGGCAAAATATTTAAAACCACTCTTTTTATTTTTATTTTTTTTATTTTTGAAAACCTTTATTAGTGCATCCACAAAAGTACAAATACGGGCCCACAACCTTCAGGCCGGCCACGAATACTGTTTAAGCACAGGAGCATGCAATACGGTGGCGCAGTAGCACATCAACATCAAGAAGCGAGCATTCAGCGGTAACACTGTGGATCACTGGCTATCACGCCTCAGGAGCAGTGAAGGTTAATTTTAAAGTTTTTTTTAGCAGCTATTAAAGTCCAACTGTTTCGTTTTGATAGAAAATAAAAAATATAAACCAAAAAAGCAGGGTCTGCGTAAACGTGATATAACAGTAGCGACAGAGCCATACACAGCCCAGCAACTCAAATGTCAATCCCCCCAGGCGGTATGGCGGCCCATAAGGTGCACAGCAAGGGTATCAGAGCCAAAATCCTAACAATTGTCTACCGCCACCCGCCCATCAGCAACATCGACGCGGACTAAAGATGGAAAAGAAAGAAGAAATTAAAGAAAAAACAAGGCACCATAGAAACAGAAAAGAAATTAAAAACCCATCCCCCAACCCCCACCCTACATGCATGCGAAGGCTACGGCCTACCCCCCCCCCCCAGCAGTGTGTCTGTCGCCCAATAAACCCGAAATATAGAATAAGAGAGTAAGAGAAAAAGAAAAAGAGAAAGATCCTAACACCCAAGATTTCACATGAGATATAGGGTGTCAGAAAAGAAAGGACTAATCTATAACTCCCATAAAGAGGAAAGGTGGGGAGGAGCCAACAGATACCAGGACTCCGGACCCCTCAGCCTTATAGTACCCCCTACACCATATGCATCAATAGATTTGTAAGACATAAAATCAAAGGAAAGCCAAAATCATTCACACCCAGACTTCCCAACCCGCACACAGCCGCAACCCCGTCAGCAATGATAAACAAAAGGACATAATGGCTGCTACCGCAAGTGGGAAGAACATCAAATACATAGCATCCAATATATCAGAGAGTGTTCCAGTCCGGGTCACCGCCTGCCGATCAGACAAAAGAAATGAGAAGAACACCATCAGCCCTGGCCCGAACGCCGAAATTCCTCCAAACATGGCCACCGCTGAGAGCACACCCCAGGAAGAACAAAGGAGCAAGATGGCCGCTCCTGACAAAGAAGAAGCAGGGAAAGAGGAAATGAATACCTCCAGTCGCCAACAAGTTCAGTGTCCGAAAAGAAGGACGTCCCCTCGATAACAGGATGACACATACTCCACCAGCGTGGGATGGAGACTCCAAAGGTAAAGGCAGCGAGGGGGGTCAGCAGCTGGGAAGTCGATGAGCCAAGCATGTGTAGCGATGGCGTAGGCAGAGTCTCCGTCCTCGAGGGAAACTTTGTAGCTGCAGCTCCGTCGACAAGTAAACACCCAACATTGTGTCCCAGGACATGCCGGTTCCCTGTACTCACGTGCTGCAATCTTGTATCGATTTCAGGATTAATGAGAGGCAGTGGAGAGCCAGTCAGCGGCGGTCGCCATAAGTCAGGGGTAGCTGCATCCATCTTCCGACCTAGCTCTAGAGTGTTTCGCCACCATGCCGCCCTTAAGCCAGCAAGGGCTGCCAGGATGTCGCCGCAGGTCAGGACCCCCTGCAAATCCAGCCGGTCCGCCTCGCGCGGCGATGCCGTCGGACCAGCCTCCGGTTCGAGGACCGGCAGGATTGCACGTACCGGTGATAGGGGAGCAACCATCTCCTCGATTATGAAGTCGGGCGCCATTTCCTCCCCGTCGCCGAGCACACAATGGAAAGAGGGGGGCGACATCATGTTCGTAGAAAGTCAGCAGTTCGAACCATCGGGGGGAGCACGGCTCGCAGTTCGGGAATGGCACAAAGTGCGATCCTCTCCGCCCCAAGGCAATGCGGGTGGCCCACGGCTGAGAAGGCGCTTCGAGATTCGGGCAGCGTATCCCGCAGGCAGCGCATCAGGGAGAAGCCTCGCAGTTAGGGCTCACGTATCGCAAGTGCGCACCGCCTTCCAGAAGGGAGCCTCACCACCGTGCAAAGGGTCAACACCTTCTATTTCTGCCATCGGCAGCGCCCCCTTAGTCATCGACATCTCCCCAGCTCGTCCTGCCATCTCCAGTCGGACAGCGTCCAGCGGCGGCGGTCCGCACCGGTTCCAGGGGCAGCATCGGGGATCGGCAAAGACCACGAATTCTCCGCCGAAACAGCCGGCAGGGACCTCGGAGGAACGCTGTTAGGATCAGCGCGTTTATGCCTTCATTTCACCGCGGTGTAGGCGAAGGATAGCCATCAGGATATCGATACAGGATCGGACGGCTCGCGGAGCCGGGAGCTTACACGTTTGTCCCGTCCGCCATCTTGGCTCCTCCCTTAACACCACTCTTTAATGCAATTTACAACCAGAATAAACTGCCCAGATCCTGGAACGGGAGCATAATTCACCCCATTTTCAAACAAGGTGATCACAATGAGCCAGGGAACTATAGGCTGATTTTGCTGATGGATGTGGAGGCAAAACTATATGGGTCAAGCTTACTATCACACCTTCAAGACTGGATGGAAGACACAAATATAATACCAATGTTCCAAGCGGGTTTCCGGCCGAGGACCGGTACACTAACAAACTTGATAACCCTGGCTCTCCTGAAGGAAAAAGCAGAAAAAGGAAGACAAGACTGTACGCTTGCTTTATAGACCTGCGAGCAGCCTTTGACAGGGTGAACAGAACCCGACTTTGGGAAAAACTAAGACCATGAGGCCTCCCGAAGAAGCTATTGGAGGCAATTATAAGCTTGTATAGTAACACCTGGGCTCGAGTTAAATTGGGAGATGGTTGCAGCGTCACAGCCGAAATTAGAACACAACAGGGCTTGAAACAAGGCTGTGTACTGGCCCCAAGCTTATTCAACCTTTACATGGCAGACATCGTCAGTCACATGGAGGTCGGGGAAGGCCATCCACCCTACCTGTCAAAAATCCCAATCCCCTTCCTGCAGTATACGAATGACATTGTCGTTGTGAGTCAAACGCCATTAGGCCTGCAAAGGATGTTCAACAAATTGGTAATTTATTCGGAACACGAATGCTTGGAACCAAATAAAGACAAAACCAAAGTGGTCCTCATCGTTGATCCGATAAAAGCCAACATTTAAATGGTACGCAAATAGCACCCCAATAAAGGAGGAAGCATCATACAAGTACCTAGGTCTGAAACTGGGACGAGGCCAAACGAACAAAGAACACAAAACAGATCTGAAAGCAAAAGCACAGTCCCTGATCTACGCATACTGGCAATTACAAAAAAAACTAAGCTGCCCAAATTACACACATCTGCGAAAGTGATAAACACAAACCCTACCTACTTTGTCATACGCATTGGTCACCTGGTGTGGCAAAGAAGCAGGGCAGTTAAACAGCTTACAAACAAAGATATACAAGGCAGCCCAAAATCAGCAGCACCGGCGCAGGTTCGTCTAGAATTTGGCCTGTTGAATCAGAAGTTTCGCTGTATGGGAACCTTTGTGAAACTCTGCCATAAAATACGCAAGTCAGAAGAAGGCTCACTGAACAACCTGTGTTGGGAAGAAATCGCTACCCAGCTGAAACAGCACGTGCCAAACAGTTGGGGAGATTTGTTGTCCCAATCCTTGAACTGTAAAATCACAAACAACGCAGTCAAATGGGAATCCTATCTGGAAGAAAAAACAAGTACCTCAAAACAACGACACGGGTGGACCCTGATAAACGCATATTCCGGAATAAAGCCAGAGACGTATCTGGAAAGTCACTTTAATAGGTTCCTAAAACAAAGATATATAAAACATCGATTAGGCCTACAGTTTTCAAAGGAATTGTTACCATCCTGGCAAAATTGTCACATTGACCCTCAATGTCCTCTATGTGGATATCAAAATGAAACATTAACTCACTTACAATGTGTTTGCCCGGCGCTTAAGGATTTGAGGTGACGGCTTTTAAAGAACATTTTTAACAAATTGAACATTCGGACATGTAGGCAAGCTGTAATTCGATGGCTAGATGGATCATCTCCTTTTTATTTATTTTTTTATTTTATTTGGAGTCAAAATACATCACAGATGGATCATCTCCTATGTTGGCTTGCAGGGGGGTTAAATATATGATGAAAGCACAATCTCTCCTACAGCAAGCTGAACAGGGAATTATAGCACCAAACTGAAATATATTAAATTTTATTCTTCATGTGGCCAACAGATTCTAATAGTTAATAGTTACACATGTGTTTTTAATTTCCAACGATGATCAAAATGCATTTTGTAATAATTTTTAATAATTTTATACAATAAAAATTAACTTGACTTGTAATGATTTGAAAAACATTTAAAGCTGACCACCTGCCATACATGCAGACCGCTGTTGCAGCACCAAGGAGCTCGGGACAAGTGGACATGGTGTGATAGCTATTGATAAAGAGGGCGGGGTGGGGCTAAAGAGGCAGGGAGATATACAGAGGGAGTAAATGGAAGTATACTTGCTATTTAAACAAAATACGGTGAGGGGCAAATGTTTTTTGGACAAGACACAAGAATAGGGAAGTAATCCATTGAATCAGGAGCAAGGAAGTGAGACAGGCAAGAAAGCCTTTACCCTATGAGCAAAGTGTAGATAGAAATTCCAATTTAACCCTATATTGGATACAATAGGTGTTAGAAATTGGGTTTCTGTTTGGCTGAAGTATGCACCCTGTCCCATCAGGAACCACAATCTTAGTAAGGGTAAGTCACAAATACACCCTAAATTAACATGTGCTCACCCCCTGGTAGCTTTAAACAGAGCAGTCAGGCTTAACTTAAGAGTCAATGTGTAAAGTATTCAATTCATGCAACAGTTCAAACAGTGATTTTAAGAGTTTTTCACTACTAGGACATGTACAACTTAAAAGTACATATCCTACTTTTTAAATACACTGCACCCGTACGATTGGCTGCCTATGGCCTAACTAAGAGGTGACTTACAAGTATTAAAACGGAAGGTTTGGACATTGCAAGAGGGTTAACTTTCCAGGTCGACATGGCAATTTAAAAGTGCACACACACTCTGCAACGGCAGGCGTGAGACATATTTAAAGGCCTACTTAAGTGGGTGGTGCAATTGGTGCTGCAAGCCTACTAATAGCATTTCATTTTTCAGGCCCTGGGCACAGATAGTTCAAATTACTAGGGACTTATAAGTAAATTAAAAATGCCAGTGTGGATAAGCCAATGTTACTGTGTTTTAAACAGAGACCAAATCCACTTTTTCACTATTTAGCAGTGGTAAAATACCCAGAGTCCTAAAGCCAACAAACACAAATTCAGTAAAAAGAGGAGGAAGACAAATGTTTGCCACTAGGCAGCTTACTAGTCTTTAGGCACTGCCTGAAATGCATACATCTTCTTTTAAAGATGCATGCCTGTACAGATTTACTTTTTTTTATATATTCTAAAAACTGAAAAGCAGCAAAAAAAGACAATTTGCAGGTGTATGTTCAGCAGAAATGTCCAATTCCTCTTTTACTTTCATCCTCTTTTTTTATAAACGATAATATTTTCCCATGTGAAGAAATATTTAGCTCTACACCTCTGTGCCCACAATCATTTGACCACCCTTGCTTACTTGAATTAGATGTATTCTTGGAAGTGTAATGAAGTGGTGGTTAGTGATTTTAGAAGGGAGGAGGGCCACAAACACACATGTACCCTTGCACACATAGGCACACACATAAACACATTGGTTCACAAGACTCACTCACAAATTCACATACATACATACAATAATATATACATGTATGCATGCACTCATGTGGCAAACATCAAAAGAAAGCTTATGACAGGGTCTGGCACTCCGGTTTTGCACGGGGCTCCCGGGGGTTGCCATATTGCCTCGTAAGGGGCTTTCCTTTACCTTGGCGCAGGATGAGATGGACCCACAAGGCTGCTTCGTGGCCATGATGGGCAAGATCGAAGGGCAAGATCGAAGGGCATCCTTTTAATCCTTATAATCTCCTATGTGTATACATCCCCCCGCCACAACGTCTTCTGCCCTTCGCCGTCTTACACTTGTAGTCTCCACCTTTCCACAGGGTTTGACGGTTATCAGAGGAGACTTCAATGCAGTTATGCAACCCTCCTGTGACACAACAGGTACTCACTCAAAGGCCCGTCTTGCCTCTGCAAAGCGCCTATCTGATTGGTCCTGTGCCCTGGGTCTCTGCGATGCATGGAGGGTGTGGAATACCCGCCGGGAACAATATACTCACACTTCAGCAGCCCACCCTACTCTCTCTCGTATCGACCTGCTCCTGTTGCCAGCCCCGACTGCCGGTTGATGTCTGGGGCTACTATCCTGCCCCGAGTTATATCGGAGCACTCGCCTGTTTCCCTCCATCTTGTGAACTCCCCTGATGGCATTTGTATGGCTTGGAGGATGAACTCCGGGTTTCTGCAGGATCCAGAACTGGTTGAATCCCTTGGACAGAAACTGAGGCACTAGTTTGCAAATAATACAGGTTCGGTCTCCTTGCCGGGAACATTATGGGAGGCCAGCAAAACCATTATACAGGGGGCGGCTAGAGGTTTGGTCCACGCGAAGTGCACAGTACAGGCCGCCCACCTTGTGCAGTTGTAGGCTCATGCTGCACAGTTAGATATGGCCCAGGCGTATACTGAAAGCGATGCCTCGGCTCGGCAGCTTACATTGCTCCACGGAGAGATGTGTCAGATCTCGCTGAAGTCCGCTAAAATGCTATGGCGCTCCTCCGTGGTGCGCATGTATGGTTGGGGCGATAAAAATGACAAATTACTTCACAATCTAGTTTCATACCCTAAAGCCAACCGCATTTTTTTCCGAGATCCGTGATGGGAACGGCATTCAGCATGTCACCTCTTGGGCTCTTGCCCAAACCTTTGCAGGCTACTAAGCTGCCCTTTATGAGGCCCGACCTCATGAATCCTCCCTGGCTGATTTGCTGCCTGCAACTGGGACCCACCTTCCCAGCCTCTCCCAGACGGCCTCAGAGACTCTGGATCTTCCCTTCACCCACGAGGAGATACAAGGGTCCATTTCACTCCCGCACTCCTGTAAGATGCTAGAACCAGATGGCTATCTCCAAGAATACTATGCGATCTATCGCAACATGTTCGTCCCACACTTAGTGGAATTGTTTAAGCATGTAGTGGACACAGGGTCCTTTCCACCAGAGACAGACATGGCCACTATCGTGGTCCTCCCAAAGACACAGCCACCCTCCCTTGCATGCATGGATTACTGCCCCATTTCCCTCATAAACACAGAGGTAACATTTTTTGCCACTGCCGTGGCTCAATGACTCCGCCCCAATTTACAGGACCTGGTTCATCCAGACCAATGCGGTTTTATGCCTGCCCGGGGTACCCGACATTGCATATGCCGCCGCCTCCTCCTCGCCCTTGCACATAGCCACCATTTTACCCCGTATCGGGCCCTGCTCTTCATTGACTTTGGAAAAGCATTTGATATGGTGGATTGGAGCTACCAGGGAGACGTGTTAGAGGGTTTCGGCCCCCCGTTTAGGTGCCTTATCCGTGTCCTATACTCCAACCCTAGGGTGAGGGTCCTTATTAATGGCGTGCTTTCGGAGATGTTCCCCATTCAGAGGGGCACTCACCAGGGCTATCTGCTCTCGCTTCTCTTATTAACTCTAGCGATGGAGCCCCTGACCTCTCTCATACATCAGGACCACCACATCCGAGGATGGGCTTGGGACCCTTACCAGGTCGATAAGATCGCCCTCTACGCCAATGAAGTCCTCCTCTTCCTTGCGGATCCTGAGAGCTCTGGCCCAAGGTGCTTGGTTGCCCTCTCTGACTTTGAATGGGTCTCCGGCCTCCGGCCTCCGGCTCAACCCGGTGAAATCCACTCTGGTTCCCCTTCACCCATACCGGGCTTGCTTCGACTGGCAAACAACCATTCCCCTGTGCAGGCAATCATTCAAGTACATGGGGGTGTGGGTCGCCTTCTTTCCAGAACTCGAATGGGCCCTGAATATTACGCCCTTGGTTACCACGTCCAAGGCAGACCTCAGGAAATGGCAATCCCTCCCTCTCAACCCCCTGGCAGAAGTGCGCTTTTTAAAATGATGGCCTCCCCCATTTTTTATATATCTTACAAAATATCACTCTTTACCTCTCAGGGAGCTGGTTTCGTGAAATTGACAGTACCCTCACCCTCACCCGGTTTTTCTGGGGGGGGCAGAAAACCGCAACTGTCCCTGGCATACTGCCGCATACCTCCCTACGATGGGGGCATGGGGGTAACCAACCTCCACCTCTACTATCTGGCCACGAGACTCATCGTGATCCATGACTGATTCACAGGCGGCTGGTCCGACCCAATGTACTGGGTGGAATTTCGATCATTGGACTTTCCACAACTCCAGGCCTACTTGTATGGGGCTCCCATACCGCATGTCCTTCCCCCGTCATGCGAACGGTGCTCATGGCCAGGCACACAGCCTTCCACCACATCAAATGGGATGGGAAACTCACCAGGCAGACACCCTTGTGGAGTGGCTGAAAGAGGCCTCGTCTCTCCAGGACTTATGTTGGTGGGATCATATTGGAATCTCGCTACTAGGGAACATCTGGGTTGGGGACCACATCAGATCCTTTGCAGATTTACAGCAGCGCTATTCCCTCCACTCCTCCCAATTTTATAAATACCTACAGCTAAGGCACGCCCTTCGAGTACATATTCCGTCTCCCACCTCCTTCCCGGAATTCAGCCCACTTGAGGCCCAAGTGATGATGGGGAACCTGGGTAGGGGGGGGGGGGGGGCTGTCGTGGATTTACCGCTCCCTAGTGAACAATGGCCCCGCATCCCTAGACTTGTTACGTGCCCGCTGGGAGAGTTGGTTGGGTGCCCTGGAAGATGCGGACTGGAGAGATGCTCTCATGGCACCCACGACCTTGACAACCTCCTCCAATTTGCATCTAGTCCAACTCTATTACCTCCAAATGGCTTACCTCATTCCTTCACGCCTATACAGCGCCCGTATATGGCCCTCCCTGACCTGCACGCGATGCAATCCCGCCCCTGCGGACTTCTACCACATGGTTTGGCAAAGCCCTGTCCTTGCATCATTTGGGGCGGGGTTGGAACTGGAACTCACACAGACCCTGGGGCGGACGGTTCCCCACAACCCACTAGGCTTGATCCTGGGTGTGTTTGACAGCCTTGATGGTTCTCGGGCTGATAGGCGCTTCCTAGGAACAGCGATGGTGGTAGCAAAGCGTGATATAGCACCACTCTAGTCTCAGGCCAAACCCCCTACTATACGGAAATGTAGACGGGGAGTGGATTGGTGTGGAACTCAAGAGGAGCCCCTCTGTGAGGCCTGGGGCTGCCCCGAGTTTTTTGGCAAGATATAGGGCAAATGGTTCAATCTACTGCACTAAGGGGCACATGTGTGTCTTGTACAGGAATAACCATATGCATGTCTTTTTATTCATCCCAAAGAGTGCCTTACAAGTCTCTGTCGTCTCTCTTTCAAATGTATTTTATCCAAATAATGTGCTTGATTTCGCTGATTTGTTCTTTAAAACCAATCAACTTGATTATAAAAAAAAAACAAATTAAATTAAATTTTTACAATCTACTTCAATACCTACCCATACTGTAGCACACCATTTTGACCAGAGTGTCATGGACCATATTTCTTCAGACACCTGGCAGATGATTGGTAAATTTTCTCTTTGTAATAAAATCGCTCCATCGTTAATGCAATCTAAATTTTTCTCCGTTAACCTTCTCCATTGGACTCCTACTCGCTTACACTCGTTGAATCTCAAAGAGGACAATCTTTGTTGGAGTTGTGGCTTATTCCTCATATGTTCTTTGACTGTTCCCTTCTTCAACCCTTTTGGGATCTCATTCACAAACACCTCACGCTCATTTTTTGTATTCAGTATCAACTATCTTTTCCGTTAATCCTATTAGGCCCTTTAGCATCCCCAGTCCCTCTTCCCTTAGATTCCATGGAATTACAGCTGCTAGATCTTTTATTGACTGTTGCAGTTAAAGTAATTTTAATGGAGTGGAAATCATTTTCTTCAGTTTCTTATCATACTTGGTGGGCTTGGGTTTCCTTTTTACGTAGTGCTCATACCTCGGTTGATCACGCCCATCTTTCTTCTTCTATTGCTAGTGGTGTTTGGACTGCTTTGGATACCTACATGGATTTATCTTCCAAAGGGTTGGTTGTACAATACCCCTTTGATATGTCTGTTTGAATGGTGTCTTGTCTGTTGGGATGGTCCGGTGGAAATCCTTATCTCTTTTCTTCTTTCTTCTCTCTTCTTTCCCTTCCTTTCTTTTCCTTGGGTACTCTAACTGATAGTGATACTCTTGATTCTTGTTTCTGATATATATTAATTGTTTTTACCATACTTAATTTATTTATCTGATTCTGGCGGGCTACCTTTGTTACAGATGTCTCTTTTACAACGCATGCTTGCCTACTAAATTTTGATTGTTTTATCCTATATCAATTGTATCACTGACACTTGTATTGTGTATCTTCATTTGCTTTTTCATAATAACAAAATTCTTTGAAATGAAAAAAAAAAAAAACGTTAGTTCCCTAAAATGCCCAGAGACTGAGGCCTCAGAGGTCCCAGGAGGGTTGGGTTTGCTAAGGTCAGACAATGAGAAGAGCCAGCCGTGCCTCACTTGTCACAGAGTGGGATGGGGTCAGTGAGACTGTTAACCTCACCCCACTCTGGGATAAGGTGTCACTGATTGACACTTGGCCTTGGGCACTTGAAGGCTTAAAAGTGAAGCACCCAAATCCGAGGCTATCAGTGACACTCCCCATCGTCATGAGGGTTAGGGCCTCAAGGCACTTTTGTCAGGGTGAGGAGGTCATACCCACAGGGCTGTGAAATCCGCATCCTAGAAAAGTTTAGCTCAGGCAGTCATTTAGATAGTTGGATAGCGTAGGGGTAAAAATTACTATTCACACTCCAGAGAGTGCAGCAGTAGGGAAAGCGTTGGATAGCGTAGGGTTAAAAATTACTATTCCCACTCTAGTGAGCTTAGCAGTAGGGAAAGTAAATATTTAATATATTAATAGAAAATAAATTAAATATCAATACCAATAAAAAATTAATTAACAGTAAATACCAATTGATTATAATATAATAATTAATCAATTAAAAACAAATAAATATTAATTATTACAATTAATTAACTATTGATACAAATTAATTACCCATTTACAATTGAATAATTAACAAATAAAATTTAATTACCAATTAAATCAAAATAAACACCAATAAATAAATAAAAACATTTAAACAATTACAATTAAGAAACATCCCACTCTATTACCCTATAAACCCACAACCCGTTACGGAAAATAAATTAATAAAATTCACATAGTTATCAATTAATCAATCATTAAAAATTAATTACGAATTAAAAATTAATTAATTATCAATTAAAAATTAATTAACAATGTATTCAAAATAAATACCAATAAATTAAAATATTTAATTAATTACAATTAAATTATTTCCCACCCTATTCCCCTATAAACCCACAACCCGCTACTGAAAATAAATTAATAAAATTCACATAATTATCAATTAATCAATTAATGCAAATTAATTACCAATTAAAAATTAATTAATTACCAATTAAAAGTAATTAACATTTTATTCAAAATAAATACCCCAAAAAATTTAAAATATTTCATTCATTACGAAAAAATTACTTCCCACCCTATTCCCCTATAAACCCACAGCCCACTACATATCTAAAATGCAAAATTAAATTAAAAATAATTAATAATTTCTAAAAATTAATATTTTATTTAATATAATTAAATTACTTCCCACCCTATTTCCCTATAAACCTACAACCCGTTACAGAATTCAATTACGCAAAAATTAAATGACATAAAATTCAATACTTAAAATAAATTACAAAAAAATATACACTTTTCACACAAATACTAACATACAAAACACTTTAAAAAATTCGATATTATTAAAAATGTGATATATTTTAATAACCTACATTATATACTTCGATATTTTGACTTTCTATGTTTATAAAAATCGATATTACATTACTAACCTTAAATTCGATACTTTTGCTGACTATATTCTGTCTATTCGATATTTTGTCCATTCTATATTTTAAAGTCGATCTTTATGTAATTCGATATTTTTTACTCAATATTTTGTGTAGTTACCATTCTCACTACAACTGCCTGTTACCTCCGAACCTTGAGGGAATGTAGCTACACTCTTGGAAATCAAATCAGAGATTCTCCCCATCAAATGTACTGTAGCATACCTACAACAGATAATCAAATATGAGGCCACATGATTAACTTCTTCATTCAGCATACAAACAGAAATGTACAGCACCATACATACCCAAAAACATTCCTTTAAATCAAAGAAGAAAAGTAAAGAGTTCCAAGGATGTTTCCTTCAATCAGCTTCCCAGCAGAAAAGGCAGCTCAGAATAGTTCCAGAAATACTCCTTAATCATGTATTCCCAGGAAACTCTGAATGGAAAGCATAGTCTCAAAATTCAAAATACACTAGAATCTGTATATCCAATGCAATCAGTTCCAGGGTTAGAAAGGGAATAATGCTCACTTCAATGCGATCCCAAAATGTCTGAATAAGAGACCATTACCAAATAATAATCCTTAAAGTAGAGACGCTTACTTCAGCGCATCTAACAAAAGGATGCTCTGCCCCCTTTGCGCTTGCATCAGTGCGACTCTAGAAGTTTTGAGAATCCAGTGAGGCAATACCCAGATATGAACAGAGGCCCAAAGACAGTAACTGAAAGAAGCTATCACAGCGCGAGTGCAGGACTGAAAACTCTCTGCCTCGCAACGCGCTTACATCAGTGTGGTTTCGAATTACCAGCCTCACAACAGCGAAGGGCAGCGGTCGGCGGAGGATCCAAGAACGAAGGCGCTTTCCTGATCGCGGGTTTTCGGAAACAGGATACAGCCATCCGAGGAGAGATCTCGCAACAACCAAGGACGCCGGAATCCAGGAGCCAAGACTACACTCCGAACAAACAACAATGGCCAGAATTACACGCGTAGGTTCTTCACGCTTGCTGGGAGATGATGGCAATGCCCCGCCGCTTCCTACTGCGGGGTTTCTGGGAGATGTAGTTCTTCTCCTCCTGTGTTTGTAGGAGCCTAGGATCAGCACCTGACACATGTAGTATAAAGCCACCAACACAGAGCTCGTACTAAGATGCTCTCTCTCTGAAGAAAAAGCAAGAAGTGGGCACTATCCCTAATTCCAAGACCAGTTATCACAGGTAGCATTCCCATGGAGCAATGAGAATCACGCCATCTGCCCTGGGTACAGTCCTGAAGGTAATTTTCCACAGTGTTGATGGTGTACTTTTCTCGCTACAATTTATCCTTGATTACTAGGCCTTCTCCTGTGTGAAGCCCAACAAACTTCCTTCATCGACTCAAACCACACCATTGTAACTTCTTTTCTCTTGGCCTAACTTGGTAAAACAAATACATTATTCTGCCTAACAAAAGCGCTTCTGCCACCTGCAACACAAAACATGAGAAAGAACAAATTCCACAGCACGTATGAAATTCAAACTGTTAATTCTAAAGTGAGAGTTTTCAGGGACTTGCATTTCATGCCTTCGAAATTCAGCTAAGATAAGAAAGCATCATATAAGCTTTACGAGTTCACATAACTTTAAGGCACTTTCTCTAATGTATTTACCTATGTACGAAAGGACATGATTAATTTCCACATATAATTACATGAATAGTTGTCAGTTGCACAACACAAATTCTCCATGTTAATGGTTCATGCTAGTTACATTCATTTTGTATGTTGATTCTCCATTCTACCTGTCCATGGAATAAAATACATCATGTTTCAGGTTACTACATTTCAGAAATCTAACACTTCACGTTAATACAACAAAGGATAATATGCAGGTTTTCTACATGAGATTATGATGCACCCCTACAAATGAAATAAAATCTCCACAAGCAATCAACCCCCTCTGCATTGGTATTGATCCACACCAATCTGGGATTCAGTTACTGTTTTTACTGGCCGTAGAAATTGAGGAAATATTTAATAAAATGTACTGAAAGGTAAACTTAATTCCAAATGATTATGGTATGGAACAATTGGCATTCTGATGTGAACAAAGCACTGGTTGAAGTTAAAGGGGGTAAAGTCAAAGTAAGTTTACATTTTTTAGATGTTTGTCTTTCATATGTTGAGTGTTAATAGTACCAATCTGCTCTTACTGGGATATAATGATGCCTACCTACAAGGACCCAACAAAATGCACCAAAATTCCTGGGTGCTCTTGAGGAAGGCAGGATATTGTATAGTTTTGAAAAAATCTCCCCTAAGTATCCCCAGAATAAACCGAACAGGAGAATTGATCACCAAACATATTATTGTAGGCATCTGTTACACAGCTGTACTATGATGTATGCAGGGCCAGACTGGGAACTTAAAACAGCCCTGGCAAAAATTTAAAATTCAGCTCCTATGTGCAGACATGATAATGTGTGCTAAAATCAGAGCAACTCTTTAAAGTTGCTGCTGGGATAGCATAATGTGCACCATCACTGCTGGAGGGCAAAACAGGCTTCAAAGTTTCAAAACCGGCCTCATGGGGGCTTGCCCGACTGACCAGTCTGGCCATGGATGTACATATAGTCAGAGATCCGCTCTTTTAGGATAAGGTCCTACAGACAGAAAATAATATGCCTTAACTGGCTCTGTGTTCTTTCGTAGTGGGACTGCTGTTCGTTAAACAAGGATACCAATGTTTAAAATGGCCTCCTTAAAAATGGTACACATGAATCAGTTCACCCTAGAGGTAAATCTAAAGAGATCCCCAAAATCCCACCCTTCATAGAAAGTTTTGAGGGCAGGTGCCTGGCTACTGTAAATGCCTATATTATTTATGATTTTGCACACCACTAGACACAAACAGTGAGGGCCTGATTCACAAAGGACTATCCTTTCTTTTATGTGTGAAGACTCTGCAGTTGTAAAGATACTACTAGTAAAATACTTTTGTGAATAGCAACAATCGTACAATTACACAAAGGTGTAAGTAAGCCTTGGAGATTCAGGCTCTAAGTTTGCAGTTGCTCCCTCCAGGCAAATATGGGGCTCATGGGCGAGAAGTTACTGTGACTCTTGGGTAAGAAATTACTTGTCATAGACTGCTGCAGGGAAGCGCACATAAATAAAAGTTTGTGCAATTCTCAAGAAAATAAATTAAGTGAGGGTCTCTGTTAAGGACACCACTGGGTTTGAGTGATCACAGTACATAGACAAATCATTCCACATATATGCTCTTATCTTTATAGTAATTCATTTTGTTTGCACTTATAGGTTAATGGCTGGAAATGCAACAGTTGATTGGCACAAGGGTCTCACTGAGTGCTCACGGTCATTTGCTCTACTTGAACCTTGGTGAACCTTTTTTAAAGCAATTTAGGATATCATTAGTGTGCTTAAATAGTAAAACTTAAGATAGGGCAGGTATTGCTCCGTTTTGCATCCGTTGTTCCTCCTAACTGCCCCTTTTTAGGTCGAGGACCGTAGGCTGTGCTTGCGCAGTCTCAGTCAGTGAATTAATGTTTACCAGTATGGGGGATTGAACCCGCCCCTCTTCTCCATTGGCTGGCCTCGTAAATGCTGGCCAGCCATTGGAGGAGAGGGGCCTCAATCCCTTTAAGCCCCGTCTTTTCCCGATTCGGGGGCATTTCTTTCTCTTCTTTCTCTCCCTGACGTCATCGGGAGAGAGCACGCCCCTCATCACGCTGATTGCACGCTCAAGTCAACTCTCTGATTGGTGTTCCTTATTAACCAATCAGAGGGCCGACTGGCGCATGCAGGCAGACTGAGCAGACTCTGCTCCCAGACCCTTGGCTCGGCTCGTCGCTTGTCCACATCTACTTTTGATAAGGAGGCTTAACTGCAGCAGGGCAAAGCAGGAACCCATACAGTAAGAAGCGCCCGTTGTGCAGTTGTGATGCTTGTGCTCGCTTTCCTCCCCCCTCGTTGCTTGTGCTTGTTCCCCAGCCCCCCTGTTGCTTGTGCTTGCTGTCCAGCCCCCATCGTTGCTCGTGCTTGCTGTCCTTCCCCCCTCGTTGCTTGAGCTTGCTCCCCAGTCCCCCGTTGCTTGTGCTCGCTGTCCTACCCCCCTGCTGTCCTTCCCCCCCTTGGTGCTCATGCTTGCTGTCCTCCCCCCTTGTTGCTTGTTCTTGCTCCCCTGCCCCCTGTTCCTTGTGCTTGCTGTACTGCCCCCCTCGTTGCTTGTGCTTGCTCTCCTGCCCCCTCATTGCTTGTGCTTGCTGTCCTGCCTCCTTGTTGCTTGTGCTTGCTCCCCTGCCCCCGTTGCTCGTGCTTGCTGTCCTGCCCCCCGTTGCTCGTGCTTACTGTCTTCCCCTTCATTGCTTATGCTTGCTCCTCTGCCCCGTTGCTTGTGCTCGCTGTCCTGCCCCCCTTGCTGTCCTGCCCCTCCTCATTGCTCGTGCTTGCTGTGCTCCCCCCTCATTGCTTGTGCTTGCTCCCCTGCCCCCCGTTGCTTGTGCTCGCTGTCCTGCCCCTCTTGCTGTCCTGCCCCCTATTTGCTTGTGCTTGCTGTCCTCCCCCCTTGTTGCTTGTGCTTTCTCCCCTGCCCCCGTTGCTTGTGCTCACTGTCCTGCGCCCCCTTGCTGTCCGGCCCCCCCTTGTCGCTCGTGCTTGCTATCCTACCCCCATTGCTTGTGCTTGCTGTCCTGCCCCACCTCGTTGCTTGTGCTTGCTGTCCTGCCCCCTCCCTCGTTGCTTGTGCTTGCTGTCCTGCCCCCTCGTTGCTTGTGCTTGCTGTCCTGTCCCCTCGTTGCTTGTGCTTGCTCCCCTGCCCCCGTTGCTCGTGCTTGCTGTCCTGCCCCCCTCGTTGCTCGTGCTTGCTGTCCCCACTTGTTGCTTGTGCTTGCTCCCCTGCCCCCCGTTGCTTGTGCTCACTGTCCTGCCCCCCTCGTTGCTCGTGCTTGCTGTCCTCCGCCCCTCGTTGCGTGTGCTTGCTCCCCTGCCCCCTATTGCTTGTGCTCGCTGTCCTGCCCCCCTTGCTGTCCTGCACCCCTCGTTGCTCGTGCTTACTGTCCTCCCCCCTCGTTGCTTGTGCTTGCTCCCCTGCCCCCGTTGCTCGTGCTTGCTGTCCTGCCCCCCTTCATTGCTTGGGCTTGCTGTCCTGCCCTCCCTCGTTGCTTGTGCTTACTCTCCTGCCCCCCCTCGTTGCTTGTGCTTGCTGTCCTGCCCCCTCGTTGCTTGTGCTTGCTCCCGTACCCCCCTCGTTGCACGTGCTTGCTGTCCTCCCCCCTCGTTGCTTGTGCTTGCTCCCCTGCCCCCGCCGTTGCTCGTGCTTTCTGTCCTGGCCCCCTCGTTGCTTGTGCTTGCTGTCCTGCCCCCTCGTTGCTTGTGCTTGCTCCCCTGCCCCCCCTCGTTGCTAATGCTTGCAGTCCTGCCTCCCCTCGTTGCCCGTGCTTGCTGTTCTCCCCCCTCATAGCTTGTGCTTGCTCTCCTGCGCTGCTATTGGCATTGTAAATGACAATGCCATTTATTTCTGTTTAAAAAAAAAAAAAAAAAATGTCATGAACAATGCCAATAGCTCTAACTTTAAAAATGCCGAGACCATTGCATTGTAAATTCTTTTGCTCCTCTTTCTGCTCTGTTTTGCATCTTAGTCTGTTCTGTCTTTGCCCCTGACTTGCTCCGCCAATTATGTTTTCCTTCCTTGCCACTCGTTACGGAATTACCAGCTCTCCCCTCTGGACGTTCCCGCTGTTGCTGAGCCTCCCCAGAACCCCCCTGTGCTCCTCCCACTCTCTGAGGCCCTACTTAGTACAGGCCACAGTGCAGCTGTCATCATCAAGTAATTCACTAACCCAACAGCCTTAACCAGCACCATCACTCCTACACAAGAACTCCGCAACAACCTCTCAAACTTCTTCCAAGACAAAATCACAAGCATCTACAGCAACTTCGAACCCCAGCTACAATCCATTGACCTTTCCAGCCGAATGTATGGCATTTCTCTGTATGAAAACACTCCGCATACCATCACAACTCATTTTTTTGTCCGCAGATACCATGACTCCGCAATTTTCTATAACGAAGGAATGGCAACGAAAAAAGTATCTTAACATGTAAATCGACATTTATCAGGAATGTCTTAACAACGTTTCCTTTCACAACGAAAATGAAAGTCAAAGAAATTGTTTTTTTTCAATTCTGTCACTTACCTACTTGCATAGGATAGTGGGAAAAATAGGGGTTTTGGTTGGCGTAGAAGTCACTCTGCAGAGTAAAGTTATTGTTAAATTGAATTACCGCTTTCTTCACAAATATTAATAAAGATAAAAAAGAGACTATTTTTTTCTTCAATACCCTACTCTTACCTTCTTAACTGCTTTACCATCTGTAATATTCTGCAGCTTCTCAACATAATTTTTCCCTCGCTCCGTCCTTTTTTTGAACAAATAAGTTTCGCCCTTTTTTTACCACATGGAGAGAATACAAATTCACCATCTTCTTACATGTATGCAGTGCACCGTCGAGTGTCCGGATTCACCGTCAATAAAAACAGTGGGCCTCATTTATGAGGCTGTGCGTCACTTTTACGCATCCGGTGCACCACTTTTTGTGACGCAACCAGTGGCGTAAAAAATGTGCCTCGTTGTGCCATATTTACAAAGTGACGCATCTAGGTAGATGCGTCACTTTGTAAACCCCTGCGCCACATCATACCTGCGCCAGGTATAATGTATGCAAGGGAGGCATTTTGACGCAAGAAAGGGTCATGGAAGTGACGCAGTGAAATCTATAAGATTTCACTGCGCCATTTCCTGGCCGCTAATGCATTAAAATCTTGCGCCTGCTTCATGGCAGGCGTAAGACTGATGCAGGCACTAACAACATGGGACTTGCCCATGTGAAAGTACACATTGCTGGAGTTGCGTCACTTTTGTGACACACTCCAGCAATGCGTCACTTTTGCACCTACAGATACGTCAGAAATACTGACGTATCTGTAACTCCTTGCGCCATGATGCGTCATATTGTAAATATGATGCATCAATCATGTCGCAAGGAGTGTGCACTGAGAAGTGACGCATCGCTGCTTTCACGCAGCGATGCGTAATTTCTCATAAATGAGGCCCAGTAAGTCTCCTTTTTTTCCTTACTTCTTTTTCCACTCTTTTTTAAAAAATAAGAACATCCTAATTCCACCGTGCTTCTGCTAACTCCAGGCACTACTGCTCAGCTCCTTTTTTTGCTAAATTATTTTAAGTTTATCCATCACCCTATCTGCTCCAGGCAAGCAGAGAATCGGTTTGGAGGAGGTTGATCCCACTTCAGTAACCAGGCCAACATGCACCCTCTCTGTTTAGGTGCTTATAATAGTCCGGTCGCACATGCCATTTCAGCGTGTCCCACATGCCACTAACTCGTCTTTGGGCCTCCACTAGAGCCACCCCTTCCTACCCGCCCCCTCTTCCACCGGCTTCTAAAGCAAGCCAATATGAACTTGGCTCTCCCCGAGCATTTCAGACTCACCAATCTGTGCCCCAAGATGTCACTGAGATCCAATCATTCCTTGTGGACTGATAGTATTGCGTGCAGAAAGAATGCGGAGTGAAAGTATTTGCGGAATGAAAGTATGCGGAATGAATGTAATTGCGGAATTAAAGTATGCTTGGTAAAAGTATTTATTATGAAAAAATCATAGTGAAGGTTGTTTACCTTCCCAGCCTATTTACCTCATCAACAAAAGACTACCAACTGGCAGCAAGGAGCCCTCTAACCATTAAGGACACTGCAGCAATAAGGAAGACTGTCCACTCAAGGATCCCTTCAGAACACTGCCCCTACCATATCTACAACCTGGGAAGAGCCATAGTCAGCACTGCACTCACTTACATCATCAAAATCTCCTTCAAGACAGCCACCTTCCCAGATAGATGGAAACATGTCAAGTTCACCAACTTCCTCAAAAGACCCTCAGCTAACTCTGAGAGATTCAGCAATGAATGCCCAGCTCGGTGCTTCCCTTCCAATCCAAATTAATTGAGAAGGTTGTCAACAGACAGCACTTTCTGACCACTTAGAATGCCACAAACTCCTGGATGACTCACAATCAGGATTCCGAAACAACCCCAACAAAGCAACAGCCCTCATCACTACCACAGATGACATACGCACCATCCACAACCATGGACAGACCGCCACCCACATCCTACTAGACCTGTCTGCCGCCTTCAACACCAATTCCACCACACACCCATCTCTGGACTTCACATAGCAGGAAAACAATGACTAGCGCTCAAATGGACGGTCTCCTTCCTCTCTGGAAGATCTCAATGAGTCAGGCTCACAGCTTTCACATCAGACCCCAAGGACCTCATCTGCAGTGTCCAACAGGGATCATGACTCGGCTCTACACATTTCAACATGTACATGACTTCTCTGTTTAATCAAGGAATCAACATCATCTGTTATGCTGACAACACCCTGCTAATGTTTTCCCTTACAAATGAAACAGTCAGCACCAAGGCAAACTTCAAACAATTTATGACCAGTGTGGCTAATTGGATGAAAGAAAACTGCCTCAACTTCAACAACAACAAAAATGTAGTGCTGATCTTGTCACGGTTCACTCCCTGTGCTCTCATGACCACCACCAGGGGGCCAAATTGTGGGGCTTTCCAGTGTTCTTACATGCTTCCAGACACTCCCATGCATGCATATCCTGATTTCCAGGCATTTGGACACCATTTAGGAATTTACATCCATTCCCAATCCATGCCGGGTGTTCTGGTAGCCAGTCTGCTCATGCTGGAAACTCCATTACCAATAATCCCCTGCTCACTGCTTTGTCTCCATCCCTGCAGCCCAAGAATGGGTGGAGGAATTCAGCTCACCTGTGGCTGGCTGCTGCTAGCCTGCTCACACCGGATGCATGTACTTACTGTGAGCTCTTTTAAGCCCCAGCTCCCTTCAGGCCAAGGTTGGTCATTGTAGCTGTATGCCAGTGAGACCGATCCTTGTTCCAGTGTTTGCTGAGATTTAGTTATTCCTTGTTCCTGAGCTCCTGCTCTTTTCCTTATTCCTGCATTAGCACCGCCTGCAGTGCTACCTTGACTACTGAGCCTTAGCATTCCTTGTTCCTGAACTGCAGCAGTTTCCCTCCTCCTGAACTAGCACTGCCTGCAGTGCTACCTTGACTCCTGAGTTTTTGTAATTTCCCTGTTTCTGAACTAGCACTGCCTGTAGTGCTACCTTAACTCCTGGGCTTTAGTAATTCCCTGTTTCTGAACTAGCACTGCCTGCCGTGCTACCTTGACTCCTGAGCTCCTGCTGTTTTCCTTATTCCTGCATTAGCACTGCCTGCAGTGCTACCTTGACTTCTGAGCCTTAGCATTCCTTGTTCCTGAACTGCAGACATTCCCTCCTCCTGAACTAGCACTGAGTTATTCCTTGTTCCTGAGCTCCTGCTGTTTTCCTTATTGCTGCATTAGCACTGCCTGCAGTGCTACCTTGACTTCTAAACCTTAGCATTCCTTGTTCCTGAACTGCAGCAGTTTCCCTCCTCCTGAACTAGCACTGCCTGCAGTGCTACCTTGACTCCTGAGCCTTAGCATTCCTTGTTCCTGAACTGCAGAAGTTTCCCTTCTCCTGATCTAACACTGCCTGCAGTGCTACCTTGACTCCTGAGTTTTTGTAATTTCCCTGTTCCTGAACTAGCACGCCTGTAGTGCTATCTTGACTCCTGAGCTTTAGCTCAATTCTTGTTCCTGCCCCAGCACTGCCTTCTATGCTACTTTGTTTTCTTGATTCCTGAACCTGCACTGTTCTAGTATACCCTTGTAGCCTCCCCTTCTGTATAGCCTTTTCCAGTCCCTGCTTTTCTTCCTATTTCCTTGGTTCCAGTTCTAGTTTGCTGTCTTTCTATTCTACTGTCTTGCTTTTGTTACCTTGTATGTTTGTTACCTGTTTTCTGCCAAGTGTGACCTGTGATTTCCTTCCTTTCCTGTTAAGCACTCCTCCTTGCTAGGGCCTTGTCTATTGTGCTTGTGTTCAGTTCTACCCCTTTGCTGTTACTGCGTACCGTGTTCCTGTTTGATCGCCAGGATCCATGGGCACCGCTAACTACCTCGGTGGTGTTTCTTGTTCACTGTGAGTATTGTCTTTGAGTTACAGTTATAACATCACCATAGGTATACGCTCCACAGATCCTGCCTTTGCCTATATATCCTATTTGTGGGTATTTTCAGTAAGTATATGTAACAGCATTGTGGGTGAGGAACTTACTGAGCTTCAGTCTTACTGTGTGGCACTCCTGAGTGCTCTACCCCACATTCCCTTTATTGTTAATGTTGTATTATATATATGTGTTGCACGTCCGTCCTGGGTGTAGTTAATCTGAATGCTAAATGTCCTTGTGAGTGCCCTTCCTTTCTGAATCTTGTTCACTTGTACAGGCTTCCCCCTTTGGATCCCTTTTTCTCCTCTGACTCCCTGTGTGATCCTGGGCAGCGCTGTACTACTCTTTATGTGCACAGTATGTTTTCTACCCAGTCCCCAGTCTTTGCTCAAGTCCCTGACTGTGTTCTCGAAATAGTCCTGGTCAGTCCTTGACAGATCTTTGGGAATAAGGCTCAACTTGGTACTCCACCTGGTGGCCCGTCGAACCTGGACTCACAGCTATCCCAACCGACGAAGCTAGGAACTTAGGTCTCATCTTGAAAAGCAACCTCACCATGACGTCCAAGGTCAATGCCATCACCACCTCATGTTTCCACATCTTCCGCATGTTACATAAGATGGTCACGTGGCTCCCAGATATACCATCACGCAGGTCCTAATCATAAGCAGATTAGACTACAAAAATGCACTCACTGCCTACATCTTAACCCATCATTTTCACAAACTTCAAACCAACCAAAAGCCATAACGAGACTCCTCATCGACCTCCCGTGTCAAACCCACACTTCACCACTCGGAGAGCTCCACTGCTCCCCATCCAGAAGCACCGCCAGTTCTACCTTCTCACACACGCATTCAACTGACTCCACAACACAGGACCCACATACCTCAATCATCAGCTTCATTTCCACTAACACGTTAGACAACTTCGCTCACCATCACTCTCACTCGCACACCCACACCCTGCATCCACAGAAGCAGAACGGGAGGTTGATCATTCTACTACCAAGCTGCCAAATCCTGCAACGACCTCCCCAATACATCAGGGCCTCCTCCTCACTTCTTCAATTCCACAAGAAGCTAAAGACTTAGCATTTCAATAGGTATTCTTGCGGGACCATCAAGCCGATCTGTACAGAGGCCCAGTCTCACCAGATACCTACACTAACCTATTCAGTGCCTGAATACCGTCACGGGTGACAAGCAGTGTTCTACAAATCCACTTTATTTTACATTAATTTACATTAGAAAACTGCAGCAAAGGCATTTCACAGTACAGGCAAAAGCAAAATTAAACATTAGTCGGTAGGTGAATGAAACAATATTCAGGCCTACCATTAGGCTTACGTAACATCACACAGATTATAATGCAGCTTCTCTATGACTCATAAAATACATTATATCATAATTCTCAACTTCATATATCATCACAACGATAATGTTAGACTATTTCACAAAACACTTTTAAAAGTTAGGTTGAAAGATCATACCCGACTTAGGTCACAGATCTTCCCCTCTTCCTTGCAGTCTTCTACAAATATATATCTCCATACGTTAAACCCCTGGCGAGACTACACCCCTCGGCAACCCCAATCTAATGAACATAGTAAATGTGACCCAAAATGTGGCATTAACAATGAGAAATATATTCACACCCCTCACAGACCTTGAGGGTTGTGATTGACTAACAATGCCTCGCTTAAAACAAATTCCGCAAGGTCAATTATTGAAGGGGCTGGTCTCTCATAATCAAGGGGAAAATAGAATGTAAATGTAAATGCAAAAATCAAAATGATCATTCATGGTTGGCATTGTGGCAAAACCATGATATTGTATGCTTCTAGGAGATTTGGGCCCTAGAAAATATTCATGTGGACGGGTTTCGATCTTATCAAATAAACGCTGTTCCATCTCCAGCAGGGAGAGCAAGAGGAGGCTTGCTAACTCTAATAGCAAACACATTGTGTATTAAAATCAAAAATGTGCCCCCAAGCCCATATTTCCATTTATTACTGTTAGAGGGTGATACCGATCAGGATTGGCTACTAATACATTTCTTTAATAATCACTTTAGAGACCCTCAAACAGTGGTGGTGAGTTTTTTAGAAATTGAATTAAGAAATTTAGCATAGTAAAGAGGAAAAAAGATATAGATATAGTGTGGATGGGAGATTTTAACGTGCAGCCATGCTAGCTCAAATCAAACAAGATTTGTGGTCTTGAAGATATACAGGGCGAAAATGTATTTCATTTTACACATCATGATTATGGAAACTGTTTGAATAGACTCCTCCATACAAGGAATCTGGAAATGATAAATGAGTTGGACACAACAAATGGCGGATTTCATAAGCTTTCAATAGAAAGGATTATGACTCAATCATAGATTATATTATAGTGCCAGGCTCAATACGGGGTAGGTTAGCCAAATTAGCAATACCAGTTAGTGCTTTTAATGACCATGCTATCCTCTCCACTTCTTTATGGAAAAATCCAAGGGGGGAAAAATGGGCCAAAAAATAGAGAAACCTACTCGAGCTCGAAAAAACGGTTACCAGCTGAAGTGGGCACAAATAGACAAGATGAAAGTAATATCACAGTTCTTAGCTGAGAATATGGTGCTCGTTCTCAAATTACTAGAGTATGATGGCAATACTTCCCTTTTGCTCATTTCTTTTGAGACCCTACCGAAGAAAATAAAACTGGACCTGACAAGTACTAAAACCCCATCAAAAACACAGGAGAAAGGGGGGTTCGATCGAGCTTGTTCAAAAGCCCTAAGGAATTTGCATAAGGCCCTTTAAGAACAACCAAAAGACAGGGACCAAATCAAGCTGTTTCGTAGGGCATATGCAGTGGCCAGAAAGGATAGAGAAAAGGCGATAAGAGAAAAAGCATGGGAACAACTGGAGATAGCGGCTGCCTCCAAGAATTCGAAAGACTTTTGGATAATGATCAATGGTCCTTATTTTAAAAAAAACAGTGACCCTTCTCTAGATACTCATGGAAGCGAAGATCAATGGGTAGCCCATTTCGAAGAGATTTTCGACTCAATTAACATCTCTGGGTCTAACGGTCCTGAAATAGAAAGACCAATAAATTAATATCTCACCTTTTCAGTACAGGAGGTTACTAGGGGACTGGGTAAGTGCACTAGTGGTAAGTCTCCAGGTCCAATGGTGTCCCAAAGATTTCTTTCTCGACCACCAGGACTTATGGGCCCCTCTACTAACCAGTGTTTTAAATGAAATTGCTAAAACTTCCCCACTAGCCTCATGGAACACTAGTATTATTGTTCCAATATATAAAAAGGGAGACAAACGGAAACCACAGAATTACAGACCCATTTCATTACTGGATACTACGGCGAAGCTAATGTGACGTCTAATACTAAATAGGTTAGAAGAGTGGGCAAAGGAGAATAAGATCATGATGCAGGCGCAATATGCTTTTCAGGCTGGTAGAGGCACTATAGACCAGTGTCTCAACCTAGCTTTGATAACTGACAAATATACCAGAGCAAAACAGGGGCAGATCTTTTTGGGTTTTTTGGACCTAAGTTCTGCTTTTGATTGCGTAAACCATCCTCATTTGTGGGAGATAATGGATGAAATGGGGGTGGACCCGGAACTCACCCGTTTTATTCGGCAGCTGTATTCAAATGCGACTGCCAGTGATAGGTACAGGAAGGACTGGGAGTGCACCCACTTATTTAAGATCGCAAGGGGTGTTAGGCAGGGGTGCGTTCCCGCTCCCTTGCTCTTTTATTTGTATACAAATGGCATTGGGGCCACATTGACTGAAGAACTTTTAGACGTGCCCACTTTTGACTCCCAAACGAAACCGATTCTCGCATATGCTGATGACACAGTATTAATAGATCGTATGGGGTGGCACTTCAAAGATTGAAAACTGCCTGTGCTTCCCATATGGCTTCAGTGGGTCTAAAAGTAAATGAAGTAAAGTCCTTTGTACTTATAGTAGGTACCCCTGTGGGAAATAGATCGCAATCCTTTTCTCTTGGCCCAAGCAGACTAGAGGTGATTGACTCGTCTTCATATTTTGTGGTCCATTTTGATAAAAAAACACGCCTGGGCTAACATGGTGGAAAATAGAGCTCTGGGGATGGAAAGGAGTATGGAAGCTATAAATTATTTGTCTGGCAGACTGGGCACTAAACCACAAGCACTTATAAAGTCAATATACCAGGCAAAGACACTCTCTGATGCAACGTATGGGGCAGGTATATGGAGAATGTTCCTGGTAATGCAACTTCAAAATCTAGAAGACCGATTTTTTAAAGAAAGTTCATTCTCTTCCCAGATCATGTTCGAATTATATTTGCCACCCGGAAGCAGGTCTACCCTATATAACAGATATTATCAAAATCACCCCAATACTTTTGTGGCACTCAATATGGCACAGAGATACTGTAGATTTAACACAGCTTATAATTAAAAATGGTATTGCTTTGGAAAATGCATGTAAATTTCCTTGGCTTTAGTATGTGAGTGTGAACCTAGCTGTTTTAGGCTTAGAGGAACTGTTCACCAGTCCCAACTTGTTCAGAATAACTCCGAAGCACAAGCTAAAGGAAATTTTCTTCTCAAAGGGGTCATATGAGCGCCAGGAAGAAAATCGGCAGAAGAAATCAGTAATGCTATACTTCCAATTACCACCTATAATTGTGGGGGATTTTTCCTATTTATTCACTATTGGAAAGTAACAACACAGATTTATTTTGCTGAGATTCCGCTTAAACTTAACTACATTGATGCTCGGTCATGCTTCAAGAAGGTATAGGCTCTCTGATCTCTCGGCATACCCATGTGATAGGGATTCGGTGCAGTCAGACCTTCAGACCTTCTTTTTCTGTGGCCTTTACAAGACGGAAAGAGACAGATTTATGCTCCCAATCATAAAGAAGCTACTGTTTAGACAATTCTGTCCGGCATTATTGTATATTAAACAACTCGAGGATCCAAATATCTGTTTTGTGAAAACCCCTTTTTTGCTAGCTTGCCTAAGAAGTAGGAACAATATGGCTCAAACTGCACATGAAAAATGTTAAGCTAGTTATGCTGGGGCTATGTTGGCCCTTTTTCTCCTGAATTATTTTTCGCTTTTTCTCCCCCCATTAGAGGATGTCTCCCCCATGGTATTCTTATTTTTATAGTATGGCATTTATCTACAATGTGGCTCTTATTATACAGTGATTTGTATGAGGGGTTAAGTTGTGACTTAAATTATTTTTTATTTAACTTGAGAATTAAATAAGTTAAATAAAAATTAATTTAAGTCACAATAAAAATAAGAATACTTTTTTTATAATTTGAAGTAAGGACTAATTCAGTAAAATTTAGTCCGCCATATAATGAGATCCCCCCATATAAATCGTATGTAATAAGAGCCCATCCCTAGGGAACAACCTAGTGGATGAATGTCAAAACTAGCATAGTATAATATAGCTGATTATACACTAAAACCTTTTTATATAAATTTATGTAAAGAAAAGCAAGACCCTATATAAATTCAATGCTAAATAGTTTCCTGAAAGTAGCAAACAGCGTATCCTCATGCAATCACATTATTAACTGTAATGGTGAAATACTAAACTTTTTTGTACCGGTCTAATGTTGGCACGCAATGAGATAGAATCAAATCGCCTTAAAGTGCATGGTAGAGTCAGGTGAACCAATCAGCTGACTGCATATATAAGCCAATCAGAAAACGCCTATCAATCTTTGTGCCAAACTACCAGAACCGTCGAAACGCCGCCTCAGGAGGTCCGCTCTCTAACACTAGATAAAGGTAAATACTCTTGCTGCTGCGGACTTATAAGCTGTAAGTGTACTCTAATCTACACGGGCAAACCACGATAATACGTGAATGTTGTCCATCTTATCGTTTCAGCTATGCTCACAATATTTCTTAAAAGAGCGTGAAACGAGCTAGCGGGAAAAACAAAAATCGAACGTGCAGAGTTCCCTCGTCTGTTTAAACAACATTATCACAGGTAAAAACATTAACTGCTACATTGTTGCTGCTACGGATTTCTAAGCTTTAAGCGTGCTGTAGCATACACGGGCGAATCACGACAATGCTTGAACGATGTCCGCTTTTTCCGTTTCAGCTCACAACATATCTCAATAGAGCGCGAAATTAGCGACCGTTAATAACGAATATCAAACGGGAGCAACTCAGAGTCCCCCCGCTGTGTAAACAATATTAATACAGGTAAAAGCATTAACTGTTACATTTAAAATATGAGGAACCTCTTCTAGTCTAAACAATGGTGGTATTTGAACTTGGTCTTAAAAATGTAACATGGGAACTAATGTGAACTGCACTCAATCTGCTGTGTGTTTCAGACTATACATGCTGAATACAACGCTAGGAATAACGTGTGCTGCGCTCACCTGATTATAAAATCAAGGAGATAGTGAAACACCTCTAGAATAGTACAAACTTGTTTTAACATGGAGTAAACACAACCAGTAGTAAACATGGTCTTTTTTCATAGATGATGTACCTCCAATGTGGACTGAATAACATTAAATATGGCACCTATGGGCAATAAATACTGAAGAATTTTTATCCTAACGCGGTAAGCAAACATCATAATGTCCTGTAAGATATACCTAGATAAAGAGCTAACAGGAAAACAAAATGTCTTTGCTAATTAAGACCCTAACCAGTAGTAATACGCTTGGAGTATAAACCTAGTATATTAACAAGTAGACAATTTGAATACATAATTAGCTATCAATGTTTTTCACATTACAGATTTTATCACCTCTGAAACCCAAACCCACACCTCTATCCACGGTAACTCTCTGCAGCATTGAGCATTGTCTTGTTTAGGCCGTAGAAGCTTATCCTGATTCTATCCTAATAATAGGTAAGCATATTTAAAATATTAGGTATGAATGGATAGGAAGCAAAGTCCATATCAGGAAAAAGACCTCTTATAATGGGTTAGCATGCAAAATAGCAACTTAGGTCATAGAAGTAAATATATAGGACAACTGATAAGATAATTATGGAACAATTAATTAGAATGAATCTTTTAGGATGCTTATGAGTTAACACGTACCATATCGGTTTTTTTGAGCTACTATCTTCTTTACTAACCAGGCCTCTTATCCTGGGTTTGTAATCTTTGGGTGTGTAATCTTTAGGTCTGTAATTCTTACCTGACTTCTATTTTTCCTATAATCTGTTAGTAGTATGATACTTAGTGGCATAATACAACCTCTCACTGAAATAAATGAGATTTAATTTGTATCTGTTATCAATGTACATCAATGTATAAATGAATTATATGTTCTCATTTTCTTTTCGTAATAGACCTAAAATCTGCTATCAATGTACAATATGAATAACAAGTGCTCGTTTTCCATCTCATATGGTAAATAATATATGGCAACCAAAATAGAAGAGAGAAACTAGTAATATATTTAAGTGGTATTATCAAATGTTTTGTTGAAAACCAAAATCTAACACATAAATTAATAGTCATAAGACTGACTGTTTTGTACATAGAAATGCAATATTGTAAAATCTTTTATAAATATCTTTTTACAGCACGATGGTACAGTCCTGAAGAAGGCACGTTAAAGTGTCGAAACGCGTAGACAGGAGACAGTAAAACCATCCAATCGTTTTTTTTATATATCTAGGAATTGTTTGATATTTTGTAATCATGCATATGTTATAATGCAAAATATTTTGTATATCTTATGTGCATAATTATGTCAGTTTTATCAATCACAATGCAATTGTAATAAGTATTGAATTTGAATTCAATAATATGTACAAACAGTAGTGGATTATTTTGTCCATATGTGGCTTAAGCCAGTTTCTATGTGTTAGCGGGTTCTTAAGCCAGTATCTATGTGTTAGCTGGTTCTTAAATTTGCCTGGGTAATTTACTCACACTGGAAAAGTCCCAGTCTACAGTACATTTTATGCTCTTTTACAGGTTTTATCAAGATATTAGACTGACATTCCTACGATCACTGAGAAACGTTTTTGCTGTAAGGACGCAATGAACTTTATATGTAGCCTTGAAAATGAAACAGCCTGTCGAGCAGTCGCAGGTTATATTTTTCAGGCTGTAAAAAGAAGGAATTCGCTTGAACACCTGGATAAATTGGTTTACGAAGGTGAATGAAAGCTAGGATCTGGATGATGAGTTTTTATCTTTTTAAAATTATGGGACATTTTTGGGGATGGACTTTAGCTACTGCTTTATTGTAAGAAATTTGTCAATTCTAAACGTGTGGAATTCTTTTTAACACCCTATGATATAATGTTATAATAATTAACTTTTATCGATCTAAAAAAAAATGTGAATAAAGTTATTCGAATTAAATTGAATTAAGTCCTGTATGTGGGAAATAATATTGAGAAAGGAGCAAGGAAGGTGTTGTAGAAGAGAATATATGCTGTTCTGAAAATGAACCCTACAACAAAGCAGAGAGAAGTGAGATTTGTTTCTGGAAATGGTGGGCACATTCCCGGGCACATCCGTGATGAGAATGCCGTAGGTCCCGCTTCCTGTCAGAGAAATTTGCCCCTGGGGGTACTTAGATTCCTGCCCAGAGTCCTGAGAACAGCATCCTCTGCCGTGGTATGCCACTGCTGTAGAAAGGGGCCTGTTTTTAATTCCTCTTGTGCTATGTACTTTTTAAGATGTCTGTGATCGAAATAAAGTTATATATGATGATGATGCTGAAATGATGATGATGATGCTGCTGCTGCTGATGATGATGATGAAAGGCGCTTGCATGGTACAAATGCTGCAGGCGCTGCCGCCTGTGGGAGAAAACGCTCTGGAACTTATAGTCCTGTGAAAGGCATCCCATGCCACAGCATGCCCAACTGTACAAATGTGCCTGCCTGGCGCGAATGCTGCAGACCCCGCCTCCTGCTAAAGAAAGGAATCTGGGGCTTAGAGTCCTGCGAGCAGCGACCCATACTGCGGTATGTCCAACTGTACAAATGTGCCTGCCTGGGGCGAATGTTGCAGACCCCGCCTTCTGCTAAAGAAAGGAATCTGGGGCTTAGAGTCCTGTGAGCAGCGACCCATACTGCGGTATGTCCAACTGTACAAATGTGCCTGCCTGGTACGAATGCTGCAGGCCCCGCCTCCTGCTAAAGAAAGGACTCTGGGGCTTAGAGTCCTGCCCCCGAGTCCTGCGAGCAGCGACCCATACTGCGGTATGCCCACGCTGCAGAAATGCACCTGCCTGGCGTGAGTGCTGCGGGACCCCTCTCCTGTGGGAGAAAGTGTTCTTGGGGCTTAGAGTCCTGCCCTCAAGTCCCAGTTCACTCAATGCTGGAAAACCTTTGCCAGTTGAAAGAAGATGACTCAGATTGCAGAACAAATGCGAACACTCAGCCAATTATCTGAAGTATGCATGTCATAATGGAACACCAAAAAATAAAACACTGTTATGGGGAAACAAACGAAAGGTAGATAAATCCAGTATAGTTTATCAGTGACATTCCTATGAATGTGTTGCAGGGATGCATTTGGAGATGGGCCCTTTGTATTGCCCTGCTGCAGTAAGAAGTATTCCTTCCCCAGATGTGACAACCAAATTACTTGCAATTATGACTTTATGAGAGAAAGGAAAATGAACACTGAATAATATGAACAGTGTTTTAGGAAAATGTTCCTTATTGCTGTATTTGTGGGTTCTCTCCAACCGGCAGGCCTAATAATAGTACAGGGTGCATTGTGGACTGAATTCATGTCTGCCTCCAGGGATAGCCTTTGCTACTTGAATCCTGGAGAACTCCTCCTTTACCCACATCCTTTTATCCTGCTGTTTCTTTGTAATGTGGTGCCTTAACTCCAAATGCATTTCCAGTAAGTGACCTTCCACCACAGGGCCACCTTCTCCAATCCGCTGAGGTTGTATGGCACCAGACTATGTAGTGTTTGACAACACATTTATGAATGCTGTAAATATAAGGTCTACTCCCTACTCTTTGAAGTTCCTCTTCCTCTTGAGTGTTTTGGTCTGCATCCTGGTAGCAGGATGTGGTTCCTGTTGGCCTCAAAGTAGCATAGCTCAAGTGGAAGAGGGCAGAGCAATGGACTTTAGGTCTATTTACATGCTTCCCAAATGATGGAATGTCAGCTGAGTATTATTTGGCCATGAGTATAAAATTTCCCATTCGTAGATCTCCGCCACTCTGGCAGATATCTCCACCCTGGTAGTGGGTATCTTCAGCAAACAGGCAGAACATAACATATGGCTGTAAAGTTACTCATAGCAACTTTACAGAGTACATTTTATATTAGGAGACTCCACCCTGTCGTTGGAGGGGTGTAGATTCGTAAGTCTATACCGAGGTATAAATCTACACTCAAAAAAGGTGAATAGCAAAAAAACTGTAGAGTTACATCCATCTGTAGATGTAGATTTACAGTTGTGTAGATCTAAGCATGCAAACTCAGGGACTGGTAAAGTGTGGTTTTGTCTCTGATAAATACATTTTCTTACATGTAACATGATTGTCTAACACATTCCTGATGTTCTAATTTCTGCTTTTATTGGCTGTTCCTTGCACCTTATTCTTCATTGTTAGCAAGAGAAATTCCCTTCTCGTCTCGTGAAAATGGATCTCCGACAGTTCTTTGCCAATGTGAAATATTGATGTCTGCCTTAACATTCATATTGAGCTTCGCACAAGTATATTTTTGGGCGGTAATTCAGGGTTTATAGGTTCATTTCAGAGACAATGGATTTTTTCTGTATTGATCTTCCATCTTTGATGCAGCTTTCCAGGAGGGAGCTGGCCGCACAGTGTGTGACACTATATCATCTCTAGTTATTGGAGCAGCACAGATATTCTTTATAAATAAAACTGTCTCCTTATGGTTTTTCCACCTCATCCTGTCGTAAATATCCGTTTGAGTGCCTTATCATTATCCATGATAAAGTGAACACCATGGGTTTGTGCCAACGCCGCCTCACATCTGAAGGACAGGGGAAGCTATGATGAAAAGCAAGCCAAATCTGTGGAAACAATGCAGAGGACGACCATTGGAAATCCAAGAACACCATACCCTGACTTTCTCTTCAAGCACATCAGGTCTGAGACTTTATTATGGAACTGCCCAGGGAGTACAACTGATTTTTGATCCTGCTTTTTCAACTCCACGGCACTTCTGCATTACAAAAAGCAATGCAAGTGCTTGTATGACCATTTTTCTAATACTTATAATAATAAATTGATACTTGTATAGCACACTACTCACCCGCAAGGGTCTCAAGGCGCTTGTACGAATACCACTGTGGAACCCATCCTGGCTTCCACTCCTGGGCACAGGTCAGGTATCCTTAGCGTTGTGGAGATTAAGCAAGCTATTGCCCAGAGTTGCAGAGTGGGACTCCATGAATGGAATAGGCACCAAGGCGAGAATTATCAGGTCCGTGGAATTTTGAACCCAAGACCCGCCGAGGCGGGGAATTGAACCCTGGTCCCGGGCTAGACCTCTGCATCAGGATCTGCCGCTCTAACCATTGAGCCACACTTCTCCACTAATCATGCAGGCGCACACTTTGCACCCACTTGTCCTCAAGTAGATGTTGCTTCATTGGCATAGGGATGTCGTTACATGCATAGGAGTGGATTCCTTTGCATTTACGCCCACGCAGTAATATAAACATGTGCTCTTGAGCTAAAGCACTCTTGGGATCCCCAAACACTGTGTACCAGTTAGAAAGTTTGCACACTTTTAGTATGCCCTCAAGGTTACCTCTCCATGCATAGAGATCACAGGCCCTAGCAACCTCGCCAAACATGTAAGTGATGGTGGTGAGCACGGCATTCACCAAGTCCATGAACCTCATTAATGTAATGCCGCTCCTGGTCAATATTGGTTGGTTATTCAGTACCTCCCTCAACACTGCTTGGAGCAGTGAGGGTGATGTGAGTGAATCACAATATATTTACATATGCGATGATAGACCCTCCTTTTACAGTAAGTGCATCCCGTTGCAGTTGGGACCTTATTGTCTGATATTTCATTTTTGTTTTTATTCTTTTTATGTGACTCTGACCATGCCTAGGAAACCATAAAATGGTTGGGAGAGAGCTTGGGCCCATCTAAACATGTATCCTCAACTTGATGATCTTTGTAGCTGCATGAAAGGTAAGAGGGAGGACTCAGTCACAATTTATATTTTCAATACAGAAGTACCAATTTGGTCACTCAATAATCCTGTCTGCAACTGAATATGAGAATAATAGTGTTTCATTATAAATTCAAAAATAAGTTTACATATACCAATATTTACATAATGGTATAGAATTACAGAACAAATAAAATGTGTCCAAATCTCCTAAAAAAATATCCTATGTAACAGAAAGCAGACAACTAGTCCTATAATGACAATTCAAGTAAGCAGGAAAAAGACTTGAGAGTTACGTTTCATCAAATGATTTTCAAAGGTAAGCATGAGCACGCTATCTTTCCCTACACTGCCTTAATAGGGACAACGCTACACTAAAAGTGTTGCATAAAGATGAGAATTAGAAACATGTCAGCTGTCAGAGTCTTCAGTAGAAGAAACTCCAAACAAGGGTCAAGTGACATCATGAAGCCACTCAAAGCAGAAGCAAAGGCAGAGGTCTGTTCCTCATGAAGTCCTAAGATGCCTTTCCTGACCCTCTCTAAGTTATAGCATATGAAATTAGTTGCATTCAAGGTAGACAGTCCCACGTGACTTTCTCCAGTACTTTCCATTGATTCCGGCACAAATTGGATACTTGCGCCACCTTTCCTGCATCAATAAGTTGCAACTTCCTTCGTCCTTGGCTATTCTTCTCCTCCTCCTTGAGAACTCGCCTCCTTGCTCGTTACCGCATTCCTCCTTTCCAAACTTTGTCTATTCATACCTTGCTATCTAATGAAAACAAAATGTTTCAATACTATCAAACGAGGCTTTGTCCATACTTGCAGTGGAAACTAAATGCTAACGAAAACATTCCACATTAAAGATTAAACACAAATCTGACTCCAAAGTGAATTTGCACTGAAATTATACACGAGGCCCCACAATTTGGGCCACTTAACAGTGAACAGTGCAATGAGTTACAAATACATGCACAATTTTAAATGCATAACACATTTTGGGGCAGATGTATCAATATACCTATTTACGATTCTCAAATAACGATTTTTTGAGAATCGCTATTTGAGAATTGCAAAATGGTATGCATGTAATAATTTGCTATTTTTTCGCGATTTCTTAAAATTCCTTAATTGCGATTAGCAAATTGCTAATCGCAATTAAGGAATAATTTCCCATTCATTTCTATGGGTCAGGAGGCCCATAGGAAGGAATGGGAAGTTATTCTCAATTTGCGATTTGCAATTTGCTAATCGCAAATTGAGAATAATTTCGAGGGTGCAATGGTGTCTTAAGGACACCCTGCTGCACCCCTGAAATTTACATGTGTGCACATATGGCGCACATACATGTACTAAGGGCATGTATGAGCGCCACATGGCACTTTTACAAATGCCAAAAAGTGCATTTGTAAAAGAATTCGCAAATTACCACCAACTGCAAGTTGGTGGTAAATTGCGATTTCTTAAGGTGAAATCGCAAAAATTAAATGTTTCTTACATAGCATTTAAGGAATCACAATTTGCGATTCCTTAAATGCTTTCACAAAATTAAGTAATCGCAAAATTTGTGATTTCTTAATTTTTGCATCATACATACCATTTTGAGAATTTTTAGTCGCAAACGCTGCTTTTTTGCGAATCGCAGCGTTTGCGACTAAAAAATCCCTAGATACATCTGCCCCTTTGTTTCTTAACACAAGAATAATGCAAAAGGCTAATAAGGAATATTACTTAAAATACATTTGAGTGAATGTAATGTTGTATTACCCATGAACCTCTTAGCATTAGTTTCACATACTTTTCATCTTGTTAATCTCAAAATAAAGCACGTGAGGAACTTAGATTTTCTTTGTAGTATTAATGAATAAGTAATCCAAATTCCTATATTAGTCATGTTTCTTAAATACACAATTTATAATGTTGTATCTGTTACACGTGGAGCCCTTTAAATATACGGCACAAAATCTTCTTTTAGAAATGTTAATCACACAGAATATATTTGAGTGCTGCCTACTCATTATCAATGTTCCCTCTAATTTTATTCCTGTATGTGCAGCAAAGAAAGATCTCTGTACACCACAACCAAGGTTGCTTGCACCAAAGACGTTTTTTCTTTAAGCCAACAGTGCCAGGGATGAGTGAGTTGCATATAAGGCTATGCCTCACATTGTATCTGACCTGCGACTACTGTATCCCAGCAATTGACCTACGGAAAGGCACTAACCTACCATGATGTCCCTATGTTACCCAACACAACAGAGCACCCTGCAACAGAGAACATGGACACAGGCATCTCTCTGTGCTTCTTTTCTCTCACTTTAAAATCCCCTTTTCTGTGGGCTGCTGACTTCTCTTGCTGTGAGATGAATCACATGTTTACACAGCCTTACTCCCCTCAGCTGACTGAGGTAGACTAGCACTTCATGATCTGATGCAGAGGTGGATGAGCCACTTAACGCTCAAGCCACACTCTAGCCAGATGTCTGGTTTTGGTTCAGCTCAAGGGGCCTCATTTATGAGGCTGTGCGTCACTTTTACGCCGCCGGTGCGTCACTTTTTGTGACGCACCAGTGGTGTAAAAAAATACCAAAATTCACAAAAAACCTGGTCCTGAGGGCAATAATTCTAATAAGTCTGTGAGCATCTATGGATTGTTAAAAGATCATTCCAATCACACCTCTAAATCTAGAGATTGTTACCATGCTACCAAATACACCTTGTTGCGCCATATTTACAAAGTGGCGCATCTAGGTAGATGCGTCACTTTGTAAACCCCTGCGCCACATTATACCTGCGCCAGGTATAATGTATGCAAGGGAGGCGTATTGACGCAAGGAAGGGTCGTAGAAGTGACGCAGTGAAATCTATGAGATTTCACTGCGTCACTTTTAAGACATCGTTGCGTCAAAATCTTGCGCCTGCCTCACAGCAGACGTAAGACTGACGCAGGCCCTTTCACATGGGGCTTGCCCCATGTGAAAGGACGCATTGCTGGAGTTGCGTCACTTTTGTGACACACTCCAGCAATGCGTCACTTTTGCGCTTACAGATACGTCAGAAATACTGACGTATCTGTAACTCCTTGCGACATGATGCATCATACATTAAATATGACGCATCAGGAATGTCGCAAGGAGTGCGCAATGAGCAGCAGCGATGCGTCATTTCTCATAAATGAGGCCGAAGGTCTCTTGAACCCTGGACCCAAAATGAGCTGTAACCTCATGCACCAAACAAAGCATTACTCTGATGTAAAGAGGGCAAGAGGAAGAGATACCCATCTTGTGGCTGATCTGCACAATGTAGATCGAGAAAACCTAGGCTCAATCCCAGATTCCCTATTTCACCACATTGTGTGATCCTATGCAAATATTTAATTTTAACAAACCTCATTTTTCTTCAATAATACATATGGCAGTACGTTGAAATGTGTGTGTCCAGGATGTACACCGTAAAAAAACCTATGGTGTTTGATTTAATAAACTATAATGTTTCTCTAGAAGTTGGCGAGCCACTGAAAGCTGGAACCCCGTGTCAAGTTCTGGTTCATCTCAGGGTACTCTTGGGCCTTTGATCTCAACACTAGCCGAACATTCACAGGAGGTGATGTGGCCTCACAGCTTTAGCTGCGGACCATGTAACATGGCAAACAGGGTTTGAAATGCTTTAAATTCCATATGCTGAAAAGAAAATGTTTTTAGCAGGTGGTTTCCACGAAGATCTCTTGTATCCTTTGGTATGGTTCATGCTGTGTGAATTTGCAAACAATAAAATGTGAATTCTGCCTGTCACCTACTTTCTAATCTCGTCCTCCAAGAAGAGTGGTCGAATTGCAGTGTGAAACTGAAAAATCTGGGATCAATCCCAGCCTACCGGCTTGACCAAATTGTTTGATCGAAGGTAAATATTTTATTTAACCAAACCTCCTTTTTTCATTAGAATATAGTAGAGCACCTTTAAATATGTCAGGGCAGGGTGTGCTCCAAACACTTCTATGTATTTAATTTAATAACCCATAATGTTGCTCTATTTGTAATTAGGATCTAGTCCACGTATAAGGTACACAACAACTGACTACCTGTGAGAAAGTGCCCTCTTTCTGCATGGGAAGCCCTCACTTTTTGCTGAATTGCTGATGTTCTTTGACTGAGTGTGCGCTGGGCTCCTGCTAATCAGCTACCCAGGGCCTATATTCTTTCCCTAAAACTGCATTGAAGCCTAAACCCAATTGGCATCTCTGCCACATGTCAGCCCCTGGTAATTGGTACCACAGCTACCTAGGGCACCGTGGCCAGAGAAGGCCTCTAAGGGCTGTAGCACTTAGTGTGCCACCCTTAGAGGTCCTGTACCCTGACACACACACTGCCTATGTAGGCTGAGTGTCTTGGTATGCAGTCAAAATATCAATTTTTAAATATCCACATACAATAATGCCGATGTTTAAATATCGAAGGGACATAATATAGAAGGTAAGTTATATCGATAGATTTAATATCGACATTAGTAATATCGATGTTTTAAATATCGATGTTAGTAATATCGATGTTAATAATTTCGATGTTACTAAAATCGATTTTTATATTATTTTTATGTATATTATTATGTATTTATTATGTTTTTAATTTATATTTATGTAATTTAATTACACTTTGTATTTTAGTACTGTAGCGGTTTGTGGGTTTATAGGGGAATAGGGTGGGAAGTAATTTAAATATACTAAATTAATTATTCATTATTAGGAATTATAAATTAATTTTAATTATTGGTATTTCATTTTAATTATTTGGTAATTTATTTTTATTCATTGATTAATTGATAATTATGTTCTATAGCGGGTTGTGGGTTTATAGGGGAATATGGTGGGAAGTAATTTAATTATACTAAATTAATTATTAATTATTAGGAATTATAAATTATTTTAATTAATTGGTAATTAATTTTAATTAAATGGTAATTCATTTTTATTAATTGATTAATTGATAATTATGTTCGGTAGCTGGTTGTGGGTTTATAGGAGAATAGGGTGGGAAGTAATTTAACTGTAATTAAGTAATCATGTTATTTAATTAATTGTTTTGTTAATTATATTATTGTTAATTAATTATTAATTGGTAATTAATTATTATTCATTTGTATTTATTATTAATTTTTCAGTTAATTATTTATTGCTAATCATGTTTTTAATAATTATGTATTGGTATTTGTAAATGGTTTCTATTTATTTAATAGTTACGTTTTTTAATATTTTAAAAAATAAATGTATTTATAAGTATGTTATTTTTTCCCCTAGGCTATCCAACACTTTCCTTACTGTTGCACTCTCTTGAGTTGGAATAGTAATTTTAACCCTACGCTATCCAACACTTTCCCTACTGTGGCACTCTCTGGAGTTGGAATAGTAATTTTTACCACTACGCTATCCAACACTTTCCCTACTGTTGCACTCTCTGGAGTGGGAATAGTAATTTTTACCCCTATGCTATCCAACACTTTCCCTACTGTTGCACTCTCTGGAGTGGGAATAGTAATTTTTACCCCTATGCTATCCAACACTTTCCCTACTGTTGCACTTTTTGGAGTGGGAATAGTAATTGTTACCCCTACGCTATCCAACACTTTCCCTACTGTTGCACTCTCTGGAGTGGGAATAGTAATTTTTACACCTACGGGATCCAACATTTACTTACTTTTTTTACTTTATTTTACATTTTTATTATTTGTCATTTATATTATTATTTTATGTGTATAAATGTATTTGTAATTTATTATATTTTTATTTATTTATAAGTTATTAAAATAATTTTAGTGTTATTATTAATGAAGTATATACTATGTATTATATCTATATTATTATTAGTTTTTTTATTAAATTATTTATTAATTTTAAATATTATAATATATTTTTAACTATGTTTATTACATTTATAAGTATTATTTTGTTTATATTACATGTTTTTTTAATCTTAAAAAACTATATATTTTTTAAAACAATATTTTGGACATCAATATTTTTTTTATATTTTTGTACTTACCTTGTTAGAGATAGGATGTTGATATTTTTGTAATCAATATTTTGGTTGTGATATTTTTGTAGGTAGATATTTTTGTAATCGATATTTTGTCATAGATCCGCATGTCTTGGTGCAGAACAAAGTGGAGAGTCGACATGGCACACATCCCTGTGTACCATGCCCACAAAACCACTGCCTTGGCATAGGTCAGTCACCCCTCTAGCAGGGTGCACTATGCTAGTGGTAAAGGTACATGTGCATGGCCCATACCCCTACAGCGCCCAAGTCCATTCTTAGGCATTGAAAGTGCAGTGCTGCAATTAAGAGTATATGGTGCTGGGAGTTTGTCATTATGAACTCCACAACACCATAATGGCTCCACTGAAAACTGGGAATCTTGGTATCAAACTTCTTAGCACATTAAACCAACACTGATGCCAGTGTGGGATTTAATGTAAAATGCACAACTGAGGTCATCTTAGAGATATCCCCTTAAACTCGACCAAAATTATCGACCTGAGTGAGTGGCTGCTTAGGCTGCCACCAACAGACATGTTTCTGGACCCCAGGGTCGAGAGCCTGCTGCTCTCGGGGGCCTGAAACAGTGCACCTCCTGAGACGAGGTGCCAAGCCTCTTCCCCCAGGATGGGCAGGGTTCATGAAGGGAAAGCTTCTAAGGCATGCTGCCTTTGTGCGCCTCCCCTGACTATTTGCTGCTTTCAGTAACTGGTCCCCACTGGTTCTACCCCCCACTTTGGTCGGGAGAGCCGGCGGGAAAAACAAGTGAGGGAAAGAGGTGTGCCCACCTCTGCCAACTCCACCCCTTAGGTGGGGGAGGTGAGGTGAAGCACAACTCTGAGCCCCTGCCATCTTGAGGATCCAACCAACCAGGGAAAGTCTGCTGCCTCCCTCCCACTGGAGGCTGGCACGATATGGGGTGTACCCACCCAAGGAAAGTGACCCATTGGTCCCTGCCCTTTCCCTACCTTTAACTCCCCTAAATCTAGTATTTAGGGGGTACAATGAACCTTGCTTCCTCAGATCCAGCCTGACAACATGAAGTAAAGAAGAAGAAGGACCGAACAGCAGTGCAGCCAGCTAACAAGAGGAAGACGCCCACTGACTCGGCCCCAGCCCTATTGGCCTCTCTCGCCTCAAACCTGCTCCTGCGAAATCCTGGTGTGTCCTGCAGTCAGCAACCTCAAAAACCCCAGAGGACCTGCCTTCCTTCATTTCCAAAGACTGCTTCTCCTGTGAACACCGGATTTGTTCAACTGCAACCTCTGGCAGCAGCCAGAGACCGCGAATCCAGCCCACTCTGCACCCGCTGAACAAGGCCCGAGCTCGAATGGAAAATCTCCATAAAGTGGTCACCCCAGTGAGCCTGACCTATGATCCGGCGACCCCTGACCTGTCTTAAGCCTCCACCCAACGCCTGCAGTCTAAATCCAATAGGCCCCGCTAACCGGGAACAGGAGCTGGTAAAAAGATCCGACCCCAAAAGGCACCCCTCCACCCGATGCCCCACTGGCTTGTGTGCCCAAACCGATGGTGCCTAACCAACCCTTAACTTCCCAACTTACCTCTCCAAGTGGTGTTCGCACCCAGAAGTCCTTCGTCTCCCTGCCTGCAGTGCTTTTGCAAATTGGAGGTTCTCCATAGGAAACAGCAGGGCGCCCGACATCAAAACAGCACTCTACACCCGGCCGCCCCAGTGCCGCTGAGGGTGCACCTTTTGTGCTACTTTGTTTCCCCATTTGCCCTGACCTTAACGCTAGGAGCTTTGCTCCCACAACCCAGTGTCCTGCTTGCCAGCAGCCACCAACCAGAGGCCCCCTATCCCCCGTTGGATAACATTGGGCCGCAATACTCTGCACCCGGCTGCCCCAGTGCCGCTGAGGGTGCAACAACAGTGCATTACTGACCCTGGGGGACCCCTGAGTCTAACCCCAGAACCTTAACTCCCACAGTCGATTTCTTACCTGTGAACAGATAACCTGTTTTTCCTCCAAAGGATAACATTGACAATTTTCTTCCAAAAAGTTTTTAAGTGTGGAGTTTTGAAACCTAAAAATATTCTTTAAAAATCGCACAAATAACCAAAACGTATTTACTTACCTGTTTGCAGGAAATGTCCCAGTGCTGAATCCAGGTATCCAGCACTGAGTAAGTAAAGTAACGTAAAAAGTAACTTACCTGTAATTTACTGAAAAAGCGTATTCATTTCAATGCACTGTTTTTCTTCCAAAAAACGACTGTGTGGAGTTTTGAAATCTAAAGATATTCTTTAAAAATCGCACATATAACCAAAACAGCATTTACTTACCTGTTTGCAGGAAATGCCCCAGTGCTGAAACTAGGTATCCAGCACTGAGCTAGAGAAGTAACGTAAAAAGTAACATACCTGTAATTTACTGAAAAAGCCTATTCATTTCAGTGTAATGTATTTGCTAAGTGTTGCAAAGATTATCTATTTTTCCTCCATAGGATAACATTGACAATTTTCTTCCAAAAAGTTTTTAAGTGTGGAGTTTTGAAACCTAAAAATATTATTTAAAAATCTCACAAATAACCAAAACATATTTACTTACCTGTTTACAGGAAATGTCCCAGTGCTGAATCCAGGTATCAAGCACTGAGTAAGAAAAGTAACGTAAAAAGTAACCTACCTGTAATTTACTGAAAAAGCCTATTCATTTCAATGCACTGTTTTTCTTCCAAAAAACGACTGTGTGGAGTTTTGAAATCTAAAGATATTCTTTAAAAATCGCACATATAACCAAAACGGCATTTACTTACCTGTTTGCAGGAAATGCCCCAGTGCTGAAACTAGGTATCCAGCACTGAGCTAGAGAAGTAACGTAAAAAGTAACATACCTGTAATTTACTGAAAAAGCCTATTCATTTCAGTGTAATGTATTTGCTAAGTGTTGCAAAGATAATCTATTTTTCCTCCATAGGATAACATTGACAATTTTCTTCCAAAAAGTTTTTAAGTGTGGAGTTTTGAAACCTAAAAATATTCTTTAAAAATCTCACAAATAACTAAAACATATTTACTTACCTGTTTACAGGAAATGTCCCAGTGCTGAATCCAGGTATAATGCACTGAGTAAGAAAAGTAACGTAAAAAGTAACCTACCTGTAATTTACGGAAAAAGCCTATTCATTTCAATGCACTGTTTTTCTTCCAAAAAACGACTGTGTGGAGTTTTGAAATCTAAAGATATTCTTTAAAAATCGCACATATAACCAAAACGACATTTACTTACCTGTTTGCAGGAAATGCCCCAGTACTGAAACTAAGTATCCAGCACTGAGCTAGAGAAGTAACGTAAAAAGTAACATATTTGCAATTTACTGAAAAAGCCTATTCATTTCAGTGTAATGTATTTGCTAAGTGTTGCAACCTACTGCATCCCCTGTAAATCAAACAAAGTACAATTTCTATTGCATTTTCAAACTGTTCTATATTCAGCAACTAATTACTGAAAAGTATTTAATGCTTACCTGTGCAAGGCTTGCTTGGTTCTAAAAATAAAACAACAGTATATTTTTTATACAAAAACAATTGGCCCAGATTTCAGTTCTTGAGTGTGTGAAATTATTTGCTGACTGAGTGTGTACATCAAATGCTTAAAACACTGTCCTCTGATACTGCTTTACTGTTCGACCACTCTACCACAAATAGAAACTGATGTTCTATCTAACTTTAACCTCTGCCAACCTCTGGGGTCACCTGGACTCGATACAAACTATACCTAATTTTGGTGTAGTATATATATAGCCAGTTTCCTACACTTCCCTCTTAGTCACTATTGGCATTGTCATCCGGTGGGGGCAGGAATGTTTCCCAGTGCATGTTTCAAAACTCTCACTTTCAATAAATACTTTTAAAATAATCTGATGCAGTAAGGGGGAAAGCGTTCATGTGTTAAAGAAATACAGTTTCCTGAATTTTGAAGACATGTTATCATATTTTAAGATAATGCCTGTTGCATCATTTGCCAAGTATTTTCAAGGCTCTTAGAGTGAGCCCACCCTTGGATGGACTCTTCTGCCCATATTACTTTGTTGACTCGCCCACATCTTAGTTACTCGAAGTATAATAAGAATGTAGGCCACAGACTGGGTACACGTGACAAATGACTAGCTGAATGTGTCCAAGTTCATGTTTTTAAACTTTTGGTAACTGTCTCAGTGCAGTGATATAATGTCACATACCGAAACAAGGAACTTTGGGCATCAGGAGAACGCATTGTCAGGCTTGCTATTTACTTTTAGAATGGTGCTTCAGGGTGGGCCTTTCTCAGTATTAAGAACTGTATCAAATGCACGCCTGTTTTCTCTCTCTATGCTTTGTCCTTATGCTAGGCATTTAGGGTTCCACATCTCAGGAGTGCTGGGGGTGGGTCGATGAGCAGTGTTAAGGTAAACACTAGAAAAGTAGCCTTGGGCTATTAGTGAATGAAGCGACTAACGGATGTATGACGTAACAACGCATACTTTTACCACGCATACCATTACAACGCGGTATTTACAACGCACACCATTACAACGCATAGCGCTTTGGGGTGCTGGATAGTGAATAGTTTAATTTACTATTCCAACTCCAGTCCCTGTGGACACTAGGGAAGGTGTTGGATAGTAAATTAAACGTATTCCCTATCCTAGAGCGCCCCCCAGCGCAATGCGTTGTAATGGTTTGCGTTGTAATGACTGCGTTGTAATGGTAGTGCGTGGTAAAAGATTTGTTGTAAAGGTTGTATACCGCGACTAACAGAGATTCCTTTTCAATCTCTCAGAAGACCCCTGCTTCCCAGCTGGGTTCCTTGATCTTTTTTGTAATGCAGACCGCTACGCCATAGTCTTTTAAAGCAAAGACTTTCCTGTATTCTGAAGCAACCTGCACGCTTCAGAATAGCAGGGTGCGTGCGAGCGCAGGCACGTAAGGGAACATAGCTCATGATTATGATGCACTCCTACCGTATCTTAGGATGGAATCAAAATTACACTGCTCCAGTTGTTTAGCTAAACAGTAACATGACAGATAGTGTAACATTATACAGTAATTACATGGAAATAGTGAGTAATAAAAATAGGAGAAGAGAGCCATAAATGAAGTATAGCCAGGGTGAACATTTGAACACAGAAGATAAGGAAGTAATATTTAGAGGTCTACAGCATTCAGGCCTGAACATGAATGCGGTTAAATATCGACTCCAACTGTGATGTAGTCTCAGCAGGGAAATGGTCTGTTCTGCTCTAATGATGTTGCATATTCTGTTACAAAAACTACTGAGTTATTACAGTTCAATGTACAGGCAGGGTAGGGCTGGGACAGAGAATATGCCCAAGCATCAAAAGAAAAGCAGACCCCACTAGTGAATAAGACAGCTAAAAGAGTACCCCACATTTGGAAATTGTTGCAGTTTTGAACTTGTGAAGACATGCTGTATAGGCGTTTAGCAGGGTATGGGAGGATGCATGTATTTGTTCTTGCCCCAGGCATTGTTTGGGGGAATATCAGGGAAATCAAGAGTAAAAGCCGGCCCTCCAGACCACCAAACAGGCCCACAAACAACCAAAATGCCAGCCCATACACTGACCTATCGGACAAGCCCCTCTTGAACTGCCAGATTGAACTACAGGCGAGGCCGACCCTGTGTAAAGACTATGTTGTTGGGGTGATATGTTTTTTGTATTATGAGTTTCTCCTGTTGCAATGCAAGGGAGCCTTATGTACCAACCCATATGTTACTGTAATATAGTCTTTTAAAATAAATTAAAAAAAATCCTTCCCATATAACAGTGATGTGGACATGTCAGCTCAAGTGATGCAGTATCTCTTGCTACAAGTATTTTGTTTATCCTGTTAAAAGATAACCATTGCTTAGTTTGTAAAACAACATAAGTGCAAGGGCCTTGAAGGATTTTTTTGGACGCATGCCACCAGAGTTGATGAATGCCAGGGTTCCTGAATACCAATACTGCATTTTCCTATTCTAATCCATACCTTTTTCTTCTTCCACCCTACAATTCCAGTCTCTTCATCTCCACGGTCTCCCTTTGTCATTGTTTTCATATAATTCTCTTTCTCATTGTTACACTTTTTACAGCCTTTCTCACTTGGACATTCCCAGGGTCCAAATCTGAAGATGATAAATAACTGCTGATCCCTAAAAATGAGTCCCGGTGCCCAGCACCTGCAAACACCGGCACAACATAAGCAACATAGAGTTTACCTGTTATTGCAGATAGTTTGGTGTCTACTCTCCCTTGATCAGATTCCCCCTTGTTACAGTAATTGACTCTCTCCTTTGGGAGCGACGCCGTATATTCTTTTGAAGCCCTATTCCATTTCAGTGATTAAGTTTCCCCTTTGACAGTGATGTATTTTCTCCTGGTAATGTGAATGAACAAATCCTGATACAATTATGAGGAATTCTCTCTTTCACAGATATGCACACTCTCCTTACTACAATCGCTGCTTATGGTTTTCCCCTCCTATGCTGACTATTATGTTTTCCCATTGTTCATGACAAGCTCAGCTCGTCATCAGCACAGCTCAACCGTGCCTCATGACGAGCTGAGCTCGTCATGAGCATCGAATGGGTTAAAGTCACACCCACAATTCTGCCCTGATTACCCCCCACCCCCTCCTACCACAGTGGTACCTTCTATTTTTATAAACGTCATGGAGCCTTCCCTGGTGTCCTGTTGCAGTATTTTGGTCATTTTGTCACAGGTCATACCTCCTTTTCCAAGGATGTTGCATGCCCTGTTACACTGACACAGGCTCCCTTCTCACAATGATAGAGCACCTACTTTTTCAACAATGGCATCTCTCCTGGTCAATAGATGCATGTTATTAAAATGGTAATCAAATATCTTCCCTTCCTTGTGCAGTATTTATTCTGAGAGAATAGCATATTGGCATTGCACTACTCTGCTGCACTATAGACAAGGGGAATCAGCAAAGCAGAACACAGTGGGCATTCTGATTGCACAGTTTAAGGGGTAGAATGTAAAAATCAAGGGCCTGATTTAGAGGTTTGGTGGACAGGTTACTCCATCACAAGCGTGACGGATATACCATCCACCAATTACAAATACATTATTTCTTACGTCCGTGTTGTAAGGGGGACAGGATATCTGTCACGTTTATGACTGAACAACCCATCAGCTAAACTTAAATCAGGACCTGAGTCCCAGTACTACAAAATATTCTCCAAAATCCAAGAGGTAATGACAGGACCAATGATATTTTATGATGATGCTGTATCTCGGTTGGTCAAACTCAATTCCCTGATACGTTTGGGATATGACTGCCAGCAGTGTCCCATTGATTTTTGGTCGAAACACTTTGTTAAAAGAGACCCGTGGGACATCTGAGGCAATAGCTGCATTTTATATATCATAAGTGCAGGGTTTGTGAAAGCTCATGGATAAAAGAGCTCCCCAACTCATAAACGATTGTTTAAAACTGTATTGATCTAAAACGTATCCCCTAGGCAGATAAGCGCGTTGAGAAATCCAGAACTCTCTCTGCTAGTTCAAGCTATTGGTTCTATATTTATATTTCATAAATATGGCTTTAACAACTAGAGTTGAACATAAACCAATCACATAACAAAAGCACAAAAAAATTATAACATCCATCAGCAGATGGAAGAAATGGCTGAGAGTGATTGGAAAAACACAAGATGTTGGTCGGGGGCATTTGGTTACTGATCATGAGAGTTTCTTGAGAAGGATGCATTGGTCTGTCATGCCATGTTTGAAATTATTCATGGAGTGGGACATATTAGCCCTTTTCTCTCTCTATTGCTTAAGTATGTAGCAGTTAGTGAGCATAAGGAGTGTCTAGTGCCCCAATACACTGGTGTTCCAGGGTACGGTTGTGAGCTGCACACCAGTGGAAAGCAAGTTGCTCCCTTTATTCACTTAACTTTTATAGGTTAGTGAATCAATCAAAGCTTACTCCAAAAGATAGTAGATGTTTTACAAACCTGTGTGATATGCAGTTACACTCAATAATCTCAATGACTAGTCAGAGTTCTATCTTTGAAACTAAGAAAACTTTTATATTTAAATATAGAAAAGATAACACAAAAAGGGCAGATGTGCAAACATTAAGAATACAGATTTCCTAATTGCGATTCTCTCTGAACCACAATTAGGAAATCAGTATTTCTAATGTACGGAACTCTTCTGAGTTTCATTAGTGAGTCCTAGTGGGTTGCAAATATACCTATCTCATGCATATTAATCAGGTGGGTTGCTATTTGCTGCCCATTAGGAATTGCAGCCATCACAGGGATAGTGGCCTGCTGAGGTCAACAGACCACCATGTCTGTGATTGCTTTTTAATAACGCAATCATTTTTTTTCTTAAATGCAGCCCATTTTTCTTAAAGGAATTTAAAAACAGGAGCTTATTAAATTGAAAATATGAAACTTTGCATTTTTATTTTCTAATAGTAGGCAGCTGTCACACCCAGGACACTCAATCCCGTAGGTACCCATCTAAGAGAGATTCCCTATTTAAGCCCCCAATTAGGGCTACAGGAGTATAACTTTGCTTACAGTCCCGGGCTTTGTTTTGGTGGAGGTGGGGTGACAGTCAGTGTGCACCACACATTGACATAATTAAACCGAAAACAACGAGAACCTTTCAGCTCCTCTTTCCAATGGTATTTCTTTCTGGTGGAGCCCAGCTCAGCAATCCCTGTACAGGGATCCACCTATTAGACATTAGATATTTTTCAAAGGGGCCCTGGCCAATTGAATTTCTTGAGCCTCAGCAGTCAGCCCCCATGGGGTGAACAGAGTGGGGGGTTTACCCCAATCTGCCCATCCCAGGACAGCAGAAAGCACCCCTGGACATCAGGCACATTATGTGAGAAAAAGGGAGAGGGTTGACCTGTATTGTCTTCAGGACACACTCATCCCCTCCTGGGCAACCGAGAGTCTCCCTGTCCTTAGGAGTTTACACTCAGTCTACGCACCCAAGGGAGCAGAAAACACTTCTAAACACCAGGAATTGCTTTTTTATTTACTATGCATGGAGTGGGGGCAGGCCAGGACATACTCCCCCACTCCAACCACCGAAACATTGCTTTTTCCCCAGGGGTTAGAGACAGATTGGGTTTATCCCTAATCTGCCTACCCTAAGGTGGCTGAAAGCACCCCTAGCCTCAAGGGATTATTTTTTTTGTATGATAAGAGATGGTGCTTCATGGCCAGTTTTGGCAGTGGGTTGCACCACTCCACTCCAGGGGCAGAGGAAGGAGAATGGAGCCTTTGCTTTAACCTTCTTGTCCTGCTCCATTGAAAACAACACTAGACACCAGGGATTTCATGTTTTTTTTTACTTAGCGCAGGTTGAGGGATGCTATGTGGTAATGGGCTGCAGCATCTGCCTCAAAGGCCCAGACAGTCTTTCTGGCCACCCTGTCGGAAGGCTGGTGGGTGTGCCCTTAATCAGGCTAACCTAGTGTGGCTTAAAGCACCAAGATACACAGTGGACTACTGGTTTTGAAAATATGATTCTGGGGTCGTCAGTTACTATCATCCGGTGCACCTCTCTGCTCCAGGCCCACCATTTGACCTATAATTTCAGAGAAAGACAAAAAGCTGAAGAGACACCCAACATATATAAATTAAACAATGACCAAATAATTTGGTTCAAAAAAGGGATTGGAAATTTAATCAAATATTCACATTATTCAAAAGGTTGCTCCAAGCTGAAAAAAGTGAATAAAGTGCTCAAGGTAGTGCTTGTGAGGTGATGGGGAAGTGACAATAGAAATGTAAGTAATTACTATATTTACAAGAATGAGAACGACCTGTCTAAGAATACAGCCAATATCTCACTAAAGAAGCCCAAGTGTTGGCATGCAGGAATGTTTATTCTGTTCACTGCTGCTATGCTGTAGAACAAATACAGGTCAAATTGCATATGAAAGTCGACGTTTTGACCCCAGAATTTGCAAAGGGTAATTGATTCCTATCAATGGGGTCTTCCTCAGGACGAATAGCAGAGCAACTTTAATCTAGGATTGCCAGGGGGAGTGGATAAATTCAGGATAGAGCCAAGGACTCCAACTCCAGAAAGAATGAAGACACTGCACATACAGAGAAGGGTGGAGATTTGTCAAGAGTCTGACAAAAGGATGATGAATCTTTTTATTTGCAAGAACATGAGTCTGTGAGAATATGCTGATTCATTCGGCAGTATTGTGCTGACTAGAAAGTGAACCCTATTGTGATTGACTCACAGCCTCACGTTCTTGCACATAAAAATATTCATCATCCTTTTGTGGGACTCTTGACAAATCTCCGCCCTTCTCTGTATGTGCAGTATCTTCATTCTTTCTGGACTTGGAGCCCTTGTCCCTATCCTGAACTTCTACTCTGCCCCACTGGCAGACCTAGATTAAGGTTGCTCTGCTATTCGTCCTGAGGAAGACACAGTTGATAGGAATCAGAAATTAACCCATATACTGCTCTACATGTGGCAGACAACTTTAGACTGGGAGAGGGGTGGTCCTCATGGCTTGAATGAGTAATTCCCCTACCGCATGGAGCCATAGCACTTTTTAGGTCGAGCCTGGGCAGCTCAAGCACTCCTGCGAGGCATGCAGTAGTGGAGTAGGGACTTGAAGCCCCACCCACTCTCCGCCCATATTTATAATTGGCTTGTGTCATTGTCCTTCGTAAATTCTGGCTTCTCTTAATTATTAGGCTTATTAGTCCCTCCTTGGTACCGCCTTGTCTGAATTTGTTACATCCCTTAATGACTGGGCCTTTTACTTGTTTTGTTAAACGGTCTGCTTTATCTTGGCTATGAGCACTCTTTTATTTAATGATTTGCCCCTATTTCACTCACTACCTCGCAGCACGCCGCCCACTTTTATTTTATTTACTAATGGCAGTTCACTTTAACTATAGCAGCCGCGTTTTTTTATTTATTTATTTTAGCAGCGCGGTCCACTTTAACTATAGCAACCACATTTTTCATTGATTTCTTTTAGCAGCCTGGTCCATGCTTGCTTACTTATTTATTTATTTTGTTTGCTAGCGCCCCTGCGGTGCTTTCACATTCATAGAGGGTGCGCCCTTTATTTTACACAAACCGCATCTAAAGAAAGGTGCGCGGCTTAAAGTGAAAGCGCAGCATGGGCGCTTTTACCCCCAAAAAAATCTGTCTTTCAACTTGACAAACAGATGCTTTTTTTTGTCACAGCCCCCATGCGGCAGTTTCACTTTAATGTCGGACACGCCCCTTTCTTAAGACGCAGCTTGTCTAAAGAAAGAGGCGGGCCTTCATGAATGTGAAAGCGCTGCATGGGCGCTAGTAATTTGCAATGAAATAGGTCTCGCATTTGCGAGAATATAAGCTATTGTATTGCCAATAGTTCAAACTCTCGTATATGCGAGACCTATTGCATTGCAAATGCATGTTTACCCTATGGGTGGCTAGCCCATTCTGAATTTGGAGCACACTACCTCGCCCTTAGGACAAAACCTGTTAGAATATTGTTCCGTGTTCATGATATGCTGTCACATGTGCATGGAACAAGATTAGTGGGGCCCAGGGCCGGACTGGGAACCAAAATTGGCCCTGGCAAAGTGCTCGGCCGGCCCTACCCGGGCGGAGGTTGGGGGTTCAGCCGATTTTGTTACAGGGCCGATTTTGCAGGTGGGGGCAAAACCGGCCCCCACCCTTGCGGCGCACCGGGTGATTGCCCGGTGCCCGCAACGACCAGTCCGTGCTTGTAGTGGGCACATAGCCAGTAAGCAGAGTCAGAAAATAATGGAGCATTAATGTGAAGAAATGAGTGTAACATCTGTGGTGTCAGAGTAGATAAATGCACCTAAGTAATACATCAATGGATTTACACACTGTCTTGTTTAAGTCTAGGTGAAATCTTGTTTACCAAAGCTTAATCTTACCTAATTTCGGCCATTAGGTGTTATGATTATTATGCAACATTCACGAGATTATGACATTTCTCCACGTCATGCAACTAAAATTTTGTTTCGATAAAAATCCTATTGCGGGAGCATCGACACAATGTGCATGAACCAGACATGAGCATCTGTTGGTTGTATCATGTGTCATTCTGCACAACTTATTTGGCGAATTAATGCATCCTCCTGTCCAAAATGTACGCAGGGGTGCGTTTCATGATTAAAAATAGCACAAAATGCTGAAATGGCATTTCGCGTAAGAACGCCAAATTTCGTGAATTTTTTGGGCATATTACATATTTTCTGCAAAGGACACTGCATACATTTCGCCTAGGCTTAGTCCCAAACAGGAAAGTAGGGTTCTTAATTGCCACCAGTGGATCAAAGTGACTTGAAGACTGATGCTATGAAGTTTGGTTTATTATGTAGCGACATCTTGGTGACATTTATCTTTTTACTTACCCGATTTATTACAGAGCTGTAATCAAAAGCACTAGGCCATAAAATGAGGAGTGCAAAATAGATTGCAGAAAGACATCTGGCGGCAGCCTGGCTAACCCTGGAAACAAGTAGCTATTAAATGGTCATTCTAAAGGGCTTTACATGATGAATGCAATGGCACAGATTTTACAAAAAAATAGAAATTGGCTCCATAGCCAAAGATATGCATAAACAAATGGATTCTATCAATGTGAAGTGACAAAAAATATAATATTAATTTCTGTGAATTGTGAGAAGATTCACTCTCTCTTAAGGTGGTAAAGATGAGAGCACAATGTGCTTGTTAAAATACCCCTCACACACTAAAAAAATCCAATAGTGTCATGCTTCATCATTGGGGTCTTCCCGTCCCTCTACGGGGCGGGGCGTGCTACGACCTGGCGAACTACGCGGGAGCACTGATAATGTGACAAGGCTATAGAGCACTCTCCAGAGCGGCAGGACGGATAGAAGTAAGGTATTAACCTTGCGCGGCTACTATTACCGCATCGAAACACCTATCGACTGCCAGCTCATGAGGCACATTCATTCCGCCTCAGCAAGACCTATTTAGGTTCTTTTTGAGAATCTTAGCTTCCCTGGGCCAGCTCATGCCCTGAAGCATAAAACTATCAGTTTATTTTTACTGTTAGTTTTTAGGACGACAGGCTTACTATATTTAGCAACTGAGCTATTTTTTAGTAGGGGCCACTAGAAGGTCCTGATGAGTAAGCAGTAGGGGACTGCTTACGAAACATGTAGACCAGGTAGTGGCTATTTGCTCTACCCCAAAACCCCCTTCTTAACGTCCCCAGCTAGGGAAGTGAATAAATTGTTTTTTTCCACTAGCCAGAGGATTTTTAACTTTTTGTTTTTCCCACACATTATTAGGTCCCTACACTTCACTGACACAACTCACCTTGCACCATCACATAGCCTTGTCACATTATCAGTGCTCCCGCGTAGTTCGCCAGGTCGTAGCACGCCCCGCCCCGTATAGGGACGGGAAGACCCCAATGATGAAGCATGACACTATTGGATTTTTTTAGTGTGTGAGGGGTATTTTAACAAGCACATTGTGCTCTCATCTTTACCACCTTAAGAGAGAGTGAATCTTCTCACAATTCACAGAAATTAATATTATATTTTTTGTCACTTCACATTGATAGAATCCATTTGTTTATGCATATCTAATTGGAGGGTGATTCTATCAGTACCTCTCTACTTCCTCTTGTGTTTTGGAATCCATAGCCAAAGAGCCAGTAGCTCAAAAGAACCAAGACGAAAAAGGGCACTTCGAGCACCAAGCACCAGGAGGCTGAGAGACAGAACGAGGTGGGTAACTAGGAACATATGGAGAGATGAAAGAAAAAAGATGGGGCGGTAAAAAATGCTAACATATAAAAACAAGACATAAAAAGGAGAATTTCCACTGAAATAAGAATTGTAACCAGTGAACTTGATGCCTATGAGGGGAGGTGGAAAAGTGAGGAGGAAGAGAAAAATAAAAAGGTTACAAAGATTCTGAATGGTCTGGAGTTGTTATATATTTAGTTAAGCCCACATATAGAGATAAAATAAATTGAAATGAGAAGACAAGCATTTGCAAGAATAGTTTTAGAGATGAAAAGGAATAAAAGATTTGATTTTAGAGGTCTTAAAGATGCGAAAATGACAAGTTTTTACAAGAGGGCAGTCTGAGGTGTAAGGTTCAGAGCTGAATTGAACTGGAAACCCGAGTTCTGAGCAGTGGAAGAATAAGGAAGTTTAATGGGTGAAGAGAGACAGGACCAGTAGTGGGACAGGATGAATAAGCAGGGAAAAAGAACTTCAATACTGGGAGGATTTAGTTTAAGAAAGCATGCAGCCATCCAAGTCTCAATTGTAACGAGGGTGGTTGAGACACATTACTGAAGAGGTGAAGAGAAAGGTGAAAAGCAAAGATTTGGGAATTATCAACATACAAATAGCATCTATCTCAGAAAACAGGGGGATAGTATACAAGGAGAAGATGAGCAGTCCAAAAATTGATCCTTGAAGAACCCATACTGAAGTGGGTATAACACCAAAATTAGACCTTTCCAAAACACTAAGAAGGAACGGGCATAAACGAAAAGAACAGGAAACAACAGAAAACCTAGTCCCCAGACTTGGGAGAGGGGAAAGAAGAGTAGGGTGGTCTACTGCGTCAAAAGGGGAAGAAATATCAAGAAGAATTAGAATGGAAAATACTTTATCGAGCCGCAAACAGAGGAAAAAGTTAGATAAATAAGTGCTGTTTCAGATTCACTTGGATGAAAAATAGATTTTACTGGTAATAAAAGTTTATGGACATGGAGAAAGGTAGAAAGTTGAGAATAGGGGATGTATTCCAATATTAGAGGGAGAACAAGAAGTAGGGAAATATGTCTCAAAGTAGGGTGATCATCCTGGTCAAATAAAGATTTCTTTAGAAGAGTAATTACAGTTGTCATCTTAAAAGATGAGATGAAAGCACAAGATGATAAGGGGGATTAGATATGCAAGAGATGCTATAATCTAAGCCCCTGAAGAATGACTAAGACCTTAGACTCAGAGACAGGGTAAAAAAACAGTCAGGCGGCAGGTCAGATTCTACAGTTGAGTCCAAGTCATATTTAGAAATAGCAGTAGAAATCTGAGAAATGGAAGGAGAAGAAAAGGTAGAATGAATATTAGGTATTTTAGATATATGTTGAAACAGAGACCAGTGATCAAACTCTGTGAAGGAGTGCCCAGAAGGAACAAAGAATGTTGTCACTGTCTCTTCACTGCTCCAAACACAAAGCTTCATCAAGTTGTAAATGTGTCCCTTCTTTTCCAGTCACACAGTGAGGGCCTAGAAGGCTAACCTTAAAGAGCACTGTTAGAGAAGCAGCTTGCTACACACATGTTGAGTTTCAGGATTGCCGGATTGGCGAGGCCCATGCTAGTGCAGGATCAAGCTGAACACGTTGAGGTTTACGATTGCTGTTTTGTGGAGACCTGTGTGCTGACAACCGATACTAAACATGCCTAGTTATCACGAAAGAGAATATGTTTTGCTTATGTGAGCTGGCCATTTTTGCATGTGCTTTAGCGCTAGTGCATAAGATGAATCAACCAGGGTTGGTTTCCCCATTATCACCAGTCATTACCTGCAGCAAGCACACATGAATGCAGTCTCTCATACCTTGCAATGCACCTGTACAGCGTGTCTTTACATGTTCCTAACTGGTCTGTTTAGCAAATGTGGGCCACCTTGTTTTGGTGTCCTGGGCCTATTTTCTTCCCCAGCCCGTCCATGATGCAAACTTAGTCAGCATGTCACACTGGTATTCCATCATGGTAGGCAGTCACACTCACTCCTATGTTCATTTGTGAGGGATCCTTCACTCATAATAGTGGCACACCACTTGATCCCCTCCCTTTCTCCTCTCCACCTCCCTGCTGGTTTGGGCTCATCAGCCACCACCACCATCTAAGCTTCACTCTGGCTTTGATAGGTTAAAATGTGGCACGTTCAGCACCTTTATCACAGTCTTTTGTGTGACCTCATAAAGGGAGTGTGGTACTTCCGGAACTGATGCATAAGTTGAGCTGCCACAGTTCCCTTGCAGAAATATCCTTCTGAAGTGGCAGGCTGTCAGTGGGTTCTGTTGGATGTTGAGATGCAAAACCAAATCCTACGCATGTTAATTGTTGTTATGCCATTCTACAACACAACTACAGGCATAAAAATATTGAGGACCCAATTCTATTATGATTTGGTTGTGGCACGTGCCTTTTTGCCTGGTGAGGCTCCGACATAACCTTTAAGTGCCATATAGTGACTAACAAAAAGACCACTCAATTAATCATTTAATAATTAAATATATTTTATTGCTCTACTGTTGTGAGGCATAGCAATATTGTGAATGGTAGGGGAACAGAAGGTTTTAGATCAGTTATTGGTGGGTGCACTGCCAGTTCATACGCATACAATTATAGATACAATGAGTGTCCTAGGTGCTAATCGGCGAGTGGGCAAACCTGAACCACTCCTTTGAGTAGAAAAACTACTACTGTCTGAAACCATGGATTGCCGATGCACTCTAACATTGAGTATACAGATTGTTCGGTAACAATTCACAACCATTTAAAACCAATTGACAGAAGTGACGAAAAACTCCAACAGATGCGTGAATCTTGGAGTCTTTAATGCAGAATACAGCCAGCCGACACGTGTTTCATCGCCTTCGCGATTCCTCAGGGCTAGATGGCCGTGTCAACGTATAAAAGGTCGCTTAGCTGGTGATAATTCCGACCCAGCCGGGCCCTTGACCAATGGCACTCGGTTTGAGTGTATCCACGAACGGTTTTAATCTTTATTTATGTTTATGTTTAACAAGAAGTATAAGAGGGGCTCGGAGGTCACCCGTTATATTTCACCTAGGTGAACCCGCTAGACACGCTGAGAGAGCCGCACATGGCCTGGTGTCCGCTTGATAGGGACCACAACCGGCATCCCCTTACAAGACGCGAAATAGTACTCGTTTCGAAATCAGAGCATTTAACAACCTTTGTTACCGAACAATATTGTGAATGGATATGAGAGCTGTGATGTTCTGCTCTGACAGGAGTGACTCCCAGTGAACTGTTTGTGGACAACAAGTAATCCCATACTATATGATGGAGACATAAATGGCATTTAGGGGATATGATTTGAATGAATGGAAGTCTTGTGGTTTAAGCATGGAAAAGTGCAAAGAGCCAGTGTAAAAAACATAAAGCACAATAAAGAGAAAACGAGTGCAAAAAAAGTCCTACACGGCATTTGACACGTTTCAGTCGATTGCCAAACCTTTCTCAAAGGACATGTGAACGAGGCCTAAGAAATGTAACACCTTTCAACCTGAATCTGTCTTGGATTCTATAAAACTCTCTGCCCCTTTGCCTGAGCACTCATTCCAACACTTACACTTCAGAATACCTTGAAGAAGCATCTCTGCTGAACTTTTGCTTCCAGTTTCTTCTCTGCCAGCTGAAGAATGAATGAAGAACGTGTCTGAAGTCCTGTTAATGCCAATTTACGATATGCAGGTTTGCAGGAGTGTTCAATCACTCAGTTCTAAATCTGGGGGCATTTATAAAACCTTTGTAAAATCTCATCATTAATTACGATGGAGAAATATTTTTTAAAACAACACTTAGGACATAATATGTTTTCTGAACACACCAGCCCGTGGCTTCACACACTGAAATCTTTCTTCTATCTGTACCCTTCTCTAGGCTTCACCTTCGTGTTCTCATTGTGTGTGTGCCTATATCCAACACATTCCACGACCGCTAAGGAACAACATTGTCTCCGAAGGGCAGCAAGGAAGACAGACAATCAAAAAGGAAAATTAGTATAGGAGTAAAGTGGATTACTCCAAGTGATCAATAACTACTGGGGTGGCTCGCTGTTCATGCACCGTTTCTAAAACAAAAGGAGGGCATACAACACAAATGGGCACATGGTTGAAGCATGTCCTATAAATCCAACATTCATTCATTCATGTCCAAAAGAAACAAGCACACAAAGAGCAACACATTTGCAAATGTGCACTTGAACTCAAATGCACCCACAGAAGAAACAGCCAGGAACCAGAAGTAGGCAATATTGCCCCCTCCTCGACATTCCAGACCCATTGGTACCTGGAGTGGAAAAACAACAGCATAAGTAAAGATGAAGGTCCTAGCAACACCCTAGTGAAAATGCAGCAACGAACCCTGAAAGCAGGTGCCCACAAAGGTGTCACAAGCCAAGAGGAGTTACCCAGAACAATAGGAGGAGGCACAACACCTGAGAACCACCTTGAAAAAAGGATCATCAATCGAGCCTTTCCAGTGAAAAAAATGGTTTCCCTGCAGAACACCCAGCACCATGGACACACTCCAGTGGTGAACAAACACCTTCCTAGAAAGAGGAAGAAGAAAACCCCATAGAAAAAAACAAGGAAGCTGTGAGACTTGGACCACCAAGCCTCCATGCCCCCCACCGTGGAAGGAGCACTGCTGCGATCACTGCCCAAGGAACCATCAAGTTAGCTACTGCCAGCTATTCCTGGAAACCATCGAGCCCAAAGATACAGAATCTAAGACAGTGGGTAAGGCAGGGAATGGACATTTTCACCAAACAAGCCTGAAAGGACACCAAGGAAGGAGCGTAAGTATGTCCTTTGGGAATGAGCCGTAATGGCAGACTTGCTCAAGCTGGTGACCCTAGGAAACTGGAAATGATACTAAGTCAGAGGAGAAAATCAATGCACTTGACACTAAGATCATAGCTAAAAGCCAAAAACTGCAGGACACAGAAGGCAGCAAAATATTGCAACTAAACAAGCAATTTTACGGTGGAACAAGGCTCCTGGAAACACCAGCATGAAGGGCTTAGGGCTAACAGGTGAACATAAAATTACCAGACCACAAAAAGAAGGCACTATTGTCTGCAGACATGATAGGGAATGCCATACCAACAGCCAGTTGGTGAAACAGTGAGGAAAATGCCATTTACATTCACCACCTCCAAGTGCACTCCCTGCCAACAGAAAGGATAAGCTGGGACACAGAAGAAAATTGAAAAAAGACACACCAGTCTCCTGAAGGCTTGGCCAGAACCATCAGAAAGTATAAGGAAAGGTGAAAGGAGCAGAACCACCAAGAACACTGTATGCATTACCTGCGAGGGGGGGGGGCTAGAGTGGCCAGGCCAGGCTTGACTGCGAGGTAGAGCCAAGAAACCATGGAACTGAGCCAGAAAACAGAGCATCTACAGCTGAGCTGCAGACTGGGCCAAGCAAATGAATGAGACCATAACTTACATACTCACCCTGACCACTGCACACATGACCTTAGCAGTAAGGCCCAATACACGACTTTAAAATGGTCAGACACCAGTCTCACAACACCACTTAGTCTTTGCAGTGAGAAGAGGCCTCCACCAGCACGCAGCCCCCATCCCTCTAGCCTGCCCAGCTTCACAGGATTTGACCTCTAACAGGCTCTTGTAAGCTGCAAATGGGCGATTTAATAGGAAAATGGTGCTCACTGGAAAGTCACACACTATCCAATTCAGCATGGTCTCAATTGCAGCACTTTCAAAGAGGGTAGGATTAACTCAACTCCCCTAGATTCAATCACAGGATTTCAGAAATAATCACACAGCCTTTAGCACATATGAA